>NC_057795.1:186580353-187180353 GCF_018294505.1 Triticum aestivum | reverse complement strand
CCTAGGCCGCCGCACCCCCCCCCTAGATGGGTTCTAGGGGGCCGGCCCCCTTCTCCCTTCCCCCTATAAATAGAGGGGTGAGGGGAGGGCAGCCGCGACCACCCTCCAAGGCGCAGCCCTCCCCTCCCCAACACCTCTCCTCCTCCGTTGTGTGCTTGGCGAAGCCCTGTCGGAGTACTGCCTCTCCACCATCACCACGCCGTCGTGCTGCCGGTGGAGCTGTCTTCCTCAACCTCTCCTTCCCCCTTGCTGGATCAAGAAGGAGGAGACGTCTCCCGTCCCGTACATGTGTTGAACGCGGAGGTGCTGTCCGTTCAGCACTTGGTCATCGGTGATTCGAATCACGTCGAGTACGACTACATCATCACCTTGCAAGCTTCCGCACGCGATCTACAAGTGGTATGTAGATGCAAACTCTCTCCCTTGACTCATTGCTTAGATGAACTCATAGATGGATCTTGGTGAAACCGTAGGAAAATTTTTAATTTTCTGCAACGTTCCCCAACAGTGGCATCATGAGCTAGGTCTATGCGTAGTTCTCTTTGCACGAGTAGAACACAATTTTGTTGTGGGCGTGGATTTTGTCATCTTACTTGCCTCTACTAGTCTTTTCTTGCTTCGGCGGTATTGTGGGATGAAGCGGCCCGGACCAACCTTACACGTACGCTTACGTGAGACCGGTTCCACCGACTGACATGCACTAGTTGCATAAGGTGGCTGGCGGGTGTCTGTCTCTCCCACTTTAGTTGGAGCGGAATCGATGAACAGGGCCCTTATGAAGGGTAAATAGAAGTTGACAAAATCACGTTGTGGTGATTCGTAGGTAAGAAAACGTTCTTGCTAGAACCCAATTGCAGCCACGTAAAAGATGCAACAACAATTAGAGGACGTCTAACTTGTTTTTGCAGCGATTGATCATGTGATGTGATATGGCCAGAAGTTGTGATGAATGATGAATTGTGATGTATGAGATCATGTTCTTTCTAATAGGATTCACGACTTGCATGTCGATGGGTATGACAACCGGCAGGAGCCATAGGAGTTGTCTTTATTTTTTGTATGACCTGCGTGTCATTGAATAACGTCATGTAAACTACTTTACTTTATTGCTAAACGTTATCATAGAAGTAGAAGTAGTCGTTGGCGTGACAACTTCATGAAGACACGATGATGGAGATCATGATGATGGAGATCATGGTGTCAAGCCGGTGACAAGATGTTCATGGAGCCCCGAAGATGAAGATCAATTGAGCTATATGATATTGGCCATATCATGTCACAACTATATAATTGCATGTGATGTTTATTATGTTTTTGCATCTTGTTTACTTAGGACGACGGTAGTAAATAAGATGATCCCTTACAAAAAATTTCAAGAAGTGTTCTCCCCTAACTGTGCACCGTTGGTACAGTTCGTCGCTTCTAAGCACCACGTGATGATTGGGTGTGATGGATTCTTACGTTCACATACAACGGGTGTAAGACAGTTTTACACAGCGAAAACACTTAGGGTTAACTTGACGAGCCTAGCATGTGCAGACATGGCCTCGGAACACGGAGACCGAAAGGTCGAACATGAATCGTATGGAAGATACGATCAACATGAGAATGTTCACCGACGATGACTAGTCCGTCTCACGTGATGATCGGACACGGGCTAGTCGACTCGGATCGTGTAACACTTAGATGACTAGAGGGATGTCTAATCTAAGTGGGAGTTCATAATTTGATTAGAACTTTATTATCATGAACTTAGTTTAAAACCTTTGCAAATATGTCTTGTAGATCAATGGCCAACGCTAATGTCAACATGAACTTCAACGCGTTCCTAGAGAAAACCAAGCTGAAAGATGATGGCAGCAACTATACGGACTGGGTCCGGAACCTAAGGATCATCCTCATAGCTGCCAGGAAACAATATGTCCTAGAAGGACCACTAGGTGACGCTCCCGTCCCAGAGAACCAAGACATTATGAATGCTTGGCAGTCTCGTGCTGATGATTACTCCCTCGTTCAGTGCGGCATGCTTTACAGCTTAGAACCGGGGCTCCAAAAGCGTTTTGAGCACCATGGAGCATATGAGATGTTCGAAGAGCTGAAACTAGTTTTTCAAGCTCATGCCCGGGTCGAGAGATATGATGTCTCCGACAAGTTCTACAGTTGTAAGATGGAGGAAAACAGTTCTGTCAGTGAGCACATCCTGAAGATGTCTGGGTTGCACAACCGTATGACCCAGCTGAACATTAACCTCCCAGATGAGGCGGTCATTGACAGAATCCTCCAGTCGCTCCCACCAAGCTACAAGAGCTTTGTGATGAACTACAACATGCAGGGGATGGAAAAGACCATTCCTGAATTGTTCTCGATGCTGAAGTCAGCAGAGGCTGAAATCAAGAAAGAACATCAAGTGTTGATGGTCAATAAGACCACTAAGTTCAAGAAGGGCAAGGGTAAGAAGAACTTCAAGAAGGACGGCAAAGATGTTGCCGCGCCTGGTAAGCCAGTTACCGGGAAGAAGTCAAAGAATGGACCTAAGCCTGAGACTGAGTGCTTTTATTGCAAGGGGAAGGGTCACTGGAAGCGGAACAGCCCCAAATACTTAGCGGATAAGAAGGCCGGCAACACCAAAGGTATATTTGATATACATGTGATTGATGTGTACCTTACCAGTACTCGTAGTAACTCCTGGGTATTTGATACCGGTGCCGTTGCTCATATTTGTAACTCACACCAAAGGAGCTGCGGAATAGACGGAGACTGGCGAAGGACGAGGTGACGATGCGCGTCGGGAATGGTTCCAGAGTCGATGTGATCGCCGTCGGCACGCTGCCTCTACATTTACCTACGGGATTAGTTTTGAACCTTAATAATTGTTATTTAGTGCCAAGTTTGAGCATGAACATTGTATTTGGATCTCGTTTAATACGAGATGGCTACTCATTTAAGTCTGAGAATAATGGTTGTTCGATTTATATGAGAGATATGTTTTATGGTCATGCTCCGATGGTCAATGGTTTATTCTTAATGAATCTCGAGCGTAATATTACACATGTTCATAGTGTAGATGCCAAAAGATTTAAAGTTGATAATGATAGTCCCACATACTTGTGGCACTGCCGCCTTGGTCACATTGGTGTCAAGCGCATGAAGAAGCTCCATGCCGATGGACTTTTAGAGTCTCTTGATTATGAATCGTTTGACACGTGCGAACCATGCCTTTTGGGCAAAATGACCAAGACTCCGTTCTCCGGAACAATGGAGCGAGCAACCAACTTGTTGGAAATCATACATACCGATGTGTGCGGTCCAATGAGCGTTGAGGCTCGCGGAGGATATCGTTATGTTCTCACTCTCACTGATGACTTGAGTAGATATGGGTATGTCTACTTAATGAAACACAAGTCTGAGACCTTTGAAAAGTTCAAGGAATTTCAGAATGAGGTAGAGAATCAACGTGACCGAAAGATAAAATTCTTACGATCAGATCGTGGAGGAGAATACTTAAGTCACGAATTTGGTACACACTTAAGGAAATGTGGAATCGTTTCACAACTCACGCCGCCTGGAACACCTCAGCGAAACGGTGTGTCCGAACGTCGTAATCGCACCCTATTGGATATGGTGCGGTCTATGATGTCTCTTACCGATTTACCGCTATCATTTTGGGGATACGCTCTAGAGACAGCTACATTCACTTTAAATAGGGCACCGTCTAAATCCGTTGAGACGACACCGTATGAATTATGGTTTGGAAAGAAACCTAAGCTGTCGTTTCTAAAAGTTTGGGGATGCGATGCTTATGTCAAGAAACTTCAACCTGAAAAGCTCGAACCCAAGTCGGAAAAATGCGTATTCATAGGATACCCTAAGGAAACTGTAGGGTATACCTTCTACTTAAGATCCGAAGGCAAGATCTTTGTAGCCAAGAACGGATGCTTTCTGGAAAAAGAGTTTCTCTCGAAAGAAGTAAGTGGGAGGAAAGTAGAACTCGATGAAGTACTACCTCTTGAGCGGGAAAGTGGCGCAGCGCAGGAAACCGTTCCTGTGATGCCCACACCAACTGAAGAGGAAAACAATGATGATGATCAAGGTACTTCGAATCAAGTTACTGCTGAACTTCGTAGGTCCACAAGGACACGTTCCGCACCAGAGTGGTACGGCAACCCTGTCCTGGAAATCATGTTGTTAGACAACAATGAACCTTCGAACTATGAAGAAGCAATGGCGGGCCCGGATTCCAACAAATGGCTTGAAGCCATGAAATCCGAGATAGAATCCATGTATGAAAACAAAGTATGGACTTTGACATACTTGCCCGATGATCGGAGAGCGATAGAAAACAAATGGATCTTTAAGAAGAAGACGGACGCGGATGGTAATGTTACCATCTATAAGGCTCGACTTGTTGCTAAGGGTTATCGACAAGTTCAAGGGATTGACTACGACGAGACTTTCTCTCCCGTAGCGAAGCTGAAGTCCGTCCGAATCATGTTAGCAATTGCCGCATACTATGATTATGAGATATGGCAAATGGACGTCAAAACGGCATTCCTTAACGGACATCTTAAGGAAGAACTGTATATGATGCAGCCGGAAGGTTTTGTCGATCCTCGGAACGCTAACAAAGTATGCAAGCTCCAGCGATCCATTTATGGACTGGTGCAATGTGACGCCCCCGATTCAATCGTACACTAATCATGCACGCAAACGTGTACGATCAAGATCAGGGACTCACGGGAAGATATCACAACATAACTCTAAAACATAAATAAGTCATACAAGCATCATAATACAAGCCAGGGGCCTCGAGGGCTCGAATACAAGTGCTCGATCATAGACGAGTCAGCGGAAGCAACAATATCTGAGTATAGACATAAGTTAAACAAGTTTGCCTTAAGAAGGCTAGCACAAACTGGGATACAAATCGAAAGAGGCGCAGGCCTCCTGCCTGGGATCCTCCTAAACTACTCCAGGTCGTCGTCAGTGGGCAGCACGTAGTAGTAGGCACCTCCGGTGTAGTAGGGGTCGTCGTCGACGGTGGCGTCTGGCTCCAGGGCTCCAGCATCTGGTTGCGACAACCAGAAAGAAAGGAAAGGGGGAAAAGGGGGGAGAAAGCAACCGTGAGTACTCATCCAAAGTACTCGCAAGCAAGGAACTACACTACATATGCATGGGTATATGTGTAAGGAGGCCATATCAGTGGACTGAACTGCAGAATGCCAGAATAAGAGGGGGATAGCTAATCCTGTCGAAGACTACGCTTCTGGCAGCCTCCGTCTTGCAGCATGTAGGAGAGAGTAGATTGAAGTCCTCCAAGTAGCATCTTCAAGTAGCATCTCCAAGCAGCATCTCCAAGTAGCATCGCATAGCATAACCCTACCCGGCGATCCTCCTCTCGTCGCCCTGTAGAAAAGCGATCACCGGGTTGTCTGTGGAACTTGGAAGGGTGTGTTTTATTAAGTATCCGGTTCTAGTTGTCATAAGGTCAAGGTACAACTCCAAGTCGTCCTGTTACCGAAGATCACGGCTATTCGAATAGATTAAACTTCCCTGCAGGGGTGCACCACATAGCCCAACACGCTCGATCCCATTTGGCCGGACACACTTTCCTGGGTCATGCCCGGCCTCGGAAGATCAACACGTCGCGGCCCCACCTAGGCTCAACAGAGAGGCCAGCACGCCGGTCTAAACCTAAGCGCACAGGGGTCTGGGCCCATCGCCCATAGCACACCTGCACGTTGCGTACGCGGCCGAAAGCAGACCTAGCCTAGTGGCGTTCCAGTCCAATTCGGCGCGCGCCGCTCCGTCGCTGACGTCTGAAGTGCTTCGGCTGATACCACGACGTCGGGATACCCATAACTACTCCCCGTAGATGGTTAGTGCGTATAGGCTCGTAGCCAGACTCAGATCAAATACCAAGATCTCGTTAAGCGTGTTAAGTATCCGCGAACGCCGAACAGGGCCAGGCCCACCTCTCTCCTAGGCGGTCTCAACCTGCCCTGTCGCTCCGCCACAAAGATCCACACAGAGGGCCGTCGGGACAAAGGTCCTTTCAGCCCCCAATCCGTGAATCACTCGCGGGTACTCTTCGAGCTGACCCGACTTTAGTCACCATCTGTATAGTATGTATGTATGTATAGTATATACCCGTGATCACCTCCCGAGTGATCACGGCCCAATAGTATAGCAAGGCAGACTGACAAGAATGTAGGGCCAATGATGATAAACTAGCATCCTATACTAAGCATTTAGGATTGCAGGTAAGGTATCAACAGGTGTAGCAACAATGTCAGGCTATGCATCAGAATAGGATCAACGGAAAGCAGTAACATGCTACACTACTCTAATGCAAGCAGTATAGAGTAGAATAGGCGATATCTGGTGATCAAGGGGGGGGGCTTGCCTGGTTGCTCTGGCAAGAGAGAGGGGTCGTCAACTCCGTAGTCGAACTGGGCAGCAGCAGCGTCGGTCTCGTAGTCTACCGGAGAGAAGAGGGGGAAGAAATAATGAATACAGAGCAAACAAAGCATCACAAAATATAACAAGGCAATACGCGGTGTTCGGTGTGCCCTAACGTGGTAGTAGGTGATACCGGTGAAGGGGGGAAAACATCCGGGAAAGTATTCCCGGTGTTTCGTGTTTTCGGGCAGAGGAGCCGGAGGGGGAAAGTTGCGAGTTCGATAGGTTAGGGGTGTGTGGCGGACGAACGGACTGCGTATCCGGATTCGTCTCGTCGTTCTGAGCAACTTTCATGTTGAAAATATTTTAATCCGAGTTACGGATTAAAAGATATGATTTTCTAAAGATTTTATTAATTTCTAGAATTTAATTAATTATTTAATTAATTCGAAAAATGGATTTATGACATCAGCATGATGTCATGCTGACGTCAGCAGTCAGCGTTGACCGTTGACCTGGTCAACCTAACATGTGGGTCCTGTGGGTCCCACCTGTCATTCTCTGTTTAGGTTAATTACAGATTAGTTAATTTAATTACTATTTAATTAAGCTAACAGGTTAATTAGATTAATTAATTAAGGTTAATTAACTTAATTAATTTAGTTAATTAATTAATTAATAAATTTATTTTTATTTTAATTATTGTTTTATTTATTTTTATATACTTTTTTTTCATTTTCTTTTTTTAAGTCCCAGGGGGTGGGGCCTGCCTGTCATTGGCTCTAGGGGGCCTAGCGGGTTCGGTGGGTTCGGGCGCTGGAGCGGACAACCGGCCAGGGCGACAGGGAGCCCCGCCCAGAAGGGCGCGGCCGCGCTGGCGGGTGTCGGGCGCGCCGGCGGGCGCCGGGCGCGGCGGCAGGCGGCGCGTGAAGGGGGGGGGGCGGAGGCCACGGCAGGGCACCGCGGCCGTAGGCGAGCGGCACGGGGGAGGTGGCTGGAGGCAGGCAAGGCAATGGGCGTCGGGGACCTGCACGCGGACGGGGGCACGGTGAGCGCGCATCGGGCGCGATCGGAGATGGCGCGGGCGTGCACGACGATGGGGACCGGGGCGCACGGTGACGAGGCGAGCCAGGGAAGGCGAGTGCGCGGCCGACACGGGGAGAGGAGGAGGGAAAGGTAGCTGCTCACGGCGGGGAGTAGGGTCCAGGGCAGCGGGGGTCGAGGTAGTCCGGTGAGGGTGAGGCCGGGGAAGCGATTCGGCGAAGTCCGGCGATGTCGAGGCATCTCGGGTCGGGGGCGACGGGATCGCGGCGGCGTCCGAACCGCCGACGAAGAGGGCGGTGGGGCGATGGCGCGCAACGGGTCGGGGGCGTCGGTTGCCCCCGATCCAGATCCACCCGGGGGCGGGCGCGCCGGCGGGATGGGGCTCCAACGCGGGGAGCGCGGCGGCGACGGAGGGGGGGGGCCCTTCCGGTCCAGGAAAGGGGGAGGGGGTGAGGACGACGGCGAGCGACGGGCGGGGCGGCGCCGGTGATGCGTCCGGGAGGCGGCGATGGGTTCGTGCCCGATCCCGATTGGATCGGGGGGGTGGGGGCGAGAGGAGAGATGGGGATCGTGCGGGTGAGTGGGGTGATGAGGCTAGGGTTCGGTCGGGGGGGGTGGGGGGTTATGCGGGGAGAGGTGGGCCGGCCGGGGTGGGCTGGCCGACTGGGCCGGCCGGTTGGCTAGCTGGGTCGGTTGGCCCGGGGGTTTGGGGGGTTTCTTTTCTTTTTTTTGTTAGTTTGTTTTTCTATTTTATTTCTTTTCTTCTTTTCTGTTTTATTAAATTTCGGTGTTTATGAAAAACCCAAGTTGCACCTAAAATATTTTTAATACTTATGCCACTACCGCAATTAACTTGGCACCTAATATAAAACCATTTGTAATTGTTTATTATTTTATAATCATTTAACTAATTGTTTTGCTACTATTATATTCATTTTGAGTATTTACATAGTTTATACAAGTGTGGTTTCTCCACCATAATTACCTACGCATTATTTGGCACCACCAGAACATTTTAGTTTTATTATTTGAAAACTTTTGTTGTTTGCCTATATTTTAAATTTGAATTTGAATCGTTTTGAACTAACACGAGTTTACCAACAGTAAACGAGGTGACGTGGCATCATTAGCAGAGGTTCACTGTAGCTTAAATACCCGGGCGTCACAATTCTCCTCCACTACAAGAAATCTCGTCCCAAGATTTAGGAGCAGGAGTAAGGGGGAATGGATTTGGTTACGAAATTTTAACGAATCTCCTCATTGTGGCTTGCTCTTCTTGAAGAGACCGGTCCAATACATTGATGTCTTCATTCCTTTGTTTCCAGTCATCATGATGAAGTCGATGTCCTTCCTTCGGGATCTTCATCGTACTTACGAATAGGTTTCCGGAAGAACAGACCTCTGCAAGGTCGATCATCTGGTCGATAGCATCGAGGAAGGTGGCGGAAGTACTCTCGAATTCAAACTTAAGAAAATATCGAGAGCAAAGTAAGGAGGTGCCATGAGAAGTTTCAAACGGATAGGCAAGCGTTTGATGCCTAATTAGAAGGTGAAAGGGGTTCAGAGCAACGAGAATAAGTATTGCGTCTGATACCAGAATTGATGATCTCATCGGTAGGTGGCTCATGAATTTCATACGAGTCCACGCGCGAGGAATAACTTTGGAAACATGAGGGTGTACAGGAGAGTCAGGTTTCAATCCTGGTGGAACTGTGGGTTATGGGCCCACCATGTGGGTTAAAAGTAGGAAGGGCGGAGACGTCTTGCGCGATCATGCAAGCAAGGCATGTTAGAGGGTAGCCTGTCGATTAAGTCGGCAACAACATCGATACCAAGGGCGAGGGACGAAGAGAACCATTTTCCTGCTCGTTGGACGAGGCGGACTAATAGGCAAAGTTCCCGTCCATCGGTGGTTACCGAAATGTCATCAACAAAAGTAATAGGGTCTCACTGGCAGAGTTGTACACCGAGGTGTTTACATAAGAAGTAAATTATTACTGCTTAGGTTATATAGATCACAAGAAAGGTCAAACAAACCAATGGAAAGGAAAATGTGATCATCAGGTTAAACAGAACAATGGGAAGGAAAATGTGTTTAAACACATATTTCAGGGGTATATCCTTCCCAAGGATAAGCAGAGCATGATATCCATGACAGGATATAATGTAGAAAACTCTTTAGGTAGGGGAGAGAAATTTCATGACATTACGCAAACAACGGTGTTTGGATAATCGAGCGAGAAACATTTAGTATTGGGTTCAAATGTTCTTGTTGAAAATCGGTTTACCAGAAACATGCTTCGAGATAGCATTGACATGGTCTTCAAGCAAAGTTCGGACTACAGATACTCATTGGATCCATCAGGAACAGCTTATAAAATAGGTCTTACCACTTCCTCCAGGAGGAATGGTTATCCTTGCAAAAGAAATCATAATGATAGGTCCTCCAGCCAGGGGGGGTGCTAGGCATGACATCATGTTACCGGGCCATCAAAGGACAAACAACATAATTCCTGGAAAGTTGTCCCAACCATCATATCTAACCGAGATTCAGATCCAATTGGTGTCATGATGCCTCAGACTCAGGATGTCCGAGAAGAAAAGGCACAACACAAATCATTGAAATGGCATTGCAAGATTCTCGGGAAATGAACTATGGGAGCGGGTTCCTGAAACAATAGTTCATCATTAAACCAAGGAGAGGTGAGGAGGTGGCTGATTGACTCAGCGACAATTCATTGAGATTTTCAAAAGATGGATTTCCACAATAATGTGAACAAGAAGATGACATTTGTCAGATCAAATGGTATAAAATGTATGCTCGAGGAAAACATACACAATTAAACATTGGTTGAAAGGTGCACCCGAAATATGGGTTGGGTTGCACGACCAATGTCAGAATGGTGATTCAATAGTCAATAGCCTAAGAATGAACTTTCGACCATTAACTTCAAAAAAATAGGGTTGCTAGAAGGAAAGAATCCAAACAACACCATTCACTTGTTGGAATTAACACGGGGACCAAGAAAGAATGGTGATGGTGAGAAGTATTTCTATGTCAAGAATTCTCAAGAGGTGGAACAAATCTCAGAACATTCTTGACATAAAGGATGGTAATACTCCAAGGTAAAGAAGAACAATTGCTGGATAGCAAGGAACTCAAGGTATAACACCAAACATGAACAAGCTTGTGTTGGTGGGAAGGCAATAAAGTGGTCGACGATAATACAATTCATCGAGGGCAAGGATGTTATTTCTCATCATGAATTCAATTGATATCCTGGATGAGCTCAGAATGTTGATGATCACGACACCTTTGTCGCGAGAGTTCATGAAGATGTAATCGATCGGTAACGACATCAAGTCAAGTAATGATGAAGTGAAAGGTTATTGGAACCAAGGGTACGACACAAACTCGAAACCAAGCTTGTTGTTCAAGGCGAAATGATATGACGATGAGGATCGACGTAAGGTTAGTTCATCGTCGAAAATTGGTGCTCCGAGAATAAGGACCAGGTAGCACAGTTAGAATCGTCACGACAATGATATAGCCAAACAGGCTAGGAATGGCGTGATCGGGTACAAACTCGTACTTATAGAAGCTTACTGAAGAGTTGTTGAACCGTAGAGCGGACTCGGTTCAGTTATCGGTGTCTTTGAGTGTTCAATAACTCAGAGCCCGCGAAAAATTGGAATCAGTGGGAAGGTAGCACTTGATGAAGAACTCATAAAAAGTTATGCAGTTCCATGATAATCTCGAGATACCAGGGGGGTAATACTCGACACAAGATCAAAGTAAAGGTTGGACTGGTGTATTGATCCATAGAAGACAATTGTTTTAACTTGTCCGAGAAATGAGATCAAAGAAGAACAATCATGGTCGGAACCACGGTTGCAAGGGATCAATTCACAGATACCATAGGTTAGTTATCAAGGAAATAGTTATTGTTACAAGAAGCTTTCATGATAGGATATATATCGCGTCCATGGGCATGAACACAAGTTCAAGGTCGACTCCCACTTCTCCAATGCATAACCTTTCATTCACTTCTCACGTTCGATGAAGTTGTAGTGTTGAAATTTTGTCTGGTGAAGCACCAGAAGGGTATGACTCGTGAAAACTTTCGGGTTCACACGGTTTAGAGAAGGCATATGTTCAACCCATAGGGGCTTCTTAGAAACATATACCACAAGTTTCAAGAGTAAATAACACAAACTCGATGGCAGAGCATGGTTGAGAAAAGCAGAGGATACAATTTACCAAAGGCATTATGTATCCGAGGAAAGGCTCACAAGGTTATTGAATATGAAGGGCGTTGTTAGATAAATCCAACAAAGGACTTGATGGTCCACAAGGGATCTGATACGAGTATCGGTACTCAACTAGAGGAAGAAGAATGCAAGGAGATCAGATTATAGAAACAACTGACTAACTCAATTGTCAAAGGCAAAGGAATTATGATTTCCAAATCAAGGGATCAAAAGCAATGCTCTGATTAGGGATGGATAAGTTGAATAGCCTTAGGGTACAACCAATCGACAATTGGATTGGTCGAGAACCAACTCCAGTTAAAAGAATGGAAGCTCAGCCGGAAAGGTAATTTATAAGGATCAATGATGATTGCGTGTGTTCGCAAACATATTGAGTCAACAGACTCAAAATGATAATGACAATGAATGTCATTAAGACTACGAGACTTATGGGATTAACCATAATGCAAGCAAGCAAGAATTTCAAGAGCCAAAGGCTCCAGAGGGTTTTCGGAAGATCGAATATTATTTTGAAGACTTTTGTGAAACACAAGAACAACTGGGGATGAGCGGATACTCGGCAAGCGCGAGTAATTATCCGTAGGGGTATTCATGCAGCAAGGAACTGCAGGGCAGTAAGCGTAAAGAATTCTCGGAATATCGAAGAGTATTTCAGGACATCTTGTAATAACAAGAGCAACTGGGGATGACAATATGAACGATAGGTGTAAGTAGTTATCCAGAGGGATTTATCGATGGAAGTGAATTGCAAAAGCGATGGCACATAGTCTCGAGAGCACATCGTAGAGTATCTTCGGAATCTTCTGGTGCAGCAGGCGGTCATCGGTAACAAGTGGCTCTCCGGGAGAAAGTACTTGCGAGAACCTAAAGTTAGTTTGTTTTAGCAAAATCATTTAACCCGAATAGAAGAGAGCTCAGAGTCCCAGAGTAAAGGTCGAGGAGTAAAAGATCCTAGTACCACCCAATGGCGACGTGGGCCCGTAAGGCCACACAGCCAAGTTAGTAAAAGTTTTGCAATGTCTAGACTCGACTTCGGCCAAGGAGTTGGAAAGGGGGATTCCTACAGGCAGTCGGCTCTGATACCAACTTGTGACGCCCCCGATTCAATCGTACACTAATCATGCACGCAAATGTGTACGATCAAGATCAGGGACTCACGGGAAGATATCACAACACAACTCTAAAACATAAATAAGTCATACAAGCATCATAATACAAGCCAGGGGCCTCGAGGGCTCGAATACAAGTGCTCGATCATAGACGAGTCAGCGGAAGCAACAATATCTGAGTACAGACATAAGTTAAACAAGTTTGCCTTAAGAAGGCTAGCACAAACTGGGATACAGATCGAAAGAGGCGCAGGCCTCCTGCCTGGGATCCTCCTAAACTACTCCAGGTCGTCGTCAGCGGGCAGCACGTAGTAGTAGGCACCTCCGGTGTAGTAGGGGTCGTCGTCGACGGTGGCGTCTGGCTCCTGGACTCCAGCATCTGGTTGCGACAACCAGAAAGAAAGGAAAGGGGAAAAGGGGGGAGAAAGCAACCGTGAGTACTCATCCAAAGTACTCGCAAGCAAGGAACTACACTACATATGCATGGGTATATGTGTAAGGAGGCCATATCAGTGGACTGAACTGCAGAATGCCAGAATAAGAGGGGGATAGCTAATCCTGTCGAAGACTACGCTTCTGGCAGCCTCCGTCTTGCAGCATGTAGGAGAGAGTAGATTGAAGTCCTCCAAGTAGCATCTTCAAGTAGCATCTCCAAGCAGCATCTCCAAGTAGCATCGCATAGCATAACCCTACCCGGCGATCCTCCTCTCGTCGCCCTGTAGAAAAGCGATCACCGGGTTGTCTGTGGAACTTGGAAGGGTGTGTTTTATTAAGTATCCGGTTCTAGTTGTCATAAGGTCAAGGTACAACTCCAAGTCGTCCTGTTACCGAAGATCACGGCTATTCGAATAGATTAACTTCCCTGCAGGGGTGCACCACATAACCCAACACGCTTGATCCCATTTGGCCGGACACACTTTCCTGGGTCATGCCCGGCCTCGGAAGATCAACACGTCGCAGCCCCACCTAGGCCAAACAGAGAGGCCAGCACGCCGGTCTAAACCTAAGCGCACAGGGGTCTGGGCCCATCGCCCATAGCACACCTGCACGTTGCGTACGCGGCCGAAAGCAGACCTAGCCTAGTGGCGTTCCAGTCCAATTCGGCGCGCGCCGCTCCGTCGCTGACGTCTGAAGTGCTTCGGCTGATACCACGACGTCGGGATACCCATAACTACTCCCACGTAGATGGTTAGTGCGTATAGGCTCGTAGCCAGACTCAGATCAAATACCAAGATCTCGTTAAGCGTGTTAAGTGTCCGTGAACGCCGAACAGGGCCAGGCCCACCTCTCTCCTAGGCGGTCTCAACCTGCCCTGTCGCTCCGCCACAAAGATCCACACGGAGGGCCGTCGGGACAAAGGTCCTTTCAGCCCCCAATCCGTGAATCACTCGCGGGTACTCTTCGAGCTGACCCGACTTTAGTCACCATCTGTATAGTATGTATGTATGTATGTATAGTATATACCCGTGATCACCTCCCGAGTGATCACGGCCCAATAGTATAGCAAGGCAGACTGACAAGAATGTAGGGCCAATGATGATAAACTAGCATCCTATACTAAGCATTTAGGATTGCAGGTAAGGTATCAATAGGTGTAGCAACAATGTCAGGCTATGCATCAGAATAGGATCAACGGAAAGCAGTAACATGCTACACTACTCTAATGCAAGCAGTATAGAGTAGAATAGGCGATATCTGGTGATCAAGGGGGGGGCTTGCCTGGTTGCCCTGGCAAGAAGGAGGGGTCGTCAACTCCGTAGTCAAACTGGGCAGCAGCAGCGTCGGTCTCGTAGTCTACCGGAGAGAAGAGGGGGAAGAAATAATGAATACAGAGCAAACAAAGCATCACAAATCATAACAAGGCAATACGCGGTGTTCGGTGTGCCCTAACGCGGTAGTAGGTGATACCGGTGAAGGGGGGAAACATCCGGGAAAGTATTCCCGGTGTTTCGTGTTTTCGGGCAGAGGAGCCGGAGGGGGAAAAGTTGCGAGTTCGATAGGTTAGGGGTGTGTGGCGGACGAACGGACTGCGTATCCGGATTCGTCTCGTCGTTCTGAGCAACTTTCATGTTGAAAATATTTTAATCCGAGTTACGGATTAAAAGATATGATTTTCTAAAGATTTTATTAATTTCTAGAATTTAATTAATTATTTAATTAATTCGAAAAATGGATTTATGACATCAGCATGAGGTCATGCTGACGTCAGCAGTCAGCGTTGACCGTTGACCTGGTCAACCTAACATGTGGGTCCTGTGGGTCCCACCTGTCATTCTCTGTTTAGGTTAATTATAGATTAGTTAATTTAATTACTATTTAATTAAGCTAACAGGTTAATTAGATTAATTAATTAAGGTTAATTAACTTAATTAATTTAGTTAATTAATTAATTAATTAAATTTATTTTTATTTTAATTATTGTTTTACTTATTTTTATATACTCTTTTTTTTCTTTTTCTTTTTTTTAAGTCCCAGGGGGTGGGGCCTGCCTGTCATTGGCTCTAGGGGGCCTAGCGGGTTCGGTGGGTTCGGGCGCTGGAGCGGACAACCGGCCAGGGCGACAGGGAGCCCCGCCCAGAAGGGCGCGGCCGCGCTGGCGGGTGTCGGGCGCGCCGGCGGGCGCCGGGCGCGGCGGCAGGCGGCGCGTGAAGGGGGGGGGCGGAGGCCACGGCAGGGCACCGCGGCCGTAGGCGAGCGGCACGGGGGAGGTGGCTGGAGGCAGGCAAGGCAATGGGCGTCGGGGACCTGCACGCGGACGGGGGCACGGTGAGCGCGCATCGGGCGCGATCGGAGATGGCGCGGGCGTGCACGACGATGGGGACCGGGGCGCACGGTGACGAGGCGAGCCAGGGAAGGCGAGTGCGCGGCCGACACGGGGAGAGGAGGAGGGAAAGGTAGCTGCTCACGGCGGGGAGTAGGGTCCAGGGCAGCGGGGGTCGAGGTAGTCCGGTGAGGGTGAGGCCGGGGAAGCGATTCGGCGAAGTCCGGCGATGTCGAGGCATCTCGGGTCGGGGGCGACGGGATCGCGGCGGCGTCCGAACCGCCGACGAAGAGGGCGGTGGGGCGATGGCGCGCAACGGGTCGGGGGCGTCGGTTGCCCCCGATCCAGATCCACCCGGGGGCGGGCGCGCCGGCGGGATGGGGCTCCAACGCGGGGAGCGCGGCGGCGACGGAGGGGGGGCCCTTCCGGTCCAGGAAAGGGGGAGGGGGTGAGGACGACGGCGAGCGACGGGCGGGGCGGCGCCGGTGATGCGTCCGGGAGGCGGCGATGGGTTCGTGCCCGATCCCGATTGGATCGGGGGGGTGGGGGCGAGAGGAGAGATGGGGATCGTGCGGGTGAGTGGGGTGATGAGGCTAGGGTTCGGTCGGGGGGGTGGGGGGTTATGCGGGGAGAGGTGGGCCGGCCGGGGTGGGCTGGCCGACTGGGCCGGCCGGTTGGCTAGCTGGGTCGGTTGGCCCGGGGGTTTGGGGGGTTTCCTTTTCTTTTTTTTGTTAGTTTGTTTTTCTATTTTATTTCTTTTCTTCTTTTCTGTTTTATTAAATTTCGGTGTTTATGAAAAACCCAAGTTGCACCTAAAATATTTTTAATACTTATGCCACTACCGCAATTAACTTGGCACCTAATATAAAACCATTTGTAATTGTTTATTATTTTATAATCATTTAACTAATTGTTTTGCTACTATTATATTCATTTTGAGTATTTACATAGTTTATACAAGTGTGGTTTCTCCACCATAATTACCTACGCATTATTTGGCACCACCAGAACATTTTAGTTTTATTATTTGAAAACTTTTGTTGTTTGCCTATATTTTAAATTTGAATTTGAATCGTTTTGAACTAACACGAGTTTACCAACAGTAAACGAGGTGACGTGGCATCATTAGCAGAGGTTCACTGTAGCTTAAATACCCGGGCGTCACATGCAAGCATCTCGGAGTTGGAACATTCGCTTTGATGAGATGATCAAAGCGTTTGGGTTTATGCAGGCTTATGGAGAAGCCTGCGTTTACAAGAAAGTGAGTGGGAGCTCTGTAGCATTTCTCATATTATATGTAGATGACATACTCTTGATGGGAAATAATATAGAATTTCTGGACAGCATTAAGGCCTACTTGAATAAGTGTTCTTCAATGAAGGACCTTGGAGAAGCTGCTTATATATTAGGCATCAAGATCTATAGAGATAGATCGAGACGCCTCATAGGTCTTTCACAAAGCACATACCTTGATAAGATTTTGAAGAGGTTCAAAATGGATCAGTCCAAGAAGGGGTTCTTGCCTATGTTACAAGGTGTGAGATTGAGCTCGGCTCAGTCACCGACCACGGCAAAAGATAAAGAAGAGATGAGTGTCATCCCCTATGCTTCAGCCATAGGATCTATTATGTATGCCATGCTGTGTACCAGACCCGATGTAAACCTTGCCGTAAGTTTGGTAGCAAGATACCAAAGTAATCCCAGCAAGGAACACTGGACAGCGGTCAAAAATATCCTAAAGTACCTGAAAAGGACGAAGGACATGTTTCTCGTTTATGGAAGAGACGAAGAGCTCGTCGTAAAGGGTTACGTCGACGCTAGCTTCGACTCAGATCTGGATGACTCTAAGTCACAAACCGGATACATGTATATGTTGAATGGTGGAGCAGTAAGCTGGTGCAGCTGCAAGCAGAGCGTCGTGGCGGGATCTACGTGTGAAGCGGAGTACATGGCAGCCTCGGAGGCAGCGCATGAAGCGATTTGGGTGAAGGAGTTCATCACCGACCTAGGAGTCATACCCAATGCGTCGGGGCTGATCAAACTCTTCTGTGACAACACTGGAGCTATTGCCCTCACCAAGGAGCCCAGGTTTCACAAGAAGACCAGGCACATCAAGCGTCGTTTCAACTCCATCCGTGAAAATGTTCAAGATGGAGACATAGAGATTTGCAAAGTGCACACGGATCTGAATGTCGCAGATCCACTGACTAAACCTCTCTCGCGTGCAAAACATGATCAACACCAGAACTCTATGGGTGTTCGATTCATCACAATGTAACTAGATTGGTGACTCTAGTGCAAGTGGGAGACTGTTGGAAATATGCCCTAGAGGCAATAATAAAAGTATTATTATATTTCAATGTTCATGATAAATGTCTTTTATTCATGCTATAACTGTATTATCCGGAAATCGTAATACACGTGTGAATACTTAGACCACAATATGTCCCTGGTGAGCCTCTAGTTGACCAGCTCGTTGTGATCAACAGATAGTCATGGTTTCCTGACTATGGACATTGGATGTCGTTGATAACGGGATCACATCATTAGGAGAATGATGTGATGGACAAGACCCAATCCTAAGCATAGCATAAAAGATCGTGTAGTTCATTTTGCTAGAGCTTTGCCAATGTCAAGTATCCCTTCCTTAGACCATGAGATCGTGTAACTCCCGGATACCGTAAGAGTGCCTTGGGTGTATCAAACGTCACAACGTAACTGGGTGACTATAAAGGTGCATTACAGGTATCTCCGAAAGTAGCTGTTGGGTTGACACGGATCGAGACTGGGATTTGTCACTCTGTATGACAGAGAGGTATCTCTGGGCCCACTCGGTAATGCATCATCATTATGAGCTCAATGTGACCAAGGTGTTGGACACGGGATCATGCATTACGGTACGAGTAAAGTGACTTGCCGGTAACGAGACTGAACAAGGTATTGGGATACCGACGATCAAGTCTCGGGCAAGTAACGTACCGATTGACAAAGGGAATTGCATACAGGGTTTGATCAAATCCTCGACATAGTGGTTCATCCGATGACAACATCGAGGAGCATGTGGGAGCCATCATGGGTATCCAGATCCCGCTGTTGGTTATTGACTGAGAACATCTGCATGTCTCCCGAACCTGTAGGGTCTACACACTTAAGGTTCGGTGACGCTAGGGTTATTAGGAAGACTAGTATGTGACTACCGAATGTTGTTCGGAGTCCCGGATGGGATCCTGGACATCACGAGGAGATCCGGAATGGTCCGGAGGTAAAGATTTATATATGGGAAGTTGTCAAACGGACACTGGGAAGTTTCAGGGTCATACCGGTATTGTACCGGGGCCACCGGAAGGGTTCCGGGGGTCCACCGGGAGGGGCCACCCCTCCCCGGGGGCCACATAGGCTGCGTGGGGCAGGGAGCCAGCCCCTGGTGGGCTGGCCGCACCCCCCTCCCTTGGGCCCATGCGCCTAGGGTTGAGGGGGAACCCTAGAGGGGGCGCCCCCCTTGGCTTGGGGGGCAAGCCACCCTCTCCCCTCTCCCCTAGGCCGCCGCACCCCCCCTAGATGGGTTCTAGGGGGCCGGCCCCCTTCTCCCTTCCCCCTATAAATAGAGGGGTGAGGGGAGGGCAGCCGCGACCACCCTCCAAGGCGCAGCCCTCCCCTCCCCAACACCTCTCCTCCTCCGTTGTGTGCTTGGCGAAGCCCTGTCGGAGTACTGCCTCTCCACCATCACCACGCCGTCGTGCTGCCAGTGGAGCTGTCTTCCTCAACCTCTCCTTCCCCCTTGCTGGATCAAGAAGGAGGAGACGTCTCCCGTCCCGTACGTGTGTTGAACGCGGAGGTGCTGTCCGTTCAGCACTTGGTCATCGGTGATTCGAATCACGTCGAGTACGACTACATCATCACCTTGCAAGCTTCCGCACGCGATCTACAAGTGGTATGTAGATGCAAACTCTCTCCCTTAACTCGTTGCTTAGATGAACTCATAGATGGATCTTGGTGAAACCGTAGGAAAATTTTTAATTTTCTGCAACGTTCCCCAACAGTAAGTTCACCAAGTATCATCGCATAGCATAATCCTACCCGGCGATCCTCCCCTCATTGCCCTGTGGAAAAGCGATCACCGGGTTGTCTCTGGAACTTGTCTGGGTGTGTTTTATGAAGTATCCGATTCTAGTTGTCATAAGGTCGAGGCACAACTTCGGGCCGTCCTTTTACCGAGGGACACGACTATTCGAATAGATAAATTTCCCTATAGGGGTGCACCACATTTCCCAACACGCTCGATCCCTCTGCTCGGACACACTTTCCTGGATCATGCCCAACCTCAGAAGATCAACACATCGCAGCCCTACCTAGGCTAAACAGAGAGGTCAGCCAGTCGGTCTAAATCCTGTGCGCGCAGGGGTCTGGGCCCATCGCCCATTGCACACCTGCACATTGCGATGGCGACCGGTGAGCAGACCTAGCAACCTCCATTATAAAGGAAGTTGCGTTACGTGGTCAAACTCGGTGTGCGTCGCTCACTCGCCAACGTCAAGAAGGCTTGGCTGATACCACGACGTCATAACTGTTCCCGCATAGTTGGTTAGTGCGGATAGGCCAGTGGCCAGACTAAGATTAAATATCAAGATCTCGTTAAGCATGTTATTTTGAAGTAACCGCGAACACTGATCAGGACCAGGCCCACATGTATCCCAGGTGGTCACAACTTGCGCTGTCGCTCTGCCACAAAGTAACACTCGCGGGCCGTCGGGAACCCAGGTCCACCACTACCTGGATGGAGCCATCTGTCCTTTTAGCCCCCATATCCGAATCACTTGTGGGTACTCAATGAGCCGACCCGACTTTAGTCACCACTTGTATCATGTATAATATATATGTAAATATATACTTGTGATCACCTCCCGGGTAATCACGACCCGATAGTATAGCATGGCAGACAGACAAGAATGTAGGGCCACTGACGATAAACGAGCATCCTATACTAAGCATTTAGGATTGTAGGTAAAGGGAACAACAGTAGTAGCAAAGACAGGCTATGCAGCAGAATAGGATTAATCGAAAACAGTAACATGCTACAGTACTCTAATGCAAGCAGTAGAGAGTAGGAATATGCGATATCGGGTGATCAAGGGGGGGCTTGCCTGGTTGCTCTGTCAAGAAGGAGGGGTCGTCAACAACGTAGTCGGTCGGGGGAGCAGCGACGACGTCAGTCGCGTAGTCTACCAGAGAGAAGAGGGGGAACAAACAATGAATACAATGCAAACATATGCATAAGATGCATGACATGACATTTAGCGCTGCTAGGTATGCCCTAACGCGGTAGTATGTGATACTGACGAAGGGGGGAAACATTCGGGAAAGTATTCCCGGTGTTTGACGTTTTCGGACACATGAACCGGAGGTGAAATGTTGCATGTTCGCTATGCTAGGGACGTGTGGTGAACGAACGGACTGCCTATTCGGATTCGTCTCGTCATTCTGACTTCTGAGCAACTTTCATGTACAAAGTATTTTCATCCGAGCTATGGATTATTCTATATTAATTTTTAAGTTTTAATCATTTTCTAAATTATTATTATTAAATTAATTTGAAAATTAGCATTATTGTACCAGCATGACGTCAGCAGTCAACAGGGGTGTTGACTGGGTCAAACTGACATGTGGGCCCCATTGTCATTGACTGTTTAACTAATTAACCAAGTTAATTAGTTTAATTAACAGATTAATTAGGTTAATTAATTAATTAATTAATTTAATTATTAATTATATTATATTTTCTTTTCTTTTTTTGTTCTAAATAGTACAGGGGCGTGGGCCCTTACTAGAAGTGGCCCAGGAGCCTTAGCGGGTTAACGGGCGCTGGGCGCCACGCGAAAACAAGGCGGGCGAACGCCTGAAGCCTGCCCGGGTCGGGGCGAGGCCGTGGCCACGGCTGGGCACAACACCGGCCAGTGATGGGCGCGGGCCACAGCGGATGCGTGGGACAGGCAGCGGGATCGCACGCAGCGTGGCGGAGCCGGGGCAGCAGGTAGAAGGGCGAGTGGGGACGGACTGCGAGGCGCAGCGGCCGCACGCGCAGGCGGCGGCGGGCGCGGTGGGATGGCGAGGCCAGGGGCGCGTGTGCGAGCGCGGGTGCGCGAGCAGCCAGGGAGGCGCGGGAGGAGGCAGGCTCGCGGCCAGGGAAGGCAGAGCGACGGAGGCGGCCATGGTGGCGCGCGCGGGGCAGGGCGCGAGCGAGGCACGTCCACGGGCGCGAGGTGCGCGGCACCGCCGTGCAGCATTGCGCGGCCAGAGAAGGCGGGCGCGTGCCACGATCAGAAGCGGGTGGTGTGGGCGCTGGGCGGCGGTGGAGTGCGCGGGACAGGGCGTGGCGAGGGAGAGAGAAGGAGAGGGGGAGCTCACGAGGGTCGTAGGGGAGTGGCAGTGGGGCACGGGGAGGAGGACGGGGACGACAGTGTTGACGGAGGCGACGATGGCAATGGCGCCCAGCGAGGAGTCGAGGAGAAGGACGACGAGGCTGCGTCAGGCGGTGTCGAGGCGGCGGGGATCGGCGACGGGGTTGGGGCACCGTGCCCCGATCCAGATCGGGCAGAGGGGAACGATAGGAGTGGGGGAGTGCGGGGGCGTCAGTTAGGGTTTCGGGGTAGTGGGAGGGATAATGGGGGAGTGGGGGAGGGGCGCTAATGGGCCACTTGCGGCAGCCTGGTCTGTGAGCTGGGCCAACTGGTCCAGTGGGGGGATTTCCTTTTGTGTTTTCTGTTTTGTTCTTTTCCTTTTTCTTATTTTTCTTTTCTTTACTGTTTTATTTTAGTTTCACACACATATATATATACATACATATATATATATATATAGTTTTTTAAGTTATAAAGTAGTCCCTAATTTAGTATATGTAATAATGCCACATTCCGAACATTTTAGTTTTAATGTTTGAATTTTTTTGATGTTTGACAAAAATTCAAATTCAAATTTGAATCGTTTTGATCTAACATGAGATTAGCAAGAGTAACAGAGGTGATGTGGCATCATTACATGGGTTCACTATAGCATAATTATCCGGGCGTTACACATGTATCCTCGGGAGCGCTTTGCTTTATATAAGAGTTCGTCCAGGCTTGTCCTTTGCTACAAAAAGGATTGTGCCACTTTGCTGCACCTTAATTATTTCTATTACTTGTTACCCGTCGAATTATCTTATCACAGGTCTATCCATTACCGATAATTTCAGTGCTTGCAGAGAATACCTTGCTAAGAACCGCTTGTCATTTTCCTTCAGCTACTCGTTGGGTTCAATACTCTTACTTACCGAAAGGATTACGATAGATCCCCAATACTTGTGGGTCATCACTGACTAGGCCTAGTCGGCCTGTTGTGGGCTGACTAGGCCCAATCGGCCAGCAGCCGGCCGATGGTGTATTATTTTTGAAAATTATGTATCCGACATAATCTTTATGCAAATTGATAAAAAATGTATTATTTATAAAAATAGCCATCGGGGATATTTTCAGTGGGACAAAGAGGAGCTCGTGATTTTCAGGTCGGGCAAATGGGGAATCATGCAAGGATGACACGTTAATGTGTCTGACAAATCCTGTGCGGAAGACTTGGGCCCAGTTTTTTTGGGCGATTCTCCCAGAATCTTGAGAATCGACCCTTTACCCAGTTTCTTTCAGAATCTTATATCCATATTTTTTTAGGATTGTAAAAGAAATATGGGTTCAAGATTCTGGGAGAAGCTGGGTGAAGGGTTGATTCTTAAGATTATGGGAGAATCGGCAAAAAAACTAGGCCTTGCAGTCTGGAATTTTTTTCCTGTTGCAACCCACGGGTATATGTGCTAGTAAATAAATAAACAACGAACCAACAAGAAAAAATGTCAATGAAAGGCCCACAAAAAGATGTGACATTTTTTTATTTTAGATGTGGATAGACGGACCCTATTATTAACCGTGCGCTCACTCATCGAGAAATAAGAGATCCAGTAACTCCCGGGCGTCCTCAGCGATTTGGATTCCTGGCCGTTGGATCTGGCTGCTTGATGCGATCTGGGCCATTGGATCTTCCTCAGAAATCACCTCACCCGTCGGATCAGATTGAAACACTATTGCAATGAATAGTATTAGAACTAGGATGCCACCGCCTGTAATTCCCAGAGCCCGCCGAGGGCATTTTCGTCACTTCACGTGGTTGGAAAAGTCCCCAATAGTGTGGAGAGTGAGCACCGGGTCATTGCCCTCCACCTCCCACCTGGTCTCCTCTCTTCCCGCCTCCTCCCACGAAACCCTAGCCGCCGCACCGTGCAGCCGCCGCCGCCGCGCCCTCCTCCTCCTTCCACCTCCTGGCCGGCGCCCAACCACCGCGCCCTCTCCTTCCCCCTACCGCCGGCCTCTCCCTAGGTGGCGGCCAGATCTGCCACAGCCACAGCCACGACGAGGGCTTCTGGATCCGCGCCGCCGTCGAGCTGGGCGCGACCATTAACCTCGGACCACACCGCCGCCACCATGGATGCACCATATCAAGGTCTCCTCCCCTGTCCCCTATGCTTCTTCTTCTTCTTCTCCTTCTCTCTCTCTCTCTCTCTCTCAATCCCTGATGTGTTCCGATTTGGTAGGCTTGGTTCCCTCCCTGATCATGATGCGTGTAGACACATGCACAAGTTAGGTCTTGTGATCTGTTTCAGGAACAACTACTGCTGCTAGCCTTGTAGTTAGTTATATCCTATTCTTATGTATGATGTGTACCAGGTGCTTCGTAGGTAGTGTGTGTAACGAGCTTTCGTTGTCATGTACCTTTGGCTGGATCATTGCACTGGTTATGTAGATATATCCTTTTGAAGTTCTTATATCCTGGTGCACGAAAACCACACAGGCCTTTAGAATATGTATGTGAATTGTTTGACTATGGTCACCTGACCACTACTCCGTGGATGGTTGGTCCTTCTGCCATTAGGCAGGATATCTTTTGTTTTTCTCTACGAACTGCAGGTGCTTGAAATAAGTCAGTTGGTAGCCAGTTCTTCAATAAGAACAACTGAGACAGATTTGAAACATGTTTTAGACGTTTTAGAGGTGGTATATAGCAGTTCATTGTCCGTGTATATTTTACTGAGACTACAAATAAATTTTAAAGCTACTGATTTAGGCTGAGTAAGCAAAACATATAAACATGAATAAAGTAAATTATTCTTTTAGCAAATCAATGTGAGCTTTATTGATCCAGGGATTGTCTATAGGAATTGCAAGAAAATCATGAGGAATTTCTTTCAAGTCGAATGGCTGACAAAGAGCTTCAGGTTCATGGTTCACCAGGTTCTGCTGGCTCCACTAACAGTTGCCTACAAGCACTTGCACAGGTCAGCTGAGATACGTCTTGCACACCTACGAGTTGATTCTTCTAGGGATCTTTCTAAACGAACTTTCAGTTGCAATGCACAAATATGTTGCTAGATGAGGTTTAGAACTTAGTTGGCAGAAGCTGTTTTAAGATTAGTATATTGTAGTATTTCTCTGAGGGAATTCTGTGAATATTTGGTCATTGCCAACAAATCTAAAATAGAATGGAAGTGATTGTTTGGAATGGATATTACTCTGCTGCTCATGTTTGTTACTTTTATTGCATACAATATTTTGCTTACATGTTTGCTAATAAACTTCTGTGAGGACCCCTGCTGGAGACATACGGAGTTGAGGAATAATGCAAGTGAGTGGAGCTTGTTGAGTTGTTGTTCGCCTGATCATACATGATACGTCGAGTGTGAACTACCCATTCTCCGCCTCTCCTACAGTCTGTAACAAAAGCGTTAGGCCTGAGTGTGTGAGTCTGTGAGAGTAGATGGTAGGTCATTGGATATAAAAGGGGCCTTTAGTAGTCCATTTATCTTTCCAGAATGAAGTTGGAAGAGCACGAGCTCCTCTGCTCCACCCTTCGGGTCCCTTCCTCTGTAGTATTTAGTTTCTTCGTTGTACGTTGTATTTAGTTAGTACTTTTCAGATGGCTTAACTCCCTTTCTCTGTAGTAATTGGAGCCCATAAGTGGAGGTGTTTGTTCCTCATATGCAACCTTATTATCTGATAGATAGATTGGGAAACACAGCAGGAGTTTGAGTTTATTTTCATTCAGCAGAACACAACAACAGTAGTAGACTCCCGTAAAAACCAGCAGTCGAACTGAACTAGAATACTGTGTGTATTTTAGCTTAAGCAATCTAGGATTCACTCCTGGATGTTAGAGCAACATATTTCAGAATGTAATTAATTAATGTTGCTTCCCACGAAGTATATTTCTTTTGTTTCAATAAGCATTATGCACAACTCGATGCTTGGTGCGACGTCGAGTTCATCTTATTATGTGAATATAGTGGTTGGCATGCTCAATTCGTCCTCATTGGCATCTGAACCTGAGGCTCTTGACTTACTCAAATGTTCTCCAGTCATTTCCCCCTCTCCTACAAATGTGATCAATTTGGCATGGGTATGCGTACAGTTGGAGGGCGTGTTCGGGAGCCCTCCCGCTTCTCAACTCCTCAACTCCACGTGAGGAGTGCAGCCGAACGATCCAAATCCTGGTTATGAGCGAGAGAAGCTGGCGAAACTTGCAGTGCAATTTTTGCGGAGTCGCGGAGCTGGCAAACTCGAGCTCCTCCAAAACAGCGAAGCAGGAGTTGCCAAGAATTACATCTAAGTGCCACCGCCAAGTGAGTTACCGGTTCGTTCGTTTATTGCAAATATTACAAATATGTGCCACCGCCAAGGCAGTTACCGGTTCGTTCGTTCGCCAGAGCAGGCTTCCCACGCGTAGATGGGCTGTCACGCCTAGTTGGGCCCTCCCGAGCTGCTATTTCTCATAGCTAGGTGGCTGGCGGCCTGTTTCAACGGCCAGAACGAGGAGCTACTCTACCGAACGATTTGTAACTCCAGGATTTTAACTGAGAAGCCGGCTGCTGGTTTTGGGCTATGGAGTTGAGGATTTTGAGGCTGTGGAGAGCTACCGAACACGCCCGGAATTAGGCACCATGGGAAGGATTCAAATCTCTGAGAAGTGTGCTAAATCAATAGTGCCAATCGGTTCAGTTTCAGCTTCAAAAACATTAGGTGGTTGAAAATGGCATGCTATATTTCTGCAACAAGGCTCCCTAAATATTCCCTATGTTCTAAACTGGATTCTGACAAGGGTAAAGATATCTGAGACATCCCTCATTTTATTTTAAGACCATTACTTTTTTGCCTACCTCTCCTCATATAATCTCTAACATGGCCGGCTCTCTATTCTCTGTGGTTTAAGGTGTACACCCTGCTATTTGGTCAGAAGTTCGGGAGTTCATACTTGGTTGTTTGATCTCGAGAACACCTTTGATGACCACGAGCAAATTGGGCGAACCAGAAGGTACTCGACTCATTCTATGCTTTTCTTGACTGCAATTTCCATCAAGTAAATATATGATGTATTCACACTCCATTATAATCAATAATTGCCTTACTGTAAAGGACTCATTCATTTTGCGTTCATTAATCTTGAACTATAGATTAAATCTTTTTGCTGCATGTTAAGTTATGTGTGAAAGGATGATTAATATGAGGCACACATTCTTTGTTTTATGGATAATACATTAACTGCTGCATGTATATCATCACAAGCAAAAAATGTGTATTTTTGAACTTTTTTCCTAAAAAATATATTTTCTTATGTTCTTGTGTATTTACGTATGATGAGTGTGGGAGGGCTTATGGCTTTTATGGTGACGAGTCACGATTGTCGCTGATCTCTACTGCCGGTAATTTATTTTACACGGTCACCATCCCATCTCTTGTTGTTATTTATGGTCCAAGTAAAAGAGGCTTTTCCTGCATTGTTTATTTGTATTAGATGACCAGTACAGGAAGTTGTAGTAGCTTCCCCGTCCTTTTTTAATGTAAATGATGGTAAGCACGAGTTAGGTTCTATGTCGACCGGCTGTGCATATTATCACAGCATGTGCTATGTTGGATCGTATCGATTTTACTGATGTAGTACATGATTTTATAGTTTTTTACTAGCACATATATATACATTTATTATTCTTTATACAAAAATAAACATATGTTGAAATCTACTGATAAATGGAAGTATGCACCTCTTGCTTACTAATATAGGATGCTATTTGCGTATCTGACCAACTTCGATTTAATTTCTGCATGTTCTTGCCTTGGTGACCTTAGTGCACAACCTTATACACTAATGGGAAGGAAATATAATACATAAAAACCTGTGAAAGACCTGGTGGACAATAATTTAGCATGCTTTGTTGTGACATTTTAGTCGCCTTCTGCTTTATTGTGACTCTTTCTATTCATCCATTTAGGTACTTCTAGAACACGGACAATTTCCCTCAAGGTCAAGACCTCACATCAACGCTTCCAAGCCCCTGATGAGCCTGTTCCTTTTTTTAAAGTTTCTCAATGTCACTTCTATAGGTTTACTTGAGATGTTATGTTGCATATGTTGTGCTGAGGTTTTCCCACTTCCCTTTTAACTTCTCTGAAGTTGATCATCACATGTTTATGCAATTGGACCAAAGCGACGACATTACTTACAGCTTACCCGGTTAACATAACAGTTATGAACTAGGATGAACTTATACATGCAGAGAGAGAGAGAGAGAGGTTGTTTAAAGAATCCGGTGTCTTTGTGTTTGCCTACAGAATTCAATATTTGTTCATGCGGTGATCCTCGGCCTCTCTCTCTCTCTCTCTCTCTCTCTATGTGTGTGTGTGTGTGTCCTGACTCTTTGTGCCTGTGTTGACCCTTTGTTTGTCCATGCGATTTTACTGTGGACTACTCTTTCTAATTTGGCATGTAGATAGGGTCATTTTTAGATATTCTATAGGGTGATTACTGTTGTTGCAGCGCTGGATGGCATGTAGCAGTGCTGGATCCGGTGGCCAGCCGTCGCCGTTGCCTGTCCTCTTTGATGCGAGATCCACGCTGCTCCACTCAGTCCAGGTTCACCCACCCCCCCCCCCCTCTCTCTCTCTCTCCCTCCCTCCCTCCCTCCCTCCCTCCCTCCTCTCTCTCTCTCTGACCGCTGCTACATCCATCGTTTTGGCTTGCAGGTTGCCGGCATCATGGAGCTTGATAATGTTTCCGGCCGGTTCGTCACATAACTTGCAGTCCAGGTCATTGACATATTCGGGTTCTAGGTCACAGAAACAAAATTTGGAGTTATTTTATCTGGCTCAAAATGTTTTGGCTCAGCAAATTGCTGCATTAGATATCTTTTTGTGCTTTTTTTTTGTGAATTCTACAATTTGTAGCATTGAGCTAAACTGACATTCGTTTTAGTTAACTTACATTCCTGGATGTTTTTAAACTGATATTATTTCCATAAGTTCAGGTTTATACTTGGCTTTATCAGAATTGAGAATATGCAGAACATGTGTTGGAGAAGTGCCCATTTGGTTTTATGAAATAATATTCATGTTGATTGCATTTTGTTATAGAAACGCGCAAAGAAACTAATGTTTGATCATGTCGTTGAGAGGCTCTGTTATGATAGTTCTTTGACAAAGTGGTCACATTCCACATGAAGAACCCGTAGTACCATGTTTTACCATCTCTATCGCCACTCTGTTTGGCTTTTGCTTTCTTTTTATTTTCCTGCTCTGAGTACTCGCCCCCTCATGTTGTACATGTAAATGTTTGTTCTTTCTTTTGAACTAAAAAATCTGAATATATAAGCTGAACCATGCTTCCTACAAACTTGATTATTATCTGTTTGAGAATATCGTTGGGACCGGCACCCCGCGCCAAGGCGTGATACCAATCTAGTTATAGAGGTTGATGATGCCTCCTGGTGAACTTAATATCTCTCGACAGCTCCGACGGCTCAGATCTCCACCATGGCCTTCCGACGGATAGAAACCGTGCCCGAAGGAAGGGCACGTGTCGGCTGCAAGACCAAGGTTCCCGTTCAACTCCAGATAAGAGTACGATACGATCCGAGTTGTACTACCATCTGCCGTGGCGAAAGCGAAACGCAGCGAGAGGCGTAGAGTAGCACGCACGCCGCCGCCGCCGCCCTCTTCGTCTTCTCCACTGCTAACCCAACAGACGACGGAACCCAAATCGCGCAAATTCCAATCCGGCCTCCAACAAGCAACCCCGCGGAAGCTCTGCCCGTTGGTGTGTCTCCTTGGTTCCTCGCGCCCGATTCTCCCCGATCCGGAGCAAGCAAGCGTGGCCGCGTGCCCCGCCTTGCCGCAGATCGGGGAGTTAAGAGAACCCCAGGCAAGACCAGATCGGCAGCGGTTGCGGTTGTTGTTGTGGCTGACGGAGAGATGGCCGGGGGAGGGAACAGGAGAGGGGCCGGCGCCGAGGAGCTGAGGATCGGCAGCGGCAACGTGTTCGCGGCGCTCGAGACGCTCAAGAAGAAGAAGCCGGCGGCAGCCGAGAAGAAGCAGGCGCCGGTGGTGGAAAAGCCGGAGGTGTTCTCGGCGCCCGCGCCGCTCACTGCCAAGTCCTGGGCCGACGTTGAGGACGATGACGATGACGACTACTTCGCCACCACCGCCCCGCTGTGCCCCGTGCGGGAGGCCCAGGGGGACGACGCTGATGCCGGCCACGAGGACGACAAGGAGCACTCTGCCCTTGAACAGGTCCACCTCGCTTCTCCCACTGCTTGCTTGCGTCCCCTTCTTTATCTCTGCTCCTATAAAGACCAAACCTAAGTTGGACCTAAGTTGGAGTTGGTGATGATGGTGTGCCTGCCATCTATCACCAATAGCCGCCGGATCTGGATCTGACGCATACAAAGCAAACTGCTGCAGTTTTGCAAAAAGATGCACGCACTTGTTTTCATATTTACAAACCATTCCTTGCCTCTCACAATCAGCCTTATCTCTTCCTAAAACATCCAGAAGGTCATGGAACAATCTGGTGTAATGACCGCTGCCAGCGCCGTTCACCCCCAATCTTGGTGTTCCGTGAAATGCACGGGTATCTTACTAGTATTCTTTATATGCATGTTTAGTTGTTTGCATATGTGATGTCTCTGGACTACGACGATTCAGCGACACCTCAACATTGCGATACTCTCTTCATGTGCCGGTTTATTTGTGTTCTGTATGCATGGCATGATGTAATGCCGTGGGAACAAGTGGTATTGGGGTCTCCAGGATAGAAATTCACACCATGAGCCAATTTTTGTCTGTCGTCTTCGGGGCATCAATAAGCTCTGCGGCGTCACGCACTGCATTCGCGGGTAGGACGGTTGACTGCTATGGACAATTTATCGTTGCATGAAATGTGATTTGACCATTTTTTCTGTTACCGGAATGTTTTGAGATCGTTGGCACGCTCTATTTATGAAGGCTTAAATTTGCTGTTCACGAGGTTGCCAATTTAGGTAATGTTATTGCACGGGTATTTGACGTGTGAGGATATGGCGATATGTAACTAGAATTAGTTTATTTATGGCGTACTTGATATTGGTGGCACCGATAGTATAATGCTTGCTGGCCTAGCCTGTATTGAATCGGGAAGAACAATAATGCAAATAATTAAGTTAAAAAAAACATATGTCCTGACTGCAATAAGAGAACTGAGTACAACTTACTAGTGGCATATTTCAAAGAATATTTATGTTAGGCTAACAGTCTTTGGGCAATCAGGTTGAAGTTAAAGATAGATTTGGATGTGTGAGGATTTACCTGGCATAATTAGCACGGAATCACGTGCCTACATTCGGTGTATGCCTTCAGCATACTCTTCATATGGAATCAGACAAACAATACTGCAAATAATTAAGTGGGAAACAACTAGGTTGTATAATTGAACTACTAAATGACCCATATCAAATAATACTGATGTCAGAGTCCTTCTGTAATCAGGTGGAATCTACATATATATTTGGATGGTGGCATTACTACCACTTGCCTGTTTGGGTATGTGCCATAGAAGCGTTTTTGGGCATGTGTGATTTTTTGATTGATAAGGGGTGTCTGGCCATAGTTATTCCTAGGTTCTAGCTCAAAATGATACATTTGTTTTCTTTCCAGATTTGGTCTTACTTATTCTCATTTTATTTACTCCAGAAATCTAGCTGGTGTTCTGCCTTCCTTTGAATTAAAGGAAACAGGGTGAAAAAAAAACTGTAAGCAATTGTCACTCATGGTCGGGAAACAATGCCGGCAGCCATGGCTTATTTTTTTTCCTTTAGCATTTGCTTCTGGTTTTGGGTCCAACCAATGATAAAAAAAGGGAAGGGCTGCTAGGTGTGTGCTTAAGCTTGTGCCTAGGCGCTAGGTGTTAGCAGAATGCCTGACCTTAAGCTTAAAGTGTGCTTAGGCGAGATATGCACTGGGCAGAGGCAATTCTAGGAATTTAAGCCCAGTTTTTTTTTACCGTGAGTCTAATCAAGGATATATTTCATCGTAGCCCACAATGGCCCAGTACCCGGTCCGGGGCTTGGCAAATTCCCTGCTCTGCCTGACTCAATTGTGACATGGGATCATTCGTACATGATGTTGACTTGTGCTGTGGACGGCATCCTGCATCTTTACTTAAGTTTTAATAAGTTCTACAGAACTGGATTTTTGTTGTATAAGATATTCCTCTTTATCTTTATATGGATACAGTGATTCTATGGGGTTATTACTTAGTAAGTCTATTTTGTACATGTTGACTTGTAGAATACTCTTAGTATCAGAAGAAGCGACTTTACTGGGCTGTACCTCCGGAAAAATCTGAATTCAAGGTCATGTTATTGTGATTTGTGAGCAATTCCAACTACCTGAAAACAGAAAAAGTACTTCAATTGATCTGTTTTATTTAGCTTCCTCCATATCTTGCGGTGTTAGCTTTAGATTCTAGGTTTCATGATGAGTGAAATTGGGAGTGCTGCTCCTACATTCGAGAATTTTTTTAGATTTCAAGTCAAATTGAATGGGATCACACAAAACATCTACTGCTCTGAAGTACAATATAGTATGTGCCCTTTATATTTTGTAGTGTTAAGTGTTAACTCTCCATATGCCAATTGTATACTGCAGGAAATTGAGAGTGAAGATGATAGCCTTGATGATGAGGTTGATGCTGCTGCTGAGGATGAACATGAAGCAGGAGATGCTGTCCCTTCTGAGCCGGCAGTTCAGAAAGCTATAGCTCCACTAGTACCTCCTAAAGATACCGAAAGACAGCTCTCCAAGAAGGAGTTAAAGAAAAAGGAGTTGGAAGAGCTTGATGCTGTATTGGCTGAGTTGGGAATTTCATATGAATCAAGTAATGCTACTCAAGATGAAACAAATGGTAAGTAAAAATATCTTCTTCTTGCCATTAAATTTTTCCAGAAGAAACATTCTGTGAAAATTGAGCATACCTAGATATGTTTTTATATTGGTAACTGTTATGCTGTTAATATTTTGTGACTTCTTTTGTAAGGCCTGAAGACGGTGATTCTGAAGGTTTATTAAGCATTGTGTTCACATGTTGAGCATATTTTGCAGACAAGGAAGGTATGGGCCAGGCTGCTGAAGCAGGGAAAAAGGAAGATGCATCCGCTCCTCTGGAGAGTAAGACCTCCAAGAAGAAGAAAGCTAAGAAAGACAAGTCTTCAAAGGAGGCAGAAGAAACACTGGATCAGAACAATGTGGTCGACAATGCTGCTGGTGTGGAACCTGATGAAGATGTTGCTTCAGTGGATGTCAAGGAGCGCATAAAGAAAGTAGCATCAATGAAGAAAAAGAAATCGAGCAAAGAGATGGACGCAGCAGCAAAGATTGCAGCATCTGAGGCGGCCGCTAGGAGAGCAAAGCTTGTGGCAGCGAAGAAGAAAGACAAGAACCACTATAATCAGCAGCCCCTGCGGTGAATTACTGCTCAGATTATGCAATTCCTTAGATACTGTGCGCCTCCACTAGGAGGAGGCCACCCTCTGGTGCGCATCTTGGAATTCTCTATAGATGGACTTGTTGTGTGCTGAGCTCTGAATTGTTCATGACAGAAACCCTTTTGAATACTCCCTCCGTGGTGAAATACTTGTCAGCGAAATGGCTAGACATATTTTAGTTCTAGATACACCCATCTTTATCCATTTATGCGACAAGTATTTTCGGACCGAGGGAGTACATGGTAAATGTGGGTATTTCGTACTACATGTTTTGTTTTGTGGTTGCTTGCGTTGGTTTGCTGATTTGCTTTGATTTTGCTTGTTGTTTTGATTTTTCTTGAACGGAATCTGGTACACTCCCTAATAGTGTGCGTCAGGTTGAGTTATTTCTACTGATTTTTTTCTTCTGTACAATTCATCCAGTGGTTTTTTGTTGTTGGAAAGGCCTTGATAGCTAGCTTTATTGAAACAGGCAAGCTAAAACTCAGTCTGTCAAGTCTCCCAGTCGACTGCGCTGGCCATTAGATTTCTTTGCTGCTATAAGATATGTGCAGCCGAACGATCCAAATCCTGGTTATGAGCGAGAGAAGCTGGCGAAACTTGCAGTGCAATTTTTGCGGAGTCGCGGAGCTGGCAAACTCGAGCTCCTCCAAAACAGCGAAGCAGGAGTTGCCAAGAATTACATCTAAGTGCCACCGCCAAGTGAGTTACCGGTTCGTTCGTTCGCCAGAGCAGGCTTCCCACGCGTAGATGGGCTGTCACGCCTAGTTGGGCCCTCCCGAGCTGCTATTTCTCATAGCTAGGTGGCTGGCGGCCTGTTTCAACGGCCAGAACGAGGAGCTACTCTACCGAACGATTTGTAACTCCAGGATTTTAACTGAGAAGCCGGCTGCTGGTTTTGGGCTATGGAGTTGAGGATTTTGAGGCTGTGGAGAGCTACCGAACACGCCCGGAATTAGGCACCATGGGAAGGATTCAAATCTCTGAGAAGTGTGCTAAATCAATAGTGCCAATCGGTTCAGTTTCAGCTTCAAAAACATTAGGTGGTTGAAAATGGCATTCTATATTTCTGCAACAAGGCTCCCTAAATATTCCCTATGTTCTAAACTGGATTCTGACAAGGGTAAAGATATATGAGACATCCCTCATTTTATTTTAAGACCATTACTTTTTTGCCTACCTCTCCTCATATAATCTCTAACATGGCCGGCTCTCTATTCTCTGTGGTTTAAGGTGTACACCCTGCTATTTGGTCAGAAGTTCGGGAGTTCATACTTGGTTGTTTGATCTCGAGAACACCTTTGATGACCACGAGCAAATTGGGCGAACCAGAAGGTACTCGACTCATTCTATGCTTTTCTTGACTGCAATTTCCATCAAGTAAACATATGATGTATTCACACTCCATTATAATCAATAATTGCCTTACTGTAAAGGACTCATTCATTTTGCGTTCATTAATCTTGGACTATAGATTAAATCTTTTTGCTGCATGTTAAGTTATGTGTGAAAGGATGATTAATATGAGGCACACATTCTTTGTTTTATGGATAATACATTAACTGCTGCATGTATATCATCACAAGCAAAAAATGTGTATTTTTGAACTTTTTTCCTAAAAAATATATTTTCTTATGTTCTTGTGTATTTACGTATGATGAGTGTGGGAGGGCTTATGGCTTTTATGGTGACGAGTCACGATTGTCGCTGATCTCCACTCCCGGTAATTTATTTTACACGGTCACCATCCCATCTCTTGTTGTTATGTATGATCCAAGTAAAAGAGGCTTTTCCTGCATTGTTTATTTGTATTAGATGACCAGTACAGGAAGTTGTAGTAGCTTCCCCGTCCTTTTTAATGTAAATGATGGTAAGCACGAGTTAGGTTCTATGTCGACCGGCTGTGCATATTATCACAGCATGTGCTATGTTGGATCGTATCGATTTTACTGATGTAGTACATGATTTTATAGTTTTTTACTAGCACATATATATATATACATTTATTATTCTTTATACAAAAATAAACATATGTTGAAATCTACTGATAAATGGAAGTATGCACCTCTTGCTTACTAATATAGGATGCTATTTGCGTATCTGACCAACTTCGATTTAATTTTTGCATGTTCTTGCCTTGGTGACCTTAGTGCACAACCTTATACACTAATGGGAAGGAAATATAATACATAAAAACCTGTGAAAGACCTGGTGGACAATAATTTAGCATGCTTTGTTGTGACATTTTAGTCGCCTTCTGCTTTATTGTGACTCTTTCTATTCATCCATTTAGGTACTTCTAGAACACGGACAATTTCCCTCAAGGTCAAGACCTCACATCAATGCTTCCAAGCCCCTGATGAGCCTGTTCCTTTTTTTAAAGTTTCTCAATGTCACTTCTATAGGTTTACTTGAGATGTTATGTTGTATATGTTGTGCTGAGGTTTTCCCACTTCCCTTTTAACTTCTCTGAAGTTGATCATCACATGTTTATGCAATTGGACCAAAGCGACGACATTACTTACAGCTTACCCGGTTAACATAACAGTTATGAACTAGGATGAACTTATACATGCAGAGAGAGAGAGAGAGAGAGGTTGTTTAAAGAATCCGGTGTCTTTGTGTTTGCCTACAGAATTCAATATTTGTTCATGCGGTGATCCTCGGCCTCTCTCTCTCTCTCTCTCTCTCTCTATGTGTGTGTGTGTGTGTGTGTGTGTCCTGACTCTTTGTGCCTGTGTTGACCCTTTGTTTGTCCATGCGATTTTACTGTGGACTACTCTTTCTAATTTGGCATGTAGATAGGGTCATTTTTAGATATTCTATAAGGTGATTACTGTTGTTGCAGCGCTGGATGGCATGTAGCAGTGCTGGATCCGGTGGCCAGCCGTCGCCGTTGCCTGTCCTCTTTGATGCGAGATCCACGCTGCTCCACTCAGTCCAGGTTCACCCACCCCTCTCTCTCTCTCTCTCTCTCTCTCTCTCTCTCTCCCTCCCTCCCTCCCTCCTCTCTCTCTCTCTCTCTGACCGCTGCTACATCCATCGTTTTGGCTTGCAGGTTGCCGGCATCATGGAGCTTGATAAGGTTTCCGGCCGGTTCGTCACATAACTTGCAGTCCAGGTCGTTGACATATTCGGGTTCTAGGTCACAGAAACAAAATTTGGAGTTATTTTATCTGGCTCAAAATGTTTTGGCTCAGCAATTTGCTGCATTAGATATCTTTTTGTGCTTATTTTTTTTTGTGAATTCTACAATTTGTAGCATTGAGCTAAACTGACATTCGTTTTAGTTAACTTACATTCCTGGATGTTTTTAAACTGATATTATTTCCATAAGTTCAGGTTTATACTTGGCTTTATCAGAATTGAGAATATGCAGAACATGTGTTGGAGAAGTGCCCATTTGGTTTTATGAAATAATATTCATGTTGATTGCATTTTGTTATAGAAACGCGCAAAGAAACTAATGTTTGATCATGTCGTTGAGAGGCTCTGTTATGATAGTTCTTTGACAAAGTGGTCACATTCCACATGAAGAAGAACCCGTAGTACCATGTTTTACCATCTCTATCGCCACTCTGTTTGGCTTTTGCTTTCTTTTTATTTTCCTGCTCTGAGTACTCGCCCCCTCATGTTGTACATGTAAATGTTTGTTCTTTCTTTTGAACTAAAAAATCTGAATATATAAGCTGAACCATGCTTCCTACAAACTTGATTATTATCTGTTTGGGAATATCATTGGGACCGGCACCCCGCGCCAAGGCGTGGTACCAATCTAGTTATAGAGGTTGATGATGCCTCCTGGTGAACTTAATATCTCTCGACAGCTCCGACGGCTCAGATCTCCACCATGGCCTTCCGACGGATAGAAACCGTGCCCGAAGGAAGGGCACGTGTCGGCTGCAAGACCAAGGTTCCCGTTCAACTCCAGATAAGAGTACGATACGATCCGAGTTGTACTACCATCTGCCATGGCGAAAGCGAAACGCAGCGAGAGGCGTAGAGTAGCACGCACGCCGCCGCCGCCGCCCTCTTCGTCTTCTCCACTGCTAACCCAACAGACGACGGAACCCAAATCGCGCAAATTCCAATCCGGCCTCCAACAAGCAACCCCGCGGAAGCTCTGCCCGTTGGTGTGTCTCCTTGGTTCCTCGCGCCCGATTCTCCCGATCCGGAGCAAGCAAGCGTGGCCGCGTGCCCCGCCTTGCCGCAGATCGGGGAGTTAAGAGAACCCCAGGCAAGACCAGAGCGGCAGCAGTTGCGGTTGTTGTTGTGGCTGACAGAGAGATGGCCGGGGGAGGGAACAGGAGAGGGGCCGGCGCCGAGGAGCTGAGGATCGGCAGCGGCAACGTGTTCGCGGCGCTCGAGACGCTCAAGAAGAAGAAGCCGGCGGCAGCCGAGAAGAAGCAGGCGCCGGTGGTGGAAAAGCCGGAGGTGTTCTCGACGCCCGCGCCGCTCACGGCCAAGTCCTGGGCCGACGTTGAGGACGATGACGATGACGACTACTTCGCCACCACCGCCCCGCTGTGCCCCGTGCGGGAGGCCCAGGGGGACGACGCTGATGCCGGCCACGAGGACGACAAGGAGCACTCTGCCCTTGAACAGGTCCACCTCGCTTCTCCCACTGCTTGCTTGCGTCCCCTTCTTTATCTCTGCTCCTATAAAGACCAAACCTAAGTTGGACCTAAGTTGGAGTTGGTGATGATGGTGTGCCTGCCATCTATCACCAATAGCCGCCGGATCTGGATCTGACGCATACAAAGCAAACTGCTGCAGTTTTGCAAAAAGATGCACGCACCTGTTTTCATATTTACAAACCATTCCTTGCCTCTCACAATCAGCCTTATCTCTTCCTAAAACATCCAGAAGGTCATGGAACAATCTGGTGTAATGACCGCTGCCAGCGCCGTTCACCCCCAATCTTGGTGTTCCGTGAAATGCACGGGTATCTTACTAGTATTCTTTATATGCATGTTTAGTTGTTTGCATATGTGATGTCTCTGGACTACGACGATTCAGCGACACCTCAACATTGCGATACTCTCTTCATGTGCCGGTTTATTTGTGTTCTGTATGCATGGCATGATGTAATGCCGTGGGAACAAGTGGTATTGGGGTCTCCAGGATAGAAATTCACACCATGAACCAATTTTTCTCTGTCGTCTTCGGGGCATCAATAAGCTCTGCGGCGTCACGCACTGCATTCGCGGGTAGGACGGTTGACTGCTATGGACAATTTATCGTTGCATGAAATGTGATTTGACCATTTTTTCCGTTACCGGAATGTTTTGAGATCGTTGGCACGCTCTATTTATGAAGGCTTAAATTTGCTGTTCACGAGGTTGCCAATTTAGGTAATGTTATTGCACGGGTATTTGACGTGTGAGGATATGGCGATATGTAACTAGAATTAGTTTATTTATGGCGTACTTGATATTGGTGGCACCGATAGTATAATGCTTGCTGGCCTAGCCTGTATTGAATCGGGAAGAACAATAATGCAAATAATTAAGTTAAAAAAAACATATGTCCTGACTGCAATAAGAGAACTGAGTACAACTTACTAGTGGCATATTTCAAAGAATATTTATGTTAGGCTAACAGTCTTTGGGCAATCAGGTTGAAGTTAAAGATAGATTTGGATGTGTGAGGATTTACCTGGCATAATTAGCACGGAATCACGTGCCTACATTCGGTGTATGCCTTCAGCATACTCTTCATATGGAATCAGACAAACAATACTGCAAATAATTAAGTGGGAAACAACTAGGTTGTATAATTGAACTACTAAATGACCCATATCAAATAATACTGATGTCAGAGTCCTTCTGTAATCAGGTGGAATCTACATATATATTTGGATGGTGGCATTACTACCACTTGCCTGTTTGGGTATGTGCCATAGAAGCGTTTTTGGGCATGTGTGATTTTTTGATTGATAAGGGGTGTCTGGCCATAGTTATTCCTAGGTTCTAGCTCAAAATGATACATTTGTTTTCTTTCCAGATTTGGTCTTACTTATTCTCATTTTATTTACTCCAGAAATCTAGCTGGTGTTCTGCCTTCCTTTGAATTAAAGGAAACAGGGTGAAAAAAAAACTGTAAGCAATTGTCACTCATGGTCGGGAAACAATGCCGGCAGCCATGGCTTATTTTTTTTCCTTTAGCATTTGCTTCTGGTTTTGGGTCCAACCAATGATAAAAAAAGGGAAGGGCTGCTAGGTGTGTGCTTAAGCTTGTGCCTAGGCGCTAGGTGTTAGCAGAATGCCTGACCTTAAGCTTAAAGTGTGCTTAGGCGAGATATGCACTGGGCAGAGGCAATTCTAGGAATTTAAGCCCAGTTTTTTTTTACCGTGAGTCTAATCAAGGATATATTTCATCGTAGCCCACAATGGCCCAGTACCCGGTCCGGGGCTTGGCAAATTCCCTGCTCTGCCTGACTCAATTGTGACATGGGATCATTCGTACATGATGTTGACTTGTGCTGTGGACGGCATCCTGCATCTTTATTTAAGTTTTAATAAGTTCTACAGAACTGGATTTTTGTTGTATAAGATATTCCTCTTTATCTTTATATGGATACAGTGATTCTATGGGGTTATTACTTAGTAAGTCTATTTTGTACATGTTGACTTGTAGAATACTCTTAGTATCAGAAGAAGCGACTTTACTGGGCTGTACCTCCGGAAAAATCTGAATTCAAGGTCATGTTATTGTGATTTGTGAGCAATTTCAACTACCTGAAAACAGAAAAAGTACTTCAATTGATCTGTTTTATTTAGCTTCCTCCATATCTTGCGGTGTTAGCTTTAGATTCTAGGTTTCATGATGAGTGAAATTGGGAGTGCTGCTCCTACATTCGAGAATTTTTTTAGATTTCAGGTCAAATTGAATGGGATCACACAAAACATCTACTGCTCTGAAGTACAATATAGTATGTGCCCTTTATATTTTGTAGTGTTAAGTGTTAACTCTCCATATGCCAATTGTATACTGCAGGAAATTGAGAGTGAAGATGATAGCCTTGATGATGAGGTTGATGCTGCTGCTGAGGATGAACATGAAGCAGGAGATGCTGTCCCTTCTGAGCCGGCAGTTCAGAAAGCTGTAGCTCCACTAGTACCTCCTAAAGATACCGAAAGACAGCTCTCCAAGGAGTTAAAGAAAAAGGAGTTGGAAGAGCTTGATGCTGTATTGGCTGAGTTGGGAATTTCACATGAATCAAGTAATGCTACTCAAGATGAAACAAATGGTAAGTAAAAATATCTTCTTCTTGCCATTAAATTTTTCCAGAAGAAACATTCTGTGAAAATTGAGCATACCTAGATATGTTTTTATATTGGTAACTGTTATGCTGTTAATATTTTGTGACTTCTTTTGTAAGGCCTGAAGACGGTGATTCTGAAGGTTTATTAAGCATTGTGTTCACATGTTGAGCATATTTTGCAGACAAGGAAGGTATGGGCCAGGCTGCTGAAGCAGGGAAAAAGGAAGATGCATCCGCTCCTCTGGAGAGTAAGACCTCCAAGAAGAAGAAAGCTAAGAAAGACAAGTCTTCAAAGGAGGCAGAAGAAACACTGGATCAGAACAATGTGGTCGACAATGCTGCTGGTGTAGAACCTGATGAAGATGTTGCTTCAGTGGATGTCAAGGAGCGCATAAAGAAAGTAGCATCAATGAAGAAAAAGAAATCGAGCAAAGAGATGGACGCAGTAGCAAAGATTGCAGCATCTGAGGCGGCCGCTAGGAGAGCAAAGCTTGTGGCAGCGAAGAAGAAAGACAAGAACCACTATAATCAGCAGCCCCTGCGGTGAATTACTGCTCAGATTATGCAATTCCTTAGATACTGTGCGCCTCCACTAGGAGGAGGCCACCCTCTGGTGCGCATCTTGGAATTCTCTATAGATGGACTTGTTGTGTGCTGAGCTCTGAATTGTTCATGACAGAAACCCTTTTGAATACTCCCTCCGTGGTGAAATACTTGTCAGCGAAATGGCTAGACATATTTTAGTTCTAGATACACCCATCTTTATCCATTTATGCGACAAGTATTTTCGGACCGAGGGAGTACATGGTAAATGTGGGTATTTCGTACTACATGTTTTGTTTTGTGGTTGCTTGCGTTGGTTTGCTGATTTGCTTTGATTTTGCTTGTTGTTTTGATTTTTCTTGAACGGAATCTGGTACACTCCCTAATAGTGTGCGTCAGGTCGAGTTATTTCTACTGATTTTTTTTCTTCTGTACAATTCATCCAGTGGTTTTTTGTTGTTGGAAAGGCCTTGATAGCTAGCTTTATTGAAACAGGCAAGCTAAAACTCAGTCTGTCAAGTCTCCCAGTCGACTGCGCTGGCCATTAGATTTCTTTGCTGCTATAAGATATGTGCACTTTTACGTTTCGTGTGAACAGCCCACAACGCCTGGGGATGGGCTCGTTTGCATTTGTTTTTTCTATCGTGGCTTTTTTTAACACAGTAGACGCAAACCCTCATATACATGTGGATACACTCACCTCTATAAACGCACACATGCATCCCATATCCGTATGAGCACCTTCGAAAGACTGAGCCGGCTATCATCTTGAAATTTATGAAGTCACCGTAGGCACCTCGTCGTCGAACAGAGCGTCGAGATTTTAATCGAAGTCCCAAAATAGGATATTAGTTCTTTCTCTTGTTCTTGATGATATTGTAATGGAATGACAAACCTATTTCTTCGCTTTTTTTGCCAACAAATCTGAATTATCTTAAAAAATAGAAGGATAGATAAAATTCCAACTGTTTCGATCCGACGTTGAATAATCAAGAATTTTCCTATCTTTTTACCGTATTTCTGATGGGCTGGGGATACCACAGTCTTTCTAACCATCCAACCACACACAGGTTGATTCGCTGTTTTTTTGTCGTGGCTGGGGTTCACGTTACGGGGGTCTGGCCAGGGGCTTGTTGGTCTTTCCCTTGTTAGTCGGTCTTTTCTTTTTTGTTGGGCTGCCATTTTTATTTTTATTTGTTCTACAATTTCTATTTACTCTTATCTAGTTTCTTAAAAAAATTACTCTATTCTATATGTTTGTTTTTCCTTCCTATTTTTCATTTTCTCATGTATTTTTGTGCTTTTGTATCTTTTATTTTCTAGAAATAGTATTCTTTTTTTATATTGTTTTGATAATTTATCTTTTTTCTTTTGGCTAAATCCCAGCCGACGGAGACTTCACGAAGTCTCGGTTGGATCATTCAATGATTTAGGATTTGTATAATTGTAGTGTTTTGTATCATTTCAACCTGTTAATGCGCGCTACCAGCCCTGTGACGCCTGGATAACTAAGCTACAGTAATACCCTGCTAATGATGCCACGTCACCATGATCCCTATTGCTAATCTCGCGTTAGTTGAGAACCGATTCAAATTCAAATTTGAAGTAAAGGCAAACATCAAAAGTTTTTCAAACATTAAAACTAAAATGTTCGAGAGGTGACATATAATGCATAAGTAATTATGGTGATGAAGCCACATTTGTATAAAATATGCAAATGCTCCAGAATAACTAAAACATTGGTTATAACAATTAAATTAGTGCCTTTTGTAAATATTAAATTGTTAAACTATTTTATTTGGGGCCCCAACCTTTTTGTGGCAGAGGGCTAGACCATGACACTAATTTAGGAGTTAAATAAAGTATTTTATAAGACTATACTAAATCAAAAACTAAGGTAAAACAGAAAAGGAAAATAAGTAAAAAGAAAAAACACACAAATAAACAAAAACCAAAAGACATAAAAAGACCCCCCTGCTGGGCTGTAACCCAGCTGGCCACCAGGCCAGCAACCGGCCGGCCCAGCCCCTGGCCTATACCACCTGGGGGCACCGAACCCTAGCCCCACGACCACCACTCCCCCCCACTCGTTCGTTCCCCTCCCCCCGATCCAGATCTGGATCGGGGCTCGACGTCGGTCCCCGCCGCCCGACCTGCTCGACGCCGGCGCCGCATCACCACTGCTTGGAGGACCTTCCCGCCGTCGCCGTTCATCGGGGCAACCTCACCGAAGCTCCTCTGCCTCGACCCCGCCGTCGCCGGAACGCCACCTCGCCGGAGCCGCCCCACCGTCTTCGCCGGCGTCGCCACGCCCTGCCCCGCGTTGGACGCCACCTCGACCCCCTCGCCGGACCTCGCATCCTCGGCCTCTTCCCTGCCGGCCGCCAGCAAGCCTCGGCGCCCCCTCTCCCCATCAACGCTGGTGAGGCCCTGGGCCTCTCCCCTTCTCTGCCTCACGCCTCGCTCGCGGTCACCGCACGCTAGACGACCCCACAAGCGCACCCGCGGTGAGCACGCGCTCACCGTGCCCCGCGCGCCCTCTGCGCCGAGCTCCCCGTGCCCGAGTCATCCTCGTCATGCGCTGCCTCCCTACACCGATCACGACGGTCTACACTGCCGCTGTTGGCCCCGTGCTCCCCCTCGTGCTGCTCTACTGCGACGGCTACCGCTGCGGGCGCTGCGCCACCGTGGCCTACGGCCACTGCCGCCGCTGCCTGCCAGCCAAGTGCCGCCGTGGCCGGCACCCCTCTGCCCAAGCGCGCGTGCAAAATCCCCTGCTGGGGCCTGCCATTTAGTTAGCAGATAACCCACCCCTAGCACACTGACTATGGGACCCCCATGCACTAATTAGGAGTTTGGGTCAAACTAAAATTAATTAACTAAAATGTCTCACTGACCTTTGGGTCCCACCCCACCTAAATAACCTATTTAAACAATCTGTTAAAGAGAGGTTCACATATAAATGTATTATCTTGGACATCTTTTATGATTGTGAGCACTCATTAAAATATTATATGCTAAGAAGTTGATGTTGGACAAGGAAGACAATATAATGAGTTATGTTTGCTTATTTCCGAATAGAAGTTATATTGCCATGGATCCTCCAACATGTGACGTTTTCTTCCACCTCACACTAGCCAAAACTTGAGCACCAAGTAGAGATACTACTTGTGCACCCAAACACCTTTAACCCAGTTTTGCCATGAGACTTCAATATACCTACCCATGGATTGAGTAAGATCCTTCAAGTAAGTTGTCATCGGTGCAAGCAATAAAAATTGCTCCTTAAATATGTATGATCTATTAGTGTGAGGAAAATAAGCTTTATACGAACTTGTGATACGGAAGAAATAAAAGCGACGGACTGCATAAGAAAGTTATTTATCACAAGGGGCAATATAAAGTGACGTTCCTTTGCATTAAGATTTTTGTGCATCCAACCGAAAAGCGCATGATAACCTCTTCCCCCCTCTGCGAAGGGCCTATCTTTTAATTTTTAGTATGCACCTTTATGAAAGAGTCATGGTGATCTACACCACTTCCTACATTTCACCTTTTTGTCTTGGCAAGCGTCATGTGTTGGGGAAAGATCTAGACACATATATCCACTCAGATGTAGGTGATCATGAGTTATTATTGTTGACATTACCCTTGAGGTAAATAATCGGGAGGCAAAACTATAAGCCCCTATCTTTCTCTATCTCCGGTTGAAGCTTTGATCTCATAAGTACCGCGTGAGTGTTAGCAATTATGAAAGACTAAAAGATGATTGAGTATGTGGATTTGCTAGACAAGCTCTTATATTGACTCTTTCCAATGTTATGATAAATTGCAATTGCTTCAATGACTGATATCATAGTTTGTTGGTTCTCAATAGAGTTCTGGATTCATACTTTATGTTGTGAATGAATTTTCACCTTCGCATAAGAAATTATATGCCAATATATTTTGTTGTTCTAAAGATGATCATGATGCCTTCATGTCCATATTTTATTTTTAACGACACCTCTATCTCTAAACATGTGGACATGATTATCGATTTCGGCTTTCGCTTGAGGACAAGTGAGGTCTAAGTTTGCGGGAGTTGATACGTCCATTTTGCATCATGCTTTTATATTGATATTTATTGCATTATGGGCTATTATTACACAATATGATACAATACTTATGCCTTTTCTCTCTTATTTTACAAGGTTTACATGAAGAGGGATGATACGTCCATTTTGCATCATGCTTTTATATCAATATTTATTGCATTATGGGCTGTTATTACACACTATGTCTCAATACTTATGGCTCTTCTCTCTTATTTTACAAGGTTTACCATGAAGAGGGGGAATGCCGGCAGCTGGAATTCTGGCTGGAAAAGGAGCAAATATTGGAAACCTATTCTGCACAGCTCCAAAAATCCTGAAACTCCACGGAAGTCAGTTTTGGAATTAATAAGAATTATTGAGCGAAGAAAACACCAGAGGGGGCCAACACCCTGGCCAGGAGGGTGGGGGGCGCACCCACCCCTACTAGGCGCGCCCCCCTGTCTCTTGGGCCCCTTGTGGCCCTTCGGTGCCCATCTTCTGCTATATGAAGGCTTTTACCCTGGAAAAAAAAATCAGAGGCAAGCTTACGAGACGAAACTCCACCGCCACGAGACAGAACCTTGGCAGAACCAATCTAGGGCTCCTGCAGAGCTGTTCTGTCGGGGAAACTTTCCTCCGGGAGGGGGAAATCATCACCATCGTCATCACCAACGATCCTCTTATCGGGAGGGTTCAATCTCCATCAACATCTTCACCAGCACCATCTCCTCTCAAAACCCTAGTTCATCTCTTGTATCCAATCTTGTATCAAAACCACAAATTGGTACCTGTGGGTTGCTAGTAGTGTTGATTACTCCTTGTAGTTGATGCTAATTGGTTTACTTGGTGGAAGATCATATGTTCAGATCCTTAATGCATATTATTACTCCTCTGATTATGAACATGAATATGCTTTGTGAGTAGTTACGTTTGTTCCTGAGGACATGGGTGAAGTCTTGCTATTGGTAGTCATGTGAATTTGGTATTCGTTCGATATTTTGATGAGATGTATGTTGTCTTTCCTCTAGTGGTGTTATGTGAACGTCGACTACATGACACTTCACCATTATTTGGGCCTAGAGGAAGGCATTGGGAAGTAATAAGTAGATGATGGGTTGCTAGAGTGACAGAAGCTTAAACCCTAGTTTATGCGTTGCTTCGTAAGGGGCTGATTTGGATCCATATGTCTAATGCTGTGGTTAGGTTTACCTTAATACTTCTTTTGTAGTTGCGGATGCTTGCAATAGGGGTTAATCATAAGTGGGATGCTTGTCCAAGTAAGGGCAGTACCCAAGCACTGGTCCACCCACATATTAAATTATCAAAGTACCGAATGCGAATCATATGAGCGTGATGAAAACTAGCTTGACGATAATTCCCATGTGTCCTCGGGAGCGCTTTTCTCATTATAAGAAATTATCCATGCTTGTCCTTTGCTACAAAAAGGATTGGGCCACTTTGCTGCACTTTATTTACTTTCATTGCTTGTTACTCGTTACAATTTATCTTATCACAAAACTATCTGTTACCTACAATTTCAGTGCTTGCAGAGAAAACCTTACTGAAAACCGCTTGTCATTTCCTTCTGCTCCTCGTTGGGTTCGACACTCTTACTTATCGAAAGGACTATGATAGATCCCCTATACTTGTGGGTGATCAAGACTCTTTTCTGGCGCCGTTGCCGGGGAGTGAAGCGCCTTTGGTGAGTGGAACTTGGTAAGGAAACATTTATATAGTGTGCTGAAATTTTCTGTCACTTGTCACTATGGAAACTAATCCTTTGAGGGGCTTGTTCGGGTATCTTCACCCCGACCAGAAGAGCAAATAGTTTCTCCTCAACCTACTGAACCTACTGAAAATATTTACTTTGAGATTCCTTCGGGTATGATAGAGAAACTGCTAGCTAATCCCTTTGCAGGAGATGGAACATTGCATCCTGATTTACACCTTATCTTTGTGGATGAAGTTTGTGGATTATTTAAGCTTGCAGGTATTCCCGATGATGTTGTAAAAAGTAAGGTCTTACCTTTATCTTTGAAGGGGCATGCATTGACATGGTATAGGCTATGTGATGATACGGGATCATGAAATTATAAACGATTGAAGTTGGAATTTCACCAGAAGTTCTATCCTATGCATCTTGTTCATCGTGATGGTAATTACATATATAATTTCTGGCCTCGCGAAGGAGAAAGCATCGCTCAAGCTTGGGGAAGGCTTAAGTCAATGTTATATTCATGCCCCAATCATGAGCTCTCAAGAGAAATGATTATTCAAAACTTTTATGCTCGGCTTTCTCCCAATGATCGCACCATGCTTGGTACTTCCTGTGCTGGTTCTTATATGCTGAAGACTACTGAATTCAAGTGGGACTTATTGGAAAGAATTAAAAGCAACTCTGAAGATTGGGGTTCCGACGATGGTAAGGAGTCAGGTATAACACCTAAGTTTGATTGTGTTAAATCTTTTATGGATACCGGTACTTTTCGTGGATTTAGCGCTAAGTATGGACTTGACTCTGAGATAGTAGCTACTTTTTGTGAATCTTTTACTACTCACGTTGATCTCCCTAAGGAGAAGTGGTTTAAATATAATCCTCCCATTGAAGTAAAAGTAGTTGTACCTATTACAGTTGAAGAAAAGACTGTCACTTATAATGATTCTATTGTTCCTACTACTTATGTTGAGAAACCTCCTTTTCCTATTAGGATAAAGGATCATGCTAAAACTTCAATTGTTGTTCGTAAGAGTAATACTAGGACTTATACACCTCCTAAGCAAATCAAAGTTGAACCTAGTATTGCTATGGTTAAAGATCTCTTGGATGATAATTTAGATGGGCATGTTATTTATTTTTGTGGTGAGACTGCTAATATTGTTAGACCAGATGCTAAGACACATAGACCTGTTGTAGGCATGCCTGTTATTTCTGTTAAAATAGGAGATCATTGTTATCATGGCTTATGTGATATGGGTGCTAGTGCTAGTGCAATACCCTATGACTTATATAAAGAAATTATGCATGAAATTGCACCCGCTGAAATAGAAGATATTGATGTTACCATTAAGCTTGCTAATAGGGACACCATTAAACCAGTTGGGATTGTTAGAGATGTCGAAGTCTTGTGTGGGAAGGTTAAATACCCTGCTAATTTTCTTGTTCTTTGTTCCCCACAAGATGACTTTTGTCCCATTATTTTTGGTAGACCCTTCTTGAATACTGTTAATGCTAGGATTGATTGTGAAAAGGATATTGTTGCAATTGGCTTAGGGGATATGTCTCATGAGTTTAATTTTGCTAAGTTTCATAGACAACCCCGTGATAAAGAATCACCTAGTAAGGATGAGATTATTGGTCTTGCTTCTATTGCCGTGCCTCCTACTGACCCGTTAGAACAATATTTGCTAGACCATGAAAATGATATGTTTATGAATGAAAGAAGGGAAATAGATGAAATGTTCCTTCAACAGGGTCCTATTCTGAAACACAATTTACCTGTTGAAATCCTAGGGGATCCCCCTCCACCCAAGGGTGATCCTGTGTTTGAGCTCAAACATTACCTGCTAATCTTAAGTATGCTTATCTTGATGAAAAGAAAATATATCTTGTTATTATTAGTGCTAACCTTTCAGAGCAAGAAGTAGAAAAATTATTGAAAACTCTAAAGAAGCACCCTGCTGCTATTGGATATACTCTGGATGATCTTAAGGGCATTAGTCCCACTCTATGCCAACACAAAATAAATGTGGAGAAAGATGCCAAACCAGTTAGAGACCCTCAACGACGGTTAAATCCTAAGATGAAAGAAGTGGTAAGATAGGAGATACTAAAGCTCCTTGAGGCAGGTATAATTTATCCCATTGCTGATAGTGATTGGGTAAGTCCTGTCCATTGCGTTCCTAAAAAGGGAGGTATTACTGTTGTTCCTAATGATAAAGATGAATTGATCCTGTAAAGAATTATTACAGGTTATAGGATGGTAATTGATTTCCATAAATTTAATAAAGCTACTAAGAAGGATCATTACCCTTTACCTTTTATTGATCAAATGCTAGAAAGACTATCCAAACACATACATTTTTGCTTTCTAGATGGTTATTCTGGTTTCTCTCAAATACCTGTGTCAGGGGAGGATCAATCAAAAACTAATTTTACTTGCCCTTTCGGTACTTTTGCTTATAGACGTATGCCTTTTGGTTTATGTAATGCACTTGCTACCTTTCAAAGATGCAGGATGGCTATATTCTCTGACTTTTGTGAAAATATTTGTGAGGTATTCATGGATGATTTCTCCGTTTATGGATCCTCTTTTGATGATTGGTTGAGCAACCTTGATCGAGTTTTGCAGAGATGCGAAGACACTAGTCTCATGTTGAATTGGGAAAAGTGCCACTTTATGGTTAATGAAGGCATTGTCTTGGGGCATAAGATTTCCGAGAGAGGTATTGAAGTTGATAAAGCTAAAGTTGATGCTATTGAAAAGATGCCATCTCCCAAGGACATAAAAGGTATAAGAAGTTTCCTTGGTCATGCCGGTTTTTATAGGAGGTTCATTAAGGACTTTTCTAAAATCTCTAGGCCTCTGACTAATTTATTGCAAAAAGATATTCCTTTTGTCTTTGATGATGATTGTGTAGAAGCATTTGAAATACTTAAGAAAGCTTTGATCACTGCACCTATTGTTCAGCCACCTGATTGGAATTTACCCTTTGAAATTGTGTGTGATGCTAGTTATTATGCTGTAGGTGCTGTTCTAGGGCAAAGAGTTGATAAGAAATTGAATGTTATCCAGTATGCTAGTAAAACTCTTGATACTTCCCAGAGAAATTATGCTACCACTGAAAAAGAATTCTTAGCAGTTGTGTTTGCTTGTGATAAGTTCAGACCTTATATTGTTGATTCCAAAGTTACTATTCACAATGATCATACTGCTATTAAATATCTTATGGAAAAAAAGATGCTAAGCCTAGACTTATTAGATGGGTTCTCTTGGTCCAAGAATTTGATTTGCATATTATTGATAGAAAGGGACTAAGAACCCCGTTGCAGATAACTTGTCTAGGTTAGAGAATGTTCTTGATGACCCACTACCTATTGATGATAGCTTTCCTGATGAACAATTAGCGGTCATTAATGCTTCTCGTACTGCTCCTTGGTATGCTGATTATGCTAATTACATTGTTGCTAAATTTATACCACCTAGTTTCACATACCAACAAAAGAAAAAGTTCTTTTATGATTTAAGACATTACTTCTGGGATGACCCACACCTTTATAAAGAAGGAGTAGATGGTGTTATTAGATGTTGTGTACCTGAGCATGAACAAGAACAGATCCTACGCAAGGGTCACTCTTAATCATATGGAGGACACCATGCTGGAGATAGAACTGCACATAAGGTATTGCAATCCGGTTTTTATTGGCCTACTCTCTTCAAAGATGCTCGTAAGTTTGTCTTATATTGTGATGAATGCCAAAGAATCGGTAATATTAGTAGGCGTCAAGAAATGCCTATGAATTATTCTCTTGTTATTAAAGCATTTGATGTTTGGGGCTTTGATTATATGGGACCTTTTCCTGCCTCTAATGGTTACGCACATATTTTAGTTGCTGTTGATTACGTTACTAAGTGGGTAGAAGCTATCCCAACTAGTAGTGCTGATCATAACACCTCTATTAAGATGCTTAAAGAAGTTATTTTTCCGAGGTTTGGAGTCCCTAGATATCTTACGACTGATGGTGGTTCACATTTTATTCATGGTGCTTTCCATAAGATGCTTGCTAAGTATGATGTTAATCATAGAATTGCATCTCCTTATCACCCGGGATCTAGTGGTCAAGTAGAGTTGAGCAATAGAGAGCTCAAATTAATTTTGCAAAAGACTGTGAATAGATCTAGAAAGAATTGGTCCAAAAAACTTGATGATGCATTATGGCCTATAGAACTGCATATAAAAATCATATGGGTATGTCTCCGTATAAGATGGTTTATGGAAAAGCATGTCACTTACCTCTAGAACTTGAACATAAAGCATATTGGGCTATTAAAGAGCTCAACTATGACTTCAAACTTGCTGGTGAGAAGAGGTTATTTGATATTAGCTCCCTTGATGAACGGAGAACCCAAGCCTATGAGAATGCCAAGCTATTCAAAGAAAATGTTAAACGCTGGCATGACAAAAGGATACAAAAGCGAGAATTTAACTTAGGTGATTATGTGTTATTATTCAACTCTCGTTTAAGATTTTTTGCAGGAAAACTTCTTTCTAAATGGGAAGGTCCTAACGTTATCGAGGAGGTCTATCATTCCGGTGCCATAAAAATCAACAACTTCGAAGGCACAAGTCCGAGGGTGGTGAACGGTCAAAGAATCAAACATTATATCTCAGGTAATCCTATCAATGTTGAAACTAATATTATTGAAACCGTAACCCCAGAGGAATACATAAGGGACACTTTCCATAATGTTTCAGACTCCGAAAAGGAATAGGTATGTGGTACGGTAAGTCAACCGACTCCAAAACAACTCTAATGGCATTTTTTATCCGTTTTGGAATATTTAAGAATTTTAGGAAGAAAGAAGTAATTCGGGAAGGACACGAGGCCTCCACGAGGGTGGAGGGCGCGCCCACCCTTCATGGGTGTGCCCCTGTCTCGTGGCCACCTTGTGCGCCTCCCGGACTCCGTTTTCTTGCACGTCACGTATTTTGGTTGGTAAAAATTCATTATATAATCTCCCAAAGGTTTTGACCACCGTATCACGCAAATATCCTCTGTTTTTGTTTCGAGCTATTCCTGTTGTAGTTTAAGAGCAAGATGTCTTCTCAAGAGTCAGTCGGGGAGATTCGAGTGTCTCACCTAACACCAGGCCCAGGAGCAAACAGCGATGCTTATCACTTTGGACCATCAATGGAGGATGAGATGGAGGCCGACTTGAAAAGGATAGATGCCATGGATGAAGATCAAGAAGTTACCTATCGTCTCCAAGCAGGATTCATGATGGGGGAACTACAGAGCTCGGCTATTCCAAATTCGGTCATCCCTTCCAATGTTAAATTTCTTTCTTATGAAAATATGAAAAAGAACGTCACTTGTTCTCCAGAAGCTATGCAGCATCCTTGGGTAAAAGGAGCTTTAGCCATTACGGGCAAGCTCCGTAAAGAAATTATGGACCTCAAACAACAAGTCAATAAGATCAAGGAGGAGAATTGTATCCCGAGGGGCATCATTGCCAAGAAGATCACAACACCAACTATGAAGAAGGAGACATAATCACTTGGGTATGGGCACTCCCCTTGGCAACTGCCAAGCTTGGGGGAGGTGCCCCGGTATCGTATCACCATCACACTCCTATCTTTACCGTTTTACTTAGTTTGATCCTTCTAGTAGTATCTTGATTTAGTAGATTGAAGTTTTAGTATCAAGTAGTTTTTGAGTTTTGCTTTGTGATCTCTTTATGTAATCGAGTCCGTGAGCTATCTATAATAAAAATTAGTGTTGAGTCAAGGGCTTGCTATCTTGCTATGATCTTGAGGAAGTAGAAAGAATAAAAAGAATAAAAGAGTTCATATTGATCTTATGGATAGTAATGACTTCACACATAAAAAGTATGAGGCATAAAAGTTGTTGAGAGTTGACAAACATAGTTTTGGTCATAATTGCAATTAATAGGAAGTAATAAGGAAAGAGAGGTTTTCACATACAAATATATTATCTTGGACATCTTTTATGATTGTGAGCACTCATTAAGTATGACATGCTAAAAGAGTTGATGTTGGACAAGGAAGACAACGTAATGGTTTATGTTTTCTCACACCTCAGTTAAAGTATATTGTCATTGATCTTCCCAACATGTTGAGCTTGCCTTTCTCCCTCATGATAGCCAAATTCCTTGCACCAAGTAGTGATACTACTTGTGCTTCCAAATATCCTTAAACCCAGTTTTTGCCATGAGAGTCCACCATACCTACCTATGGATTGAGTAAGATCCTTCAAGTAAGTTGTCATGTTGCAAGCAATAAAAATTGCTCTTTAAATATGCATGACTTATTGTAACATCCCAAATTTTCAATTTGGAATGTTGTACATAGATCATCATTGCATATCATATTTTATTGCATTTTCGCTTGATCCTAAAAATTTTTACGCAACTCAAGGACCCACGAAGAGAGTTGGGGATTTCGTTATTTTCATATTTGAGTTTTCTCAAATTTTGAAAATAGGATCATTTGATTTTAATAATTTTATCTTCAATTATTTCTATCATAAAAATATGAGAGAGGGAATAAAATGACTTTCCCAAAATAACGAAATATTGAGGATTTAATAATAAAATCAAATAAGATTTTATTTCGGAGTTTTGTCGCTATTTTATTCGAATTAGGAAAAATGCGCGTTTTTCAAAATTGCATTTAGGCCCCAAATAAATGTTCATCTTGTCCGTCTTGATTTTAGAAGTCGGAAAAAATCTATTTCGGGATTTTTGGAGTCCGTTTAGTATTTCTTTTAATTGTTTTTCTGCATGTAATTATTTTTCAAAAACCCGAACCGACCTAACCGGGCCGTGTCCGACTAGGACACTTGGCCTGGCCGGCCTTTATAAGAGCCGGGAGGCCACCCCGAGCCCACCTGAAACCCTAGCCCCGCCCCCGATCCGTGCCTCCGCCGCCGAGTCCCGCCGCCTCGCCGCTGGAGCCCCGCGCCGGAGCCGCCGCCGCCCCGTTCCGCCACCGGATCCCCTCGCCGCCGGAGTCGCCATCCACCGCCGCCGCTGTCGAGGTAGCCGCCGGAGTCCGCCGCCGCCGCCGGCGGTTTTCCTGAAAAAACCACCCGTTTTTTAAAAACCACGGTTTATTTTTTTATAAATCGGTTTTATTTTTTTCTCGGTTTAGTCTATTTAGCGGACATTCGTCCGCATGTTCGTTTTGACTTATGGTTTTCGTCTTTTAGCCGCAAACAGCGAACGTTTGTTCGTTACCCTGTTCGTCCGTTTTTCTTTTTCTCGGATTTACCGCGATTATTCCCGATCGCGATTTCTGATCCAATTTTCGTTCTAGTATAACTTTTCGCCCGTTTATCGGAATTAGACAATTCAAGTGCCTAGAGTTTCGTCTCGAAACCCTCTTTCCATTTAACCAACTCAAACAAGTTTTTGCTACTGTAAAATTTGACTTAGGTCCAGATTAGTAAAATGAAGCTTGTTTCTTTCGCCGTTTGAGTTTCGTTGCTTCGTTTGTTTTGATTCTTTTTGCAAACTGGAGTTCTTAAGTTGAACTTTCTGGTTAGATCTCTTATTTGAGTTTTACTTGTGCATTAGATGAGTGCTTATTGTATGCCTATTTGTTTGCGATAGAGTACCCGGAGTGCGCCGCTTACTACTTCGAATCTCTAGGTTTCACGGATCATCAGCAAGGCAAGTAACACTTTGATCATACCTCTTTACTACCCAGTTTTATTGCATTAGATCAATCCTCAAACAATTGCATGATTAGGATCTGATTAATATGTGGGTTTTGGGAAGTAGATGAGGTAGTACCTATATCCTGTTTTACTTTCAAACCTTTGGGAGTTACTTCTACGATTGCTTATATTGCTATGCTATGCTAGTAGACGTGGATTGGGTGAGTGTATCCATGACAAATGTGAGATTGTTAATTAATGGTTTACTTAAGGTGGCAACTTTAATACACATCTGGGTGGACTGAGGTACCTGGAATTCCAGTGATTGCCTGTTATTTTTTCTTTATGGGCCGCCACCCAGGCTCAAAGGGATCATGAGATTATTCATGCTAGAAACTTCCATGTGCAGCCGCAAGCTACTATGGGCTCTAGCATAGTTGATTAAGTCATGTGAACTCTTATAGTGGTAGACTAGCAGATGTAGGGGAAAGTAGGTGTAACTATCTACCCATCGTAAGGTGCAAACGCTTCTGAAAGACTATGTCTCGGTCATCCGTTTCTCAAACACCATGTAGTGCGAGAATTCCAATGGAGGAGATCGAGTCTTGCGGGGAAAAGTGCGCAAACCTCTGCAGAGTGTATAAACTAATCATGGTTAGCCGTGTCCTCAGTTATGGACGTTTTGAGTATCTAGTACCTGGATTATCATGTGAATCTCATCATGTTACTTTAATTAATTTTGCTGGGTTTAATGATGAAGCTTAATTGGGATTGAGTTGGGTGAACCTTCTCAATGTTTAACAACCACCATGATAGTTAAATAAAATTTATTGCTTTGCAGTAGGGAAAAATTGGCTTTATGCAAAACTGTAACCATAGAGCTTTCCACCAGCCATATATGCATGTAGTATAGCATTATTCTGTTCATTACTCTCTACGTGCTACATGCCAGCATATTCCATGTGCTGACCCATTTTCGGGCTGCAACGTTCATGTTGCAGACTTTTCAGATGACGAGTAAGGTGCCTTAGGTCGTGGTCTTATACTCAGTGATGCCGTTGGAGTTGATGGACTCGCTTATCTTCCAAGCCTTCCGCTGTTATCGTTATTAGATGGCCTTAAGCCATATTTATTGTAATAAGCTCTCTTTTGAGACATTCGATGTAATAAGTGTGTGATTGCTACTCTGTTATAAATCCTTCAAGTACTGTGCGTGTCAGCATTACTGATCCAGGGATGACACTGAAGCATAGAGATCAGACTGTTTGAGGTCTGGTCGCTACAAGATGGTATCAGAGCACACGCTGACTGTAGGACACGACCACTAAGCTAAAGCCCTAGATCACTACTCTCTCTTCTCATTTCTGACTCCTCATCTTTTCTACTCTTTTAGGATGGCGGATGCAAGGAACAAGTTCACGCAACCGGATGAAGATACACCCTTTGGACGCCACTTGAAGGAAGTCACTAGTGTTGGGGAACGTAGTAATTTCAAAAAATTTCCTACGCACACGCAAGATCATGGTGATGCATAGCAACGAGAGAGGAGAGTGTTGTCTACGTACCCACGCAGACCGACTGCGGAAGCATTGACGCAACGTAGAGGAAGTAGTCGTACGTCTTCCCGATCCGACCGATCAAAGTACCGTTACTCTGGCACCTCCAAGTTCTTAGCACACATACAGCTCGATGACGATCCCCGGGCTCCGATCCAGCAAAGCTTTGGGGAGGAGTTCCGTCAGCACGACGGCGTGGTGACGATCTTGATGTTCTACCGTCGCAGGGCTTCGCCTAAGCATCGCTACGATATGACCGAGGTGGAATATGGTGGAGGGGGGCACCGCACACGGCTAAGGAACGATCACGAAGATCAACTTGTGTGTCTAGAGGTGCCCCCTGCCTCCGTATATAAAGGAGCCAAGGGGGAGAGGTGCGCCGGCCAAGAGGAGGGCGCGGGAGGAGTCCTACTCCTATCGGGAGTAGGACTCCCCCCCAATCCTATTCCAATTAGGATTCCCAAGGGGGAAAGAGGGAGAGGGGTGGCCGGCCACCTCTCCTAGTCCTAATAGGACTAGGGGAGGGGGGGGGGGAGGCGCGCAGCCCTTATGGGCAGCCCTTTCACCTTTCCACTAAGGCCCAATAAGGCCCATATGACTCCCGGGGGGTTCCGGTAACCTCCCGGTAATCCGGTAAAATCCTGATTTCACCCGAAACACTTCCGATGTCCAAACATAGGCTTCCAATATATCAATCTTTATGTCTCGACCATTTAGAGACTCCTCGTCATGTCCGTGATCACATCCGGGACTCCGAACAACCTTCGGTACATCAAAATGCATAAACTCATAATAACTGTCATCGTAACGTTAAGCGTGCGGACCCTACGGTTCGAGAACAATGTAGACATGACCGAGACACGTCTCCGGTCAATAACCAATAGCGGGACCTGGATGCCCATATTGGCTCCTACATATTCTACAAAGATCTTTATCGGTCAGACCGCATAACAACATACATTGTTCCCTTTGTCATTGGTATGTTACTTGCCCGAGATTCGATCGTCGGTATCCAATACCTAGTTTAATCTCGTTACCGGCAAGTCTCTTTACTCGTTCCGTAATACATCATCTCACAACTACCATATTAGTTGTAATGCTTGCAAGGCTTATGTGATGTGTATTACCGAGAGGGCCCAGAGATACCTCTCCGACAATCGGAGTGACAAAACCTAATCTCGAAATACGCCAACCCAACATGTACCATTGGAGACACCTGTAGTACTCCTTTATAATCACCCAGTTACGTTGTGACGTTTGGTAGTACCCAAAGTGTTCCTCCGGTAAACGGGAGTTGCATAATCTCATAGTTATAGGAACATGTATATGTCATGAAGAAAGCAATAGCAACATACTAAACGATCGGGTGCTAAGCTGATGGAATGGGTCATGTCAATCAGATCATTCAACTAATGATGTGACCTCGTTAATCAAATAACAACTCATTGTTCATGGTTAGGAAACATAACCATCTTTGATTAACGAGCTAGTCAAGTAGAGGCATACTAGTGACACTTTGTTTGTCTATTTATTCACACATGTATTATGTTTCCGGTTAATACAATTCTAGCATGAATAATAAACATTTATCATGATTATAAGGAAATAAATAATAACTTTATTATTGCCTCTAGGGCATATTTCCTTCAGTCTCCCACTTGCACTAGAGTCAATAATCTAGATCACATTACCATGTGATTAACATCGATAGTTCACATCATCATGTGATTAACACCCATAGTTCACATCGCCATGTGACCAACACCCAAAGGGTTTACTAGATTCAGTGATCTAGTTCACATCGCTATGTGATTAACACCCAAGGAGTACTAAGGTGTGATCATGTTTTGCTTGTGAGAGAATCTTAGTCAACGGGTCTTCCACATTCAGATCCGCATGTATTTTGCAAATTTCTATGTCAACAATTCTCTGCATGGAGCTACTCTAGGTAATTGCTCCGACTTTCAATATGTATCTAGACCGAGACTTAGAGACATCTAGATTAGTGTCAAACTTGCATCGGCGTAACCCTTTACGATGAACCTTTTTTTTCACTTCCATAATCGAGAAACATATCCTTATTCCACTAAGGATAATTTTGACCGCTGTCCAGTGATCTACTCCTAGATCACTATTGTACTCCCTTGCCAAACTCAGTGGTAGGGCATACAATAGATCTGGTATACAGCATGGCATACTTTATAGAACCTATGACTGAGGCATAGGGAATGACTTTCATTATCTTTCTATCTTCTACCGTGGTCGGGCTTTGAGTCTTACTCAACTTCACACCTTGTAATACAGGCAAGAACTCTTTCTTTGACTGCTCTATTTTGAACTACTTCAAAATCTTGTCAAGGTATGTACTCATTGAAAAAACTTATCAAGCGTCTTGATCTATCTCTATAGATCTTGAAGCTCAATATGTAAGCAGCTTCACCAAATTCTTTCTTTGAAAAACTCCTTTCAAACACTCCTTTATGCTTTGCAGAATAATTCTACATTATTTCCGATCAACAATATGTCATTCACATATACTTATCAGAAATGCTGTAGTGCTCCCACTCACTTTCTTGTAAATACAGGCTTCACTGCAAGTCTGTATAAAACTATATGCTTTGATCAACTTATCAAAGCATATATTCCAACTCCGAGATTCTTGCACCAGTCCATAGATGGATCGCTGGAGCTTGCATATTTAGTCAACACCTTTAGGATCGACAAAACCTTCTAGTTGCATCGTATACAACTCTTCTTTAGTAAATCCATTAAGGAATGCAGTTTTGTTTGTCCATTTGCCAGATTTCATAAAACGCGGCAATTGTTAACATGATTCGGACAAACTTAAGCATAGATACGAGTGAGAAACTCTCATCGTAGTCAACACCTTGAACTTATCGAAAACCTTTTGCGACAATTCTAGCTTTGTAGATAGTAACACTACTATCAGCGTCCGTCTTCCTCTTGAAGATCCATTTATTTTCTATGGCTTGCCAATCATCGGGAAAATCCATCAAAGTCCATACTTTTTTCTCATACATGGATCATATCTCAGATTTCATGGCCTCAAACCATTTCGCGGAATCTGGGCTCATCATCGCTTCCTCATAGTTCGTAGGTTCATCATGATCTAGTAGCATGACTTCCAGAGAAGGATTACCGTACCACTCTGGCGCGGATCTTACTCTGGTTGATCTACGAGGTTCAGTAGTATCTTGTTCTAAAGTTTCATGATCATCATCACTATCTTCCTCACTAACTGGTGTAGGTGTCACAGAAACAGTTTTCTGTGATGTACTACTTTCCAATAAGGGAGCAGGTACAGTTACCTAATCAAGTTCTACTTTCCTCCCACTCACTTCTTTCGAGAGAAACTCCTTCTCCAGAAAAACTCCGAATTTAGCAACAAAAGTCTTGCCTTCGTATTTGTGATAGAAGGTGTACCCAATAGTCTCCTTTGGGTATCCTATGAAGACATATTTCTCCGATTTGGGTTCGAGCTTATCAGGATGAAACTTTTTTCATATAAGCATCGCAACCCCAAACTTTTAAGAAACGACAGCTTAGGTTTCTTGCCAAACCATAGTTCACACGGTGTCGTCTCAACGGATTTAGATGGTGCCCTATTTAACGTGAATGCAGCTGTCTCTAATGCATAACCCCAAAACGATACTGGTAGATCGGTAAGAGACATCATAGATTGCACTATATCCGATAAAGTACGATTATGACGTTCGGACACACCATTATGCTGTGGTGTTCCATGTGGCATGAGTTTGTGAAACTATTCCACATTGTTTTAATTGAAGACCAAACTCGTAACTCAAATATTTTACCTCTGCGATCATATCGTAGAAACTTTTATTTTCTTGTCACGATGATTTTCCACGTCACTCTAAAATTCTTTGAACTTCTCAAATGTTTCAGACTTATGTTTCATCAAGTAGATATCCCCATATCTGCTCAAATCATCTGTGAAGGTCGGAAAATAATGATACCTGCTGCAAGCCTTAATATTCATCGGACCACATACATCAGTATGTATGATTTCCAACAAATCTATTGCTTGCTTCATTGTTCCGGAGAACGGCGTTTTAGTCATCTTGCCCAAGAGGCATGGTTCGCAAGCATCAAGTGATTCATAATCAAGTGATTCCAAAATCCCATCAGCATGGAGTTTCTTCATGCGCTTTACACCAATATGACCTAAACAGCAGTGCTACAAATAAGTTGCACTATCATTATTAACTTTGCATCTTTTGGTTTCAATATTATGATTATGTGTATCACTACGATCGAGATCCAACGAACTATTTTCATTGGGTGTGTAACCATATAAGGTTTTATTCATGTAAACAGAACAACAACTTATTCTCTTACTTCAATGAATAACCGTATCACAATAAACATGATCAAATCATATTCATGCTTAACGCAAACACCAAATAACACTTATTCAGGTTCAACACTAATCCCGAAAGTATAGGGAGTGTGCGATGATGATCATATCAATCTTGGAACCACTTCCAACACACATCGTCACTTCACCCTTAACTAGTCTCTGTTTATTCTGCAACTCCCGTTTCGAGTTACTAATCTTAGCAACTGAACTAGTATCAAACACTAAGGGGTTGCTATAAACACTAGTAAAGTACACATCAATAACATGTATATCAAATATAATTATGTTCACTTTGCCATCCTTCTTATCTGCCAATCACTTGAGGTAGTTCCGCTTCCAGTGACCAGTCCCTTTGCAGTAGAAACACTCAGTCTCAGGCTTAGGACCAGACTTGGGCTTCTTCACTTGAGCAGCAACTTGCTTGCTGTTCTTCTTGAAGTTCCCCTTCTTCCCTCTGCCCTTTTCTTGAAACTAGTGATCTTGTCAACCATCAACACTTGATGTTTTTCTTGATTTCTACCTTCATTGATTTCAGCATCACGAAGAGCTTGGGAGTTGTTCCGTTATCCCTTGCATATTATAGTTCATCACGAAGTTCTACTAACTTGGTGATGGTGACTAGAGAATTCTGTCAATCACTATCTTATCTGGAAGATTAACTCCCACTTGATTCAAGCGATTGTAGTACCCAGACAATCTGAGCACATGCTCACTAGTTGAGCGATTCTCCTCTATCTTTTAGCTATAGAACTTGTTGGAGATTTCATATCTCTCAACTCGGGTATTTGCTTGAAATATTAACTTCAACTCCTGGAACATCTTATATGGTCCATGACGTTCAAAATGTCTTTGAAGTCCCGATTCTAAGCCGTTAAGCATGGTGCACTAAACTATCAAGTAGTCATCATATTGAGCTAGCCAAACGTTCATAACATCCGCATTTGCTCCTACAATAGGTCTGTCACCTAGCGGTGCATCAAGGACATAATTCTTCTGTGCAGCAATGAGGATAAACCTCAGATCACGGATCCAATCCGCATCATTGCTACTAACATCTTTCAACACAATTTTCTCTAGGAACATATCAAAATAAACATATGAAAGCAACAACGCGAGCTATTGATCTACAACATAGATATGCTAATACTACCAGGACTAAGTTCATGATAAATTAAAGTTCAATTAATCATATTACTTAAGAACTCCCACTTAGATAGACATCCCTCTAATCCTCTAAGTGATCACGTGATCCAAATCAACTAAACCATGTCCGATCATCACGTGAGATGGAGTAGTTTCATCGGTGAACATCATTATGTTGATCATATCTACTATATGATTCACGCTCGACCTTTCGGTCTCCGTGTTCCGAGGCCATATCTGTATATGCTAGGCTCGTCAAGTTTAACCTGAGTATTCTGCGTGTGCAACTGTTTTGCACCCGTTGTATTTGAACGTAGAGCCTATCACACCCGATCATCACGTGGTGTCTCAGCACGAAGAACTTTCGCAACGGTGCATACTCAGGGAGAACACTTCTTGATAATTAGTGAGAGATCATCTTAAAATGCTACCGTCAACCAAAGCAAGATAAGATGCAAAAAAAGATAAACATCACATGCAATCAATATAAGTGATATGATATGGCCATCATCATCTTATGCCTGTGATCTCCATCTCCGAAGCACCGTCATGATCACCATCGTCATCGGCGCGACACCTTGATCTCCATCGTAGCATCATTGTCGTCTCGCCAATCTTATGCTTCCACGACTATCGCTACCGCTTAGTGATAAAGTAAAGCATTACATCGTGATTGCATTGCATACAATAAAGCGACAACCATATGGCTCCTGCCAGTTGCCGATAACTCGGTTACAAAACATGATCATCTCATACAATAAAATTCAACATCATGTCTTGACCATATCACATCACAACATGCCCTGCAAAAACAAGATAGACGTCCTCTACTTTGTTGTTGCAAGTTTTACATGGCTGCTACGGGCTTTAAGCAAGAACCAATCTCACCTACGCATCAAAACCACAACGATAGTTTGTCAAATAGACTCCGTTTTAACCTTCGCAAGGACCGGGCGTAGCCACACTCGGTTCAACTAAAGTTGGAGAGACAGTCGCCCGCAAGCCATCTATGTGCAAAGCACGTCGAGGGAACCGGTCTCGCGTAAGCGTACGCGCAAGGTTGGTCCGGGTTGTCTCGTCCAACAATACCGCCGAACCAAAGTATGACATGCTGGTAGGCAGTATGACTTGTATCGTCCACAACTCACTTGTGTTCTACTCGTGCAAATAACATCAAACCATAAAACCTGGCTCTGATACCACTGTTGGGGAACATAGTAATTTCAAAAAATTTCCTACGCACACGCAAGATCATGGTGATGCATAGCAACGAGAGAGGAGAGTGTTGTCTACGTACCCACGCAGACCGACTGCGGAAGCGTTGACGCAACGTAGAGGAAGTAGTCGTACGTCTTCCCGATCCGACCGATCGAAGTACCGTTACTCTGGCACCTCCAAGTTCTTAGCACACATACAGCTCGACGACGATCCCCGGGCTCCGATCCAGCAAAGCTTCGGGGAGGAGTTCCGTCAGCACGACGGCGTGGTGACGATCTTGATGTTCTACCGTCGCAGGGCTTCGCCTAAGCATCGCTACGATATGACCGAGGTGGAATATGGTGGAGGGGGGCACCGCACACGGCTAAGGAACGATCACGAAGATCAACTTGTGTGTCTAGAGGTGCCCCCTGCCTCCGTATATAAAGGAGCCAAGGGGGAGAGGTGCGCCGGCCAAGAGGAGGGCGCAGGAGGAGTCCTACTCCTACCGGGAGTAGGACTCCCCCCCAATCCTATTCCAATTAGGATTCCCAAGGGGGAAAGAGGGAGAGGGGTGGCCAGACACCTCTCCTAGTCCTAATAGGACTAGGGGAGGGGGGGGGGAGGCGCGCAGCCCTTATGGGCAGCCCTTTCACCTTTCCACTAAGGCCCAATAAGGCCCATATGACTCCCGGGGGGTTTTGGTAACCTCCCGGTAATCCGGTAAAATCCTGATTTCACCCGGAACACTTCCGATGTCCAAACATAGGCTTCCAATATATCAATCTTTATGTCTCGACCATTTAGAGACTCCTCGTCATGTCCGTGATCACATCCGGGACTCCGAACAACCTTGGGTACATCAAAATGCATAAACTCATAATAACTGTCATCGTAACGTTAAGCGTGCGGACCCTACGGTTCGAGAACAATGTAGACATGACCGAGACACGTCTCCGGTCAATAACCAATAGCGGGACCTGGATGCCCATATTGGCTCCTACATATTCTACAAAGATCTTTATCGGTCAGACCGCATAACAACATACATTGTTCCCTTTGTCATTGGTATGTTACTTGCCCGAGATTCGATCGTCGGTATCCAATACCTAGTTTAATCTCGTTACCGGCAAGTCTCTTTACTCGTTCCGTAATACATCATCTCACAACTACCATATTAGTTGTAATGCTTGCAAGGCTTATGTGATGTGTATTACCGAGAGGGCCCAGAGATACCTCTCCGACAATCGGAGTGACAAAACCTAATCTCGAAATACGCCAACCCAACATGTACCATTGGAGACACCTGTAGTACTCCTTTATAATCACCCAGTTACGTTGTGACGTTTGGTAGTACCCAAAGTGTTCCTCCGGTAAACGGGAGTTGCATAATCTCATAGTTATAGGAACATGTATATGTCATGAAGAAAGCAATAGCAACATACTAAACGATTAGGTGCTAAGCTGATGGAATGGGTCATGTCAATCAGATCATTCAACTAATGATGTGACCTCGTTAATCAAATAACAACTCATTGTTCATGGTTAGGAAACATAACCATCTTTGATTAACGAGCTAGTCAAGTAGAGGCATACTAGTGACACTTTGTTTGTCTATTTATTCACACATGTATTATGTTTCCGGTTAATACAATTCTAGCATGAATAATAAACATTTATCATGATTATAAGGAAATAAATAATAACTTTATTATTGCCTCTAGGGCATATTTCCTTCAACTAGATACCTGAACATTGGAGTACCAAGCTTCACCGGGACCTACATCGCCACTTTACCCGAAGAGGAGCGCTGGATGATTCAAGTTCAAGTTCCAGGAAGGACGTTCATGCCCGTTACTGAGCCCATAGAGTTTGTCTTTGATGCACCAACCTGGAGTCTAGGAAAGAGCATGGCAGCCCACATCACCATGGGACGCATTGGAGAAGTTTACCAAAAGGATCTTAAGGATACTATTTACCAGATTTATGGGTGCCGAGATGAGAAATGGGAGATGATCAGCATCAGGAAGGATAGATCAATTGCCGCCTTCATCCAGGAGCTAAACCAGCACATTCGTCGCCAGGAGAACTAGATGTGCGCAGGCATGATAGATCTGAAGAAGGCATTGGCCAAGATCACGGAGCTAGAAGAAGAACTCAAGTCTACTCGTGATGGATATGAGGAGGAAATGACGACACTCGTGGAGAAGAATGATGACCTCAAGAAGAAGCTAAAAGTCTTCATGGGATTCCCCGCGACTGGAGGAGAAGACGATGATTGCACTTGCCCGGAGAACTACATCATCATCGACGACACTGACTCGGATCCAGATAGCGATGATGACGTTGTTGATGAAGCCGGAGCAGATATCATGGAGTCTTTGACCGATCAATTTTTCTAGTCGACCACCATAACAGTACTAGCATCCCCCCATGTATATAGTATAGTCCGAGCAGTTTTGTAATGATAGCTAGACCGTTGTATGCCCTTGTGTGAATTGATTGAAGTGATATTGATTGCATTTGTCTCATGTGCATATGGGTAGTGTTTTCTCTCTAGACCTCATTCTATTCTATATTCTCATCTTTTCTAAACCCTCAGATGCCTCCGAGACGTGACAATGGATTTGCTTTCCCACCGGAGCTCACTCAGTTGATCCAGTAGTAGAATGCATTGATGCAGATGCTAGTCCAGAATCAGAATCAGGGGAACAACAACAACAACAACAACAACAACAACAACAACAACCCACCACCACCACCTGTTGATCACTTAGCCCGTTTCTTGAGGCTGAATCCGCCGGTGTTCTCCAGTAGCACCGAGGCGATAGTTGTAGATGATTGGCTCCATAAGATGGGAAGGGAGTTGACCACTGCAGGATGCACAGATGCGGAGAAGGTGCGTTTTGCCGCACATCAGCTTGATGGACCCGCAGCATCATGGTGGGAGAATTTCACAGCCACATATCCTATCGACACTGTCACATGGGATCAGTTTCAGCAGGCTTTCCGTACTGCTCATGTTTCAGCAGGAGCTATGGCCATGAAGAAGCGTGAGTTTCGCAACTTGCGCCAAGGAGGACGTACAGTTGGCCAGTATGTGGATGACTTTAGTAAGCTAGCACATTATGCCCCAGATGACGTTGCTACAGATGCAGCTAAGCAAGAGAAGTTTCTGGAAGGACTGAATGATGAGCTGAGCATGCAGTTGATGGTAGCAACTTTCAACAACTACCAGGAGTTGGTAGATAGAGCTCTTATGATTGAAGGGAAGCATCAGCAGATTGACAACCACAAGAGGAAGTATGGACAAGGGAAGTACAATTCCGGAGCTCAGCAGAAGCCCCGTTTTACCCCGAATTCGGGAGGACCTTTTCAGCATACCCATGGAGGAGGGAGCTTGCACAACCATAGTGGCCCCAAGAATGGTAATGGGAATGGAGGAAGCAACGGACAGAACCATACCAACCCATCGACCCCAGCCAAGAGGGATCTGAGCCAAGTCACTTGCTACAAGTGTCAAAAGACTGGACATTATGGCAATGAATGTCGTGAAGCTAAGAATGGAAATGGCAATGGAAGCTCTGGGAAGAAGCCGAACCCATTCAACAGGGGATAGGTGAACCACGTTAACGTGGAGGAGGTTGAAGCCCAGCCAGATGCAGTAATAGGTAAGTTTCTGGGTAAGTCATTTACTGCAATCGTTCTTTTTGGATACTGGTGCATCGCATTCATACATATCAAGGGGATTTGTGGATAAGTATAAACTGCACCAAGGTTCTTAGAACACCTATGTTAGTAAGCTCACCAGGAGCGGAGTATATGGCCAGTTGAGGATGTTTTCAAGTGCCATTGAGTATAGGTAGGCATGTTTTCCCCTCGGATTTGATCATTTTGGAATCGCAAGGTTTGGATGTGATTCTGGGTATGGATTGGGTATCAATGTATGGAGGAAACATCGATTGCGCCAGTAAGTCGATTTTGCTTACCACGCCAGAAGGAAGAAGGATTAAGTATGTATCACGGCATGAGCCGAAGAGGACTCAAGTAAATTCCTTATCAGGAGTTGTACAGGAGGAAGTACCAGTGGTGAAGGATTTCCCTGACATATTTCCAGAGGAGTTGCCAGGCATGCCACCGAATAGAGACATTGAGTTTTTGATTGAGCTTTCGATTGAGCTTTTACCAGGCACAGGGCCGACATCTAAGAGACCATATAGGATGCCTGCAAAAGATTTGGAGGAAATTAAGAAGCAAATTAAGGAGCTATTGGATAAAGGCTATATTCGCCCAAGTTCTTCACCTTGGGGATCACCAGTGCTTCTAGTGGAGAAGAAGGATGGATCATTAAGGATGGTTGTTGATTATCAAGGATTGAATGAAGTTACAATCAAGAACAAGTACCCACTACCGATGATCAATGACTTGTTTGACCGATTGCAAGGAGCTAAGGTATTTTCCAAGATTGATCTGCGATCAGGATACCACCAGTTGAAGATTCGAGAGCAGGATATACCTAAGACGACCTTTACCACCAGGTACGGGCTGTACGAGTATATCGTTATGTCATTTGGTCTGACTAACACACCTGCCTATTTCATGAACATGATGAACAAGGTGTTTATGGAGTTTCAGGATAAGTTCGTGGTGTTCATTGATGATATTTTGGTCTACTCAAAGAATGAAGAAGAGCATAAGGAGCATTTGCGTTTGGTACTGGAGAAGCTCAGAGAACATTAGCTATATGCCAAGTTCAGCAAATGTGAGTTTTGGTTGAAGGAAGTTGGATTTCTCGGACATGTTATATCTGGAGAAGGAATAGCAGTAGACCCCACCAAAGTTGTCACTATTACAAACTGGGAAGCCCCCACGTCAGTTGGAGAAATCCGGAGTTTTCTTGGACTCGTAGGATACTACCTGAGGTTCATTGGGAATTTCTCGAAGATTGCAAAACCCATGACGGAGTTGTTGAAGAAGGACACCAAGTTCAAATGGACTGAGGAATGTGAGGCCAATTTTCAGGAGTTGAAGAAACGTTTGGTTACATCGCCAGTGTTGATTCTGCCTGATCAGTGCAAGGATTATGAAGTATACTGCGACGTTTCATGTTGAGGACTTGGAGCAGTGCTTATGCAGGAGGGAAAAGTTGTTTCATACGCCTCACGATAGCTTAAGCCCCATGAGTTGAATTATACTACCCATGATTTGGAGTTAGCAGCCATAGTGCACGCATTGAAGACATGGAGACATTTTATCATTGGAATCCATTGTGAGGTGTACACGGATCACAAGAGTTTGAAGTACATCTTCACGCAGAAGGAGTTGAATCTCAGGCAAAGGAGATGGTTAGAACTCATTAAGGATTATGATATGAGATTGCATTATCATCCCGGAAAGGCTAACGTAGTAGCCGATGCGTTGAGCCGCAAGGGCCATGTCAACACACTCATGACCGGAGAGTTACCTAAGGAGTTAGCCGAGGATCTTCACGAGCTATGTTTGGAGATAGTTCCGAGAGGCTATGTAGCAGCATTGGAGATTCAGTCCACTTTGATGGATAAGATCAAAGAAGCTCAGAAGACTGACAAGGAGATTGCAGATAAAGGAGAAGATGAGCAAAGGAAAAGCTAAGGGATTTTGTGAGGATGAGCACGATACCTTATGGTTCGAGGACCACGTTTATGTGCCTAACGATCTGGAGATCAGGAAGTTGATTCTATAAGAGGCCCATGATTCGCCGTATTCGATTCATCCAGGAAATATCAAGATGTACCTGGATTTGAAGGACACTTTCTACTGGACCGGAATGAAGAAGGATATTGCGGAGTATGTAGTAGTATGTGATGTATGTCAGAGAGTGAAGGCAGAACATCAGAAGCCAACAGGACTGCTACAGCCATTGCCGATACCCGAATGGAAGTGGGATAAACTAGGCATGGATTTTATCATGGGATTGCCCAGGACTCATTGAGGCTATGACTCGATATGGGTTGTAGTCGATCGTTTGATGAAGGTAGCTCATTTCATCCCAGTGAAGACCACTTACACCAATGCTAAGTTGGCAAAGATATACATGACTAGGATCGTATGTCTGCATGGAGTTTTGAGGAGCATTGTATCAGATAGAGGAACCTAGTTTACCTCAAATTTCTGGAATCAGTTGCACGAAACTTTGGGTACCAGGCTAGAGTTCAGTATAGCCTTTCATCCGCAGACAGATGGACAGACTGAGAGAGTAAATCAGATTTTGGAGGACATGCTGAGAGCTTGTGCGCTAGATTATGGATCTAGTTGGGACGACAATTTGCTATATGCAGAGTTCTCTTACAACAACAGTTATCAATCCAGTTTGAAGATGGCCCCTTTCGAAGCTCTGTATGGAACGAGGTGCAGGACACCGTTGTTGTGGGATGAAGTTGGAGACCGCCAGTTGTTCGGACCAGATCTGATTAAGGAGTCTGAACAGAAGGTGAAGTTGATTCGCAATAGGCTCAAGGTAGCCCAATCCAGGCAGAAGAGCTACGCAGATTCTAAACACAAGGAGACAATTTACGAAGTCAGAGACAGAGTTTATCTTCGTGTATCTCCACTTCGAGGAATTAAGCGCTTTGGAGTTAAGGGAAAATTAGCGCCACATTTTGTTGGACCATATAAAGTTTTGGAGCGTATGGGAGAAGTTGCTTACAAGTTGGAATTGCCCGAAGGTTTGTCAGGAGTACATGATGTGTTACACGTTTCCCAGTTGAAGAAGTGCCATGCAGAGATGGCTGATATACCGCTGAGAGATACAGTGCTGCTGGAAGCGATTCAGTTGGATAGTGATTTGACCTACGAGTAGAAACCCGTCAAGATTCTCGAATATGCTTGCCGAGTCACGCACAGCAAGGTTATCAAGTCTTTCAAAGTTCAGTGGAGCCACCATACCGAGGATGAAGCCACCTGGGAGCGAGAGGAAGATCTACTGAAGGACCACCCTCACCTATTTTCTATCCAACCCGAATCTCGAGGGCGAGATTCATCTTAAGGGGGGTAGGTTTGTAACATCCCAAATTTTAAATTTAGAATGTTATACATAGATCATCATTGCATATCATATTTTATTGCATTTTGGCTTGATCCTAGAAATTTCTACGCAACTCAAGGACCCACGGAGAGAGTTGGGGATTTCGTTATTTTCATATTTGAGTTTTCTCAAATTTTGAAAATAGGATCATTTGATTTTAATAACTTTATCTTCAATTATTTCTATCATAAAAATATGAGAGAGGGAATAAAATGACTTTCCCAAAATAAAGAAATATTGAGGATTTAATAATAAAATCAAATAAGATTTTATTTCGGACTTTTGTCGCTATTTTATTTGAATTAGGAAAAATGCGCGTTTTTCAAAGTTGCATTTAGGCCCCAAATAAATGTTCACCTTGTCCGGCTTGATTTTATAAGTCGGGGAAAATTTATTTCGGGATATTTGGAGTCCGTTTAGTATTTCTTTTAATTGTTTTTCTACGCGTAATTATTAAAAAAAACGCGAACCGACCTAACCGGGCCGTGCCTGACTAGGACACTTGGCTCGGCCAGCCTTTATAAGCGCCGGGAGGCCACCCCGAGCCCACCTGAAATCCTAGCCCCGCCCACGATCCACGCCGCCGCAAGCCGCCGCCGCCGCCTCGCCGCCGGAGCCCCGCGCCGGAGCCGCCGTTGCCCCGCCGCCGGATCCCCTCGCCGCCAGAGCCGCCATCCGCCGCCGCCGTCGAGGTAGCCGCCAGAGTCCGCCACCGCCGCCGGCGGTTTTCCTCAGAAAACTGCCCGGTGTTTTTAAGAACCGTGGTTTATTTTTTTTATAGATTGATTTTTTTTTCCCGGTATAGTCCATTTAGCGGACGTTCGTCCGTACGTTCGTTTTAACGAATGGTTTTCGTCTTTTAGCCGCAAACAGCGAACTTTCGTTTGTTAGCCTGTTCGTTCGTTTTTCTTTTTCTCGGATTTACCGCGATTATTACTGATCGCGATTTCTGATCCGATTTTCGTTCTAGTATAACTTTTCGCTGGTTTATCAGACTCAAGCGATTCAAGCACCTAGAGTTTCGTCTCGAAACCCTCTTTCCGTTTAACCAACTCAAACAAGTTTTTGCTATTGTAAAATTTGACTTAGGTCCATATTAGTAAAATGAAGCTTGTTTCTTTCGCCGTTTGAGTTTCGTTGCTTCGTTTGTTTTGATTCTTTTTGCAAACCGGAGTTCTTAAGTTGAACTTTCTGGATAGATCTCTTATTTGAGTTTTACCTGTGCATTAGATGAGTGCTTATTGTATGCTTGTTTGTTTGCGATAGAGTACCCGGAGTGCGCCGCTTGCTACTTCGAATCTCTAGGTTTCCCGGATCATCAGCAAGGCAAATAACACTTTGATCATACCTCTTTAGTACCTAGTTTTATTGCATTAGATCAATCCTCAAACAATTGCATGATTAGGATCTGATAAATATGTGGGTTTTGGGAAGTAGATGAGGTAGTACCTATATCCTGTTTTACTTTCAAACCTTTGGGAGTTACTTCTACGATTGCTTATATTGCTATGCTATGCTAGTAGACGTGGATTGGTGAGTGTATCCATGACAAATGTGAGATTGTTAATTAATGGTTTACTTAAGGTGGCAACTTTAATACACATCTGGATGGATTGAGGCACCTGGAATTCCAGTGATTGCCTTTATTTTTTCTTTATGGGCCGCCACCCAGGCTCAAAGGGATCATGAGATTATTCATGGTAGAAACTTCCGTGTGCTGCCGCAAGCTACTATGGGCTCTAGCATAGTTGATTAAGTCATGTGAACTCTTACAGTGGTAGACTAGCAGATGTAGGGGAAAGTAGGTGTAACTGTCTACCCATCGTAAGGTGCAAACGCTTCTGAAAGACTATGTCTCGGTCATCCGTTTCTCAAACACCATGTAGTGCAAGAATTCAAACGGAGGAGATCGAGTCTTGCGGGGAAAAGTGCGCAAACCTCTGCAGAGTGTATAAACTAATCATGGTTAGCCATGTCCTCAGTTATGGACGTTTTGAGTATCTAGTACTTGGATTATCATGTGAATCTCATCATGTTACTTTAATTAATTTTGTTGGGTTTAATGATGAAGCTTAATTGGGATTGAGTTGGGTGAACCTTCTCAATGTTTAACAACCACCATGATAGTTAAATAAAATTTATTGCTTTGTAGTAGGGAAAAATTGGCTTTATGCAAAACTGTAACCATAGAGCTTTCCACCAGCCATATATGCATGTAGTATAGCATTATTCTGTTCATTACTCTCTATGTGTTACATGCCAGCATATTCCATGTGTTGACCCGTTTTCGGGCTGCAAAGTTCATGTTGTAGACTTTTCAGACGACGAGTAAGGTGCCTTAGGTCGTGGTCTTATAGTCAGTGATGCCGTTGGAGTTGATGGACTCGCTTATCTTCCAAGCCTTCCGCTGTTATCGTTATTAGATGGCCTTAAGCCATATTTATTGTAGTAAGATCTCTTTTGAGACATTCGATGTAATAAGTGTGTGATTGCTACTCTGTTATAAATCCTTCAAGTACTGTGCGTGTCAGCATTACTGATCCAGGGATGACACTGAAGCACAGAGATCAGACTGTTTGAGGTCTAGTCGCTACACTTATTACTGCGAAGAAAATAAGCTTTATACGATCTTGTTATGGAAGCAATAAAAGCGACGAACTACATAATAAAGGTCCATATACAAGTGGTGATATAAAGTGATGTTCTTTTGCATTAAGATTTTGTGCATCCAACCCTAAAAGCTCATGACAACCTCTGCTTCCCTCTGCGAATGGTCTATCTTTTACTTTATGTTTTTACTTTATGCTTGAGTCAAGGCGATCTTCACCTTTCCCTTTTTCATTTTATCCTTTGGCAAGCCCCTCGTGTTTGAAATATCTTGATATATATATATATATCCAATTGGATGTAAGTTAGCACGAATTATTATTGTTGACATCACCCAAAGGTGAATACGTTGGGAGGCAACACAATAAGCCCCTATCTTTCTCATTGTCCGGTTGAAACTCCATAACCACAAGTACTGCGTGAGTGTTAGCAATTGTAGAAGACTATATGATAGTTGAGTATGTGGACTTGCTGAAAAGCTCTATTCTTGAATCTTTCTGATGTTATGATAAATTGTAATTGCTTCAATGACTAAGATTATAGTTTGTTAGTTCCCAATGAAGTTTTTGAACCATACTTGACATTGTGAATTGATTGTTACTTGAGCATAAGAAATCATATGACAAAATCTATATATGTTGCTGTTATAAGAATGATCATGATGCCCTCATGTCCGTATTTTATTTTTATCGACACCTCTATCTCTAAACATGTGGACATATTTATCGATTTCGGCTTCCGCTTGAGGACAAGCGAGGTCTAAGCTTGGGGGAGTTGATACGTCCATTTTGCATCATGCTTTTATATCAATATTTATTGCATTATGGGCTGTTATTACACACTATGTATCAATACTTATGGCTATTCTCTCTTATTTTACAAGGTTTACCATGATGAGGGGGAATGCCGGCAGCTGGAATTCTGGCTGGAAAAGGAGCGAATATTGGAAACCTATGCTGCCTAGCTCCAAAAATCCTCAAACTCCACGGAAGTCAGTTTTGGACTTAATAAGAATTATTGAGCGAAGAAAACACCAGAGGGGGCCCACACCCTGGCCAGGAGGGTGGGGGGTGCACCCACCCCTACTAGGCGACCCCCTGTCTCCTGGGCCCCCTGGTGGCCCTTCGGTGCCCATCTTCTGCTATATGAATGCTTTTACCCTGGAAAAAATCAGAGGCAAGCTTACGAGATGAAACTCCACCGCCACGAGGCGGAACCTTGGTGGAACCAATCTAGGGCTCCGGCAGAGCTGTTCTGCTGGGGAAACTTTCCTCTGGGAGGGGGAAATCATCACCATCGTCATCACCAACGATCCTCTCATCGGGAGGGGGTCAATCTCCATGAACATCTTCACCAGCACCATCTCCTCTCAAAACCCTAGTTCATCTCTTGTATCCAATCTTGTATCAAAACCACAAATTGGCACCTGTGGGTTGCTAGTAGTGTTGATAACTCCTTGTAGTTGATGCTAATTGGTTTACTTGGTGGAAGATCATATGTTCAGATCCTTAATGCATATTATTACTCCTCTGATTATGAACATGAATATGCTTTGTGAGTAGTTACGTTTGTTCCTAAGGACATGGGTGAAGTCTTGCTATTGGTAGTCATGTGAATTTGGTATTCGTTCGATATTTTGATGAGATGTATGTTGTCTTTCCTCTAGTGGTGTTATGTGAACGTCGACTACATGACACTTCACCATTATTTGGGCCTAGAGGAAGGCATTGGGAAGCAATAAGTAGATGATGGGTTGCTAGAGTGACAGAAGCTTAAACCCTAGTTTATGCGTTGCTTCGTAAGGGGCTGATTTGGATCCATATGTCTAATGCTGTGGTTAGGTTTACCTTAATACTTCTTTTGTAGTTGCGGATGCTTGCAATAGGGGTTAATCATAAGTGGGATGCTTGTCCAAGTAAGGGCAGTACCCAAGCACTGGTCCACCCACATATTAAATTATCAAAGTACCGAATGCGAATCATATGAGCGTGATGAAAACTAGCTTGACGATAATTCCCATGTGTCCTCGGGAGCGCTTTTCTCATTATAAGAAATTATCCATGCTTGTCCTTTGCTACAAAAAGGATTGGGCCACTTTGCTGCACTTTATTTACTTTCATTGCTTGTTACTCGTTACAATTTATCTTATCACAAAACTATCTGTTACCTACAATTTCAGTGCTTGCAGAGAAAACCTTACTGAAAACCGCTTGTCATTTCCTTTTGCTCCTCGTTGGGTTTGACACTCTTTCTTATCGAAAGGACTACGATAGATCCCCTATACTTGTGGGTCATCAAGGGAGAATGCTGGTAGTTGGAATTCTGGACCGAAAAGGAGTAAATCTGAGAGACCTATTCTGCACAACTCCAAAAGTCCTGAAAATTTACGAAGAATTATCTTGGAATATATAAAAAAATATTGGGCGAAGAAAATACCAGAGAGGACCCACCAGGAGGCCACAAGCATGGGGGCGCCCTACCCCCTGGGCGCGCCCCTAGGGCTTGTGGGTCCCCTGTCAACCCTTCGATGCTCCTCTTCTGCTATATGGTGTCTTTTGACCTGAAAAACAAAATCAAAGGGAAGCTTTCGGGATAAAGCGCCACCATCTCGAGGCGGATCCTGGGCAGAAGCAATCTAGGGCTTCGGTGGAGATGTTCTGCTGGGGAAACTTCCCTCCCAAAGGGGGAAATCGAAGCCATCGTCATCACCAACGATCCTCTCATCGAGAGGGGGTCAATCTCCATCAACATTTTCACCGGCACCATATCCTGTCAAACCCTAGTTCATCTCTTGTATCCGATCTTGTTCTCCAAACCTCAGATTGGCACCCGTTGGTTGCTAGTAGTGTTGATTACTCCTTGTAGTTGATGCTAGTTGCTTTATTCGGTGGAAGATCATATGTCATGGAATAGTCAGGTCAGATGTCCTCGTGAAAGGATTTAGTTGTGGAGCCATCACAACTAAGAAGCTTGAAGGGGTTAAATCGGGACAAAGGACATGAGAGGGTTTATACTAGTTCGGCCCCTTATGGTGAAGGCAAGGCCTACGTCTAGTTGGGTTGGTATTGATGTTTCGATGACCAGGGAGCGAGATACGCTATGCCCGGTTCTCGATGAGTTGTTTCTTGCCCTAAGCCGCCAGCAGGTCGTCCCCTTATATACACGGGTTGATGCCCTGTGGCTTACAGAGTCCCGGCCGGCTTATAAACAGTGTCCGGCTCGGTGACTAGTTACATCTACCTTATGTTACAAGTCATGCCATCATGGCGGTTTACTACAACGGGCCTTAAGCCGCCTGTGGGCCTTAAGCCCTTTATTGAATTGCCATCTTCATGCTTGGTCTTGGGCTTCCTCTGATGAATCTTCTTTGTGTAACCCGGCCCCTCCTGGGCGGCTTACACAAATAGTTATATCCCCAACATTAGGCCCCAGATTGATTTGAACCTATTCATGTTAATCTTAAAAATATATTTATAAAGAATAAATCTTTAGTCTTCTGACTATACAGAGGGCTTTCTTTAACCCGCCGTGACGTCATCTTCTGGATCCATCTTAACCCGGCGTGACGTCATCCTTTTTTTAATTCATTTTCTATTCCGTCGTATCCTTCAACGGATCTATGCTTTTATTGATTGTTCCGAAAATCGAGGCATCGGGGTCGCTGGATAGTAATTCTTATCTCCTCGTTTCCCGCGCCATCTCAGTTATATTCTCCCTATAAATAACCGCGACTTAGGTCTTTCATTTTCCTCCCTCCAGTCATCTTCTTCCTCTCCTCTCTGCCACTCAAGCTCCACCGCCGCTGCCGTTGAACCCCTCGTCTTCATCGACTCAGGCCGCTGCATCAACCTGACTCTGACCAGAAAACGATGGCGAACCTCCACAGCTCGTCCTCATCCGTGAGTTCCTCTCCTCCCCTTTCTTAGATCTGCATTGGAACTCCCCTGAGTTCGTCGGCGTTCATCACTGCCCGACGCAAACCCTCGCTAGTTTTCACCTCCAATGCCCCGGTTAGATCGTAAAACCGTGCAGAACTGTTGCGGTAGTTGTTTGTATTGATCTTGCATAGAAATAGATCTCATTTTCCTTATTTAGAAACCCTCTTCAAGTGTATGAACTTCTCTTCCCTGTTTTTAGGTCTAGAATTTTTTTCTTTCAAAGCAATACTTTGATCCAGAACAATAGCTGTCGTCTGTGAAACTTGTTTCTATCACCCGAAAAGCTTCTTCTAGAAAATGCCCTTAAAACACCACTATCCAGGTGTCCGGCTTAAATAAGTGTTACTGAACTGTAAGCCTTGCCTTCCTCTCATGATCTTAAAAATTTTTGAACTGCTCTTGATACTTGTAGCGGCTTAAACATTTTTGCACAATCACCCTTATATCATTTGGCCCCTTCTTAAGCCGCCACTTTAAGTAATTTAAATATTTCCCCCGGGTTAAAGTTGAACCAGAACTTTCTTATTTTGTCGTAGGCCAACTGTTGACATGGCTCCTAAGGCGGCCAAAGCCCCTGTGACTTGTAATTGGGTTCCATCCACAGTGACCAAAAGCAAACTTGCCGAGTTCGTGAAGTCTGGCCATCTGCCAAAGAAGGAGGCCATGTCTTATCGTGCCCCTCACCCATCTGAGGAGATACCTCAACCCAAAGATGGGGAGGTAATAGTTTTCACCGATCATATGAACCGGGGATTTGCCCCTCCCGGCTCAAAATTCTTCAGGGAAGTTTTGGATTTCTTTGACCTGAAGCCTCAAGACATTGGACCCAATTCCGTGTCAAATCTGTGCAATTTCCAAGTCTTCTGCGAGGTATACCTAGGAGAGGAGCCAAGTCTGCTGCTGTTCAGAGAACTTTTTTACTTGAACCGGCAGAATGAACGTGCCAACGGGCCTAGTCTTGAGCTTGGTGGCATCTCAATCCAGCGGCGGAGAGACTGCCTTTTTCCTTATGCTGAGCTACTAAGTCACCCGAAAGACTGGAACCAGACGTGGTTCTACTGTCAAGACACTTCTCCGGCTAATGAGAAGCCTCTGCCCGGCTTTCGTGCCCTGCGCCTTGAATCCAACCATCATCTGGCAGACAAGTTGACTGCTGTTGAGTGCCTGCCTCTTAATCCCACCATTAAGAAGATCAAAGCCCTTTTAGGCAATGGGTAAAGTGGCATCGATTTGGTCCGGGTCTGGGTCACCTGGCGGATACTACCATGAAGCCGCCGCTCCGGCTTAATGTGTACTTACACAGGCGAGAAGGAGGACCCAATGTGTCATAGTCCCGATGACTTACCGGATGATGTGGTAGATGCTATAGTCCAGTCACTGCTGAAGGAGGGCACTATAACTGGTAATGCCTTCGGCTTACTTCCCTTCTGCAAGAAGAACCCGGCCCCTGCTGTAAGTTACCAATCTTCATAAATACTCTTTAATATGTTACCTTCGTGTACTTATGATTCTTTATCTTTTTCCACAGGCCGGTGATAGTTTCTGGAAGGTCAAGTATGACCATGAGACTACCAAACAAGCCAGGGCGGCCAAGAAGACTGAAAGGAAAGCCGCCAGGACGGGCACCTCAAAGAAGAAGAAACCCAGCGCCTCCGATATGCTTAAACTAGATGACTCTTCTTCGTATGAGGAAGAGGTAATCTTTTGATTTTCTTAACTCCTTTGTCGTTATTTTACTGACATTCTATCCTTTTAGGAGGACACAGGGAACAGTCAAGCAATTGACGAAGAGGTAACTATAATCTCCTCCGACTCAGAGCCTTTGCCAAAGCAAAAAATCCAAAGGGTGACTCGGAAAGTAAGATTTTCACATCCTCTAGCTTACCAAGATCCTCAATTTCTTTTGAAGCAACAACAGCTTGAGAACCGGAGGCAGACTCGGGCCAACCAAGATGCAGAACTCTCCTCCGGCTTACCCGATGTAACCAGGAAGCGTCGGACCGAGGTTATCTCCGATTTACATTCCGTTTTACCTTTGGCGGGTTTAATTTGCCAACCTCTCAACTCAACTAACTCCAATTATCAGGATAACTCTCCTTCCTCTGACGAGTAGATGCAATCAAACATGCCGGCTTTCAAAACGGCTCCCAGGTAATATGACCTTTCTTACTTTAAGTTTTTCCATACTTATACTTTGATGCTTATCCTTCCACTTTGATTGACAGCCTGCAAGTGAAACCCAACAAGAGGGCAAAAAAGAATAAACCATCCTGAGACCCGGTTGTCACTGAACCGCCGCTTGACTCATCCATTCCTGACAGCTCCACTCATCAGCCACCACCTGAACCGGCTTCTGACATTCCGGTGCCAACCTCTAACCCACCTGCAGAAGATGTTATACACAATTCTGATAACCAGGAAGTTCCTAGTCCGGTCAAGACGACTGACCCGGAAGTTGAAATTGTAAAAAGTCAATATGTTGAACCGGGCCGGCCTACTGTTCTTTCCCAATGCACTGCCAAGGAGGAGTTTGCTCAACGTCGGAAAGCCAAATAGGACATCACTGATTATGCTCACCTAAGTATTGGTGATATAGTCTCGGGCTATCTGAACCAAGTACACAATAGTCGTGACCTGGAGATTGACATGGTGAAGCAAATACAGCACAAATCTGAGGTATAATTTATGCTTTTTCGTGAACCTTACTTAGTGTACCAGCCTCCAAGTCTATTGCTTATGAATGAATATGCTGTAGACTTAGAAATCTACTTACTGTTAATTTGTCCGGTTTAAAGTGAAGTACATTTAACCCGGTGATAGCATGAAACTTTGAATTTGTGTTACACATTAGCCCCCAATTGTCAAATATCTTTACTTGTAAAGTGCTTGAGACTTGAATGTTATCTTACCATGATTCTTACCATAACCTGATGTCAATGCAGGCCACCATAAGTCAATTTGAGTCGGAGATTGCCGATCTGAAGAGCCAGTTGAAAACCTAAGAGTTCGAAACTCAGAAAGCCAAATCCAAGTTTGAATTCAGTGTCTCTGAACAAGAGAAGCTGAAGAAAAATTTTGAATCAGGGAAGAAAACTTTGGTTGATGAGAGGGCTTCACTGGTGACTCGGGCCGAAACAGCAGAAGCATCTCTTGCCGAGGCAACAACCGAGCTGTCCGACTTAAAACGGCAGATATCCCAAATGGTCTCAACCATCTTCGGTAAGTCACTCTAAAAAACCTTAAATATTGTAATCTTCCAAGGGTTATTGTAATAGTCACCTCCAGCTTACTGTTATACCTGTGAACATACAGGCCCCAGGAGTACCAATCTGAAAGAAAATATGTTGATCAAGCTTAAGGCGGTGTACACCTTAGTGGAGCAGCTGTACTCCGGGTCACAACGTGCTTTGGCCGTTGTGGCATTATCAAATACCACTCCTCGCCTTATACAAGATGTGTTGAGGCATCTTTTGGTGCTACCTCAACGAATTCAGGATTTAAGGCGGGCATCTGCGAGAGCCAGAGCCGTGGCCGCATTAAGTCGGACAAGAGCATGGGTGCCAGAACTTGACCTTGCTGATCTCTCTCTCGGATATCCAAGCCTGAAGGAGGACGACACTGCCTTTGACGACCAAGACTTCACTGCCCGTGTCAAAGTCGTACGTCCCCTGGCGACTCTCATTGGGAATGATACTGATCTTACTAAGTATTCGCCGGGCTATGATAGCGAGAACCGGAGAATCCCAAACGTCCCATATGACCAAGTCAGCCTGATCCCTCCAACGCATAAGCATACCTTTGCTCCTGAAGTGGACCCAGCCAGTTTAATAGATGATGAGGCTGAATTTGAAGCCTTGAGCGGCATTGACTGGGCCTCGTCCACCTTCCAGGACAAAACAACCGAAGGAGAGGCGGAGAAGGATAACCCAGAGTCGTCAAGCCAGCCGGAGGAATAAGCCGCCAGGTGTGTTATAACTTTTGCAAAAACAATGCTTCACTTGTTTAGACTCGGGGAGTCTTGTAATAGGATTGAGAAAACTTCTTAATGCTTGTCATGCTTTATGGTGCTGATTGCTTTTGTAAGCCGCCATCACTATATTCTTCTGGCTTATGTTAACCATGTATTTCCTCGATGTTTAACTTGCTTTGCTTTATCCTGCACATAAAAACAGGCAAAGTTTTCTGGGTGGTTCACTGCACCAGGGGGTTATAAAGTATTGATAACCCGGAATATGACCTAAAGACATCATATGTAAACCCGGTTCATGATTATTTAAAATATAATCACAACAGCATACCTGTGACCCTTTTGATAGTCTTCTCGGCTCATTTGAGGTTTTACCTGGCATTTTTAGAACCTGAGGTAACCAATATTAAACCGGAAGAATCAACAACCATCTCCTCAAGAAGGTTTCAATGATAGTTAAAGTAATTATACTTATAAGCAATGTTCACAGGCTCCTGATTCGAATACGATCAGAGAATCGTCCCAAAGGGGTTAAGCTAAGATTCGGATATGATCATATAGCCCCCAGTGGCTTTGGCGATGCCAATCAAGTTGGTATCAACAGCTATGTTCGCTTTGGTTCGAATACGACCTATGTTTGAACAGGAAGCCCTCAAGTGAACATAAGAGTTGTTTAATGACGCTGATTCGAATACGATCCACGTCAGACCCAAAGGGGTTAAGCTGTGATTCAAATATGATCAAGAAGCCCCCAAGTGGGTTTGGCAGTATGTCGATCAAGTGGGTATGGACATCTATGTTCTCTTTGGTTCGAATACGACCTATGTTTGAACAGGAAGCCCCCAAGTGACCATGGCTAGATTCAGATATGATCATAAGCCGGACCAAAGGGAAAGCCAGATTCAGATATGACTCGTCCCCTGTTGGTAGTGTCCATCACCTGATAAAGAAGACATAAAACATTCTAATTGGGAAAAAAGGACAGAGGTCCTGCTTTATTGCTCTATATAATATGCACATCGTCAAAAGTATATACATCTTAAAAACTGGTGACTTAAGTATAGTAAGGCCGGAGATGAGCTACATTCCACGGCCGGCGGGTCTCCTTCTCCGATTTAAGTGAGTCCTTGTGCTCTCGAATATCGATGAGATAATATGACCCGTTGTGCAGATTCTTGCTGACCACAAAGGGCCCTTCCCAAGGCGGGGATAGCTTGTGCATGTTAGACTGATCCTGGATGAGCCGGAGCACCAAGTCGCCTTCCTGAAAGGTTGTACTCTTAACCCAGCGGCTGTGATAGCGGTGCAGGTCTTGCTGGTAAATCACCGAGTGGGCGATTGCGAAGTCTCGCTCCTCATCCAACAAGTCAAGTGCATCGTAATGAGCCTTTTCGTTATCCGCCTCAACGTAAGCCGCCACGCGGGGTGAGTCGTGCCAGATGTCACTTGGCAGGACTGCCTCTGCTCCATAGACCATGAAGAAAGGTGTGTATCCCGTAGATCTGTTAGGCGTAGTGTTGATGCTCCATAGCACGGAGGGTAACTCCTCCACCCAACAACCCCGAGTCCGCTGTAAGGGGACTAAGAGCCGGGGTTTGATACCTTTCAGGATCTCTTGATTAGCTCTTTCTGCTTGACCATTGGATTGAGGATGAGCAACAGCCGAAACATCAAGCCGGATATGTTCTCTTTGACAGAACTCTTCCATGGCACCCTTGGAGAGATTAGTGCCATTATCAGTTATGATGCTATGTGGAAAACCAAAACGAAAGATCACCTTTTTCATGAACTGAACCACCGTGGCTGCATCACACTTACTGACCGGCTCTGCCTCAATTCACTTGGTAAACTTGTCCACTGCCACCAGTAGATGTGTCTTTTTATCTTTAGACCTTTTGAAAGGTCCAACCATGTCAAGCCCCCAGACTGCAAACGGAGAAGTGATTGGGATCATCCTCAATTCTTGAGCCGGCACATGAGCTCGTTGTGAGAACTTTTGACAACCATCACATTTACCGACCAGATCCTCCGCATCAGCATGAGCCGTCAGCCAATAGAAACCGTGACGAAAAGGCTTGGCTACAAGAGATTTTGACCCGGCATGATGACCACAATCCCCTTCATGGATCTCACGAAGCATTTCTTGGCCTTCTGTAGGTGACACACAGTGTTGAAACGCCCCTGTGACACTTAGGTGATGTAACTCGCCGTTAACAATCGTCATAGATTTGGAGCGCCTGATGATTTGTCTCGCCAAGGTCTCATCCTCCGGCAACTCACCCCGGGTCATATAAGCCAAGTAGGGCACTGTACAATCCGATATAACATGAAGAGCCGCCACCAACTGTGCCTCCGGGTCTGGCACTGCTAACTCTTCCTCGGTAGGCACCTTAACAGAAGGGTTATTCAAAACATCGAGAAAGATATTGGGCGGCACCGGCTTATGTTGGGATCCCAACCGTCTTAAAGCATCAGCCACCTCATTCTTCCTTTGATCGATGTGTTCCACTTGATAACCCGTGAAGTGACCAGCCACAACATCTACTTCACGATGATAAGCCGCCATAAGGGGGTCCTTGGAATCCCACTTGCCTGACACTTGTTGAGCCACAAGATCTGAGTCGCCCAAGCATCTTACCCGGCTTAAGTTCATCTCCTTAGCCATCCGGAGACCATGGAGTAAGGCCTCGTACTCAGCTGCATTGTTAGTACATGGAAACATAAGCCGGAGTACATAACAAAATTTGTCACCTCAAGGGGAAGTTAACACCACTCTAGCCCCCGAGCCTTTTAGCTGTCTGGACCCATCAAAGTGAATCATCCAATATGTGTTATCCAGCTTCTCCTTTGGCCCCAAGATGAGCGCGCTTTCCTATTTGGGATCCAAATTGCTGTTGATGCTGAACTGCTTGGAAGGATCACCCGGGGTAAAGTCAACGAGCTTTGTCTCAGCTGCCGATTTAAAATTTAACGCCGGGTCATGCTCTGTAGTTGGCTTCTTCAGGGATGTCATATCCGTCGGGTCAACATTATCTTGATAAAATTTGAGCTCTTCCGCTGCGCAGGCCGACTCAGCATAAGCCGCGTCACTAACTTTCAGCAGCTCCATGGCCATCTCATAACTCTCGATCCATGCCCCGGGCTGTAAGTCGGCCGTGTAATTCGGTATCTTTCGAGGTCCCTTGAAGTCCTTGGGCAGACCTACATTGCGCAGAGCCGGTACCAAACAAGGAACACCGCTGGTTCTAGTGGCTACTCCCGCCTCAACAGAAGTCGTTGGATACTCCGGGATGTCCTGATAAGCCACTGCCTGAGCCGCTCGTTCGTTCTCCTGACGTATTTGGTATTGCACTGGGTGATAGCCACCGGGCTGGTTATGGCGTTGGGTGTTGCTTGACAAAGCTTCAGACTCCATGTGCCTGCTGTAACTCGGGCTCCGGTTCTGGCGAGGCGGTGCTAACCAAGGTGGGGGAGTTGAGTGAATTCTATCCCGGTTGTAAGAATAGGTCTCCTGCTGAGCTAAGGCCGTCTGAAGAAGTTCTCTAACTCTCCGGGTCTCCACTGTCGCCGAGTCATCACCGTCCATGGGAAGAGCCGCCAAACGTGTCGAAGCTGCAATTAAGTTCTCCATGGGGTTGGAAAAGTGACCCGGGGGAATTGGCACATAACGCGGCGGTGGCATGCTCACGTGAGGCGGCATCGTCTCCCGAGGCCGAGTCGGCCCTCCTATTCCGGCTGTCATAAGCTGATTGGCCTCTGTGGGTTACTTGGGCCTGCTCCGGGTGTCGCAAAAAGAACTCGAGGGTCGTAATTCGGAGGCAAACGGGACTGAGTCTTCTGATGTCTCCTCCTCATGACCTCATTGGATGCGTTTAGGCTCATAGTGAGCTGGTAAGCTTCTGACTGTAAGTGCTGTGCCCGGGCATCGAGAGCCGCCCGCTCTGTAGCTAGTCTAGTATCCTCAGCTGCCAAGGCCTCCTTGGCCTGAGCTATCTCCTCACGCACCTGTGCTACCGCTGCGTCATGCTCATCTTTGTCTGCAAGAATAACGTGGCGGTCAACAGGGCCGTAAGCTTGTCCATGAGGTCTATCAGCACCTGAGCCGGTGGGCACACGGGGCCGCCTGCCTCGGCTGCTCCTAACCCGGACGTTACCGCTGCAGCAGCTGTAGAGTTTGAGCCGGGCTGAGTCCAGCCATGAAGACTCCGGCCCATCTTGACGGCTCACAGGGGTCCGGAATACTGATGCCATCGGAACAGCCCCCGAGCACGCCGTCTTGCACTTGGTATAATGAATCTGTTGAACCGGTGGACGAATCACCATCTACGAGGACGGCCGTCTCACCCTTATCTTCAGATCTTTCAGAAAGTTCCTCTCCGTGGATGCAGCCCACGAAGGCACACCTCATGACCGGTTGAGTCCGGGTCTTCCTTGCACGCCGAGCCGTCTCGACGAGGTCGGTGCAGTTGTCCGGCTTAGGGCCCGGCTCACCGATCCGGCCGATGAAGACATGGATTCCGCCGAAGGGGACCCGGTATCCGTACTCAATTGAGCCGGCGTCGGGACCCCAGGCTTCGTCGTCAATGTTGATCTTGCCGCGACGACTATTGGTCATCCGGCCCACTACGTATCCCTTGAGCCCTTCGAAGTTGCCCTTCAAGAACTCAAATCCACCGTGCGCTGGCCCCACGGTGGGCGCCAACTGTCGTGGAATAGTCACGTCAGATGTCCTCGTGAAAGGACTTAGTTGTGGAGCCATCGCAACTAGGAAGATTGAAGGGGTTAAATCGGGACAAATGACACGAGAGGGTTTATACTAGTTTGGCCCCTTACGGTGAAGGTAAGGCCTACGTCTAGTTGGGTTGGTATTGATGTTTCGATGACCAGGGAGCGAGATACGCTATGCCCGGTTCTTGATGAGTTGTTTCTTGCCCTAAGCCGCCAGCAGGTCGTCCCCTTATATACACGGGTTGACGCCCTGCGGCTTACAGAGTCCTGGCCGGCTTATAAACAGTGTCCGACTCGGTGACTAGTTACATCTACCTTATGTTACAAGTCATGCCATCATGGCGGTTTACTACAATGGGCCTTAAGCCGCCCGTGGGCCTTAAGCCCTTTATTGAATCGCCATCTTCATGCTTGGTCTTGGGCTTCCTCTGATGAATCTTCTTTGTGTATCCCGGCCCCTCCTGGGCGACTTACACAAATAGTTATATTCCCAACATCATATGTTCAGATCCTTTATGCTATTAAATACTCCTCTGATTTTGAACATGAATATGCTTTGTGAGTAGTTATGTTTGTTCTTGAGGACATTGGGAGAAGTCTTATTGTAAGTAATCATGTGAATTTGGTATTCATTTGATATTTTGATGAATGTATGTTGTCTTTCCTCTAGTGGTGTTATGTGAACATCGACTACATGACACTTCAACATTGTTTGGGCCTAGGGGAAGACATTGTGAAGTAATAAGTAGATGATGGGTTGCTAGAGTGATAGAAGCTTAAACCCTAGTTTATGCGTTGCTTTGTAAGGGGCTGATTTGGATCCACATGTTTCATGCTATGTTTCGTGGATTTTTCACGACAGATGTCCTAGTGCGAGGACTTAGTCATGAGGCCAACGCATCTACATAGTAGCTTGAGAGGGGTTGAGTGGGACGAGAGATGCGAGGTTTTTTTCGCAGGTTCGGCCCCTCACAGTGGAGGTAAAAGCCTACATCCTGCTTCATTGATATTGATCATGGTGCTCACGATTACAAGGGTGCTCTTTGGCTACCTCTCTCTCGAGAGGTATTGACTTGTCTGTCTCCCAAACCTCTCCTCTTGGGGTGCCCTGCCCCTCCTTATATAAGTTCAAGGGGCGAGTTACATGACTAGTCCTAGTAGGATTAGGATTACTCTATTACAAGTGGAGTCCTAGTCTTGCTTCCTTTGTAAGGGAATATCCCTTATGCCTTTCCTCTTAAGCCGGCGTAACATAAGCCGACCTTCCATGAACCGCCTTCTGGGCCACCGGATCTTGTCGCTCCTCTGACCCACCTGTCAGGTCACTAATGAGTCACCAGGCCCGACCGGGTCATCAGTGAGTGGAGAAATCCGGGCGGGTCACTTAGTGAATTGCCAAATCTGTCCAGGTCATACTTCCGGCCGGGTCATACCGCGGGGTATATCTCCGACATTAGCCCCGGTTTAATTTGGATTTATCCATGTTAAAATGATCTTGCAAAAATAAACACAAGAACAAATTTGACAGGTTGTGCTCTGGGTTAAAAGTTCTTTTGAACTGACACCTAATCATCCATAAATCCTTGTCATTTCGTTCTTAATACATGTCCATGACCTCATAGCAAATCTCCTTTAGTAGATATGTTCAAACTTTGCCAATGCAAAAAATCTAGGTACTTCTTATGGTTTGCTTTAAACTGAGAATTTGAAGATGTTCCTCCCTTATATGCATATCACCTGTAGCCCCCAAGTCTTAAGAGGAGAACATAGTGATAGCTTAAGACTTGCTTAAATATAAATGCTGCAACTTTGGAGAAATCTAGGTTGTTCATCTAAGTCACCAGTCATAAACTAAATATTTTGTACTTCACATGTGTAGCCCCCAAGTGCCGGGTCATTGTGCAATAATGAGCAGGGACTTTGACAAGAGCAATTAGTAGCCCCCAAGGGCCAGCTCATCACTATGTGATGGGTCGGGTCTTCAATGAGGTGAACTAAAATGACTTTGCATTAGCCCCCAAGTGCCATGGTGCATGATTGCAGTGACATGGGACTTGCATACTCGATGTAATCTTGATTTGAATAATGTAGCCCCCAAGTGTTGGGTCGTATGCCTGCAGTGACTCGGGACTAATAAAACCCTATTGATTGTCCGGATGATGTTGTGAAAGCCTTTTCATATCAATATTGAACCATGCTCTCTGTTGTGAACCAGTACTCCTGGATGAAGAAATAATAGCCACTACTTTGAAGCGGCTTTTGAAAACCTCAATCATAGTACTGGTTATTGATAACCATAATAAAAATCCAACCATGTTGGCTATTAAAGGTTTGAATAATATAATCTGGTATGAAAACCTCAATTATTCAATACCACAATGAAAAACCAGCCAGGTTTGGCTATTAAGGATTTGAATACTTTATCTGTTGACAAGTAAATCCGGAGTTTAAATACTCGACGGCTGTTGGCCGATGGCGACTTAACGCGCATCCATTTTACTCCGGGATGCAACCCGGTGGCTTATAGACTTTGTAAAAATCAAGAACTGATAACCCTTTTGAAACACCAATTTTAATCTTTGATGATGGGTTTAAACTTAATTTTTTATGTAAGCTATAGCTCTGCATGTCCTGCACAAAGTTTTAAACAACATATGCTCTGGAGACTTAACGTCAACAACCAGGGCGGGTAACAACGCAAACATAATATAGTCTTATGCAATTATAGAAAAGACTAGACTTAAGTCCATCGAAGCCAAAATATACTGGCGACTTAAAGTCAAAACCAGGGTGGGTTATCAAACCTTGCATATTCATATAACAATTAAAAACATACCTGAAAAGTGACTCATACCGCCGGCTTACACCGCCATATCAAGTGAGGGTGACAACCCAAAGATTGTATAAGCACATGATTCCAATTGCGCAATCCAAAGTATACTAGCGACCTAACGTCAAAAGCCAGGGTGGGTTATCAAACCCCAAATATTCATACAATTATTGGAAGACAAACCTGTAGATTGATACCATGGTGATACCTTGATAATTATAATTCAGAGTGGGTATTGACCCGTAGGCATGAAATATCATGATTTTGATAGCTCAAGGAAAAATTACTCTAGCAACTTAAAGTCTGTAAGCCAGAAGCTTTACAGGCCCAGAAGAGTCTAGCTCTATTTTGTTTTTTGAAAATAAATTAGTTTTTATCCCGTAAGCCGGCTCTCACGTGACATAAATCCATCGTTTTAACCTTAACTAGTTCAGGGTCTTATTGAAAAGATTGACTGTTAAGAGTACAAATGGGCCACATGGCGGAGAGACTATGACAGCAGGTGAGTTTATCCTAGCTCTCTGTAAGCTGACACTCTCGTGACAAAGGCCGCCGTTTTAACCTTCACTAGTTTAGGGTCTTATTGAAAAGAGTAGCTGTCAAGAGTTCGGCAGGTCACCTGGCGGAGTAGCATCTTGCAAATAGGCAGGTTTAACTCAAATTCGGCTTGAAAACCGGATCAAGAGGGTATGAACAGCTTTTCTCAGTGAGCAGGAAGCCCCCAAGTGACCATTGAGACGGCTTTAAAACTGGATCAAGAAGGTGTGAACAGCTATGCTCATTGAGTAGGAAGCCCCCAAGTGACCAATGAGACGGCTTGAAAACTGGATCAAGAGGGTGTGAACAGCTATACTCATTGAGCAGGAAGCCCCCAAGTGACCAATGAGATGGCTTGTAAAACGGATCAAGAGGGTGTGAACAGCTATGCTCATTGAGCAGGAAGCCCCCAAGTGACCTATATTTTTTCTGAGAACTCAAACTTGCAAGAGACGTCCTCCTTCTGAACCGGATGTTAAGCCAGATATTGAGAGTTCACAACTTTGCGAGAGATAAATTTCCCTTGAGCTGGATTTTAAACCATAATCCTTCTTTTTAAGCCAGAAATTTTCTGACGGCCTTTAAATTTTCATCGATATGGTAGTAGCCTCCGGGACTAGGTTATCTTTCCCTCCAATGACCCGAGGTTCTTGAATTTGCTGAAACTAGCAAAATTTGCTGAGTCATGTCATCGTAGCCCCCGAGTCTCAAGACGACTCGAGGAGTTGGCTTGAGACTCTCCAGACTTGGCCGTGATATAAACCAACATATAGTTGAACATCAAAATGTTGTAATATGTTGAAGATGGAGGCAAGGAGGCGAGTCGATGATCTTTGCAACACTCATTGTATATCCTTAGCATTGAGAACACGACGTGAATCCATGGAAGGTTGAAGTCGACCATGTCGGGTTATAAATGATCTCGTATGATTTGTGTCGGTAATCCGGCCAGTGGTTCATCGCAGCTGGTTGTTGAAATTATCCAAACCGCAATAGCGGTGACTTGCGCCTGTCCAATGATCCATCCGATGTAGGCAAGGTCCATAGCTTTGATGCTCTCTTTTGTACTGATGAATTGTTCTGCATAAGAAATTGAACAAACGAGAGTAATTGTTCTCAAAGAAAAAGAAAAATGTATCAATAAAAATTGATTGGACAACTTTCACCTAATCGCCCGGACGACAGATGAGCCATACATCCCGTCCGTAGATCACCTCCAGTAATTTCAACAACGAATTATCCACTCGCCCAAAGCCGCGGCGGAGGCGGCGCACCGTAGCGGTGAAAACGGCTCGAGGCGAAACCATGGGTGATGAGGTAGAGGCAGCTCAGAACAATGCCAGCTGGGGGTGGCTCAGTGCAATGTCATAGTGGCCACGGCGAAGGCGGTGTCTTGATACGCAGGTGTAGCGGAGTATGGAAACGGGTGACTAAAAAATGGGTCCTCCGGGTCATTAAACACTTGGCCACTTGATTTTTTTTGTTTTTTCAACCTTCTCTTCTTATCTTTTCCTTTTTGCTGTCAGGGGAGCTTATGAGAGCAGAAGCAGTCGATGGAGATGGCGACTTGAAGCCACTAAGCACGGCGGTTTAGAAGCAAGGCCGAGCGGAGCACACCAAATCCGGCCGGAGAGCGACTCAGTCCGGGCGCACGACCAGTGGGTCGAGGCAGGCGGCGGCTTGCGGACTATGGCTGTGGCCATGGCCTAAACCGGCCACGCGCGAGCGACGGCGGAAGTGGCGGCTGAAGGCCGCAGGCGTGAGCTCGTGCGGGGGTGAGGGCGGCTCGATGCGCGCGGACGCGCGGAATTGGGTACCCGACAGGGTAGCTCGCGGCTGCTGAGGTAGTAGGCTGGTGAGGCAAGGTTGCAACTGCGGCGGGTTGCAGTGGTGGTAGAGGCGACCGAAGTGGCTGGGCAGCTCAACGCGCCTCCATGGGCTTGGCGGCTCAGAAACGACCCTACAGCAAAGGTGACTTGATGCCGATGAGTAGCTCGTAGCGATAGACGTTTTGGCATAACGGGCGGCTCGACATAGGACGAAGCCGTGGCTGGCTGTTGGCGGAGACGAACAGCGAAAGCGAGTCTGTAACCACGGAGATGGGCAGAGGCAAGCCCGCTGCGACAGCTGGAAGGTGCCTAGAAGCGGGTTGGACGATGAGGGGAGCCACAACGACCCAACGAAGGCGTTGGCATGGACTCGGAGGCGTCACGGGTGGCAGCAGCAATGAAACTCATGGGGACAGATACAGAACCGGTCACGACGAGTCGTGGTTGTGGTGGAGACTCTGGGCCATACCGGTGCGGGTAGCGCAACTGAGCGATTTTGGCTGGGGGCTGTAGTGAGGCCAGGCAGCTTGAAGCTCCGACAACCAGATGGTGGCTGCTCGAGGGGGCAACTCAAGGCCGTGGAGAAGCAGAGGAGCCTCGGCAAGGCGAACAATGATAGTGAAACTACGGTGGCTCGTAGTGGAGGCGGATGAGCGATCCCCCACAATAGCTCGGCACGGGATAAATTCGCAGCAATGATGCCACAGAAGTGATGACGGCGGCCGGTGGTTTGATTATGCCGAGCAAGGCAAACCACGGGTCATTGCCGGCTACCCTGAGTCGGGGGGGGGGGGGGGGGGGGGGGGGACACTAAGATAGCAAGGCTGGCTCATAGTGACTCGAGGCGGCTCAATGAAGGCTGAGGGCGACTCGCAGCGATGTAAAGCCACAGCGGCTGACGGGGTGCAGCTACGAAGTCAGCAACTCACAGTGAAAATGGCCCGCGAGTCAAACTGTGGCATAGACAGTTGGAGGGGGTGGTGGCCCGCATCAATGATGGCTCAGATCGGAGGTGATAGCGGCAACAATGGAACTGCACGACGACTCGTAGGCATACGTAGTAGAGGTGGCTGGGTTAACCTGGAGGCAGGGCCGAGGCGACCCAGAGCAAAGCTGGCCGAGGGTGATGGCGGCTCGACCGAGTGGCTCGAGGAGGAAGGCTCGACGATGAGGCCGGTGAGGCAGACAGAGGTGGCGATTTGCGGGCGGTGGCTTGGTGCAGGGCCACGAAGGTTTATTGAAGCAGAGGCGGTCCAAAGAGGCCGCCGGCTCCGCACAGCGGCAGAGTCGAAAGGACTTGTCGGGTGGCTCAAATGTTGGCCGGAGGTGAACTTGCGCAATGGAGATTCAAAAGTGGCTGACTTGGAGCATAAACAGAGGTGGAGACCGAGAATGTGCCGTTATCCACTTCCAGCAGATGATTTTTTTCTTGACCTCACGTGGGGGCGAATCCGTGACTCTATCTGTTGCCAGTCATAACTTTCTTCGAAAAAACTTAAGCCACGGTGACTCGAAGGGGCTTCGTTCCTGGTGCTTGTACAGGTGCAAACCAAGGCTGTAGAATCATCGCATCTCCCCATGCGTACAGGATGTTGTGGACCGCCCATAAAGGCGGCGTCTAGCAGATCACACTCAAACCAATTGAATTGGTGGCAGCGGATATTGATATCTCAGTGGAACTTGTGATTGGGTTGATCGCCGCCGAAATTCTCTTGAACTCTTGTTGATCCCGGCGGATCGTACGGTGTGATGGCGGCACGCACAGATAACCCTAATTTTCTCTTGACCAAAAATCTTGTGTATGTTGTTTTGACTGTTCGTCGGTGATGACGTCTGCACCGGCTCTTTTTCATCCAACACATCGTGAGCTTCTCGATTCCTGAGATAGATCCCTCCAATAACTCAAGACCACCATGTGCAGGCCCCATGATGGGTGCCAATTTTCATGGATTTGTCACGGCAGATGTCCTAGTGTGTGAGGACGTAGTCGTGAGGCCAACACATCTACGTAGTAGCATGAGAGGGCTTGAGTGGGACGAGAGACGCGAAGTTTTTTACCCAGGTTCAGCCCCTCACGGTGGAGGTAAAAGTCTACATTCTGCTTCATTGATATTGATCATGGTGCTCATGATTACAAGGGTGCTCTTTGGCTACCTCTCTCTCGAGAGCTATTGACTTGTCTGTCTCCCAAACCTCTCCTCTTGGGGTGCCCTGCCCGTCCTATATAAGTTGAAGGGGCGGGTTACATGACTAGTCCTGGTAGGATTAGGATTACTCTATTACAAGTGGAGTCCTAGTCTTGCTTCCTTTGTAAGTGAATATTCGTTATGCCTTTCCTCTTAAGCCGGCGTAACATGAGCTGGCCTTCCATGAACGGCCTTCTGGGCCACCGGGTCTTGTCGCTCCTCTGACTCGCCTGCCGGGTCACCAATGAGTCACCTGAAGGAAATATGCCCTAGAGGCAATAATGAAGTTGTTATTTATATTTCCTTATATCATGATAAATGTTTATTATTCATGCTAGAATTGTATTAACCAGAAACTTAGTACATGTGTGAATACATAGACAAAACATAGTGTCCCTAGTGTGCCTCTACTTGACTAGCTCGTTAATCAAAGATGGTTATGTTTCCTGACCATAGACATGTGTTGTCATTTGATGAATGGGATCATATCATTAGAGAATGATGTGATGGACAAGACCCATCCGTTAGCTTAGCATAATGATCATTAATTCTTATTGCTATTGCTTTCTTCATGACTTATATGTTCCTCTGACTATGAGATTATGCAACTCCCAAATACCAGAGGAACACCTTGTGTGATATCAAACATCACAACGTAACTGGGTGATTATAAAGATGCTCTACAGGTGTCTCCGAAGGTGTTTGTTGGGTTGTCATAGATCAAGATTAGGATTTGTCACTCTGTGTATCAGAGAGGTATCTCTGGGCCCTCTCGGTAATGCTCATCACTATAAGCCTTGCAAGAAATGTGATTAATGAGTTAGTTGCGGGATGAAGCATTACAGAACGAGTAAAGAGACTTGCCGGTAACGAGATTGAACTAGGTATGATGATACCGACGATCGAATCTCGGGCAAGTAACATACCGATGACAAAGGGAACAATGTACATTTTTGCGTGATTTGATCAATAAAGATCTTCGTAGAATATGTAGGAGCCAATATGAGCATCCAAGTTCCGCTATTGGATATTGATCGGAGATGTGTCTCGATCATGTCTACATAGTTCTCGAACCCGTAGGGTCCGCACGCTTAACGTTTGATGACGATTTGTATTATGAGTTATGTCTTTTTGATGACCGAAGTTTGTTTGGAGTCCTGGATAAGATCATGGACATGACGAGGAGTCTCAAAATGGTCGAGAGGTAAATATTGATATATTGGAAGGTTAAGTTTGGACACCGAAAAAGTTTCAGAGAGTTCAGACATTTTTCGGAGTACCGAGGGGTTACCGGAACCCACGGGGAAGTGTTGGGCCAACATGGGCCTAAGGGAGATAGAGGGGAGCCCGTGGGGGGGTGGCCGCACGCCCCCCTCCTAGGGAGTCCGAATAGGACTAGGAGGATGGGGCGGCGCCCCCTTCCCTTTCCCTCTCCCTCTCCTTCCTATTTCCTCTCGTGAAAAAAAGGTGGGGGGGGGTGTCGGTGTCAAAACCGGCGGATCTCGGGTAGGGGGTCCCGATATGTGCGTCTTAGGCTAATGGTAACAGGAGGCAAGGGACACAATGTTTACCTAGGTTCGGGCCCTCTCGATGGAGGTAAAACCCTACTTCCTGCTTGATTGATATTGATGATATGAGTAGTACAAGAGTTGATCTACCACGAGATCGAAGAGGCTAAACCCTAGAAGCTAGCCTATGATGATTATGATTCTGTCCCTAAGGACTAAAACCCTCCGGTTTATATAGACACCGGTGAGGGCTAGGGTTTACATGGAGTCGGTTACAAGGAAGGAAATATAATATCCAGATCGCCGAGCTTGTCTTCCATGCAAAGGAGAGTCCCATCCGGACACGGGACAAAGTCTTGAGTCTTGTATCTTCACGCTCCAATAGTCCGGCCAAAGTATAAGTCCGGCTATCCGGATACCCCCTAATCCAGGACTCCCTCAGTAGCCCCTGAACCAGGCTTCAATGACGATGAGTTCGGCGCGCAGTTTTGTCTTCGGCATTGCAAGGAGGGTTCCATCTCCGAATACTCCAAAGTAATTATCGAACACTTAAACCGTGTCCGGATCTGCAAGATGATCTTCACATACCACCATAGAGAGCATGATATTTCACAAGTGCTATCTGCTGACAACTTTAGACAAAGCGACATGATACTACTGTCGTGTGGAGAACGTTTTCCCACAACCAGCCTCAGCGCATATTGCGAGGCGGTTTCCTCTGCATGTCTTGCTGAAGCAGAGATCATGTCCCCTTATTGCGGGATTCTCATCAATACTGGTACGGGTAACCCAAATGCACCGCTAATTGCGGCGAGTGGAGAACGAGCGGGTTCCACTAGGCAAGTGGGGAGGCGCAAAAGCTTTTACCGCCCCTATAAAGAGATAAGGTCTCTTCCTTTTTACCCACGCCTTTTCCCTCTGCTAGCCCATTCCCCTCTGCTCGAGCCCTAGCGCCCAAGCACTCTTCTTCTCCACCGAAGAGTGGTTCTCTGAAGATGTCCAGACCTGGAGCGGGAGGCAAATGGATGGCCTCTACCGTCCAGGAGAAGGATATCAAGAGGCTCCGAGAGGTCGGGTACCTGGCCAAAAAGATCGGCCATCGTCTTTTGCCGGCGGGATAGATCGTCCCTACTCCGGAGCCCCACGAGAGGGTCATGTTTCTTCCTCATTTTGTCCGCGGGCTCGGGTTTCCCCTTCACCCATTCGTTCGCAGTATCATGTATTATTACGGGATTGACTTTCATGATCTGTCCCCCAGTTCTTTCCTTAATATCTCAACGTTCATCATCATGTGTGAGGCTTTTCTCCGAATTTCACCTCACTTCGGCCTATGGCTGAAGATTTTCAATGTGAAGCCCAAGGTGGTGAGTGGTGAGCACGCCGAGTGCGGTGGCGCCATGGTGAGCAAGATGCCCAAGGTTGTATGGCCGACGGGCGCTTTCAATGACTCCATCAAGGAGTGGCAGCAGCAGTGGTTCTATATCACCGAACCGCGCGGCAAAAAGTGGGCTGCAGCTCCTGAGTTCAGATCCGGAGCCCCACTGTGGCTCATGTCCTGGCCCGAGAAGGGCCTGAACTGGTCCTCGTCCGATGAGCTGTCACTGCTCCAGACGCGCGTCCAGAGTGTGGTCAACCAGGACGTCAAACTCGTCGACGTAGTCCAGGTGATGTTAGTTCGCATGGTTCTCCCTTGCCAGCGTTGAGCCTGTAATTTGTGGGAATACGACCCAACCGAGCACCAGACCCTTCGAGAGCTCTATAGTTCCTCCCATAAGGATGTCTGGAAGGTGCTCTTTAAGTCCGGCAAATCATGGCCAGGCTCCACCATGGACCGTGGGTATCAATTATCACACTCTGCAAGTCCGGTAAGTTATTGCTATGCTCTGTCCATCCACACTTCAGTTGGCATGTCGTGAGGGAGACACTTTTATCATGTTTTATCATAACCCCAGGGATGGATAAAAAAGGTGGAGCGGATACATTGTCCTGCCCCGCTGCCAGAGGAACCGGCCGGACCTCTTCTGACGAAGATGCTGGTCCCAGCGCCTTATGAGGCGCCGAAGAAAGAGGCTTCCAAGAAGGTCAAGAAGACCCAGAGTGGCCTCCGTCGTCGTGATGCTTCAGGCAGAAAATTCGAAGACTCCAGCGACCATCCTTCTTCCGAAGACGAAGAGGAGGAGGCGGAGGAAGACGAGCCTCCCGCAGGGGGTGGGAAGAAAAGGACGGCTTCCTCATCCCTGGAGGCCGAATCACCAAAGAGGAGGAGAGGTTCCCTCCCAGAGGCATCCACCACGGCTACTGATAGCAGCCCGGAGTGGGATCCCAGGGCCCAGCCCCTGGAAAAGTCGTAAGTATAAGAAATCTGAACACGCATACGCCCCCGGGGTTGTTTGAATGTAGTAGTTTTAACTGTCGCCATATTTCATACAACCCGGCGGGGTCCCACGCCGGACAGTCCTCATCGGAGGATTCGCTGAGCTCAGATGCCCTGGCGAGCGAGACGCCTCCAGAGGCCCCTTCCCTGAAGCCTAGGCGCGACACCGAGGCGTCGTCTCAACGGGACCTAGACCAGGGGGGGGGGGGCATATCCCTGGGGCCGGACACACGGGAGCAGCGGCTCCTATGAGTGTTGATGGTGGGGGTGATCTTCGGTCTGAACCCCAACCGGACACAGTCCTGGAGACCTTTAAAGCTCCGGGATCAGGTGAGCAGCCGCCTTTGGGGGGCCTACCTATTCCGCCAGCGGCCTATGCCCAAGCAGGGCTGCCGGGTGGCCTATCGACAGCGCTAAGAAGCGCGTCTATCATCGATGAACATCGTGCCCTCATGGGTGCGGTGATTGAAAAGATCCAGTCCGCTGAGAGCGGACTGAACGAATCCTGCCTTAGTCTTATAAAGGGCTTTGAGGTATGTTTCTTAAGAGACCTTTGGGAGATTGTCATGATATGAGTAGTATCCCCTGATGTACTATCCGGCGAAAGAGAGCCGAACAGGGGATCAAATTTTTCTGTTTTGCAGGAGACTCAGCTAATGACGTGTATCCCTTTGTTTGAAAACAGGCGTCTGCAGGGACGACCGCCGCTCATAGTGTGGAGGTGTCAGAACTAAAGCAGCGTCTGGAACGGGCCGAAGGGGACCTTGGCCGCGTGAAGAAGCAGTTGGAGGACAAGCAAGGTATGCCAGAACCTTGTGCTAAGTTGAGCACGAATTAGAAGATTGTGCCTAATTATGATATTTGCATTGTATGCTCTAGGGGCGAGTGCCGAAATTGAGGCACTGAAGAAGGCTGTGGCTGAAGCTGATAGTAAGGCCGCCGCCGAACAGGCTCTTCGTGAGAAGCACGAGGCCAGGGTCATTGAAGCCGAGCGAGAGCTCTTGGAGGCCGTGAAAAAAGGTGAGGGCTTGGAGCAGAGTCTAGTAGGGAAAGAATCCGAACTCGCCCAAGCTCTCCAAGCCGCAGAGGATGCTCGGGAGGAAGCCCGAGGTGCTTTGAGGGACATTCAGGAGGCCCGAAAGGTTGCAGCTGGTAAGGTCTTTTGTATTCATGGCCATTTTTACATGATAATGGGAGGAACTCTAAGCGATAAGCTGAATTCTTGTTTTTCCTGGGGAGTTTGCAGATCTGCCTTGCAGCATATCAAATGCCGCCCAATTCTACCAGACTGAGGAGAAGAAGTCTGCGGAGAGGGATTTCTGGTCGCAGTATTTTGCGCCGAATTATCCGGTGCCCTTTATTGATCAGCTGAAGCAGCTGGTCGAACTGCACCAGGCGGCCGAACTAGCCATGAAGGACTTGGTTGTCCGACTGTGGCCCGCGGAGCCAATTGCAAGTAGTTACTTCGGACTCATGAAGCGAATTGTTGGCACTTTCCCTCGGCTTGATGTCATTAAGCGATCGGTCTGCATAGAGGGTGCGCGCATGGCGTTTGCCCATGCGAAGGTGCATTGGGGGAAGCTTGATGCTGAGAAGCTGATGACTGAGGGGCCGCTAGAGGGTAAGGAGCATCGCAAGCCCGAGTTGTACTATGAAGGTGTACTAAAAGGAGCCCACCTTGTGGCGGATAAGTGTACCAAAGACACTATATTTCCCTGAAGGCAGTCGTGCCATTCTTTGTAATGTGGGATAATGGCACTTCTATTATTTATTGCCTATTTTGTTTGAACGTTTGTTCTTCCTATGCGGCTGTTTAGTGTATGTAAATCCTGAGAGTTGGGCAGTCATCGGCTTCTGCCCCCACGTAAAAAGTACGGGGGTGTTCGGGACGTACCTGCACACTCTTTATCCCATTGTTGGGTCCTTTTAAGGAGGTGTTCCTCACCACGAACCAGGCAATCAGACTATAGGGCTTTATCACTCTCACTTAGCCATAGGAATTCGAGTATGGTGGGCACAACCCCTAGTGTTCGGAAGGCTGAACTAGGGGCTCTATCGGCGCCTGATCGGAAGACCGATCCGTCGCACTTTGCATTTATAATGGCATTATGCGGAATAAATCTTTAAAGATTTTACAATCTCTCGAACAGCTGACCAGCTCTCGCTGTATCATGACAGTCAGTTTTCGGCTTTCTCTATTGAGGTGCTTGTCCGGAAGAACCGGGACACAGTCGCAGTAGTTCTCCAAGCGCTACCTTAGCCGATGGAGCGGAACGTAAGGTACCAAAACATGGGAGCCGGGCAAACCCAACTAATGACCCAAGACATGATTCGGAGCTGATGCATATAGTGCTATAAGTTCAGGGTGCCGAGCGACCGAAAAGGTGGTCGGACTTTATTGCCGTACTATGAAGCCCCTGGCATAACACCAGGCGTGGGTGCCGTTTGTGACAAAGAGGCGTAAATGAGAAACAACGGCCGATAAGTGTTATTTAAGTCTAAGCATTGTAGTAAAATGACATGTCTATGCATATGAGTGTTTTTGGTGGAACCTGTCGTGGCCGGACTGGAGGAGGCTGTGTGTGGATCTGAGGTGTATCTGGACTGCCTTATGTGTTCCTGCCTTGTGCGTCCGAGCTGATTCTGCGTCGCCAGTCCTGTTCTGCGCCAAAGTTAGTCTGTAAAGACAAATTCTTAAAGGCAGCTACATGTACCACTGTGGTTGAACCGCGGGTGCCTGAGCGGAGCCTGGCTGAACCATGCCATAAAGTAGTTCGGATTCCTCAATTGGTGTCCGGGTGTTTGGCTGCCCAATAAAAATTTGATAAACAGGCACGACTCGCTATTCCAGCGGCGGTATGATTTCCACTCTAAGGGTGGGGTTCGACCTTGCCCATAACTGTGACTATGTCATGTGGGACTGGCCTGATGTTGTACCTTGTTGAATCTAGCCAACATGGTTCGTCCCGGTAGTATGTGGTAATTACTGTATAAGGGGATAATGCTGAAGACTTATTCTTTGGCGTGTCATTTGTTTGGTGATCCCAAGACAACCATTAGTATGGTGGGTCAGTTAAAACTTGGCCTTTGCACCTTGCATCTTTGAAGAGATGTTATTGATAGTTTTATGCCTGTGGGGGCTCGTGTAAAATGGAGCCCCCAAGCCACTGGGTAGATAGTGAGTGCAATAAAATTTCTATGGCTGGTGTTGTCCGGACGGTCGATGTGATTAGAGACGATTGGCCGTATTTTTGTACTGTGAGGGGATCTTCCTCACCATGTTTGACTGGTCTTTTGTTGTTTGAGACCTCCCTTCATTGTTTCCGGCGCAAGATCGGCCGTTTTGTTTGGAAGATCCGACATTCTCTATTGGTATGCTTGGCCACCCTTCTGGGGGTACCATGAATTTCACATGGTTGATCGAGTATGCTGCCTGGGCTGGATGGGACTGAGCTGTTCTTTTTCCGCTGAACGGACTGGGGGCCGCTGAATTTGGCACCAACTTCCCTGACTTGATGTTTATGATGATTGCACCGAGGCTTGAGGATGCCTCCTTGTGTTTCATTCGTATTGTCTTGGACCGTGGTGGTATGTTGACATCGGGGTATGTGCCTTAGGTTCTCCTTCTTAGGTTGAGGTAGCAAATTATGCTGTGTGTGCCCTTTGTCGGGGCGGTCGAGTCTGTATTCCTCGGTGGCCAGGACCTTCGTCCATCTGTCCACGAGCAAATCTTGGTCAACTTTGAGCTGGTGTTGCTTCCTTTGCAGGTTCCTCGCAGTGGCCATGAGGCGTCGCTTGAAGCGAACTTGTTCCACGGGATCCTCAGGCACGCCGAATTCATCATCGCCGAGGCTTACCTCGTCTTCGGAGGGGGGGCATATAGTTGTTCCTCTCCAAGTATCCGACCGTGGCCAGTCCGGCCTACTTGAAGGCAGGCTGATCAGGGTTGTATTCATCTTTGGCACCATCCAGATTGTTTTCATCTCCTGTGCCGGTATTGTTGTGGCGGGGCTTGGAGCGGTGTTGACGACGCCCATGCTTAGCTTTCTTCCCCGAGGGGTTATCCTCCATTGCCTCATCGCCATTAGTTTTCTTGGGAGTGTCCACCATATATATATCGTATGAGGAGGTGGCTATCCACCGCCCCGTGAGCGGTGGTTCCTGTTCTTCTCCTGCATCGTCGTCCATACTGTCGATGTCTTCGGAGTCGAAGTCAAGCACGTCGGTTAAATCATCGACCGTGGCAATGAAGTGGGTGGTGGGTGGGCAACGAATTCCTTCGTCATCTGCTTCCCACTCGAGCTGGACATAGTTCGGCCAAGAGTCTCCTGACAAAGAGAGGGACTTTAACGAGTTCAGCACGTCGCCAAAGGGCGAGTGCTGGAAGACATCCGTAGCGGTGAACTCCATTACCGGAGGCCAACCAGGTTCAGCGGGCTCGGGAGCATGCGGCCTGGAACCTACAGCCGGATACGAGTCCGGGGGTCCGGTGTCACAGGCTTCTTTGGGGGTGAGGCCTGTGTTCGGCTCTACCGCCGATGAGTGTGCGGCCTCTGGGGCGGGGTCCATCCACCTGTCCTCGGGCGATGCAATCTGCTCTGGATTTAGGTCTGGGGCTCCTGCAGGGGCAATATCCCAAGCATTGTCTGACAGAAGGTTTAAGCCGTGCTCATCGTGACTGTCCGGCGCTCCTGCTGCATGCTCAAATCCATTGAAGATCAAGTCTCCGCAGATATTGGCCGTGTGGTTCAAGTTTCCAAACCTGACCTGGTGGCCAGGGGCGTAGCTGTCGATCTGCTCCAGATGGCCAAGCAAATTGGCCCGTAGTGCGAAGCCGTCGAACACGAAGATCTGTCCGGGGAGAAAAGTCTCACCCTGGACCGCGTTGTTGTTGATGATTGAAGGAGCCATCAAGCCTTGCAGCGACGACATAGAGGAACTCTCAATGAAAGCACCAATGTGCGTGTCAAAACCGGCGGATCTCGGGTAGGGGGTCCCGATCTGTGCGTCTTAGGCTAATGGTAACAGGAGGCAAGGGACACAATGTTTACCCAGGTTCGGGCCCTCTCGATGGAGGTAAAACCCTACTTCCTGCTTGATTGATATTGATGATATGAGTAGTACAAGAGTTGATCTACCACGAGATCGAAGAGGCTAAACCCTAGAAGCTAGCCTATGATGATTATGATTCTGTCCCTAAGGACTAAAACCCTCCGGTTTATATAGACACCGGAGAGGGCTAGGGTGTACATGGAGTCGGTTACAAGGAAGGAAATATAATATCCGGATCACCAAGCTTGTCTTCCACGCAAAGGAGAGTCCCATCTGGACACGGGACGAAGTCTTGAGTCTTGTATCTTCACGCTCCAATAGTCCGGCCAAAGTATAAGTCCGGCTGTCCGGATACCCCCTAATCTAGGACTCCCTCAGGGGGCGAATCCTACTTGGACTAGGAGTCCAAGTAGGACTCCCCCCATGTCGCGCCCCGCCTGACCGCCGGCCTCTCTCCCCCCTCCATTATATATGTGGGCAAAGGGCACCCCAAAGACACATCAATTGTTCTCTTTGCCATGTGTGGTGCCCCCCTCAACAGTTTACTCCTCCGGTCATAGTGTCGTAGTGCTTAGGCGAAGCCCTACGCAGATCACATGATCAACACCGTCACCACGCCATCGTGCTGACGAAACTCTCCCTCGACCCTCTACTTGAACAAGAGTTCGAGGCACGTCATCGAGCTAAATGTGTGCTGAACACGGAGGTGCCGTACGTTCGGTACTTGGATCGGTTGGGTCGTGAAGACGTTCAACTACATCAACGGCGTTAACTAACGCTTCCGCTTTCGGTCTACGAGGGTACGTGGACACACTCTCCCCCTCTCGTTGCTATGCATTTCCTAGATAGATCTTGCTTGTTCATAGGAATTTTTCTGAAATTGCATGCTATGTTCCCCAACATGACCAGGCCTGGACGGGTCATTAGTGAGTGGAAAAATCCTGGCGGGTCCCTTAGTTAATCGCCAAATCGGGGCGGGTCACTAGTGAGTTGCCAAATCCGACCGGGTCATACTTCCGGCCGGGTCATACCGCGGGGTATATCCCCAACACTATGGTAGATTTATCTTAATTCTTATTTCGTAGTTGCGGATGCTTGCCAGAGCGGTTAATCATAAGTGGGAGGCTTGTCCAAGTAAGGACGATACCCAAGCACCGATCCACCCACATATCAAATTATCAAAGTAACGAACGCGAATCATATGAGCATGATGAAAACTAACTTGACAATAATTCCCATGTGTCCTCGGGAGTGCTTTGCTTTATACAAGAGTTTGTCCAGGCTTGTCCTTTGCTACAGAAAGGATTGAGCCACCTTGCTGAACCTTAGTTACATTTGTTACTTGTTACCCGTTACGAATTATCTTATCATACAACTATTAGTTACCCATAATTTCTGTGCTTGCAAAGAATACCTTGCTGAAAACGCTTGTCATTTCCTTCTGCTCCTCGTTGGGTTCAACACTCTTACTTATCGAAAGGACTACAATAGATCCCCTATACTCGTGGGTCATCACATATTCTTTTCTTTTGTAGCCCTACGCAGATCCCCTATACTCATGGACTTTCATATGGTTCAAAGTAATAGTCTAGTTTTGACATGAAGACTTCAATAATCAAGCATATCAACAAGCAACCATGTCTTTCAAAATATCAACACTAAAGCAAGTTATCCCTAGCCCATCATGCTCAATTATTGATCCATTAATGAAACACACTCGCATATTAGCTAAATCCAATACTCAAGTACGATCATAGTGCCCCTTAGTTGGTGCTTATAAGAGAAGGTGGAGACTCAAAAAATTGCATAAAGTAAATAGATAGGCCCTTTGGGGAGGGAAGTAGGGATTTGTAGAGGTGCCAGAGCTCAAAGCTTAAGTTGAGTGATAAAAAAAATTGGGAGGCATACTTTTGCCGTCAACGAAAACTACCGAGTAATTCCTAACACTTTCCATGCTAGATATATCATAAGCGGTTCCCAAATGGAAAATAAAGTTTATTCCTTTTTCCACCATTCTTTCATAACCAATGGCTAGCCGTATCCACAGGTGCCTTCCATACCAACACTATCCAAGGAATTTATTATTTGACAACACAAAGTAAATTTCTTTTTCATTTCGGGATTGGGCATCCCTATTACCGCCATACTCTTGTGCAATGACAAGTCAATAAACACTCATCTTGAGAATAACACATCTAGCATGGAAAATATTGGTCAGCCACTGCCGCTTCATGAGCAGTACAAGCACACAAAAAGGAAATTTATTTTGAAAAATAGAGATGGCACATACAAATTTGCTTAGAATAGCGTGAAAATACCGCATATAGGTAGGTATGGTGGACTCATATGGCAAAACTGGGTTTAAGGATTTTGGATGCACAAGTAGTATTTCTACTTAGTACAAGTGGAGGCTAGCAAAAAGATTGAGAAGCGACCAACCAAGAAACGAAAAATCACATAAGCGAGCATTAAGCATAACTAACACCGAATAATGCACCACAAGTAGGATGTAATTTCATTGCATGATTTTTGATTTTCGTGCTTGCATAGGAATCAAAAACCTTAGCACCAATATTCTTACTAAAGCATAATTATTCACCAACATGACTCACATATCACTATCATCATATCTCAAGACTATTACAAAGAATCAAGTTTATCTTGTCCAGTGATCTTCATGAAAGTTTTTATTATATCCCTCTTGAATATCTATCACTTTGGAACTAGTTTCATATATTGCAATTGCTTTTGACAAGCTCAAACAAATATAAGTGAAGAACATGAGCATGATTTTTTTCGTCTCTCAAAATAATATAAGTGAAGCATGAGAGAATTTCTTCAAAATTACTAACTCTCAAATAAATCTAAGTGAAGCATAACAACATTTCTTCAAAAATATTAAGGCACACCATGCTAAAAAAGATATGAGTAAAGCACTAGAGCAATTCCATAGCTAAAAAAATTGAAGTGAAGCATAGAGCAATTCTAACAAATCATAGAATAATTTTGGCTCTCTCAAATAGGTGTGTCCAGCAAGGATACTTGTGACAAACTAAAAAGAAAATCAAGCAAAGACTCATATAATACAAGACGCTGCAAGCAAAACTCATGATATGTGAAGGATAAAAATATAGCTCCAAGTAAAATACCGATGGTCGTTAGAAGAAAGAGGGGATGCCATGATACGTCTTCGTCGTATCTTCTTTTCCTAACGCTTTTCCTCTTGATTTGCACTCTAATTTGTATGATGTGAATGAAACTAACCCGGACTGACACTGTTTTCAGCAGAACTACCATGGTGTTGTTTTTGCGCAGAAATAAAAGCTCTTAGAATGGAACGAAACTTTGCGAGGATTTTTTATACAATAAAAGATAATTTCTGGAGCCAAGAACAACCAGAGGGGGCACCTGGGTGGGCAAAACACACCAGGGTGCGCCACCCCCTCCAGGCGCACCCAGGTGGGTTGTCCCCACAGACCCTGGAACCGATGCTATAAAATCCTATTTTTCCAGAAAAAAACCAGGGAGAAAGAATTATCGTGTTTCACGAGATGGAGCCGCCGCTGCCTCCTGCTCTTCATCGGGAGGCCAGATCTAGAGTCCGTTTGGGGCTCCGGAGAGGGGTATCTTTGATCTTCGTCATCACCAACCCTTCTCCATCGCCAATTCCATGATGCTCCCCATCGGGAGTGAGTAAGTCCTTCGTAGGCTCGCTGGTCGGTGAGGAGTTGGATGAGATTCATCATGTAATCGAGTTAGTTTTGTTAGGGCTTGATCCCTAGTATCCATTATGTTCTAAAATTTATGTTGCTATGACCTTGCCATGCTTAATGCTTGTCACTTTGGGCTCGGGTGCCATGATTTCGATTTGAACCGTTTTTATTATCACCATTATATCTATGTTCAAGATTCGATCTTGCAAGTTATAGTCACCTACTATGTGTTATGATCCAGCAACCCCGGTGTGACAATAGTCAGGACCACTCCCGGTGATGACTGTAGTTTGAGGAGTTCATGTATTCACCATGTGCTACTGCTTTGTTCTGGTTCTCTATTAAAAGGAGGCCTTAATACCCCTTAGTTTCCAATAGGACCCCGCTGATGCCCCACAAGTATATGGGGTCAATTGTAGCCTTTTCGATAAGTAAGAGTGTCGAACCCAACGAGGAGCAGAACAAAATGACAAGTGGTTTTCAGCAAGGTAATGTCTGCAAGTGGTAAAATTGTATGTAGTGGAGTAGTTTGATAGCAAGATAATTTGTAACGAGCAAGTAACAATAGTAGTAATAAAAGTGCAGCAAGGTAGCCCAATCCTTTTGAGGCAAAGGACAGACCAAAACAGTTTCTTATGATAAGCAAAGTGTTCTTGAGGGTACACAGGAATTTCATCTAGTCACTTTCATCATGTTGGCTTAATTTGTGTTCGGTACTTTGATAATTTGATATGTGGGTGGACCGGTGCTTAGGTGTTGTTCTTACTTGAACAAACCTCCTACTTATGATTAACCCTCTCGCAAGCATCCACAACTATGAGAAAAGTATTAAGAATAAATTCTAACCATATCATTAAACTTTTGCATCCAATCGGTCCCTTACGGAATAGCACATAAACTGGGGTTTAAGCTTCTGTCACTCTCGCAACCCACCATCTAATAACTACTCCACAATGCATTCCCTTAGGCCCAAATATGGTGAAGTGTCATGTAGTCGACGTTCACATGACACCACTAAGAGAATGACAACATACATATCATCAAAATATCGAACACATATCAAGTTTGCATGATTACTTGCAACATGATTTCTCCCATGACCTCAAGAATGAAAGTAACTACTCACAAATGATAAACATGCTCAAGAACAGAGGGGTATTAAATAGCATAATGGATCTGAACATATAATCTTCCACCAAATAAACCATATAGTAATTAACTACAAGATGTAATCAACACTACTAGTCACCCACAAGCACCAATCTATAGTTTTGGCACAAAGATTGAACACAAGAGATGAACTAGGGTTTGAGAGGAGTTGGTGCTGTTGAAGACGTTGATGAAGATAGCCCTCCCTAAGATGGGAGAGTTGTTGGTGATGATGATGACGATGATTTTCCCCTCCAGGAGGGAAGTTCCCCCGGCGGAATCGCTTCGCCGGAGGGCAAAAGTGCTCCTGCCCAAGTTCCGCCTCGAGGCGGCGGCGCTTCGTCCCTAAAGTCCTCTCCTGATTTTTTCTAGGTCAAAATGACTTATATACCAGAAGATGGGCACCAGAGGTGGGCCAGGAGGGCAGCACCCACCAGAGCGCGCCTGGGCCTCCTGGCGCGCCTAGGTGGGTTGTGCCCAGCTGGTGGCCCCCCTCTGGTACTTATTTGCTCCAATATTTATTAAATATTCCATAAATAATCCTCGAGAAGTTTCAGCTCATTTGGAGTTGTGCAGAATAGGTAGCTTGACGTAGCTTTTTTAGGTCCAGATTTCCAGCTGCCGGAATTCCCCCCTTGGTGCATACCTTGCATATTATGAGAGAAAACGCATTAGAATTACTCCAAAAAGCATTATTATACAATAAAACAACATAATAAAAATAGGAAAACATGATGCAAAATGGACGTATCAACTCCCCCAAGCTTAGACATCGCTTATCCTCAAGCGAAAACCGAAATCGAAGAACATGTCCATATGCTTAGAGAGAGAGAGAGGTGTCGATAAAAACAAAAATACAGACATAGCAGCATCATGTGACTTATTATAATAACAACAAACTTTAGCATTATACTTTTATCACATAACTTTTATCATAGACTTCTCATGAACAAGTGACAATTCATCACAACATCGAAGTATAAAGCATAAACTCTATTGGAAACCAACAGATTATGTTCTCAGTCAACTTTGCAACTAAAATTCATCATCTTTTTAGGAAGGGTCACGTATCAGAACCTTTAGGCAAGTCCACATACTCAACCATCATTTAGTCTTCTATGATTGCTAACACTCACCGCGTACACATGAGAAAAATGTTTCAGCCGGACACATAGAAAGATAGGGGCTTATAGTTTTGCCTCCCAACAAACTCACCTCGAGGGTGATGTCAACAATAATAACTCATGCTACCCATATTCAACCGGATATATGTGCCTAGATCTTTCCTCACCACATGATGCTTGCCAAAGGAGAAAAATAAAAGGAATAGAGAGAAAAACTTTGACACTTGCATGAAAGTAAATACATGAAAGTAAAAGATAGGCCCTTCGCAGAGGGAAGCAGAAGTTTCCATGCGCTTTTTGTTTGTATGCTCAACCCCTTGGTGCAAGAGAATGTCACGCTACATTGCCCCTTGTGATGGCAACCTTTATTATGCAGTCTGTCTCTTCTATTCTTCACCATCACAAGCTCGTACAACGCTCAATTTTCCCTTACACTAAATGATCTCACATTTTTAGAAGCAATTTTTATTGCCCTTTTTGCACCGATGACAACTTACTTGAAGGATCTTACTCAATCCATAGGTAGGTATGGTGGACTCTCTAATGAGATTTGGGTTTAAGGGTTTTGGATGCACAAGTAGTATCTCTACTTAGTGCGGAATTTTCGGCTAGCAAAGATAGGGGCAAGCACCCACTACTAGGGAAAAGGCTAGCAGTAGCGCTGGATTTAGGTATATCAGTAGCGCGGGGTGGCGCGCTACTGATATGGCGCTACATCTAAAGTGCATCAGTAGCGTGTGCTTGCCCACGCTACTACTATAGCTGCTTAGTAGTAGCGCTTTTTGTATAGAGCGCTACTGGTAGTTACTAGCAGTGCGCCTTCCTACCCGTGCTACTACTATTGTTGCGTATTTCTTTTTTGTTTTATGTTGTATTCATACGCCATTATACAAGTTTTCATACAGTAGCAATTTAGAGATTGTTTTTACATCAGAATGAGTTATTACACCATAGGGTGAAAGAACCATGGATTAGTTTCAAATGCATGGATCCAAAGTGACCAATGGTCACTTTGGATCCATCCACTTGAAACTAAACCGTAGTTCTTTGACCCAATGACATAATAACTCATCATCATCATCATCATCATCATCACCATCATCATCATCATCATCATCATCATCATCATCATCATCATCATCATCACCATCATCAACAACAACACCAACAACAACATCATTATATCATTAACAACTCAACATAATAATACATCATTGTCATATAACACCTCCTCATGATCATCATTTTTATCAATGAGACATCATATAGAAAGCTGGTCAGTAGTCATAATCACAACTCCTCATCATCATCAACTCTAACACATTGTACCACATAATAACACATTGTACCTAGGACCTACTTCTCTCTCATAGGACCTACTATGTTCTCTTAGGTAAAATAGCATAAAACAAGATAGGCCCTGACTCTCCATTATGGAGAATGGAGATTATCCTGGCTCCAGTTCTTGCCCTTCGCCTAATGTTGCTTCCAAGTAGCTCCCTACGAGTGACCATACTTTTTTTTCAATCTTTGATTGTCATGTCTTCATTGGTTTTAGAAATCCGATATGAACAGGAGTGATTCGTAGGATGACCTGGCCGTACATTCAAAACATCAAGGCGACCTTTCTGAAACATCAGATGAGGCACACACTCCTGCGGGATTATCTGTTGAAAAACATAGTAATAACTTCGTAGTTAGCAATGTAGTTCAGTTTTAGAAGAATTTATGCAAAAGATGCACAAATTGCGTAATACTAAAAAAATGTTACCATGACATTTCCATGGATGTTAGCATAGTTCAACACATGCACTAGTGGCACGTATTGACCATAATGTGGAGGAGTTTGATAATACATATTGTAATTCTCAAGATCAGTAATAAATGCGATCAGATGATTTTTCTCCTGATAAGTTAATTCTGAGCCATCGGTGTAGTAGGTTCTGTCTACCATCTTCCACACATTCTTTGAAGAATGACAATAAGCTATCAATGGAAATAAGCTATCAAATATTTTGAAATAAACAATAATTACTTAGTAACTATGTTTGAGAAACTCACATAGCGGTAGAATTGGAAGCGTATCAACAAGGACCCAAATGTCCAAATTGTCTTCCTCGATGTCAGGATCACCAAGATCCATGGTGACAAGCATACCCTCTTGAAAATCATACATCTTGCAAAGTGTTTCCCAATTCGGGCAACCAAAATGGGATACACTCTCAGAATTGTATAGATTTACCTCAAAATCCATACCATGATGGGTCCTTAGGTCAATTTTCTTTGTTTCCATACTCTCATGATCTACAAAATCCATCCTCTCCAAGATATAGCGTCTTGCATGGCATGGGATAAGATAGTCGAATTGTAAAAGAAAAAAATTACACGTTGAAGTAGTAGAAGTTGAGCTTAATTACGAAAAAACACTTTGCGCCGTAGCGTACCGTTTCAACATCGAAGTCCTCCTGGAGCTTAATGCTGAAGCGCCGACCTTCTACAAAATGAGGCCTGTCGCAGAAACCCCGGTTGTCGCCGCACCAGGAGCACTCCGCGAGACTTTCATCCGATGACATTTCCTATGTTCATAATTCAAAGATTAAACTTCTAAAATTGAATATATGTACTACAAAAACTAAATTAGATCATTATTATTCAGCACTGGTTGACTATCGGTCTGTCGAGTCTTTTTTTTAAACTCTTAGCTCATGTAGTGTATATATTCGACAGTTGGTGATGGTCGCTCCTCCCTTCGTCCCCGAGTGCATTTAACCAAAATGTCTAGCACACGGGAACAAAGGAGAAGCGACCCCCACGACAACAATCGGCATTCTTCTTCTTTCATAAATGGTGGACACACTCCCACACTGATTTTTCGACCGTGGGTGATGGTCGTTACTCCTCCTTCCCCTAGTGCTTAACAAAGGTCTAGCACAAGGAGAATAAGGAGAAACGACCGCCAGGACAACAGTCGGGTTTCTTCCTCTCTCGTATATGGTGTAGACTTTCTCCCCCACTCATTTTTTGATTGTCATGTATGGAGCCTTGATAGACTTAAAGTCAACCTGAAATGTCATTTAATTATATTTCTAGAAAATCCAGGCCACTTGATATTTCCTACATATTCTAGCACAAGTCATGCCAAAATTCACGGAAAAATCTGGCATGACCTTTGCTAAAAAAGGACATATCAAGTGCCTGAAATTTGCCGGAATGGAAATTAATCAACACTCCGGCAAAACATAGGCCACTCGGAGGTGTTACCTGCAAACATGGCCACTTGGGCAAGCACATATCCTATTTGCATTCAAACTTGATGGTCATTACATTCAAACTTGATGGTCATTGCATTTCAATGGTTGAAAATATGAACAAAAACATTTCAAAATATCTTATCGAACTCATATTGACATGGAGATTTGGCTAGTCTCACCTCGAGGTCGGAGGGGGCCTGTGACAGGGACGACGGCGGCGACGACTTGGAGATTTGGCTACAAAAACAAAATAGTATTCAAAATAGTGCTCTCCAATTTGAGCATTCAAAATAGGAGCAGTTCTCCAATCTTAGCATTCAATAAGAAAAAATAAATCATAAAATAAATTAGTATTCAAATTAGCATGCATTCAATAAGCAAAACTAAATCATCTCTTGCGTCCGTAAATCTCGAATATTATCACTAATACATCTCGAATAGTCTGATACATATAACCTCACTAATATAGCTAAAACCCTAGCGAACGACGGGTGTCGGCCCGGGCGGTGGACACCCAAAGAGAAGGAACCATCACAGGATCATAGCTCTGGTGAGATCCCTGAAGAACCTTCCCTCCAGCGCAACCATGTAGCGATGGACGTGCTCGTCTTCCTCGCTAACACGGTGATGTACCACCTCCACGGGGTCCTCAAGCCTCCGCACCATCACTGGCCCACGCGACCGCCACCAAAGAAGGTTTGGGTCAACGACGGGCTGGCTCCTCACCAAGCCGCGCCTCCTAGAAGGTAGCACATCCTAGTACCAGCCCGACGGAGCCTAGTCCTGGACATGGCCCCTCTGATCAAGCAGACCTCCTCCGTCGAGTCGGTGAGGAGGATGCAGGATAGGCATCGTCAACGTCGATGTAGGAATAATTGCTTTAACTAAAAAGGTAAACTAGTTCTATTAATTTTCGTTCTAAAAATAAAATAGTTGTATTAATTCAACTAGTTCAACTAAGCACTTACTATAAATGAAAATAAACTAGTTCTTACTAAAAATAAACTTGTTCAACTAGTTCTATTAATTTTCTTACTAAAAAAACTAGTTCTATTAATTCAACTAATTCTTACTAAAAATAAACTAGTTCAACTAGTTCTATTACTTTTCTTACTAAAAATAAACAAGTTCTATTAATTCAACTAGTTCTTACTGAAAAATAAACTAGTTCAACTAGTTCTATTAATTTTCTTACTAATTCTAACACTTACTAAAAACAGTAAAAAAACTACATTGAATTTTTTCTCTAAGCTAAACACTACTGCCCTAGTTAAACCCTACTGCCCTAGTTCTTAAGCATCTACAAGTACTAACTAATTAGATGAACCCTACCTAGGTACTTAAGCATCTAGAACTACTTAAGCACCCATTGATGAACCCTAGGAATTTGTCCTAAAAACTAATTAAGCATCTACAACTACTGTCGTAATTAACATCTAGTTTACAATTAAGCATCTACAACTACTACCCTAATTAGCATCTAATTTGATGAACCCTAACTAATTAGATGAACTCTAAAATTTAACCCTAGGAACCCTAGCTAGGCAGAGGTAGGGGAGGAGGAGGAGGGTGTGCTCACCTCGGGCGCCGACGGAGTTAGGGAGTAGCCGAGGGAGGGGCACGCGGCGTCGAGGTCGGGGTTAGGGTTCAGGCGCGCGACGGAGGGCGGCGATGTAGGGGGCGTCGAGGTCGGGGTCGGGGGCAGCATCGAGGGCGTGCGGAGGGCGACGCGAGAGCATGCGACGACCGGGCAATGACGGCGGCGACAGCAGACGCGTGAGTTGGATTTATGGGAAGTGGCCGTGGGGAAGAAGAACCGCACGTGGTTAAGTCAAAAGTAGCAGTAGCGCGTTCCAGGAAAAGCGCTACTGCTACATTGGCTATAGCGCTGGATGGAAACAAGCGCTACTGCTAAGTTAGCTATAGCGCGTGTCCAGAAAGCATGCTGCTACTACGCCTTTCTCCTTTATTTTTCTTTTTCATTTATTTTCATTCACATTTTCTTTTTTTCCTTCCCCTTTTTCTATTTCTTTCATTTTCATTTACTTTTCTATATGTTTTTCATTTTATTTTCCTTTCCTTAGCAGTAGCGCTTTCTGCATAAAACACGCTGCTATAATAATCTTAGCAGCAACACGCTTTTCTTAAGCACGCTATTACTATTGTTAGCCTGGCGAGAATAGTAGGGGGAATTGTAGTTGTAGCGCTTCTTCCGTGAGACGCGCTACTGCTACAAACTTAGCTGCAGCGCGTTTAGTTCACACGTGCTAGTGGTAAATTGTAGTAGCGCTTCTTTTTAGCCTGCGCTACTGGTAAGTTTCTGTGTATAAGGTTTTCCCTAGTAGTGACCACATGTTGAAGGATCTATGACAATATAACTTCTATGTGAATATGAACAAACATAAATCATTAAGTTGTCTTCCTTGTCCAACGTCAACAATTTTGGTATATAATATTTTGATGGGTGCTCACAATCATAAAAGATTTCCAGGATAGTATATTTATATGTGAATCTTCTCTTCACTTATTAATTCTTTCATGAGTTGCATCATTCACTAATGCTATGTTTTTCAATCTACAATAAAATTTTCTACTTATACTTTTGCTTGTGTAATGTCATCACTCACCATAAGATTAGCACATGATCTTTTTCTTTTATTTCCTTTCTTTTCATTGCAACCGGAAAGTAAAGAAGGCAAAACTCAAACTAAACTTTATTATATATCTCACACACGATTACAAGGATTGATCAGTAAGCAAATTAAAAAAAAAGAAAGGATAAAACTAAACTTTTATTCATCTAAAAGCAAAAAATAACCATGGATCGAACTAAGAAAGTAAAGGAAAAAGATAGTGGAGATGACACGATACCGGGCACCTCACCCAAGCTTGGCGAAAGCCAAGGGGAGTGCCCATACCCAATACTTAGTTTTCTTTTGGTGGTGAAGAAGGAGGTGGTGGTGATGAAGTAGAAGCGATCCATTCCAATACATCCCTGAGGTATCTCTCAAGCTATGAATCTCCCGGAGGGCTTGATGAAGTAGCTCAGTGTTCTTCTCTACTCAGCCATGATATGTTTATTTTCCGGGCCCCAAGATCTTGTCTTATTTTCCTGCAAGAGACGAAAAGGGATAAACTGGATCTTAGGCCTCTTTGCTTTATTGGGGACTTGACTTCTTAAATTCAACGTGCATATCCCCAGGTTGGGGCAATAGAACTTCATCCTCCTCCGAGCTCGTCTCCTCCTTCCCCTTAGGATCATAGTCTTCTTCTTCCTCCAAAGTCCAGCCATATTCCTTCACATCCCCATAGAATTGGATTTGCGATATAATCCAACATAGCTCTCACCCTCCGAGTCTTGGGATGACATAATTCAGATCTGACAGGAAAACATAGAGAAAAGAAAACAGGAGATTTCTCCGTGATACAGAGGTCAACAGGTTCGGGAGGTATATATAGATTTTTTATCTTGGGGAACAAGTAGAACGGAAGAAAAACCGAGTCCGAAAAGTTCCTGAGGTGGGCACAACCCACCTAGGCGCGCCAGGCGTATCGTGCCCACCAGGGTCACTTTCCTGGAAGTTTCTTATTTTCCTAATTTTCTAAATATTCCAAAGCTGACAAAAAAATATTTTTGCAGATTTTTGAAAGTCCATTTACTTACCGTATCACGTACCTCCCTTTTTTCATTATTTTGGAGTGTTCCAGAAGGTTTCCTTTATGTGTTCCTCCGGTGTCAAAGTTTGGATAATATTGCTTCAACGTTAATGGGCGTACCTGAGATATAGTGTTTTATTCGTTGCCCATTGACAACCTTCGGGTTAGTGCCTTCGGAATTATTTATTTTGAGAGCTCCGGATCGATAGACCTCCTTGATGACATAGGGTCCTTCCCATTTGGAGAGGAGTTTTCCCGTAAAGAATCTAAAACGAGAGTTGTACAAAAGAACATATTCTCCAACTTTAAACTCACGCTTTTGGATTCTTTTGTCATGCCATCTTTTAACTTTTTCTTTGAATAACTTTGCATTTTCATAAGCCCGGGGTTCTCCATTCACCTAATGAGCTAATATCAAATAATCTCTTTTCAACAGCAAGTTTAAAATCATAATTGAGTTCTTTAATTGCCCAATATGCTTTGTGTTCTAACTCAAGAGGTAAATGACAAGCTTTTCCATAAACCATTTTATATGGATACATACCCATAGGATTTTTATAAGCTCTTCTATAAGCCCAAAGTGCATCATCTAATTTCTTAGACCAATTCTTCTAGGACCTATTGACAGTCTTTTGTAAGATTAGTTTTATTTCTCTATTGCTAAGTTCAACTTGACCACTAGACTGAGGATGATAAGGTGATGCAATTCTATGGTTAACATCATACTCAGCAAGCATTTTACGGAAAGGAACCATGAATAAAGTGTGAACCACCATCAGTCATTAAATATATAGGGACTCCAAACCTTGGGAAAATAACTTCCTTAAGCATTTTAATAGATGTGTTGTAATCAGCACTGCTGGTTGGAATAGCTTCTACCCACTTAGTAACATAATCAACAACAACCAAAATATGTGTATACCCATTAGAGGAAGGAAAAGGTCCCATGAAATCAAATCCCCAAACATCAAATGGTTCAACTACAAGTGAATAATTCATAGGCATTTCTTGACGCTTACCGATATTACCTATTCTTTGACATTCATCACAAGATGAGACAAACTTACGGGCATCCTTGAAGAGAGTAGGCCAATAAAAACCAGATTGCAATACCTTATGAGCGGTTCTGTCTCCCGCGTGATGTCCTCCATAAGCTTCAAAGTGAAATTTCCATAGGATTTTTCTGTGTTCATGCTCAGGTACACAACGTCTAATAATACCATCTACTCCTCCTTTATAAAGATGTGGGTCATCCAAAAAAGTAATGTCTTAAATCATAGAAGAATTTTTTCTTTTGTTGGTATGTGAAGCTAGGTGGTATGTATTTAGCAACAATATAATTAGCATAGTCAGCATACCAAGGTGTACTATTAGAAACATTTATTGCGGCTAGTTGTTCATCAGGAAAGCTATAATTAAGAGGTTGTGGGTCATAAAGAATATTTTCAAGCCTAGACAAGTTATTAGCTACGGGGTTCTCTGCTCCTTTCCTATCAGTGATATGCAAATAAAATTCTTGTAGCAGAAGAACCCACCTAATGAGTCTAGGTTTACCATCTTTCTTTTCCATAAGGTATTTTATAGTAGCATGATCAGTGTGAACAATTACATTAGAATCAACAATGTGAGATCTGAATTTATCACAAGCAAACACCACTTCTAAGAATTCTTTTTCAGTAGTAGCATAATTACATTGAGCATTGTCTAGAGTTTTAATAGCATAGTGAATAACATTTAGTTTCTTATCAACTCTATGTCCTAGAACAACACCAACAGCATAATCACTAGCATCACACATAATCTCAAAAGGCAACTTCCAATCAGGTGGTTGAACAAGAGGTGCAGCAATTAAGTCTTTCTTTAGTGTTTCAAAGGCTTCCAAACAATCACCATCAAACATAAAGGGAATATCCTTTTGCAAAAGACTCATAAGAGGCCTAGAAAATTTAGAGAAGTCTTTGATAAACCTCCTATAGAAACCAACATCACCAAGGAAACTACGAATACCCTTGATATCTTTAGGACATTGCATTTTTTCAATTGCATCAACCTTGGCTTTGTCCACCTCAGCGCCTCTCTCAGAAATTTTATGGCCCAAAACAATACATTCGTTAACCATGAAGTGACACTTCTCCCAATTCAAGACAAGATTTCTTTGTTCACATCTCTGCAAAACTCGATCAAGATTGCTTAAACAATCATCAAAAGACTTCCCATAAACGGAAAAGTCATCCATGAAAACCTCAACAATCTTTTCACACAAATCAGAGAAGATAGCAGTCATACATCTTTGAAAGGTAGCAGGTGCATTACATAAACCAAAAGGCACTATAAGCAAATGTTCCAAAAGGACAAGTAAAAGTGGTCTTTTCTTGACCATGTTGTAAAACAGGTATTTGTGAAAAATTAGAATATCCGTCAGGAAGCAAAAATGTGTGTGCTTAGATAATATTTCTAACATTTGATCAATAAAAGGTAGAGGGTAATGATCTTTTCTAGTTTCTTTGTTTAGTTTTGTATAATCAATTGCCATTCTATAGCCCGTGACAATTCTTTGTGGAATGAGCTCATTCTTATCATTAGGAACAACAGTAATACCTCCCTTCTTAGAGACGCAATGAGCAGGACTTACCCACTACTATCAGCTATAGGATAGATTTTACCTGCTTCCAGAAGTTTCAATATTTCATTCTTACCACTTCTTTCATCTTCGGATTTAACTGACATTGGTGATCAACAATAGTTTTAGCATCAGGTTCCATATTAATCTTGTGCTGACATAGAGTGGGACTAATGCCCTTAAGATCATCAAGAGTATATCCAATAGCAGCTCTGTGCTTCCTTAGAACTTTCAATAATCTTTCTTCTTCATGTTCTGAAAGGTTAGCACTAATAATAACATGATATATCTTTTCTCATCAAGATAATCATATTTCAAAGTGTCTGGCAATTGTTTTAAATTCAAACACAGAACACCTTTAGTGGAGGAGGACCTCCTAGAGTTTCAATAGGAAAACTGAGTTTAAGCAGAGGTTGTTGTTCGAAAAAGATTCTATCTATTTCATTTCTTTAACACATATGTAAATCATTTTCATGGTCTAGCAAATATTGTTCCAAGGATCAGTAGGGGCACATCAATAGAAGCAAGACCAATAATTTCATCCTTACTAGGCAAAACTTTCTTATAAGGTTGTTTACTAAACTTGGAAAAATTAAATTCATGAGATTCATCACCAAAGCTAACACCGACAATTTGTTTCTCACAATCTATTTTGGCATTGACGGTGTTCAAGAAAGGTCTACCAAAAATAATGGACAAAAGTCATCTTGTGGGGAGCTAAGAACAAGAAAATCAGTAGGATATTTCATTTTCCCACACAAGACTTCAACATCTCTAAGAATCCCAGTTGGATATATAGTATCTCTATTAGCAAGTTTAATAGTGACATCTATGCCTTCTATTTCAGCAGGTGTTATTTCATCTTTAATTTCTTGATATAAGGAGAAAGTAATAGCACTCACACTAGCACCTAGGTCACATAACCCATGATAACAGTGATCTCCTATCTTAACTGAGACAACAGCCATGCCAACAACTGGTCTATGTTTATGTTTTCCTTCAGGTTTGGCAATTCTAGAAGCTTCATCACAGAAGTAAATAACATGCCCATCAATATTATGAAGTAAGAGATCTTTAACTATAGCAACACTAGGTTCAACTCTGAGTTGTTCAGATGGTTTGGGTGTTCTAGAATAACTTTTGTTAACTACATTTGAAGCTTTAGCATGTTCCTTCATCCTAACAGAGAAAGCTTTTTTTTAACATAAGCAATGGGAACAATTGGATCAACATTGTAAATGATAGTTTCTTTTTTAGCTTTTACCGGTTCTTTAATTTCTTCTTTAGTAGGTGGGCGATATTTAAACCACTTCTCCTTAGGGAGATCAACATGAGTAGAAAAATATTCACAAAAGGAAGCTACCATCTCAGAGTCAAGTCCATATTTAGTGCTAAACTTTTGAAAATCATAGGTATTCATAAAAGATTTAACACAATCAAACTTAGGTTCAATACCTGACTCTTTACCTTCGTCGAGTTCCCAATCTTCAGAGTTGCATTTAATTCTTTCTAAAAGATCCCACTGGAATTCAATAGTCTTCTTCATAAAAGAACCAGTACAAGAAGTATCGAGCATGGATTGATCATTACGAGAAAGCCAAGCATAAAAATTCTGAATAATAATTTCTCTTGAGAGCTCATGATTGGGGCATGAATATAACATTGACTTAAGCCTCCCCCAAGCTAGAGCGATACTTTCTCCTTCACGAGGCCAAAAATTATATATATAATTCCGATCACGATGAACTAGATGCATAGGATAATTTTTTGATGAAATTCCAATTTCAACCGATTCCAGTTCCAAGATCCAATATCATCGCATAGCCTATACCATGTCAATGCTTTTCCCTTCAAAGATAAAGGGAAAACCTTCTTCTTAGCTTCATCTCCGGGCAAACGTGCAACCTTAATCAATCCACAAATTTCATCCACATATATCAAGTGCATATCAGGATGTTCGGTTCCATCTCCTGCATAAGGATTAGCTAGCAGTTGTTCTAACATACCCGAAGGAATTTCATACTCAATAATTTTAGTCGGTGCAGTATGTTGAGGGGAAACTAATTGTGGTTCCGGTCGAGGTGAATATACCCCAGACAAACCCCTCAAAGGATTTTTTTCCATAGTAGGAAGTGACAATAAATTTTAGCACGTAGTAATAATGTTTCCTTACCAATTTCCACTTATCAAGAGTGCTTCACTCCCCGGCAACGGTGCCAGAAAATAGCCTTGATGACCCACAAGTATATGGGGTCAATTGTAGCCTTTTCGATAAGTAAGAGTGTCGAACCCAACGAGGAGCAGAAGGAAATGACAAGTGGTTTTTTAGCAAGGTAATGTCTGCAAGTGCTAAAATTGTAAGTAGCAGAGTAGTTTGATAGCACTTTCATGATGTTGGTTTAATTCGTGTTCGGTACTTTGATAATTTTATATGTGGGTGGACCGGTGCTTAGGTGTTGTTCTTACTTGAACAAACCTCCTACTTATGATTAACCCTCTCGCAAGCATCCACAACTATGAGAAAAGTATTAAGAATAAATTCTGACCATAGCATTAAACTTTTGGATCTAACTGGTCCTTTACGGAATAGCGCATAAACTGGGGTTTAAGCTTCTGTCACTCTCGCAACCCACCATCTAATAACTACTCCACAATGCATTCCCTTAGGCCCAAATATGGTGAAGTGTCATGTAGTCGACGTTCACATGACACCACTAAGAGAATGACAACATACATATCATCAAAATATCGAACACATATCAAGTTTGCATGATTACTTGCAACATGATTTCTCCTGTGACCTGAAGAACGAAACTAACTACTCACAAATGATAAACATGCTCAAGAACAGAGGGGTATTAAATAGCATAATGGATCTGAACATATAATCTTCCACCAAATAAACCATATAGTAATTAACTACAAGATGTAATCAACACTACTAGTCACCCACAAGCACTAATCTATAGTTTTGGTACAAAGATTGAACACGAGAGATGAACTAGGGTTTGAGGGGAGTTGTTCTGTTGAAGATGTTGATGAAGATAGCCCTCTCCAAGATGGGAGAGTTGTTGGTGATGATGATGACGACGATTTCCCCAACCGGGAGGGAAGTTCCCCCGGCGGAATCGCTCCGCCGGAGGGCAAAAGTGCTCCTGCCCAAGTTCCACCTGGAGGCGGCGGGGCTTCATCCCGAAAGTCCCCTCCTGATTTTTTCTAGGTCAAAATGACTTATATATCACAAGATGGGCGCCGGAGGTGGGCCGAGGAGGGCAGCACCCACCAGGGCGCGCCTGGGCCTCCTGGCGCGCCCAGGTGGGTTGTGCCCACCTAGTGGCCCACTCTGGTACTTATGTGCTCCAATATTTATTAAATATTCCATAAAATATTCCTCGGGAAGTTCCAGCTCATTTGGAGTTGTGCAGAATAGGTAGCTTGACATAGCTTTTTAGGTCCAGATTTCCAGCTGCCAGAATTCTCCCCCTTGGTGCATACCTTGCATATTATGAGAGAAAAGGCATTAGAATTACTTCAAAAAGCATTATTATACAATAAAACAACATAAATAACAATAGGAAAACATGATGCAAAATGGACGTATTACCCGCTGCCATGGGAGGGTAGGACAAAACACGCCACGCAAGTTCTTTCCATAAGCACATATGACTATTTATGGAATACATGCCTACATTATATTTATTAATTGGAGCTAGTGCCGCATCGTCCTAGGTTATGACTGTTACATGATGAATATCATCCAACAAATCTCTGATCCAATGCCTACGATTTTCGTACATATTGATCTTGCTACGTTACTACTGCTATTGTTACTACTGCACTTGCTACAAAATTACTGCTATCACTGTTACTGTTACTATTGTTGTTGCTACTACTATCAAAATTATCATACTACTTTGCTACTGATCACGTTGCTATAGATAATTAATCTCCAGGTATGGTTGAATTGACAACTCAGCTGCTAATACTTGCAAATATTCTTTGCCTCCCCATGTGTCGAAACTATAAATTTGGGTTCAATACTGTACCCACGAAAACAGTTGCGGTCCCATATACTTGCGGGTTATTGATACGTCTCCAACGTATCTATAATTTATGAAGCATTCATGCTATTTTATTATCTGTTTTGAATGACTACGGGCTTTATTATACACTTTTATATTACTTTTGGGACTAACCTATTAATCAGAGGCCCAACCCATATTGCTGTTTTATTGCCCGTTTTAGTATTTCAAAGAAAAGGAATATCAAACGGAGTCCAAACGGAATGAAACCTTCGCCAGCGTGATTTTCTTGGAAGAATATGATCCTGGAGACTTGGAGTTCATGTCAGAAGATCCTCGAGGAGGCCTGGAGATAGGGGCACCCCCCTACTGGGCACGCCCCCCTGTCTCGTGGGCCCCTCGAGCACTTTCCAACCGACTTCTTTCGCCTATATAAGCCTACATACCCAAAAAACATCCACGGAGAAGATAGATCGGGAGTTCCACCGCCGCAAGCCTCTGTAGCCACCAAAAACCTCTTGAGAGCCCGTTATGGCACCCTGCCGTAGGGGGAACCCATCACCGGTGGCCATCTTCATCATCCCGGCGCTCTCCATGACGAGGAGGGAGTAGTTCACCCTCGGGGCTGAGGGTATGTACCAGTAGCTATGTGTTTGATCTCTCTCTCTCTCTCGTGTTCTCTCCATGGCACGATCTCGATATATCGCGAGCTTTGCTATTATAGTTGGATCTTATGATGTTTGTCCCCCTCTACTCTCTTGTGATGAATTGAGTTTCCCTCTTGAAGTTATCTTATCGGATTGAGTCTTTACTTTGAGAACACTTGATGTATGTCTTGCCGTATTTATCTGTGGTGATAATGGGATATCACGTGCCACTTGATGTATGTTTTGGTGACCAACTTGCGGGTTCCGCCCATGAACCTATGCATAGGGGTTGGCACACGTTTTCTTGACTCTCCGGTAGAAACTTTGGGCACTCTTTGAAGTACTTTGTGTTGGTTGGATGAATCTAAGATTGTGTGATGCATATCGTATAATCATGCCCACGGATACTTGAGGTGACAATGGAGTATCTAGGTGACATTAGGGTTTTGGTTGATTTGTGTCTTAAGGTGTTATTCTAGTACGAACTCTTGAATAGATTGATCTGAAAGAATAACTTTGAGGTGGTTTCGTACCCTGCCATAATCTCTACGTTTGTTCTCCACTATTAGTGGCTTTGGAGTGACTCTTTGTTGCATGTTGAGGGATTGTTATATGATCTATCTATGTTATTATTGTTGAGATAACTTGCACTAGTTAAAGTATGAACCCTATGCCTTGTTTCCTTTCAATGCAATACCGTTTACGCTCACTTTTATCATTAGTTACTTTGCTGTTATTTGGTTGCAGGGTTGTTTGAGAGAGACCATCTTCATCCTACACCTCCCACGGATTGATAAACCTTAGGTCATCCACTTGAGGGAAATTTGCTACTGTCCTACAAACCTGTGCACTTGCAGGCCCAACAACGTCTACAAGAAGAAGGTTGTGTAGTAGACATCAAGCTCTTTTCTGGCACCATTGCCAGGGAGGTGAGTGCTTGAAGATATATCTTTAGATCTTGCAATCGAATCTTTTTGTTTCTTGTTTTATCACTAGTTTAGTTTATAAAAGAAAACTACAAAAAATGGGAGTTAAGTTTGTCTCATACGCTTCATCTTTTTAATATATTTCGTGAGTTTGATGGAAAGGAAAATTGTGCTCAAGTGCTAGAAGAAGAGTGCATTAAAATGCTTGGTACTGAATCTTTGAATGATGAGCATGATTGCAATGTTGTTAGTATGAACTCCTTGAATATGCATAGTACTATTGATGTTGCTCTAGTCATGATGAAAATATCTCTTATAAGCATGTCAACTTTTGTGGAGTGCATGTTTGCATGAACACACCAAATAGAGAAGATATATATTCCAAGAGGCATAAGCATTTAGAAACTAAATTGTTGCAAGAAAAGTTAAACGGGAGTGCTGAAAATTTACGCTTCCTTTGCCGTACTTGTGAACTATGCAATGAACGTGGTCATCTACATCTCCTATGCAAATTATTTCATGATCGAATCGTGTCCAAAAATTGTGATGATTTGATTTCCCTTGCACATTACAATGAACTTAGTTTACTTTTGGGTTATGAAGAATTGAAACGTTTAATTAAGGACCTTCCAGAATTTGCCCATAAGAAATTCTTTGATATTGATCTAGAGAAGATTTGTTTGTATTGTGCGGTGAATTGCTTTGAAAATCCTTATATTGCCAATTACATAAAGAAAAGAAAGCAAATAGAAGATGATGAGAACACTAATGAAAGGGAAGAGACTTCCCAATATCCTCCTATTATTTCTTATGATGAATCGGGTAACGAGGAGGAGCTTTCTATTCAACCAATCTCATCAATAAGGAGCTCAAAGAGGAAGGTTGAACCCACACATAATGTGAAAAAGAAAAGGAAAAGAAGGGGAAACAAAGGTAAAAAGGTATCCCTTCCAAATGATGTTGCTCCTACTACTCATTGTGATGATGATAATTGCTATACTATTGGTGCTATCCATACTATTAATGATGAGAGTGATTATGCTTATGATATGAAAAGGCCCAAGCTTGGGAAAGCTATGTTTGATGAGGATGAAATATTTGAGAATATATTTGCTGAAATTTATGTTTGTCCCAAGCTTGGGGATGCTATGTTTAATGAAGATGATATTTTTAGCATCCCATGTTTTGATACGCAAAGTTGTTATGATGATAGCATGCCTCTTACCTATGATGATTATATTGATGAAAGTGGGTTTGGAAGAGTGTCGACTTTAGGAAGTAGTGATACCACTATTTTGGAGGATGTTGAATTTTATTGTGATGAATACGAAAGTGGATTTGGAAGAGTGTCAACTTTATTTAGTGATTCCACTATCTTGGGAGAGGTTTCAATCGATTATGATGAGAACGAAGTTGCTACTTATGATGATTATTGTGATGAAACTTATGCTATAAAAAGTAGTGATGATTATATTTATAAAACTTGTCATGATTATGATTACCCTTTTTCTGAACATTACTCTTTTAATGCAGAAACAATTTTTAGTGTTCAAGTCTCTTATGATACTCCCACTATTCCGAATGAGAGAGTAGTAAATTTTCTATGCTTGTAGCTCGTAAAAAGAATGCTTTAGGTGCTGGTTATATTGTTAAATTCATTCATGATGCTACTGAAAACTATTATGAGGGAGGAATATATGCTTGTAGGAATTGCAATAATATCAAGTTTCCTCTCTATGTGCTTAAAATCTTCAAATTATGCTTGTTTTACCTTCCTATGCTTGTTGATTATTCTTCCCATAAGTTGTTTTCTCACAAAATCCCTATGCATAGGAAGTGGTTTAGGCTTAAATGTGCTAGTCATATGCTTCATGATGCTCCCGTTGAGTTTTAATTCTTATCTTTTATGTGAGCATCATTGTCATCATCGTGCCTAACTAGAAAGGCATTAAAGAAAAGCGCTTGTTGGGAGACAACCCAATACTTATCCTTACTGTTTTTGTGTGTCTACATGATTATGCTACTGTAGTAATCATGTTTTATATCTTTTGTTTCAATAAAGTGACAAGTAAGACCTTTATGATAGCTTACGGTGATAGTTGTGTTGATCTTGCTGAGAATCAGAAACTTTTGCACCCAGTAAATTAGTTTTGTTAATTCACAGAAACGTGCTTCTGATCTGATTCTTTTTGCACTGGATAGGTACATAAATGTCTTAGGAGTTACTAATTTGGTAGAAATGTTAGAGTTCCAGAAGTATACGTTTGATATAGATTACTACAGACTGTTCTGTTTTTGACAGATTCTGTTTTCTATGTGTTGTTTGCTTATTTTGATGAATCTATGAGTAATATCGGAGGGTATGAACCATAGATAAGTTGGAATACAGTAGATATTACACCAATATGAATTTAGAGTGAGTTCATTACAGTACCTAAGTGATGGTTTTATTTTCTTATACTAACAGAGCTTACAAGTTTTTAGTTGAGTTTTGTGTTGTGAAGTTTTCAAGTTTTGGGTAAGGATTCGATGGACTATGGAATAAGGAGTGGCAGGATCCTAAGCTTGGGGATGCCAAAGGCACCCCAAGGTAATATTCAAGGACAACCAAGAGCCTAAGCTTGGGGATGCCCCGGATGGCATCCCCTCTTTCGTCTTCATCCATCGGTAACTTTACTTGGAGCTATATTTTTATTCACCACATGATATATGTTTTTCTTGGAGCATCATTTTCTTTTGTTAGTATTAGCTTTCTGTTATTTAGAATAATGTTTTGCATCTTTATTTTCAATAAGAAGTCAAGGATAGCCTTTACCATGCTTATTTTGATAGTATACATGTTGCTGTTTGAAAACAGAAAGTTTACCTCTGTTGCAAACATTCCCTAGAAAAGTCAGAGAATGGTATAATGTTGAAACCTTTTGCATAATAAGCTCTGATAAATTTACTACAGTGGGAATTTTATTTCATAATTTTTGGAGTTAGGGAAGTATTGATTCTCTTGCATTCTTTACAGACTGTACTGTTTTGGCAGATTGCTGTTATGTTTGCATTGTTTGCATATGTTTGCTTGTTTAATGATTCTATTTGAGGATAGGAGTATTAAATATACAGAGGCATTTAGTATTCAATGTTGAATAATAATTTTAGTGATTTGTTAGAGTAGAAAATGATAAGGTTTTGCATTGGTTTATACTAACCTATCTCACGAGTTCTTGTTGAGTTTGGTGTGGATGAAGCTTTTGATAAAAAGAGAAACCATGATATGGGAGGAATTAAGGAGACACAAAAGTTCAAGCTTGGGGATGCCCAAGGTACCCCAAGATAATATTTCAAGAAGTCTCAAGCATCTAAGCTTGGGGATGCCCTGGTAGGCATCCCACCTTTCTTCTTCAAACAACTATCGGTTAGTATCGGTTGAGCCTAAGTTTTTTCTTCTTCACATGAGTTGTGCTATCCTTGTAATGTCATTTTATTTTGTTTTGCTTGCTTTTTGAATACAATAACAAGATCTGAAATTCTTTAATGAGAGAGAGTCTTCGCATAGTTACATAATTATTTAGCTACTCATTGATCTTCACTTATATCTTTTTGGAGTAGTTTGTCATTTACTCGTGTGCTTCACTTATATCCTATGAGTAAATGGTTGAATGAGTTGAATGTCATAAATCTGAAATTATATATGTCTCATTTGCTCATCCCATGGGGAGTAATGACTTCACATCTAATAAGTAGAGGTTGTAAATTTATTGAAGGTTAGTAAGCATTGTATTGGTCATTTGAACAATTCATGAAAGAATATTGAAGGAAGAGAGATTTCACATATAAATATACTATCCTAGACATCTTTTATAATTGTGAGCACTCATTAAGTATGACATGCTAAAGAGTTGATGTTGGACAAGGAAGACAACGTAATGGGTTATGTTTTTTCACATCTCAGTTAAAGTATATTATCATGGATCATTCAAACATGTTGAGCTTGCCTTTCCCCCTCATGCTAGCCAAAATTCCTTGCACCAAGTAGAGATACTACTTGTGCTTCCAAATATCCTTAAACCCAGTTTTGCCATGAGAGTCCACCATACCTACCTATGGATTGAGTAAGATCCTTCAAGTAAGTTGTCATCGGTGCAAGCAATAAAAATTGCTCTCTAAATATGTATGACCTTTTGGTGTGAAGAAAATAGCTTTATACGATCTTGTTATGGAAGCAAGAAAAGCGACGGACTGCATAATAAAGGTCCATATACAAGTGGCAATATAAAGTGACGTTCATTCGCATTAAGATTTTGTGCATCCAACCCTAAAAGCGCATGACAACCACTGCTTCCCTCTGCGAAGGGCCTATCTTTTACTTTATGTCTTTTACTTTTATGCAAGAGTCAAGGTGATCTTCACCTTTCCCTTTTTCATTTATCCTTTGGCAAGAACCTCGTGTTGGGAAGATCCTGATATATATATATATCCAATTGGATGTAAGTTAGCATGAACTATTATTGTTGACATCACCCAAAGGTGAATACGTTGGGAGGCAACACTATAAGCCCCTATCTTTCTCAGTGTCCGATTAAAACTCCATAACCATTAGTATTGCGTGAGTGTTAGCAATTGTAGAAGACTATATGATAGTTGAGTATGTGGAGTTTGCTATTCCTGAAAATAAGATGAATTGCAATTGTTTGATGACTAAGAATGAAGTTTGCTAGTTTTATGGTCTATGCTTTAACATGTGAATTGCGTGTTACTTGTTCGTGAGAAGTTTTATGAGATGAACTACTGTTATGACATATAATGATGCTAGAAAAGGTGATTGAAATTATCATTGATCAAACTTGTGCACCTGCTAGCATTCACACTTCATAAATTCTTTCTTTTATCATTTACCTACTCGAGGACGAGAAGGAATTAAGCTTGGGGATGCTGATACGTCTCCAACGTATCTATAATTTATGAAGCATTCATGCTATTTTATTATCTGTTTTGAATGATTACGGGCTTTATTATACACTTTTATATTATTTTTGGGACTAACCTACTAACCGGAGGCCCAACCCATATTGCTTTTTATTGCCTGTTTCAGTATGTCGAAGAAAAGGAATATCAAACGGAGTCCAAACGGAATGAAACCTTCGGCAGCTTGATTTTTGGAAAGATTATGATCCAGGAGACTTGGAGTGCAAGCCGGGGGGTCATCGAGGAGGCCATGAGACAGGGGGTGTGCCCACCCCCCTGGGCGCGCCCTACCCTCTCGTGGGCCCCTCGAGGCTCCCCCGACCAACTTCTTTCGCCTATATAAGCCTACGTACCCTAAAACATAAAAAGAGAAGATAGATCGGGAGTTCCGCCGCCAAAAGCCTCTGTAGCCACCAAAAACCTCTCGGGAGCCCGTTCCGGCACCCTGCCGGAGTGGGAACCCATCACCGGTGGCCATCTTCATCATCTCGGCGCTCTCCATGACAAGGAGGGAGTAGTTCACCCCCGGGGCTGAGGGTATGTACCAGTAGTTATGTGTTTGATCTCTCTCTCTCTCTCGTGTTCTCTCTATGGCACGATCTTGATGTATCGCGAGCTTTGCTCTTATAGTTGGATCTTATGGTGTTTCTCCCCCTCTACTCTCTTGTGATGAATTGAGTTTCCCTCTTGAAGTTATCTTATCGGATTGAGTCTTTAATGATTTGAGAACACTTGATGTATGTCTTGTTGTGTTTATCTATGGTGACAATGGGATATCACGTGCCACTTGATGTATGTTTTGGTGATCAACTTGCGGGTTCCGCCCATGAACCTATGCATAGGGGTTGGCACACATTTTTGTCTTGACTCTCCGGTAGAAACTTTGGGGCACTCTTTGAAGTACTTTGTGTTGGTTGGATGAATATGAGATTGTGTGATGCATATCGTATAATCATGCCCACGGATACTTGAGGTGGCAATGGAGTATCTAGGTGACATTAGGGTTTTGGTTGTTTTGTGTCTTAAGGTGTTATTCTAGTACGAACTCTTGAATAGATTGATCCGAAAGAATAACTTTGAGGTGGTTTTGTACCCTACCATAATCTCTACATTTGTTCTCCGCTACTAGTGGCTTTGGAGTGACTCTTTGTTGCATGTTGAGGGATTGTTATATGATCTATCTATGATATTATTGTTCAGAGAAATTGCACTAGTGAAAGTATGAACCTTAGGCCTTGTTTCCTACCATTACATTACTGTTACGCTCACTTTTATCATTAGTTACCTTGCTGTTTTTATATTTTCAGGTTACAAAAACCTTTATCTACCATCCATATTGCACTTGTATCACCATCTCTTCGCCGAACTAGTGCACCTATACAATTTACCATTGTATTGGGTGTGTTGGGGACACAAGAGACTCTTTGTTATTTGGTTGCAGGGTTGTTTGAGAGAGACCATCTTCATCCTACGCCTCCCACAGATTGATAAACCTTAGGTCATCCACTTGAGGGAAATTTTCTACTTTCCTACAAACCTATGCACTTGCAGGCCCAACAACGTCTACAAGAAGAAGGTTGTGTAGTAGACATCAGTTATCAAGACCTTTTTCTGGCACCGTTGCCAGGGAGCATAGCTATATTTGTTGAGTCACTTGGGATTATTATCAAAGTATCACTATGAAGAATCTGAAGGATGCTAATACTAATATGTTTCCCTCTAAGACGAGGGGAGGTAAGGAACTGCCATATAGCTCCGCACTTGATTCACCTTCTGTTATAAATAGACTTGCAACACCACCACATGCTATTAATTCTGATATGTCACAAGTTATTGATGATGCTACTTCTGCTACAGATGCTACTCATGATGATGCTCGTACCTTGTTTGATGATAATGTGCCACTAGGTGAGTTTCTTGATGAACAAATTGCTAGAGTAAGACAACATGACATTGTTGAAATTGATGATGAGCTTGAAACTGAAAATCTTGAAACACCTATTAGACTAGCCCTCCTAGATATGAATTGTCAAAGGTACCGGAAGGTTATGTTATGGGTGAGGAGGCAACTAGAGATATTCTTGCTTGTAAGGATAGAGATGATCTAGAAAAATTATTATGCAAGTATAAAGAAAGATTTTTGAATGCTAGAATGAAATGTGATCCTAAGTTTTCTACTTCACCTATCTTTATTGATGATAAGGATTATGAATTCTCTGTTGACCCAGAGTTAGTTACTTTGGTTGAATCTGATCCATTCCATGGTTATGAAACTAAAACTATTGTGGCACATCTTACTAAGTTCAATGACATAGCCACCCTTTTTGCTCATGATGAGAAGATTCACTATTACTATATTCTCAAATTTCCATTCTCATTGAAGGGTGATGCTAAAGCTTGGTACAATACGCTTGCTCCTGGTTGTGTGCTTAGTCCCCAGGATATGATTTATTACTTCTCTGAAAAATATTTCCCTGCTCACAAGAAACAAGCTGCCTTGCAGGAAATATTTAACTTTGTGCAAATTGAAGAAGAGAGTCTCCCACAATCTTGGGGGAGGCTTCTCCAATTGCTTAATGCTTTGCCTGATCATCCTCTTAAGAAAAATTAAATACTTGATATCTTCTATAATGGACTAACCGATGCTTCTAGGGATTTCCTAGATAGTTGTGTTGGTTGTGTTTTCAGGGAACAAACTATTGAGCAAGCTAAAGAATTATTGAATAACATATTGAAAAATTATGATGATTGGACTCTTCCTGAACCACCACCTAAACCCACTCCGAAGAAGAGGGGTATCTTATATCTCAGTCCTGAAGATATGCAGGAGGCAAAGAAATCTATGAGAGAAAAGGGTATTAAAGCTGAGGATGTCAAAATTTACCACCTATTAAAGAAATACATGGGCTTGATATACCACCACCACCTAAGGTGGTAGAGGTAAATTCTCTAATGAAATTCGATGATAATGATAATCCTCATAATAAACATCCTAGCCAATGCCTTTATGAGTTTGATAATTACATTAGAAAGCAAGATCACTTCAATGCAAATGTTATGAAACAATTGAAATACAACTCTGATATGATTGCTCGCTTAAGTGACTTGTTATTTAGAATCTCAAATGTAGGAAAGCATGCCTCTATGGTTCAAACTCAATTAGAACAAGTTGCTAAATCTCAAAGAGAGTTGCTTGATGAAATGAACAATAATATAAGTGACTTTGCTGTTAGAGTAGAAACTAGAGGAGGTAAAATGACTCAGGAGCCACTTTATCCTGAGGGACACCCAAAAAGAATTGAACAATACTCTCAAAGAATTAACATTGATGAACCTAGTCCTTCTAAAAAAATAAGAAGAAAAATAATAGGACTTTGCCTGCCTCTAGTGAACCTGAAGTAGAAAAACCTCCTGATAATGATAATGAAGTTTCTATTTCTGATGCTGAAACTCAATCTGGTAGTGAACACTCACCTTCTGATAATGAAAAATATAATGATGAGGTTCATGAAGATACTCAAACAAATAATAAAGAACCAGACAATGATGTTGAGATAGAACCAGCTATTGATCTTGATAACTCACAACTCAAGAATAAAAGATATGATAAAAGAGACTTTGTTGCTAGAAAACACGGTAAGGAAAGAGAGCCATGGGTTCAAAAATCTATGCCCTTTTGACCTAAGTCAGATTTAGGGATCCGGCAACCCTTGAGAGGTTCGAACTCTGGGGTGCGTGCGGAGATCTCAACCTGCCCAGCCTGCCTACTCGAGATCCTTCTAGCCTAGCCCGTCGAGCTCAAAGAGACACAAAGACACAGAGATTTATACTAGTTCCGGCCACCGTTGTGGTGTGATACCCTAATCCAGTGTGGTGTGGTGCATTGCCTCGAAGGGCTATGGATGAACTAGTACAGTGGATGAACAAGCCTCAGGAGGTGAGGTGTTCTTGAGCTGGTGTGGTGGTCGGGTGAGAATGGATCCGATCCCTTCACTATGGTGGTGGCTAGTCCTATTTATTGTGGCCATGGTCCTCTTCCCAAATATGAGCGGGAAGGGATCCCACAATAGAGGGATTTGAAAGGGTACAGGTAGTAAAATCTATCCTGACAAAAGTAGTCTTCGCCTGCAAAAAGCCTCTGGTCGTGACGCTGCGGTGGGCTCGTCGATGACCTCCGTCATGCCGTCCTAGCGGTCTTGGTCTTGTTGCACCGGAATGGAAACCTTTGGCTGATTCCTCGGGACTCCGCGCCTATGGCTTGCCTCCCTTGCACCAAAGAGGAAACCCGCACTCTGTGCCCTCTTGGCCTTGGTCGTCATGACTCACGTCAGTTGAGCCTCATGAGGTAACTTGCATAGAACTCTCCGCCCCTTAGGAGCCCTCCTGAGGAGGACGATTCCTTTGGGGGTCTTGGCGTCGTCGGCCTCGCGAGGCTTGGCCCCTCGTGAGGGTCTTGTGGTGTTGGTGTTGAAACCGAGCCGTACCAGACCATCGATGGAGTCACGCGGCAGGCCGCATGCAGGCAGGGCTGGATACCCATGAATCCAGGATGCCGACAGTAGCCCCCGGGGCCAAGGCGCGCTCGGACTTGGATTCCAGGCGAAGCCAAAGGGCAAGTGCGGAGTGTCGCGGGCCCGAACCGCATGCGGCCTTGATGATGTGTGGAGATTGATTGGATGTGGGCGACTCCGCTTCCCCACTCTGCCTCGGCAACTGCTCGACTTGACAACTGCATGTTGCATGCATAGAGGATCATCATTACTGGAAATCGTGGGAGGCCGACGATTTACCTTCTCCCAGCTATAAATGTGCGAGCGGGTGGAGCCCCTGCCCATCTCTCTTTCGTCTTGCTCCCACCTGCTTCTTCTCCTCTCCATCTTGCTTCCATGGCGCCGATCAGGAGGTACTCCGCGGGAGAGAAGGGGAAGGCCCCTAGGGAGGGGCTTGACCCTCTCCCGCCGAAGAAACGAATCCGCCTTCCTGATGACGCCCGCGTGGGGCAAGAGGTGGCTAGGCCTTGGCAATTGAGGCCTCCGCCTGGCTTCCCCCTCCCCCTATATTCTCGTGCTCAAGATGATGGAGTGCACCGTCGCGCGGCACCTGATGAGGATGGCAGGGCCGCCATTGCCCTACCGGCCACACCATGGACCCACACCGAGGGTAGCTCGCGCGAGTTCGTGCTATGGGCGGCGATGCCTCCTGACACCTGGATCCGACTCCCGCGGTTCTTCGCCCGCGAGTTGCCTTCGAGGGGACCGGTTGAGTTGTGGCTGCAGCATGTAGGGTGCCGCAGCTTGGCTACCGGGGCTGAAGTCAAGGTGGTGCCGCCTGGAGACGTCTTCATGACGTGAGGATGGGGAGAGATCACCCGGGCTTGCCGAGCAGAGGGGGCCATGGCGATCCACTTTGAGTACGACGGCGCGGCCACCTTGTTCTTCAAGGTCTTCAACGAGGAGGGCGAGCGGATGGGATGCTGCCTCGTAGGAGACATCTCAAGGGATGCTGTAGTGGGTGCTGGATACGCCGCTGCCCCCCTTAGCGCTTCATACAGCAGAAGTGATGACTCCTAGGAATCCAGCGACTCTCTAGAGCCCAGCAATTCCTCGGAGTCGAGCGACGATAGCTATGTGCCGCCGAGCTCCCGTCGAGGCCAGAGCGCTGTTGCGGCTGCTGCCCGGCATCGTCGGCGATGCCATTGGACCTAGTAGTTGCCTTCCCTGCGCGGAATGGAGATCAGGCCCCGTGGGGCTTGTAAGGATCGTAATGTATTAAATATCAATGTTGTTTCTTTTGATCTCATGATGGATACGCGTATTCCAATTCGGCTAAGTTACTCCCTTTTCTTTCCACTAGACAGCCTGGTGCTCTACGCCAATAGGACCCAGTACCCAGGCAGGCTTCAGCCGTCGCTAGTATGCCAGCTCACGATGCCATGGTCAAGGCTAGGAGGTGAGCGGCCCAGGGTCCGGTAAGAGCTCATGAGACGCGATGCTCAAGAGGTCTCCTTTTGCATGCAAGTTGCTGCACAGAAAATCAAAAAGGGGAGTTGAACTGCCCAAGTGGAACTGCGAGGCGAGGCGTACGGGGAGCCAAACTGGTACTGTAGTGGGCCGAGACTTATATTTTTGGTGTCCGAGTCCATTAGGGAGACGATGCTTGCTCCTATGCCTGTGGTGCCGTTAGGTGTGACCTGCAGTGGCCACCTTCCTGCCTTGCTCACCATGGTGCTCTACGTCCTCGGGACCTGACCCTCGAGCTAGCTCAGCCGCCGCTGGTATGCCAGGCTGCGATGTCATGGTCAAGGCCAGGGGGTGAGGGCTGGAGAGCCAGTAGGAGCTCCCGAGGCGTGATGCTCGGGAGGCCCCCCTTTAACGTGCAAGTGACTCGCAAGGCCAGATGGTGGTTGTCCAGGCCGACCCGTGGCCCATCGCCAGGTGAACCTGCAGGTTAGATCACAAAGAAGTCCGGGAGCCCCCAGGGCGTGAGACAGAGGCACCAAGGACCCTGCAAGGTGGTGTACACGAGGCGGGCCGCGAACCAAAGCTCGATCCCCGGGTTTATCAGTGTTGCAGGGACGGACCCGAGCACAAGCATCGTGCCGATGTGAGTGTCATGCGGTGATGCGGGAATGGTGCCAGCCGGCACACATGAAGGTCCGCAAGGCGGTGGTCATGGAGTGACAATCATAGATAAGCTCATGGAAATGATTAGATAGTCCTGGTGAAAGCAGAACAATACACGCCGTGCGGCTAGACCCACACGGCCTCGGGATGATGCAGCCCGAGGGGCGCCCCCAAACTGAACAAACTAGAGAGATGTCATCTGGTATCGTTGCTGAAGAGGTGTTGAAGTAGCCAAAAAACGCGTGCCGCTGAAGCCGTTCCTCATGAGCCACTCTGGCGCCGAGCCTTGGGAGACTCGGAGGGGCCGAGAGGCTCCTGAAGGTGCTCCTCCATCTTTGCCAAGAGCGCCTGGTGCCTGGCCTTGCAGGCCGTCTGAGTGTCCCTCATGCAGCGCTAGAACGCCTCAGCCGCACCCGCCAAGCAAAAAGGCATGCGGACGTAGCTGTGAGGCGGACCCTCGCATCGGCCGACACGAGACGGCCACATGAGCTGCCGAGATGCGGCCCTGTTGAGCCCGGGGATGTCGATGCAGACGCAGAACTCCTTGCCCTTGCTAGGGCAGTGAGCTGCACCACGCGGCAGGCGACGATCGCCTTGCAGAACCCTTCCTTCCTAAATCTCCTTGTTTGCTTTGCTGATGAACTCCTGAACGGCTGGTGCCTCATGCCTGCTGCCTTCTCCTGGGAAGCGTGCTCTAAAGAGCGCCTCCACATGGTGCCCGAGCGCCACTCTAGTGACATTAGCTAGATCTGAGTCCCTCCAAAGGAGAGCCCCCGAGCCCAGCCTGAGAGGAGCGCTGGGCGCGCCCTCCTATGCGATGGGTGAAGGTGCCGCGTTCGGAGATGCGAGGCTCAACACTGCATCCTCGAGTGATGCTCCCTCACGATACCCCTGTCCCAGCTGCAGCTTCTTCGTCCTGGGGCGACCTCAGGAGGGAGGGCGCCATCTTCGTCTTCGGGGTTCTCAACTGCTGCAGCTTGGAAGGCGCGCTCGAGGGAGCACACTGCATCCTTCTTCTGACAGGCAACCGTGATGATGCCGCCGCTTCCTGGCATCTTGAGGACGTTGTAGCCGTGGTGCGTGGCAGCCTGATACGTCTCCAACGTATCTATATTTTTTTATTGTTCCATGCTATTATATTACCCCTTTTGGATGTTTATGGGCTTTATTTTACACATATATATCATTTTTGGGACTAACCTACTAACCAGAGGCCCAACCCGTATTGATGTTTTTGCCTATTTCAGTATTTCGAAGAAAAGGAATATCAAACGGAGTCCAAACGGAATGAAACCTTCGGGAGCGTGATTTTTTGGAACGAACGTGATCCACAGGACTTGGAGTGCAAGTCAAGAAGCAGCCGAGGCCTCCACGAGATAGGAGGGCGCGCCCCCCTATAGGGTGCGCCCCCTGTCTCGTGGGCCCCTCGGGCGGCCACCGACGTACTTCTTCCTCCTATATAAGCCTACGTACCCCAAAAACATCCAGGGAGCCAACGAAACACAATTTCCACCGCCGTAACCTTCTGTATCCACGAGATCCCATCTTGGAGCCTTCGCCGGTGCTCCGCCGGAGGGGGAATCGACCATGGAGGGCTTCTGCAACAACATCCTTGCCCCTCCGATGAGTTGTGAGTAATTTACCACAGACCTACGGGTCCATAGTTATTAGCTAGATGGCTTCTTCTCTCTTTTTGGATCTCAATACAATGTTCTCCCCCTCTCTTGTGGAGATCTATTCGATGTAAACTCTTTTTGCGGTGTGTTTGTCGAGATCCAATGAATTGTGGGTTTATGATCAACTTTATCTATGAGAAGTATTTGAATCTCCTCTGAATTCTTTTATGTATGACTGAGTTATCTTTGCAAGTCTCTTTGAATTATCAGTTTGGTTTGGCCTACTAGATTGATCTTTCTTGCCATGGGAGAAGTGCTTAGCTTTGGGTTCAATCTTGCGGTGTCCTTTCCCAGTGACAGCAAGGTCAGCAAGGCACGTATTGTATTGTTGCCATTGAGGATAAAAAGATGGGGTTTATATCATATTCCTTGACTTTATCCCTCTACATCATGTCATCTTGCTTAATGCGTTACTCTGTTCTTTATGAACTTAATACTCTAGATGCAGGCAGGAGTCGGTCGATGTGTGGAGTAATAGTAGTAGATGCAGGCAGCAGTCGGTCTACTTGTTGCGGACGTGATGCCTATATACATGACCATGCCTAGATAGTCTCAATATTATTCGCTTTTCTATCAATTGATCGACAGTAATTTGTTCACCCACCATAATACTTATGCTATCTTGAGAGAAGCCACTAGTGACACCTATGGCCCCGGGTCTATCTCTTATCATATTTGCTTCCAATCTACTTTTATTTGCATCTTTACTTTTTTGCATCTATATTATAAAATACCAAAAATATACTTATCTTATCATACTATCTCTATTAGATCTCACTTTCGCAAGTGGCCGTGAAGGGATTGACAACCCCTTTATTGCGTTGGTTGCGAGTTCTTTGTTTGTTTGTGTAGGTGCGTGGGACTTTTGAGGAGCCTCCTACTAGATTGATACCTTGGTTCTCAAAAACTGAGGGAAATACTTACGCTACTATTGCTGCATCACCCTTTCCTCTTCAAGGAAAACTGACACAAGCTCAAGACGTAGCATCGCCATGAACTTGGCTAGTGCTGGGTAACCTAGGATGGCGTTGTAGGGCAGGCGGATGTCGGCGACATCGAAGTCGATGAGCTTGGTGCGGTAGTTGTTGCGCTCGCCGAAGGTGACAAGGAGGCGAATCTGCCCGATCGGGTGTGTCGATCCATCGGTCACTCCTGAGAATGGCTTGGTGGGGTGAAGCTGGTAGTACGGCACCTGGAGCCTGTCGAACGTCTAAACAGAGAGAACATTGAGCCCTGCTCCGCCATCGATGAGAGTCTTGGTGATGGTCACATTGCTGATGACCGAGGAGCAGAGCATGGGGAGTGAGCCTGTGGTGGCCGCGCACTTGAGCCAATGTGCACTTGGACCACTTGAGAGGGCGAGTCGCTTCAGGCTTGGGGAGCGCTGCATTCACCTCGCGCGCGAACTGCTTGAAGACGCGGTGGGAAGCCGGGGCCTGTGAACCGCCCAAGATGCAGGCAATGGCTCGTGGTTCCTGGAAGCCCCCAGCCCCCTCGTCCTGGTGGTGATGTTCATTCCTTCTTGGTGGTGGAGGCAGAGGAGGCAAGGCTGCATTGCCCTGAGGTCGATCCACACGAGGCTGCTCCCTCCAGTTGCCCTCGCGAGGCTAGTCCTGCCAGCGGTCCTCACGAGGCTGGTCACGCCACTCCTAACGACGGTCACGTCCATCCTAGCGTCCTCCACCTTGGCCACCTCCTGACCGTAGCCTCGATCGTTGCGCTCGGGGCGTCGACCGAGGCGCCCGTCATGGAGAGCCCTGAGCTCTTGGCAGTCGCTGGTGTTGTGGCTGTAAACATTGTGGAAAGCGTAGAACGGCCGCTTGCCCTTGGATGACTCGGGGTGGTCGCAGACGCGCTTCGTCTCTGGCTCAACCGCAAGCACGGTCGGCCCCTTGCGCTTCACGTCCTTGGTCTTGGTCTTCTTGTCTTCTGGATCAGCATCAGGGAGCTTGAGGAGGGAGAGGCATCCCTCCTTAGCCATTGCGCACTTGTTCGCCATGTTGAACATCTCCAGAGCGGTGCAGAGGTCCTCGTGGATGGTGAGCTCCTCCTTCATCTTGACATCATGGACGCGATCGGTGAACATGGATATGATGGCCTCGTCCGACACCTTGGGAATCTCGAGGCGAACGTTGTTGAAGCGCTGGATATACTTCTGCAAGGTCTCTCCAGGTTGCTGCTTGATGCAGCGCAGGTCACCCACAGCCGGCGAATGGTCGCGAGTGCCCTGGAAGTTGGCGATGAAGCGGTTGCGCATCTCCTCCCAGGAAGAAACCGACCCCTCGGTCAGGTTCAGGAGCCAAGAACGCGCGCCATCCTTGAGGGCCATCGAGAACCAGTTTGCCATGATCTTCTCGTCGTTGTTGGCCACCTCGATGCTCAGCTCGTAGAGTTGCAAGAACTCAGCGGGGTCTGCGGTGCCATCATAGTGCGGAGGCAGGTCGGGCTTGAACATGCTTGGCCAGACGACATTGTGGAGCTCCGGAGTGAACGCGTGGCATCCTGTCGTGGCCACTGAAGCTCGTCGAGGGGGTGGAACATGATCCTGGTGCATGTGCACCGCCACCTCTTGTGGCGACACGCGGGCCTGGTGCTGGGGTGCTGGAAGCACGCGCGCCTCCCCTTGAGGACGCTGCACCACCTCGCAACTCACGTCATCCCGAGCTGGCGGTGAGCACTTGGGTCGCCCCGTGGAGCCATACGCCTCGGCTTGATGATGGCGCCCCGGGCCAGAGCTGGTGGAGGAGCCCCGTGCGCCACATCGCCCGCTGCAGGTGGTTGCTGAGGTAGTGAGTGAGCCGGCCCGTCGGAGCCCCCGTGTGCGACGCTGATGAGCTCGGGGATGAGCTCGAGCCACTCCTCGTAGAGATCTCCCACCGGGCGGTAGCAAAGAAGCTCCCGCACCGTAAGAAGAGCGGCCTACGCATCCACCTGGCTGCGACCCGCATGGGATGACGAAGCTGCTGGGGTTAGTGACGGAGTAGCGGTGCGGCCGTCACGGCGCACCGACGGGTGCAGCGATGAAGCCTGCTGCTCGTGGCTGGCAGGGCCGGTGGCGGTGTTGGCCATCGGAGAAGGAGCACGGCGGGCGCAGCCATCACCCACCATAGCCGTCTAAGCAACGCGGGTGGCGACTGCAGCCCGACGCTTGGCGCGAGCCCGGCGCACGTCGGTCATGGAGGTGTTGGAGCGGTGGTAGATCGAACGGCGGAAGAGAGGATCCGACGCACCCCTATCTGGCGCGCCAAATGTCGGATTTAGGGATCCGACAACCCTTGAGAGGTTCAAACTCTGGGGTGCGTGCGGAGATCTCAACCTGCCCAGCCTGCCTACACGCGATCCTCCTAGCCTAGCGCATCGAGCTCAAAGAGACACAAAGACACAGAGATTTATACTGGTTCGGGCCACCGTTGTGGTGTAATACCCCAATCCAGTGTGGTGTGGTGGATTGCCTCGAAGGTCTATGGATGAACTAGTATAGTGGATGAACAAGCCTCAGGAGGTGAGGTGTTCTTGAGATGGTATGGTGGTCGGGTGAGAATGGATCCGATCCCTTCATTATGGTGGTGGCTAGTCCTATTTATAGTGGCCTTGGTCCTCTTCCCAAATATGAGCGCGAAGGGATCCCACAACGGTGGGATTTGAAAGGGGACAAGTAGTACAATCTATCCTAACAAAAGTAGTCTTCGCTTGCGAAAAGCCTCTGGTCGTGACGCTACGGTGGGCTCGTCGATGACCTCCGTCTTGCCGTCCTGGCGGTCTTGGTCTTGTTTCACCGGAATGGAAACCTTTGGCTAATTCCTCGGGACTCCGCACCCGTGGCTTGGCTCCCTTGCACCAAAGAGGAAACTCGCGCTCTGCGCCTGCCTGGCATTGTTCGTCATGGCTCAAGTCAGCTGAACCTCGTGAGGTAACTTGCATAGAACTCTCCGCCCCTCAGGAGCCCTCCTGAGGAGGCCGATTCCTTTGGGGGTCTTGGCGTCGTCCGCCTCGCGAGGCTTGGCCCCTCGCGAGGGTCTTGTGGTGTTGGTGTTGATACCGGGGCGTACCAGGCCGTCGATGGAGTCACGCAGTGGGTCGCAGGCAGGCAGGGCTGGATACCCCCGAATCCAGGACGCCGACAAAAGATGATGAAGAATTTGAACGCTTTTCTGAAATGCCGAGGACAGTCTTTTTGCGTACTCGCTTGACTGATATCTTAAAAATGCCGCCTTATGCAAAGTACATGAAAGACATCATCACCAATAAGAGAAAAATACCGGAAGCTGGAATCTCCACCATGCTTGCTAATTATACTTTTAAAGATGGAGCACCTAAAAAACTTGGAGATCCGGGAATACCAATTATACCTTGCTCCATTAAAAGAAATTTTGTGAAAACTGCTTTATGTGATTTGGGAGCTGGTGTTAGTGTTATGCCTTTCTCTTTATATAAAAGACTTGATTTGAATAAACACGCACCTACTGAAATATCTTTGCAAATGGCTGACAAATCAACTGCGGTACCTATCAGTATTTTTGAGGATGTGCCCGCTATTGCTGGTAATGTTACTATTCTGATTGACTTTGGTACACTTGAGATGCCTGAGGACAACAACATGTCGATTATCCTTGGTAGACCCTTCTTGAATACTGCAGGGGCTGTTATTGATTGCAATAAAAGCAAGGCCACTTTTCATATCAATGGTAACGAGCATACGGTGCACTTTCCGAAGAAACAATTCCAAGTCAATGGTATTAATGTTATTGAAAAATCTCCGACAATCACTATTGGAAGTTTTCAACTACCTCTACCTACTGTTAAAAAGAAATATGAAATGCTTATTGTTGGGGACATTCATATCGCCGATGAGGTAACTTAGTGATTCATGAAAGTTCTTCAGTTTCATGCTAATCGAAAGTGGTTGTTAATAAGACTTGATCAACCTTATTAATGGATCATTTTTGAGAGGTATGAAGTTGACGAATTTAGTGAGCACTACCTTCTATCCCTACCTTTTGTTTTCTGTTTTTATTAGTTAAATAAAATAAAATGCCATGTTTTGTCTGTTTTCTGAATTTTCCGTGTAATAAAAAAATGACCAAAAATAAAATTTCTCAGAATGCTATGAAAATTTAATATGATTTTTTCCTGAATATTTAAGAATTTTTGATGCAAATAATATCAGAGGGAAGTGCACCAGGTGGGCACAACCCACCTGGGCGCGCCAGGACCCCCAGGCACGCCCTGGTGGGTTATGGTCCCCAAATGGGCCCCACTCACTTATCTCTTCATCCCACATCATCACCTAGCTCCAGAAAAAAAAATCACCATTGCTCTCTCTTTCGTGTTCTTGCTCTCAACCCCGCGGATTTTGATCTCTTTGCTTGAAGCTTTGTTTCTGAAACTGTTTCGGGCTATTGTTGCTTGGTATGTGACTCCTCCGTTAGTTCAATTAGTTTTTGCTTTAGCGGTTTATATTTTAAATAATTAGCTACTCTTGGTGCTGCTGTAGATGAGCTTTCATGTTGAATTCTTAGAGTTCTAAGTAGTTTGAATGCTTGCTATGGCCTCTATACATCCCTATGAGCAGTTGCTACAATCTTGTGAAGTTTTGTTAACAAATTTTTGTGACCCAAAATTTTTCAGAAAATTGTACGTGAGTATTATGAACTTCTTTGGAAGGAGTTCTTCGAGGAGGAGATCCTCGGAGGCATCTTCTAGTACCAGCTCCGCTCCTCGGTCTTATGTTGAACTGAGTGACAGTTCCATACGAGATGCCGCCACCAAAACATGCTATGGCCATGCAACAATTATATGGTGAGTGTGGGCATTAAGGATGAATTTGAGCAATATGTTCACAATGCCAATCTTGGTCCCTACATTTCAGATAAGTGGAACCAACACCTCGCTCTCACTGAATCATTTGTCAAAGGATTTAAATTCCATCCCCGTGAGTCTAGGGTGTCATTTAAATTGTATGAAAAATCCATTTACCATATCTGTAGAGAGATTTGCTCACCACGGCAAAATCCCATTCTGGGGTTCACTCGATGAAGCACCAAGGTCTGAGTTTGAGATATTCTTGACTAATCTTTGCTATGGTGAGACTAGGGGAGTGACGCAAGGTAGAATAAAGAGCATTCATTTTCCCGCAGTCCAGTACTTCACATTATTTAACGGAAAATGCATTGTAGGAAAGCAAGATTGTAGTACACTTTGTGCTCTAGGTTGAGCCTCATATGCACCACTCTCACTGGTGACAAAAGTTATAATCTTGGAGCGATTTTTGCACGCAAGTTGCAACACAACGATGGTAGTGGATATTTTTATGGTGGAATTTATGTCACGCGCTTAGCAAGAGAGCTGGGTGTTTCACCTTTGCCCTATGACACTATTTTACCCACGCAGTAACTAGACTTTGATGCTATGAAATGTCATAAGATCCATAGAGAATAATCAAATAATTTCACTTATAAATTGCTGTTTAATAAGGACTCCATGGTGGACACATATTTTCCTACACCTGCTCTCTTTAATGTTCACAACAGGGGAAGATATTTTGTTCTTGAGAGCGAGGCCCGAGCCCATAATGCAGCAGTTGTGACCGCACGGCAGGCTGAGGCATCCGCACTGAGAGCCTCCGCGAGCTACCACTCCGAGCATTACGCAGGCTACTAACTGATTACCAAGTTAGGCCAAAAGCCTAAGCTTGGGGGAGTACGTATTTCCACCGACATTACATTCATGTTCACACATTTCATTCTAGTTGTCGGTGATCACACTTTTTCATTGTATTATCCATGTTAAATTTATTTTCTTGTTTTCTTCCTGTGTGTTTGAAAGAGTTTGAAAAAATCCAAAAACATTTTTCTTGCTTCTTTTTGATTTTTCTTCCTAGTTTAAATCGTTGTAGCACTAAAAAGAAAACCCAAAAATATTTCTTTGTTCTTATTTTACTTGTTGGGAGCTTTCCCGTGTAAATAGTTTTTCTTGTTTTTGTTTTTACCTTTTTATTTGCCTGTTTACGAAAAACCAAAAACTCCAAAAATATTTCAGTGTGTTTCTCTGAATTTCTTTTCTTTTTATTGAGTCATTGTAACGCCCCGAGACCGACGCTCCAGAAGACTTCCAGTTATTTCGAGTTTTGTCGTGTGATTTGTTTTGTTTGTGCATTCATCTTGCCATCTTTTGCATTGCATCATGTCATCATGCCATCATATCATTAATTTTATAACTCTTTTAATAAATCGTATGGATCTTCGGGCCATTTAAATCAAGGGATATTCACAATGGTGATTTCTCTTTATAACATATCCTCCCAATATTTAGGGAGCTACTATAAAATATTCCATTGTTTTGGAATCACCCATGAACCCACTTGCATATTAAATCCCTTGGCCTTTTCTTCTTCAAGTTTTGACTCTCTAACCTTGCCAATAATTCTTTTGTCATTTTCCGGAGCCCCACCGAAATCCTCAACATTTTGGCCTCTCCTAAACCTTGTCCTAGTTCAAACCATTTGAATTTCATTCAAATGAGTTTGAATTTAAATATTTCAATCATGGCCTTTCTATTTTTCCTGGAACGAGCATATTTTTGCGAGTCCGGGAAAATTATCCCCATGCGCAAATCTTTCCCTAACCCTCTTTTTTTCCCTCTCTCTATTTCTTTTCTGATAGAGATTAGTGAGAGAGAGAGAGAGCCCAGCCCAGCTGCCCAGCCAGGCCTCTGGCCACTTCTTTCTCCACTGGGCCGGCCTCCCAAAGCCCAGCCTCCCTTCCTAACCCTAGCCTGATCCCCTCGCAGCCCCTTCCCCTCACCCGATCGCTCCCTCCATCCTCCTGCGCCGCCACTAACACGCATCCGCACGCCTCCTTTTGCACCGGTATCTCGGTGAGTTACCGGAACCGATATGTTGCCGTGGCATCATTTTCGGATTCGTTGCCGTGGCACCCCTTTCATTCCGCCATGGTGACCAAATGCTTCATAACATGCTCATATCAACATTTTCATAAGAATTGCATAAAACTTGCATATGTCATCCGCATCATGTTAACAACATTTAAATGGTTAAAATTGTGTTTGCTTTAAATTGCTAAATGACATGAGGATTTTCCGGAGTTGTTGTTTGTTGTTTCCAGCCTCATTTAAACTTGCCTAGATAGGTGGTTTGCTTATGCTTCACCTCTTGCCATGTTAATTAACATTTAATAAATGTTGAGTATCTTAACCGAGAGTAAACTAAAATAATTCGATGTGGTGTTCCCTCAATATGCAACTCGTTGCATATTGAGCTCCACTTAATTTGTAGTATTGTTTGTTGCACTTTGCCATGCCATGCCTCTTTAAACCGGACATGCATCATACTTGATTGTGCATCATGTCATGTTTATGCTTGTGTGTTTACCATGTTGTTTGCTTCTTTCCGGTTTGCTTCTCTCGTTAGCTTCGGTTTCGTTCCGGAGTTGTGAGGATTCGTTCGACTACGTGCGTTTGTCTTCTTCATGGACTCGTTCTTCTTCCTTGCGGGATCTCAGGCAAGATGACCATTACCCTTGATATCACTTCTATCTTTGCTTGCTAGTTGCTCCGTTCTATCGCTATGTTGCACTACCTATCACTTGTTTACCATGCCTCCCGAATTGCCATGTCAGCCTCTAACTTTTTCACCCTTCCTAGCAAACCATTGTTTGGCTATGTTACCGCTTTGCTCAGCCCCTCTTATAGCATTGTTAGTTGCAGGTGAAGTTGAAGATTGCTCCATGGTGGACAGGATTATGTTGGGATATCACAATATCTCTTATTTAATTATAATGCATCTATATACTTGGTAAAGGGTGGAAGACTCGGCCTTATGCCTGGTGTTTTGTTCCACTCTTGCCGCCCTAGTTTCCGTCATACCGGTGTTATGTTCCCGGATTTTGCGTTCCTTACGCGGTTGGGTGATTTATGGGACCCCCTTGGCAGTTCGCTTTGAATAAAACTCCTCCAGCAAGGCCCAACATTGGTTTTAACATTTGCCACCTAAGCCTTTTTCCCTTGGGTTCTGCAGACTCAAGGGTCATCTTTATTTTACCCCCCGGGCCAGTGCTCCTCCGAGTGTTGGTCCAAACTAGAGCACCGTTCGGGACCATTCCTTGGCAACTTGGATTACGTTGGTACCTGTACGCTTCGCTTATCCGGTGTGCCCTGAGAACGAGATATGTGCAGCTCCTATCGGGATTTGTCGGCACAGCGGGTGGTCTTGCTGGTCTTGTTTTACCATTGTCGAAATGTCTTGTAAACCAGGATTCCGAGTCTGATCGGGTCTTCTTGGGAGAAGGTATATCCTTCGTTGACCATGAGAGCTTGTGATGGGCTAAGTTGGGACACCCCTGCAGGGTATAAACTTTTGAGAGCCGCGCCCACGGTTATGTGGCAGATGGGAATTTGTTAATGTTCGGTTGTAGAGAACTTGACACTTGACTTAATTAAAACGCATCAACCGCGTGTGTAGCCGTGATGGTCTCTTTTCGGCGGAGTCCGGGAAGTGAACACCATTTTGGGTTATGTTTGACGTAAGTAGGAGTTCAGGATCACTTCTTGATCATTGTTAGTTCACGACCGTTCCGTTTGCTCTCTTCTCGCTCTTATTTGCGTATGTTAGCCACCATATTTGCTTAGTCGCTGCTGCAACCTCACCACTTTACCACTTCCTACCCATAAGCTTAAATAGTCTTGATCTCGCGGGTTTTGAGATTGCTGAGTCCTCGTGACTCACTAGATACTATCACAACAGTTGCAGGTGCCGATGATACCAGTGCAGATGATGCAACCGAGCTCAGATGGGAGCTCAACGAAGATCTTAGTTGTTGTTATGTTTTGTTTCTTGATGATCAGTAGTGGAGCCCAGTTGGGACGATCGGGGATCTAGCAGTTGGGTTGTCTTCTTTTCTTTTGGCTTCGTCCGTAGTCGGACTATGTGTGTCTACTCTGATTGATGTATGATTTATTTATGTTCATTGTGTGAAGTGGCGATTGTAAGCTAATTCTTTATCCCATTCTTGTTCATTACATGGGATTGTGTGAAGATGACCCTTCTTGCGACAAAACCACAATGCGGTTATGCCTCTAAGTCGTGCTTCGACACGTGGGAGATATAGCCGCATCGTGGGTGTTACAGTCATACCGAGGGGAAGACCACGATGAAAATGTTGAGTGGCTCTCATATGCATTATTGTTGATCTGACGAAGATCCCATATTACGTTGTCTTCTCCTTTTGAATAAAATGTTTGCACATTCCAACTTAGTCCACGACACTCTTGCACTGTTATTATTTTCAAATCGTTCGGTCGTGCAAGTGAAAGGCAATAATGATGTTATTCGATGTACTGGTCGTGGCAGAGAGAAACGGGTATGAACTCGACTTGTTCTGTTTTTTGTAAATATATTTAACCTAGTATGCATGATTCAGCCTATTATGATCAAACATGTTTGTAATGACAATTAGAGATTATAGTTTCTCATGCCATGCATAAGCAGCTAGGAGTGGATAATGATTTATCTTGGATGTCAACATTGCGTTAAAATGATTGTGATGTAGCATGATGATATGGTATCCTCCTCAGAATGTTCGAGTGGCTTGACTTGGCACATGTTCATGCATGTAGTTGAATCAAAACCAACATAGCCTCTATGATATTTATGTTCATGGTGTTTATATCCTACTCATGCTAGTATCCAATGTTAGTGATACGTCTCCAAGTATCTATAATTTTTGATTGTTCCATGCTGTTATATTATAATTCTTGGATGTTTTACAATCATTTTATAGTCATTTTATATCATTTTTTGGTACTAACCTATTGACATAGTGCCCAGTGCTAGTTGTTGTTTTCTCCATGTTTTTTACATCGCAGGAAATCAATACCATATGGAGTCCAAAAGCAGTGAAACTTTTTGAGGATTTTTTGGGCCAGAAGACATCCAATGGGCTAGGAAAGCACCTGGGGGTGCTCCGAGGGGAGCACAACCCACCAGGGCACGCCTGGGGGCCCAGGCGCCCCCCGCTGGGTTGTGCCCACCTCGGGTGCCCCCTGAATCGCCTCTTTCTCTATAAATACCCCAATATTCCAGAAACCCTAGGGGAGTCGACGAAAATCAATTACAACCGCACCAGAGTCCAAAAACACCAGATCCAATCTAGACACCATCTCCGAGGGGTGCATCATGTCAATTGGTGCCTCTTCGATGGTGCGTGAGTAGTTCTTTGTAGACCTACGAGTCTGTAGTTAGTAGCTAGATGGCTTCCTCTCTCTCTTGATTATCAATACAATGGTCTCTTGGAGATCCATATGATGTAAGTCTTTTTGCGGTGTGTTTGTTGGGATCCGATGAACTTTGAGTTTATGATCAGATCTATGTTTTTATCCATGAAAGTTATTTGAGTCTTCTTTGATCTCTTATATGCATGGTTGCTTATATCCTCGTATTTCTTCTCTGATATTCGGGTTTTGTTTGGCCAACTTGATATATTTATCTTGCAATGGGAAGAGGTGCTTTGTGATGGGCTCGATCTTACGGTGCTTGATCCTAGTGACAGAAAGGGAAAGGACACATATGTATCGTTGCTATTAAGCATAACAAGATGGGGTCTATTTCTACATAAATAGATCTTGTCTACATCATGTCATCGTTCTTATTGCATTACTCTATTTCTCCATGAACTTAATACACTAGATGCATGCTGGATAGCGGTCGATGTGTGGAGTAATAGTAGTAGATGCAGGCATAAGTCGGTCTACTAATCTTGGACGTGATGCCTACATAATGATCATTGCCTGGACATCGTCATGATTATTTGAAGTTCTATCAATTGCCCAACAGTAATTGTTTTCCCACCGTTTGCTATTTTTCTCGAGAGAAGCCACTAGTGAAACCTACGGCCCCCGGGTCCCTTTTCATCATATTTTCCTTTGCGATCTATTTTCCTTTGCATTTATTTTCATATCTATAAAACCAAAATTACAAAAATACCTTGCTGCAATTTATTTGTTCTGCAATCTATTTATCCTATCTACCATTTTTACCTCACGTTAATTGCCTATCTTGAGGCATCGTACCCGAAAGGGATTGACAATCCCTTTAACACGTCGGGTTGCAAGTATTTGTTATTTATGTGCAGGTGTTGTTTACGTGGTGTGAGGAGGTTTCCTATTGGTTTGATAACCTTGGCCTCATCATTGAGGGAAATACCTACCGTCGCTATACTGCATCATCCCTTCCTCTTTGGGGAAACACCGACGTAGTTCTAGCAGACATCAGTTACTTATGCATAATGCATGTTCATGACCGTTGTTGCTCTCTAGCTGGCCGCTTCTCAATCTATTTGCTAGCCTTCACCTGTACTAAGTGAGAATTTTGCTTGTGCATCAAAAACCTGAAACCCAAGTTATTCCAGATGAGTCCACCATACCTACCTATATGTGGTATTACCCTGCCGTCCTAAGAAAATTTGCATGTGCCACCAATAAAAACTTCAAATAAATATCCTTTTTGTGTGCCTGGATTATTCATAGAGCGACAGGAGGTAGTCGGTATCTTTCATGCTAAGTGGGTTATTCTCAGGATGAGTGTTTATTCACTCACCATTGCACGAGAAAGGGGCGGTAATAGGGATTCCCAATCCCAATTGCAAAAGGAACTTATAAATAATCAAACAAAAACTCTCATATGGAGCAATAACCTTTACTTTCTCACTTGGGAACCGCTACTAATGTGTTTAGCATGGAAGATATTGATAACTGATGGTTGCGAAGTAAAGAAGAAGGGTGCACGTCTCAAAATTTCATTTACCTCTGATTTAAAAACTTGAGCTCTGGCACCTCTGCAAATCACTGTTTCCCTCTGCGAAGGGACTATCTGTTTACTTTTATGTTGTGTCATCACATTCTCAAATAAGCGCCAGAACCTGAGAGCATTGCTGTCATGCTTATGCATTGTGTGTAGCTAATGTTGGGTGCATCATGACTGGATCTTTTCTACCATGAATTACAATATTTAGTTGCTGCTTGAACTTTGGAGATGCTCTGCATTTATGTTTTGCAGTCTCAGAAAGGGCTAGCGAGATACTACTATTTTCATATTGTATCATGGTTGTTTTGACAACGTGTTGCTGTTTGAGATGTCTTATTATTGCTCACTAGTTGATTATGTCATTAATATGAGTAAATATAATTTTTAAGAGTTATTGTCGACATGGTTAGTTATAATCTTTGCTGAAAACCTGGGTGTTGTTTTAAGCTTATTTATGGAAATAAGAGCAAAAGAGTTCGTAAAAGTTTTTCTTTTTCACTTTCAGTTTATCAACTGAATTGCTTGAGGACAAGCATATGTTCAAGCTTGGGGGAGTTGATACATCTCTGTCATATCTACTTTTCCTAACGCTTTCCCTCTTATTTTGGACTCTAATTTGCATGATTTGAATGAAACTAACCCAGACTGACGCTGTTTTCAGCAAAACTACCATGGTGTTGTTTTTCTGCAGAAATAAAAGTTCTCGGAATGGAATGAAACTTTGCAAGGATTTTTTTACACAATAAAATATAATTTCTAGAGCTAAGAACCACCAGAGGGGGCACCTGGGTGGGCACAACCCACCAGGGTGCACCACCCCCTCCAGGCGCGCCCAGGTGGGTTGTCCCCACCTGGTGGCCCTGCAGACCCTGAAACCAATGCTATAAAATCCTATTTTTCTAGAAAAATAAGGGAGAAAGAATTATCACGTTTCACGAGACGGAGCCGTCGCTGCCTCCTGTTCTTCATCGGGAGGCCAGATCTGGAGTCCGTTTGGGGCTCCGGAGAGGGGGGTCTTCGATCTTCATCATCACCAACCCTTCTCCATCGCCAATTCCATGATGCTCCCCACCGGGAGTGAGTAATTCCTTCATAGGCTCACTGGTCGGTGAGGAGTTGGATGAGATTCATCATGTAATCGAGTTAGTTTTGTTATGGCCTGATCCCAAGTATCCATTATGTTCTATGATTGATGTTGCTATGACTTTGCCATGCTTAATGCTTGTCACTTTGGGCCCGGGTGCCATGATTTCAGATCTGAACCGTTTATGTTATCACCATTATATCTATGTTCTATATCCAATCTTGCAAGTTATAGTCACCTACTATGTGTTATGATCTGGCAACCGTGGAGTGACAATAGTCGGGACCACTCCCAGTGATGAACGTAGTTTGAGGAGTTCATGTATTCACTGTGTGCTAATGCTTTGTTCAGATTCTCTATTAAAAGGAGGCCTTAATATCCCTTAGTTTCCAATAGGACCCCGCTGCCACGGGAGGGTAGGACAAAAGATGCCATGCAAGTTCTTTCGATAAGCACGTATGACTATTTACGGAATACATGCCTACATTATATTTATGAACTGGAGCTAATGCCGCATCGCCCTAGGTTATGACTGTTACATGATGAATATCATCCAACAAATCGCTGATCCAATGCCTACAATTTTCCTACATATTGATCTAGCTAAGTTACTACTACTATTGTTACTATTGCACTTGCTACAAAACTACTGCTATCACTGTTACTGTTACTATTGTTGTTGCTACTACTATCAAAACTATCATACTACTTTGCTACTAATGATGTTGTTGCAGATAATTAATCTCCAGGTGTGGTTGAATTTACAACTCAGCTGCTAATACTTGCAAATATTCTTTGGCTCCCATTGTGTCGATACTATAAATTTGGGTTGAATACTCTACCCTCAGAAACTATTGCGATCCTATATACTTGTGGATCATCATGCCACTCGGGGCATCCCCAAGCTTAGTTGCTTGTTTCTCCTTGAGTATTATCTTGGGGTGCCATGGGGCATCCCCAAGCATCGGCTCTTATTACTCCTTATTCCTTCATCCATCATGATCTCACCCAAAACTTGAAAACTTCAATCACACAAAACTTAACAAAACGTTCGTGAGATCCGTTAGTATAAGAAAGCAAATCACTACCCTAAGTACTGCTGCAAACCCATTCATATTTTGTTATTGAATTATACCCACTGTATTCTAGCTTTAACATGGCTTATACCCCCCCCCCCGATACAATCCATATATTCATCAAAATAAGCAAACAATGCAACGAAAACAGAAACTGTCAAAAACAGAAGAGTCTCAACTATCACCCAACATGATCCCAAAGGTTTAGCTTGGAACAAAAACTAATTAAAACATAAAAACATAATTAAAACAGAGGCATAATTGTGCAAGCACTCAAAAACAGAAAGAAAAAGGCAAAAATAAATTTTATTCATTGGGTTGCCTCCCAACAGGCGCTATCGTTTTACGCCCCTAGCTAGGCATAAGTCATTGATTCAAGTATTGTCATCTTTAGTTTCCAATTCCTCAATCACACAACCAATATTCTTCAAAGATTTAGCATAAATATTTTCAATAAAAAGACTCCTAGGAATAGGATTGAAGAATTCATTTTTGCAAGTAGGGTTTCTCACAACTTCAACAAAGTCGGGGTGAATACTAATTATATTAAGATCTTTGTTATTATTAGAAGTTGCACGCTTGTTTTTAGTGACTTGAGTAATCTCGCCAATTTTTACGAGAGTTTTCTCAATAGTTTTAACAGAAGCAAAAGCCGTGCTTAAATTACTAAAAGATTCTTCCAACTTATCAAACCGAGAAGGACTTTCTTCAATTTTTTCATTAATTATGGTTTCCTTTCCCTTTAGTAACTTAAAAACCACTGCTGCTTTTAACCCAATTTTATTAGCAAGATTTGCATTCTTTTATCTAAATTTTCAACATGTTCTTCGGTGAGCATTTTCATTTCAATAGCATCAAGCCTTTGCATAACATGCTCAAGAGTTAAAACAATTTCATTGATAGTGAGAGGTGGTGAGCCTACTAGATTTCCCATAGCATTAAAAGAATCCAAAGATGGACACATCAAGAAATTTCCACCAGTAATCATATCAAGGACGAATCTATACCAAGTGGTTATGCCCACATAAAAACTGCAAAGAAGAACAACAGTAGATTGCTTACGAATAGATCTATTATGAGCATTGCAAATTCTATACCAAGCATCTCTTAGATTCTAACCTCCCCTTTGTCTAAAATTAAGTACTTCATTCTCGTGAGTACACACAATAGTGGAGGAACTAGCCATCCTGACAAGGTAGGCAAACAAGATCACACACAAAAAGATAGTTCTCACGAGAAAAAGGCGAAGCGAAAAAGAGGGAAAATAAAACGGCAAATTTTTGTGAAGTGGGGGTGATGAAAACGAGAGGCAAATGGCAAATAATGTAAATTGCAAGGATATGAGACTAGTGATTAGGAACCTAATAGATGTTGATGATGTCTCCCCGGCAACGGCGCCGGAAATTCTCCTTGATGATAGCTCGTATCTTCGTCAGTTTTTCCCCGAAGAGGGAGGGATGATGCAACATAGCTTTGGTAGGTCTTTCCCTTAGTTATGAAACCAAGGTTATCGAACCAATAGAAGAACCAAGCAACATTATGTAAACGGTACCTGCACAGAAAGAACAAATAATTGCAACCCGACGCGTAAGAGGGGTTGTCAATCCCTCCCGGGTAAAAGATTGGTAAATAGATAGATTGGTAGATGCAAATAGAGTAACAGCAAATAAAATTCAGCGAGGTATTTTTTGGTTTTTGATAGTACAGATCTGAAAATAGAAGATGCAAATAAAGAAAAAGACAAATAGCAATATAGATATGCATATATATGATGGGAAAATAGACCCAGGGGCCGTAGATTTCACTAGTGGCTTCTCTCAAGAAATAACACACGGTGGGTAAACAAATTACTGTTCGGCAATTGATAGAACATCGAATAATTATGATGGTATCTAGGCAATGATCATTATATAGGCATCATGTCCAAGATTAGTAGACCGACTCCTGCTTGCATCTACTACTATTACTCCACACATCGACCGCTATCCAGCATGCATCTAGTGTATTAAGTTCATGGAGAAATGGAGTATTGCAATAAGAATGATGACATGATGTAGATGAGATCTATTCATGTAGGAATAGCCCCCATCTTGTTATCCTTAATAGCAACGATACATGCATGTCTTGCTGCCCCTTCTGTCACTGAGAAAGAACACCGCACAATTGAACCCATCACAAAGCACCTCTTCCCATGGCAAGAAAAATCGATCTAGTTGGCCTAACTAAACCAAATATTCGAAGAAGAAATACGAGGCTATAAGTAATCATGCATATAAGATATCAAAGAAAACTCAAATAACTTCATTGATATAGAGCTGATCATAAACTCAAAGTTCATCAGATCCCAACACACACCACAAAAGATTTACATCAAATAGATCTCCAAGAGACCATTGTATTGAGAATCAAAAAGAGAGAGAAGAAGCCATCTAGGTACTGCCTACGGACCCGTAGGTCTACAATAAACTACTCACACACCATCGGAGAGGTACCAATGAAGATGATGAGCCCCTCGTGATGGTGTCTATATTGGATCTCGTGGCTCTGGAACTTGCGTTGGCTAGAATTGTGTTTCATTGACTCCCCTAGGGTTTCTGGATTTTTGGGGGTATTTATAAAGCAAAGAGGCGGTGCGAGAGGCCACCCAGGTGGGCACAACCCACCAGGGCGCGCCTAGGCCCCCAGGCACGCCCAGGTGGGTTGTGCCCCCCTTTGGGCACCCCTTTGGTACTTCTTTGGCCCAAGTTGTTCCTCCTGGTCCATAAAAATTCTCCAAAAAGTTTTGCTGCGTTTGGACTCCTTTTGGTACTGATATTCCACGAAGTAAAAAACAAGCAAAAACAACATCTGGCACTGGGCACTATGTCAATAGGTTAGTCCCAAAAAATGATATAAAGTTGCTATAAAATGATTGTAAAACATCCAAGAATGATAATATAACAGCATGGAACAATCAAAAATTATAGATACGTTGGAGATGTATCCCGTACTTGCTAAGATTTTCAAAAAAGCCGTAATAAAAGTACAATAGATACAAAATTGTCGAGTACCAAACTGAAGAAAGTTATGCGAGTGTGCCTGACAAAAACAACACCACACAAAGAGTAGGAGCAACCAACCATCAAGTTCTATAGCGAGGTTCTCCATGGTTCAAAACATTAACATGATGGCAAAGACAAACTAATAGTCAACAAATGATGATAGCAGAGGTGCTCTTCTACCATCCAGAATGTTCAGTTCCATTAAATAGCAACCCTAAGAAGAACAAGTAAGAATAAAAGACAAGACTCGTACATAATAGATACTCCAATGGAGCAGCAAACCAGCAATAATGCAGAGCATCCACATCAAGCACTTCCTATAGCCCTACAAAAATGGAGGACCCTGAGTTGCACCATCTTGTTCTCTCATCTCATCGAAAGTGGAAGGGGAATACAACTCTACTGGAGGCAATACTTGGTAATCCACATGCTGATTTCATGGTCATCCATGCTTATTAGATATTCTAAGAACTTGCCATCGATGTCACAATGAAACACATGCCGAGGACCACGAGTGAGATGGATCGGCAACTCACCGTCATTGAGCACAACCATCCTAGGGAACCACATAACCTTTGAACATGGTATTGGAGCAAATCCCGACAAATTAATCTGATGCTTGAAAGTCTAGCTTTCTATTTCAGCGTCGTGATCTTCTATTACCAGACATCTATGGCCATTTGATGACGGCTGACGCTGCACAAAGCAGGAGTGTCATCCATCTTCAACAAATCGTGGAATCTCAGCTGGAACAGATGGCCCATTAACCGAAATGTTTCGGCTGCTATGTTGAACATCATTATTATGCAACCGGGAAGACCCTAGTGCAGGCTGCCATGGTGGTGGACTGGTGGGCACTAGAAAACCCGACAAATTTGGCAGGCACACACATAACACAATTTTCATGGGTGTTGTTTTCGTGATATTTCCTTCTACGAAGCAACTTGTGTCACTGGATCCCACTGCTACAATGTAGTAAAATTTCGTAAAGCTTGTTTCTGCTGTGTCATAGTATGTCAGAGTAGAGGTATTCTTCAGATGGTTGGTGCTGATACAAGCCGATGATGTGATGCACAAATCAATGTAGGCCTTGGGGCGTCCCTAAGGGAGCACACTCACGAGTAATGGGGTTGTTGACGAAGAAGTTTTCCGGAGGAGTGCGAAGAAGTTTGCACACTCATGGATCCATGGGAGACAATTGTCAGGCCATCATGGATAGCCTGGAGTTTATTGTAGGCCTGGACCATGGGGCAATAGCTGTTGTTGGCATGCACCGGTGTCGAGCAAAAACATGAGGTAGGTGGTCTGTGGCTAGATGATGCGGCTGACCAGCGGGAGCAAGGGCTATCGGTGATGGTGGTCTAGCGTGAATTTATCGGTGAAGGTGGCATTGCGCCTCCACTGGTTGTTGATGCTCCATTAGATTTGGTTCTGAACAACTAGAAACAAGAGAGATGTAAGAATGGTGCATGATGGATTTGCCGCAGGGGTGAAAGGATTCTAGCTGGGGCAGATAGAGGAGATAGATGATGCCTTGTTTGTACAGGCGTGGCAGCTCACCATTGTCTGATTCCTCCGTCCACCCCAGGTGAAATTCTCTCGCCCGGGCGAAAAACCCGCCGTTCACCATTCTTACATCTTCTCTATTGTTTCTAGTTATTAGGAATCAGATATGATGGATCACCAACAACCAATAGTCACCATTCCAGGCCAGGGAGTCGCGATCGTGCTCGACAAGCTTCCTGAGTTGATCATTGTCAAAGAGGTCCTCGTCTGTTTGCCGGAGAGGGACATCATGCGTTGTCGTTGTGTCCGCAAGTGTTGGTGTAGTGCCACCTCCACTGATAAGTACATGTCGTACCACCATCGCCACCATACCTTGCTTCCGCCGCTCAGCCACCTCATCCAACAATAAACCACCCGCCTCTTGTTTTCTCTTTATGCCAGTGCAGGCCAACAACAGCTATGCCCCGAGGTCGTGGCATACAGTAAATCCAAGTTTCCCATGATGGCCTCATCACCATCTCTCATGGATCCGAGAGTGTGCAAACTTCTTCTTCTCCTCCAGAAAACTTCTTCGTCTGCAACCCGGTCACCCATGAGTGTGCTCCCCTACGGACTCCAAGCCTACAACGATTTATGCATCACATTGCCAGCTTCTATCGACACCAACCATCTGAAGAATACCATGTGCTTTGGTTCTCTTCTCATATAGTGGGATCCAGTGACCCAAGATGCACTGTAGAACAAAACATCGCACGGACAACACCCATGGAAATTGTGTTATGTGTGGGCCTATCGGATTCGTCGGGTTTTCCACCATGTCAGCCTACACTAAGGACTTCGCGGTTGCACAATGATGGCATTCAACACATCAGTCAAAACATTCCGGTTGATGGGTCGTCCATTCCAGCTGCGCTTCCATGAGTTGTTGAAGATGCATGGCACTCTTGCTTTGTGCAGTGTCATCTGTGACCAAATGGCCATAGATGTTTGGGTATAGAAGCTTACGATGCTAAAATAGAAAACTTGGACTTTCAAGCAACATATTATTTTTGGGGTATTTGGTCCAATACCACGTTCAAAGGTGATGAGGTTCCTAACGAGGACATGTATTAGGGGTAGGGTAACAGGCCTGACCTAAAGACCCTACCCATGGACACCATACACTTTGTACTGGGCCCCTGGGCCAGATCGCCGTCCAGACGTACCGCAACTTCAAAGTCACTCGGACGGCAACAACCACTCGGAGCATAGCACTCCACTCGACGAGCTCATTCCACTCGGCAGTGTAACTCACTCGGATATGCGAAGACCAATAGTCAGCATGACGGTTTTGTAGTGGCCATGTATTATGGCATTTATACTCCACTTTGTAACATAGGAGGTGAGGGGGTGGCACACTCTATATAAGCCACCCCCACCACTAGACTGGGGGGTCTTTTCAGCCACCTCTCTCTCTTTTCACCATTAGTCTCAGGACTTAGCTCAGACATGGGGATCCGTTCCTCTCTCTCACACACACATTGTAATCTCCGGATATATACTCAGATAAAACAAAGCCTCTCCGGAGCACGAGACGTAGGGTTGTTATCTCCACCGTGAGAGGCCAGAACTCGCTAAAACCACCGTGTCACCCATATGCATCTCGATAGATCATGCTCCGTTATCCTACCCCTCTCTTACTGTCGGAGTCGTTCCCACGACAGTTGGCGCCCACCGTGGGGCATGGCGTCTGTCGAGCCATGATGCAGATGGTTTTTTCTTCAATCGCCGGCAATAGACTAATTTCGGCAGGAAACCCAAGCTTTCTTGGGATGATCTCCCGAGATCAAACGATGATCACTACAAATTGACATTGGAGTCCCGGCCATCACACCATCTACAGGAGGACAACTCTTCATCATACGAAAGAATCAGGGAGTTGCTCATCTCATCTTGTCTCCTTTACAATCAGCAATTGATCTAACGATTATTTGTTCTTCTTGTATGCACACGAGCTCATACCAATTGATGGATCGGCTCCAGGACGATGAAGCGCTGTTGTCCGCCCGTCGTCATCTTCGGCCTCATGTACGAACGCCATTGCCGAGCGCTGACACCCACACAGCCGCTAACGCTTGGCCTGGTTCCTCGAGCGAGGAAGCACGACGACCGGCGGTCGACCCGGCTCCTCCGGGACAAGACCCGGCTGCGCAGGCATCGAAACGCTGCTCCGGCCGGTGCACAGCTCCGGCTCCCCCAAGCACTGAAACGCGGCCACCAGTTCCCGCGTCAATCTCGCCCTTGGCAGCGTCGGCCCGCATCTCCGGCGCCTGGGCTGCGTCCAGCCGCTCGTCGGCCTTGTCGCCACCTCGCCGGTGCCTGACCAGACCGGCCGTTTTCACCGCAAGGGAGCTCTCCTCCGGCGTCCGCACCAGGTCGTAACCTTTCTCTCCTCCTCTAATTAATACTCATCCATACGCATACATGCATGCATAGTTTTTTTTTCTTTTTTCTCTCGATCCGCTCGGCTGCGAGCTCACTGGATCGGTTCGGCACCCGTGCCATTAACTGCGTATATAACGCGGCAGCCAATTCATGCCGTAACTCCGGCCAGCGCTGAAGCATCCATGCATGCATAGTATTTTCCTCAATCCTCTTTGATTGCATGTTCACTGGAACGGTTAGGCTCCCATGCCATTAACTACGCACATAACGCAGCAACGGATGCATGCATGCCATAACTGCAGCCGGTGCTGAATGGGAGCTTAATTGATGGCATGCAAAACCGAAGCGTGCAGTCCGGTGCAGCCATAATTGCACGCTAGTAATACCATTTGCTGTTACCAATCTTCAAAAGCGCACATAATTATCATTAATTTGTCACCTTAATGTCCGAGTAACATCCAGGATTCACTCGGAAGGAGCTGGCCATGCCTCCACATGCGGCGCATCTGTCCGGCGGAGCGGCCACGGTCAGGCTCATCATGCTTGCCAGCGCTGCCAAGTCCGTCGACGTGATGCACCATGCAGAGTGCGCCATCGAAGACCGTGATATCTGCAAGATCATCATCCCGAGCTGCTCTCTGGCACCGGTCGATGGTCTCGTTCACGTCAAGGCGTCAAGTCCATCGCCCACCAGGTTTACTCGGAAAACAATTTCATTCGACACGCTTGACTAGGCATCCATGCGTAGCGGCTCTCCTCTCCAAACAGCTGCTCGACGGCGTCCTTCTCGATGAAGACACGAGCCCAACATGGTGCTCGCACACGACGGTTGCTCCCCTGGGCAACAGCTACCCTGCAGCAGCACCCTCGGCAGCGGATACAAACCCGACGCAACTGGAGTCAGCATGGACACTCGGATGGGACTAGCTCACTCGGACCCGACCCGATCAAGCACTCGGCCGCCCGTGCGCCATCGCTCGACTGGGCACGTCCTCAGCACTCGGCCACCCTGCACGCGGTCACAATGCTTCTCGCGTCATCATCAACTTTCCCGACTCGGAGGCCACGCTCATCGTCACTTCGCGGGACGCCTCTACTTCACTCGGCCACCCCGCGCATCGCTACTCCGCGGGACGGGTCTACTCCGACGTTCACTCGGCCACCCCGCGCATCGCTACTCCGCGGGACGGGTCTACTTCACTCGGCCACCCCGCGCATCGCTACTCCGCGGGACGGGTCTACTTCACTCGGCCACCCCGCGCATCGCTACTCCGCGGGACGGGTCTACTTCACTCGGCCACCCCGCGCATCGCTACTCCGCGGGACGGGTCTACTTCACTCGGCCACCCCGCGCATCGCTACTCCGCGGGACGGGTCTACTTCACTCGGCCACCCCGCGCATCGCTACTCCGCGGGATGGGTCTACTTCACTTGGCCACCCCGCGCATCGCTACTCCGCGGGACGAGTCTACTTCACTCGGACGTCTCGCGCGTCGCCACTCCACGGGACGGGTCTACTTCACTCGGACACCCCATGCGTCACCACTCCGCGGGACGGGTCTACTTTACTCGACCACCCCGCGCATCGCTACTCCGCGGCAAGCATCTTCATCACTCGGCCGCCCCGCGCGTCGCCACTTGGTTGGTCACCTCATCACCACTCGACCGTCTCGTGTGTCGCCAATCGGTTAGTCACCTCATCACCACTCGGTCACGCCGCGACATAGTTTTTACAATCTCATAAATGATTGTTATTCTTTTTTATATGCTCTAAATCCCCCAGTGGGTGACTTAGTTGCGAATCCGTCTCACCTAAGTTTAAATAAAATCCTACCGAGTGAAGAGCAAACCTCTCACTCGGGGGCTTAGCTGCAGCCCAGTGCTCGCCTAAGATATAAAAATCCTACCGAGTGAAGAGCAAACCTCTCACTCAGGGGCTTAGCTGCAGTCCAGTACTCGCCTAAGTTTCAAAAAAATCCTACCGAGTGGAGAGCAACCCTCCCACTCGGGGGCTTAGCTGCAGTCCAGTACTCGCCTAAGTTTCAAAAAAATCCTACCGAGTGGTGAGCAAACCTCCCACTCGGGGGCTTAGCTGCAGTCCAGTACTCGCCTAAGTTTCAAAAGAATCCTACCGAGTGGAGAGCAACCCTCCCACTCGGGGGCTTAGCTGCAGTCCAGTACTCGCCTAAGTTTCAAAAAAATCCTACCGAGTGGAGAGCAACCCTCCCACTCGGGGGCTTAGCTGCAGTCCAGTACTCGCCTAAGTTTCAAAAAATCCTACCGAGTGGAGAGCAACCCTCCCACTCGGGGGCTTAGCTGCAGTCCAGTACTCGCCTAAGTTTCAAAAAATCCTGCCGAGTGGAGAGCAACCCTCCCACTCGGGGGCTTAGATGCAGTCCAGTACTCGCCTAAGTTTAAAAACATGATACAGGTTGGTCACCTCATAACCACTCGGCCGCCCCGTGCGTCGCCAACAGGTTGGTCACCTCATAACCACTCGGCCGCCCCGTGCGTCGCCACAGGTTGGTCACCTCATAACCACTCGGCCGCCCCGTGCGTCGCCACTCGGTTGGTCACCTCATCACCACTCGGCCGCCCAGCGCGTCGCCACAGGTTGGTCACCTCATAACCACTCGGCCGCCCAGCGCGTCGCCACAGGTTGATCACCTCATAACCACTCGGCCGCCCAGCGCGTCGCCACCAGGTTGGTCACCTCATAACCACTCGGCCGCCCTGTGCGTCGCCACTCAGTTGGTCACCTCATCACCACTCGGCCGCCCAACGCGTCGCCACAGGTTCGTCACCTCATAACCACTCGGCCGCCCCGTGCGTCACCAACAGGTTGGTCACCTCATAACCACTCGGCCGCCCGCGCGTCGCCACTAAGGTTGGTCACCTCATCACCACTCGGCCGTCCCATGCATCGCCACTCGGTTGGTCACTTCATCACCACTCGGCCGCCCCGCGCGCCTTCAAACAGCTAAGTCACTTTACATTCTGTTATTTTCGTCTTCCCGAGTATTCCATAATTCACACTTCACGTTCACTCGGAGGCCACGCCACCAAGTGTACCTCTACGCTCGGTTGCTTATTTTCACATACTTTCTTAGTACTGGTTATGTGACTCCCAAGTCCAACTTCCATTTTTTCGCATACATCATTTACGAACACCAGGTATCGTTCTTCATTTCGAGTTTGCATCGGTCCTCCTGGGCTGCAACTTAGTCGAAACACTACACTTCCGTTTTATTTGAGCTAGTATCCCAGTGAGTTCAGTCGGATCCGCCGCTTCGACAAGTTCAAACGGATCCTTCGGTCTTTCAGACTCTTGCTGGTTAACCAGCAAGCCCCTTGCACTCCCAGTGGGTGTCTATGGGTGTTATTCACACAAATCATTTCAGCACACATCAAATTTCCTCAAGAAATTATTGTGTTGACTTGTGCCATTTTTTACACAAGTTACGCGATCACTCGACAGCCTTACGCGCCAACTTCATCGCTGCTCGGACTCGGTCACCATACTGATCCTAGCGCACCACAACACTGACCTTGTCCCTCTGTTGACTTCAAACACGTCCGACCAACCCCTCTATGAAATTCTCTTCATTGTATCAATGATATAGACCTCGTCGGGCATGAGACAGATAAGTCCCTTTCATAATTAAACTTCACACTTCACTCTTTTGCGAGTTTGCCTCTTTCGAGCATCACTCGGAAGCTTCTCCTTATCTTTACCCAAATCCGACTCGATGAATTGCAAATCATCCATTCAAGACTATATTTCTCATATTCCGGCATGTCCGTTGTCGAAGCCTGTAGTATGCTCGGGGGCTACGCCGCACTCGGGGGCTGCACCTCATTTGAAATGACACTCGCCTGAGTGGTCGAGTACTTCATCACCAGTCAGATCCTTCACTTCAACAAGTGCATTCGATCCGCCACTTGGACAAGTTTTATAATCACCCAGATGCTCTGCACACCATCTTCTTTCCTACTCAGACTCAGTTGTCACGACGGTCTTGTTGCGTCGCAACCACACCAAACTCGTCATTACATAAGCTTCGAAAGCATTCGACTAAGTCCTCCGAGGACCATTTTCACCGTCCGGTGACACACGACTTCGCCTTAGCCGCTTCGCGCGCCGCCACTCGGTTGTGCACGTCTTCACCACTCGGCTGCCCCGTGCATCTTCACTTGGCTAGATATGTAGTCCTACATTCGACCACTTCACACGTCATCACCATTCGGCCGCCCCACGCGTCGCCACTCGGTTGCGCACGTCTTCACCACTCGACCGCTCCGTGCATCGTCACTCGGTTGTACACATCATCGCCCCTCTGCCGCCTCGCGCGTCACCATCAGTTGGACATGTCTTTACCTCTACACCCCCAACACGGGAACGGCTAAGTTACTCATATGGTCAAACCTCATATCACACTCTGTAGCAAGTTTACCTCCTTCGAGCATCACTCGGGGGCTACGCACGGCAGTTGGCCATGTCACCCTCAGAGGTTACGCCCATTTGGTCAACATGTTGATCACATCAGGAATATTCTTCTGACCATACATGCTCGGTTCGCCGAAGATCTATAAGTGAAGCACGTCCACTTGGATAAATACCCCTTTCATGCAAAAGGGTAAAAATGAAGCACCATCATTGAATCGTACATGCTACCTTACTCGTCGAACATCGTTCGTACAACCACCTCGTTACGCATCCATCCGATTGATTCAATTCCAGACAAAGATATTTGTTGTGCCAACTGCCTGGAGGTTTACCGAGAGACTTAAACCCTCTGCCAGACTCATCTAGTCCGACAGAGGCTCGGGGACTACACCCAGTGGGTGCACTCAGCGTGCCCCCACTGGAAGAGAACTCAGAAAGAAACATTTTGCTCGATGCAAACCCATCTCTAGTATTACTCGACCTCCGAGTCAGAGAAGAACAAGTTCGATCAGTACCAGCTAAGAAGAGTTTTAGTTCTCTCATACCCCCGCCGACTGCTCTCGGGAACTACACCCAGTGGGTGCACTCAGCGTGCCCCCACTGGAGTAATCTCCACTCGGTACGGCCTGACCAGTCTGAGTGATGAACAACAACAAAAAGACAGGCTCTAAGACTCCCGCCGACTGCCCGCAGTCGACGGCAGTCTCGGGGACTACACCCAGTGGGTGCACTCAGCGTGCCCCCACTGGAATGGTATCCACTCGGAACGGTCCTCCCAACCCGAGTGACGGACAAACAACAACAAAAAATACAGGCTCTAAGACTCCCGCCGACTGCCCGCAGTCGACGGCAGTCTCGGGGACTACACCCAGTGGGTGCACTCAGCGTGCCCCCACTAGAATGGTATCCACTCGGAATGGTCCGCCCGGTCTGAGTGATGGCCAAACAAAAAAAAGACACGTTCTAGGCTTGAAGAAATTCCAAGTAATTAGTTACTCGATGCAGGACCAGCTCCAAATCACTCCAAAAAAATTTGCTATAAGATGAGTTCAACGCTCCTCCGTGGACCCGATTGTGCTCATTTCACTCGGACACCGTGTAGTCTGGAATCCGTCAAGGCAACACGCGGAGATAAGACCACCGGGTGACCAGAGGAAGTTCATAAGTGCCTCCGTAGCACTCGACCCATCTGGGAATTCACCTCAACTCGACCCGCTCAACCTCGACCGATTCGGGGGCTAATGACGAGGACATGTATTAGGGGTAGGGTAATAGGCCTGACCTAAAGACCCTACCCATGGACACCATACACTTTGTACTGGGCCCCTGGGCCAGATCGCCGTCCAGACGTACCGCAACTTCAAAGTCACTCGGACGGCAACAACCACTCGGAGCATAGCACTCCACTCGACGAGCTCATTCTACTCGGCAGTGTAACTCACTCGGATATGCGAAGACCAATAGTCAGCATGACGGTTTTGTAGTGGCCATGTATTATGGCATTTATACTCCACTTTGTAACATAGGAGGTGAGGGGGTGGCGCACTCTATATAAGCCACCCCCCACCACTAGACTGGGGGGTCTTTTCTGCCACCTCTCTCTCTTTTCACCATTAGTCTCAGGACTTAGCTCAGGCATGGGGATCCGTTCCTCTCTCTCACACACACATTGTAATCTCCGGATATATACTCAGATAAAACAAAGCCTCTCCGGAGCACGAGACGTAGGGTTGTTATCTCCACCGTGAGAGGCCCGAACTCGCTAAAACCATCGTGTCACCCATATGCATCTCGATAGATCATGCTCCGTTATCCTACCCCTCTCTTACTGTCGGAGTCGTTCCCACGACAGTTCCCTTGGATGGATGTTCACAATGATGGTGAGCTGCTAATCCAACTCACTCGTGGTCGTGGGCGTGTGTTTCATTGTGACATCGATGTGAAATTCTTAGGATATCTGAAAAGTATGGATGACCAAGAAATCAGCCTTTGGATCACCAAGCATTACCTCCAGGAGAGCCTTATTCCCCTTCCACTATTCCATGATACGAGAGAAGAAGATTTTGCAACTCAGGGGCCTCTGTTTCTTTTAGGGCTATAGGAAGTGCTTGATATGGATGTCATGCATCATTGCTGGTATGTTACGCCATTGGAGTATCTATTATGTATGAGTCTTGTCTTTTATTCTTACTTGTTCTTCTTAGGGCTACTAGCTAGTAGAACTAAACATTCTGGATGGTAGAAGAGCATCTCTACTATCATCATTTGTTGTTTAAAAGTTCTAAACCATGGAGAATCTTGCTATAGAACTTGACGGCTTGCTCTTTGCATGGTGATGTTTTTGTTTGACACTCTCGCATACATTTGTTGACTTTGGTACTCGACAATTATGTATCCATTGTAATTTTATTCGGCTTCGTTGAAAATCTTAGCAAGTAATTACCATGGTCTTGTTACTAGTCGTTTCTATGTCTTGGATTGTTTGTTGTACTAGCATATATTGTGTGTGTAAATACTAAAAATTATCATACCAATTGCAAGATAAAGAGGGCATTGAGTGCTTTGTTTTAATAGTGACATAAATGTTTTCCTTGTTTTTATAGTTATATACTCACTCCCTTCTAGTTTGATGGCCTATCCCAAAATGTTTGTTTTTTCGTTTGATAAGTCTCATTTTATTGCTCCTCGTCGCATGTTAAGATTTTGAGGTGCATTAAATCATTGCACGTAAGGACTAATAGAAAATTCACCAATGCATGTAAATGATCTTGGTCATTTAGTGGTCATGCATGCATGCATTGCAGTTAATGCATTGATAAACACAATGTTTGGAGAAAAAACGGGCACGTTAATTGAGCCTATAAAATTATGACATGACTCAGAGTCTATCTTGATTGGCTAGATTTTTGAATTGAGCTCTTTAAACAGAAAGGAAGGGAGTACTGTCATAGACATCATCTGCTTGAAAATCATTGTATTGTAAACTTGAACGGTCCATATACACTTGCATGTTATAAAAGAGCTTTGTAAACACATACCTTATTTCTCTTCATGATATCGTTCTCACCTTTCCTCCTAAATTTCACCAGATTCGACGTGTGCACGAGGATGGTGCATAAACCCTCCTCAGCGTGACCAGTAATCTCGCGCGCCATGTGGATGTAGTCGTTTTCACCCCTAATATGGCCCAGCGAGTTCTAGACGATCCAGTAACTTATGGGTTCGTTTGACTCATACTCACCAGTGATGCCATAGACTACCACCATCATTTCGTGGTTCAGGTTTGTCCCACACGACCCAACAAAGATGCCTCCGCCATAGCGCTGAAAGGCCATTGAGTTAGTGTCGATTTCCATGATGACGGGCTAGGCCACCACTAACTGCATCAACGCAACCTCATTCGGCGACATCTGTTTGTAGCCGTTGATAGTGATGATGGGGCTCCGGTTCGGCTTGGGAACCTAGCAGTTGTGATGCTCATGGCCAACATACAGGTAATCAACCTCCGCTTCGATGCCGCCATGGTGGATCATGTACTTGAAGGCGCTTCCGTGTTGCCGCCATGACAACCCTCATCCCGTTGTCGTGGTCTAGAAGTTGTTGCACGGACAATGATGTCAGGTTCCGAGTCCTGATGGAGTTGATGCCCTCCACCACCTCTATCGCCGCGAAGGCACAACAACCCCCCAGGCCCCTGGTGCTTCACGTCCGTGACTGGGAATGAACATTGGTCGTCCCATCATTTGCTAGTCCACGATAGCTGGGAGGTCATCGTGGGCGGTGACGGTGCCATGCGTGGGGCAGACCCTGGCACTAGCTCCTCCGGCCGTTGGAATGATGTTGGAGCAGTGACAATATGTGCGGTTAACCTCTTCATCTGTCATGCAGCCGAAGAGGTTGAGGCTCAGCTTCTAGGGCGACTCGCGTTGGTTGAACTCGTGGATTATGCGGGCGTTCTCCTTGAACACGTTGAAGCGTTGGGCCATGTCACTGAGGTCGCGTGCCACCCTGTGGTGCTCGCACTAGTGCTCATGTAGCGCCCACATGGACTCCTCAAATGCCAGGTCCTTATCTACGATGTTCATGGTGCTTGCCGCCGGCGTAGTGGCAACCAACACGATGGCCATGAGTAGCATCGTCGCAAGTGCTCTTGCCATTGTGTGTAGTTATTTTGAGTATCCTAGGTAACGATGGAGCTCCTTACAACAGTCCAACACCTCCTTATATATGGAAAATCCTCTTTCCAAACCATCCTAAAGTACTAGGCCGATCATAGGCAAGGCTGTCACTGAAAATTTTGAGCTGCATGGTGAATCAGGTAGTAATTGAGCAAATCTTGTACTACCTCCATCTGTGTTTATTAGTCCCTATTGTTTTTAAGGTTAAATTTTGACTAAAAAATGTTAATGCATGTCATGATTCATATTTGAATGTAGTTCTCAACGATATTATTTTTGCTACATATAATTTATATTTTATTAGTTAAAATCATGATCAAAATATGATCCAAAATGAACAATCAGGATGAAGGTAGTATATTTCATGTGTAGATCTTACCCGATCTTGAACAATTCTATTATATATCAGTGAAGAATGAACAATAAACCATGCTGCCTTCAAGATAGAGCAGACAAAAAAGTAAATGCGAAGATCATATGTTCGCCACTCACACCTAGAAAATCTGTCTATTTAATATAAAATCATTAGAAAAAGCAACAAAATCACCATATTCATTCTCATACCCTACAGATATATAATACATTGATTGTAAGTTTGAATGGTCTGGATTTCAAATTAAACTAAATAAATGTATATCTCGGTTGATTAGATGCTAGGGACATGATCCATCGATCTCTATTTTCTTTGTAGTTCCTATATGTGGGAAGTGGAAAGACGAATAGGGATAGGGAGCTCAACTCCTTCTCTTTTATAATCGTCGAAATTATATGATGACCTTGCTTGTTCCAGGCATACAATCCTGATACGTGATGGTGTCACTTTTTCGGTCGAGAAGCTGCTCCCTCCCATGAATCATAGCTTTCTAGACACATTGGTTGAACACCATGGAGCAAGATAGAGGAAAAAGTCCTATCCCACTTGATTGAGTTGAACCCATCCACCGTTGGGCTGGTGCATCAGCCTACATCTACATGGACATGCAATCAAAAAATAAACATCATCTCCATCTAAAAAAACATTTTCTCACCTTGTCTAACCACCGACTACCACTTGCCATAGCCCACAGCTCGCCCTTTCTTTTTGTCTTAATGGGTTTAATTAAAGAACACTTACATTGTCACATTATCAAGCTGAACCGCAAGTTGATCAACCACTGTCACAATATTGGACTGAACCGCAAGTTGATCACTCACCGATCTAAAATCAGTAGCAAATGTCATTCATCCTGGAAGCAAATTCTTCATTGCACGGAAGCAAAATTTTGCCCTATTTTAGGCAGCAGTCGTGGTCTCTCACTTTTTTGGACATTTGATGATAAAAACTTGCTCCACTAGCTATTGTATATGTAAAATGGTGTGGTCTATTGTTTGGGCACCCTAAAAAAATAGCCCGAAGTGATGTATATTTACATCATGTTAGCAACTACCCTAAAAATTTGACATCACAGAGGACCACAAGAAAACGGTTGTTTTACATCACTTTGTACCGCAAACTTTCTAACAGCCGCCCTATAATAAGGCACCCACAGATGTGATGTATTTTAGGGAAACTGTTGGAGATGAGAAAAATTTAGAAGTCAAATTGAAGCAAATTATTTGGTTTACAGAGATGAAATTTTCATGCGTTTGAGGCGAAGTCTACGTAGGAAGCAACGAAATATATGTTTTTCTATTATATAAAAGCAACATAAAGAGGGAAAAGCAAACTTCAATTTTTTGAATTTTTGAAGCAAACTCCAATTGTGTGGGAACCAAATTTAGATAACACAGGAAACTGCCCTTCATAAGGATAGAAAATAAAATGATATGAAAACTCATCCGTGCTAAAGTAGTTGACTAGTTTCCATAAAAACTATAGTTAGTTTCCAAAAATTTAACAATTACGAGTGGGTTCACCCGGAACACTCGAAAGCACCTACATTTCTTACGAAATCAGTGATACCGATTTGGGAGATTCCCACATATGCTACTTCATCCACTTCACATGGGTGCTCGCATATGATGCCCCGTAGATAGTTCAATGGGGCGTCATGGATCGATTCGATCCTTAGTGGTTCTCCAAAAGACAATCCATCACCATACCCTTCTTTGGAATGAAGAGATAGGCACCGTCACAAGTTTCTATGAAATATATGTGACATACATTCGCTTAATTTGTGGAGAATCTAGTTTAATACCACTTCACCGCATTATATTTCTCATATTCTTTGAGACATCACCGCATGGAGTCCATAAGTTGTTAACATATCTTCTCTTAGTTGGGGCCATAACAAAATTTTCGTCCAATGATATTTTTATGGTTCCGTGCCACACTGCACAGTTGATAGAAAAGTTCACTGGGAACTCCTATTCAAATCAATGAATTGACCCTATAAGGCTAAAGGATCTTGAAAATGGGTTGGCCCAATAAGCTTTTTTTAAAACCATTTCCCCTACAAAAAGTAAAAATGCGTTCATGAATTTGTAAAAAATCATGATTGTTAAAAATGTTTGTTATTTTAGAAAACATGATCCTGTATTAAAAAAATATTCTCAAATTTGAAAAATATTATAAATTTTTAAAATGGACGTATTTTCTGAAAAGCTAAATAATTTTTAAATCGCCATATTTTTTTCTAAAGATTGACCAATTTTTAAAATGGTTTGTATTTTTTTTAAATGTTCATCAAATTTATAAAAATGTTTGTAAATTAGATAATTGAACACAGAAAAAAGGAAAGAAAAATTGGATTGGAAGGAAATAAGATAAGAGAAACCCGAGAAAACATAAATAAAAAAGAAAAGGAAAAAACTATTACATGGGTCGTCCCATGTGCGGGTTTGTCCTATGTGATATAGAGACAAGACATTGCAAAAGACTATGAATATCCCTTTTTACAGCATTCCACATGTAGGTCGATAAAAAACCCCTATTTGCCCTGATGTGGTGAAGCAACAAGGTAAGGGCGTGGGCTGAGGCACATTGAACTGTACTAGCTACAATAAGATCTAGATGTTGAAGAAAGAGGTTGGGCAAACGAGAACCTATTTTTTATTACACGATTGATTTTTGTTCCCTATTTTTTGGCCTTGTTCATGAACAAGCCACTAGGTTATTTCATCCCCTTTTACTTCCTTAATATTAATTGGAAATATTTCTAAGGCAATGCTAGGACTGGCGAGCTCTTGCACCATCTGATCTCGTTTTACCGATGACTTTGAAGGGGCATCACGACAAAAAAAGAAATTTCACATACATGATTTTCGTGTGTATATGCAAAATTGGAGCAAAGTTTTATCTATTTGTTTAAAAAATGTGCATGTGACAAAAAGACTAGGTATGCAGCAAAACCCCCATTGGATGCAGTGGGCGGCGTCTTATGTAACATAAATGACGAATGTATGTAACATGAATAACGTCTGCAAAAACATAAGATATATTCGCAACATGGCATCAACCCATTGTAATAGTCGTCCTAGAATTAATGAAACTTATCATCACCGTGTATGCAACAAACCACATATGTGTTTGAAACACGTAAGAACAACCTTATGCATTACCATAAATATTACAATGAAACTACATTGTTGCATCTGGCTCAGGGATGATGACTACGGAGTGGCAAAGGCCCTCATCACATCTAGTGAACATCGAGGTTCTTATCATTCTACAATATGAATAAGGAGAGACGAGCTAACGCGAGGGGGTGCTGATTTGATTGAGATGAGGAAAAAATCAATGGGGTGGATATGAAAATCTCTAGGGAGTAAAATGCTAAAGAGAGGAGTAGAAGTAGAAGAGGTGGATTATGTGTAAGATGGCAACGACGGACACAAAGGTAAACATGGCATATGGAGCGGAAATGTTAAGTACTTAGTAAAGTCTTTGAGCCAATCACAGAGAAGGAGGCAAGGGAGAAGTTCTTCAAACATAGGAAAATTATAGAGGTAATTTAGTGAGAAGACATAGACACCGTAAGCTCAATGAAGACGAGGATTTGTTTACCAAGTTCAAGTTGCTGGCACAACTCTGCGTCTGGTTGAAGGGGTTTATATTAAACTTAAAATACTAGGTCTACACCCTATTATACTTGAGCTACAGTCTCTTGAATTTAGTGCAATCACTCATTGTAGATCTTCAAGGTGATCTCTGGTACCTTCACAGACTTGTTCTTTAGTAGTCCACAAGTACTCAGGACGCTTAGAACTAACACTTAACCGTTCAGTGGATGCATAGTCCACAAGAGTAAAAGGTTAAGTTAAGTTTCAATCAAGTTCTTCAGTGATGCTCAATCACTTAGTTGTTTTTAGGCTTTGGATTTTTCCTCTTTTAAGATTCTAACAATCTCTTCTGGATGATGGCTTGCACAGACAAACTCTTGTCAATTCTCTCACGAATCAGCCGGCCATCTAAGGTTGAAGTGGGGTGTCTATTTATAGCTGGGAGCAATCCCAAGGCTGATATGACCATGGGAGATAGTGGCCAACCAACGTACACGCGACATGTGGCAAAACGGTCAAATTTCAAATGCAACCATAGATTGACTTGCGAAACAAGCATCTGGCTCCTTTGCGAGGACTTTTACCTACAATGTCTCGAAGAACTTCATCTCGGACACCAAAGAGAAACAAATCACATCAAAGAGATTTCAAAGTCTTCACTCGAAGAAATAGGTTTGGTTGAGCACACACTGAAGACCTAAATATCAATTATCTCTCAGACCCCCTTTATAGTATGGTTTTCCCAATGACTCAAAATAAGAAAATGAAGCTAGAAAACTAATGTCTTCACTACAACTTCATTTTCCTAGTAGCAAGTTGATTATTCCTCGAACAAGCATTCTGAAGATATTCACTGTCACCACGATTTTAGGGTTCACACTTCCCAGTTAAACCAAAATCCTCAAGTACCTTCTGTGTACGCACAAAGAAATTAGACCCTTAACTACTTTGTCATTAATCATACAAAACCCTCTACGGGGCACTGGTCGCACTTACAGTATGGTATTGGTTCATCTTAATGGCATACACATTAGTTGACTTTCTAAGGTTGTAGGACCTTGAGAAGAGGTGTCTAGAGGGGGGGTAATTAGACACTAAGTGCCAAAGTTGCAGTTTTTAAGTTTCTTTGAGTTTAAGTGGAGTTTAGGCACAATTTCAACATTCACAATACATATCAAGCAAGCATGCAAAGAGTATATGAGCAGCGGAAAGTAAAGCATGCAACTTGCAAGAAAGTAAAGGGAAGGGTTTGGAGGATTCAAACGCTTGGAGACACAGATGTTTTTGGCGTGGTTCCGATAGGTGGTGCTATCGTACATCCACGTTGATGGAGACTTCAACCCACGAAGGGTAACGGCTGCGCGAGTCCACGGAGGGCTCCACCCACGAAGGGTCCACGAAGAAGCAACCTTGTCTATCCCACCATGGCCGTCGCCCACGAAGGACTTGCCTCACTAGCGGTAGATCTTCACGAAGTAGGCGATCTCCTTGCCCTTACAAACTCCTTGGTTCAACTCCACAATCTTGTCGGAGGCTCCCAAGTGACACCTAGCCAATCTAGGAGACACCACTCTCCAAGAAGTAACAAATGGTGCGTTGATGATGAACTCCTTGCTCTTGTGCTTCAAATGATAGTCTCCCCAACACTCAACTCTCTCTCATAGGTTTTGGATCTGGTGGAAAGAAGATTTGAGTGGAAAGCAACTTGGGGAAGGCTAGAGATCAAGATTCATATGGTAGGAATGGAATATCTTGGCCTCAACACATGAGTAGGTAGTTCTCTCTCAGAAATGGTAAGTTGGAAGTGTAGGTTCGTTCTGATGGCTCTCTCCACGAATGAAGAGGAGGTGGAGGGGTATATATAGCCTCCACACAAAATCTAACCGTTACACACAATTTTACCAAACTCGGTGGGACCGAATCGTTAAACTCGGTCAGACCGATTTAGCAAATAATGTGACCGTTAGGGTTTTCGGTGGGACCGAAATGCAACTCGGTGAGACCGATTCGGTTAGGGTTAGGGCATAACGTAATCTCGGTAAGACCGATTACACAAACTCGGTGAGACCGATTTGGTAATAAGCTTTCCAGAGAGTTGGTCAGGCAAACTCGGTGGGACCGATTACTCAAACTCGGTGAGACCGATTTTGGTAATAAGTTTCCAGAGAGTTTGCATTGTAATCTCGGTAGTACCGATTGCTCAAACTCGGTGAGACCGATTTTGATAATGGACATACACAGAGAGATTACAATCCCATCTCGGTGAGACCGAGATCCCTATCGGTAAGACCGATTTGCTTAGGGTTTGTGGCAGTGGCTATGACTTTGGAATCGGTGGCGCCGGATAGGAAGAATCGGTGTGACCGATTTTGGCTTTGGGTTTAGGTCATTTGTGGAAGTGGGAAAGTAGCTGAGGGTTTTGGAGCATATCACTAAGCACATGAAGCAAGAGGCTCATTAAGCAACACCTCATCCCTCCTTGATAGTATTGGCTTTTCCTATAGACTCAATGTGATCTTGGACCACTAAAAATGTAAAATGAAGAGTCTTGAGCTTGAAGCTTGAGCCAATCCTTTGTCCTTAGCATCTTGAAGGAGTTCCCACATCCTTTAGTCCATGCCACTCCATTGTTGAACTTATCTGAAACATGCTAGATAAAAGTGTTAGTCCAACAAGAGATATGTTGACATTAATTACCAAAACCACCTAGGGAGCACTTGTGCTTTCAATCTCCCCCTTTTTGGTAATTGATGGCAACATACATCAAAGCTTTAGATAAAGATATAAAGAATAGCAAGAAAAGCTTTGGAAAGACATGTAACAAACATAGGCTCCCCCTACATGTATGCAATCATGTGAATATGGAATGTAGAAGCATGTGAGAGCATAAACATGATAGAGCAGGCAATGTGTTACATGTATCTTGGCCATATGCCTCAGAGCAAAGAATGTTGAAGAGAATACCTTCATGCTCATGAGTCCTTCTTGCAAACAATATGTACATCAACAAGAATTCCTCATACACATGATTGTGATGCATATACTTACCTTGCAGTCTTGAGTTGGCTTGGGTGGGATGAACCTGCGTAAACAAGGTTAGATAACACAGATACATCTACCAGCCAGAGCAAACAGAAGAAACCACAAGAATACCAAGACTGGGATGACATGTAGAGAGTGAGTACTAAGTACCACATTGAATTAGACATGTCCCCAAGAGTAAAGATATGCAATGAATTTGAATAATCTCTTTCCCTTAGATGTCTTGCTCCCCCTGAATCTAACATGGGATACTGGGAGAAGATAGGGAACAGAAAATCAGAGCTTGAAAGAAAACAGAGCTGAAAGATATGAATGATGATCAGAGCTGATGCATACTAATGCAAATAGGCACAACAAAACATATGAACATGTCTCTCGCCTCAAAAAGACATGTGGACATCTCTCCTCTTGAACACCAAGCATCTGGGATCCTTGAGAAATACTTTCTACTTAAGTATTCTCTCCCCCTGGAGATTTCTCTCTTTCTCTTGAGGGTCTCTCCCCCTAGAAGGTCTCTCTCCCCCTTTAGGAGATGATATCTCTCTCCCTCAAGAAGGTGATAAGCTTTGATGCTCTCTCTCTCTTCAAATGATAAGCTTTGATGTTCTCTCTCTCCCCCTTTGACATCAATTTCCAAGAAGGGTCTTCTGGAATCTGTCGAATGGGTTTGGTCCTTGAGACACAGAACAAAGCAATGATAAAAATATGATGCTTGTAGAGGACAAGATTCATTGAGTGGAGCTGGATTAGAAGAAACACAGAATTATGTGGCAAACTGTTTTTCCTGTTATAAAATCGGTGGCACCGAGTGAGTTGCTTCGGTTGGACCGAAAGGATTCGGTTGGGCCGAAAATAACAAATTGGTGAAACCGAGTTCATCGCAGAGAAAACACTTGTCACCTCAGCTCACTTAGACTGGTAAGATCTAACAAAGATTTGCAAGGAATTTACTGAAAGATGTGCAATGAATTGGAATGCAGAAAATGCAGAACAAACAGAAGAAAGAAATCTAGATGAAGTTTTTTTTGAAAGGGGAAAGGAATATGCATGAGACCAATGCAAAAACACAGAAAAGAACACAAGAGAACTTCACCTAGAGATGGTCGGCGACAAAGTCACCTATGTTAGAGTATATTGACTTAGGAGTCAAGTGAGATCACTTGATCATAGGTCATACTCATCGTTTAAGCTCAAAATGGGGTTGCCATTTTTCGTTTAAGCATCTTGATGTATTCACATCTTGTCGAGTTGCTTTAGCTCATGACTTGGAGTAAAGCTTCTCTAAGATGGAATAACATACCTTGGTTGGTGGTGTTGTCCATGTAGTTGAACTTGTGTGGGTTGCTCAAGGTTGATGTAGCTCATCAAGAATTTGGAGCACCACTTGGAATTTTAGTCCATCTACCTACATGGGTTAGTTCTTGCAAGGAAGAGCACTTGTGTATCCAAAATGACAATCATGAAGCTCAACATAGAATTTGTCAAAGGATATGTTTGAGTGGTTTCGTGCTTCCTTGTCTTCAACCACCATAGTGTAGAGACTTGGTGATGTAGAGATTGCTCAAGATATGAGTAGATTACAATCTCATGGAGTTTGATTCCACCAAGTACCTACATGGGTTAGATAACATGCAAGATACAAATATATCCAAGACATAAGATTTTCATCATAAGAGAAATATCAAGGATTAGTCATAAGCTCATGTCTTGCATGTATCCAATGGAGTTTCTACTCCAAGTTTGAAGCATCAATGATGTTCAATTCTCCTCTTAACCTGCAAAACACTTTCTCATCAAGAGGTTTAGTGAATATATCCGCTAATTGCTTTTCGGTGCGAACATGCTTAAGATCAATGTCACCCTTAGCAACATGATCTCGAATGAAATGATGACGAACTTCAATATGCTTAGTTCGAGAATGTTGCACAGGATTATGACCAATTTTGATAGCACTTTCATTGTCACAAAGCAATGGAACATGTCTCACATATATCCCATAATCTTTAAGAGTTTGGGTCATCCAAAGTAATTGAGCACAACATGAACCAGCGGCAATATATTCAGCTTCGGCAGTGGATAAGGATACCGAGTTTTGTTTCTTGGAGGACCAAGACACAAGAGATCTACCAAGAAATTGACAAGTACCCGAAGTGGACTTTCTATCAACCTTGTCTCCGGCATAGTCCGAGTCGGAATAGCCAACAAGATCGAAAGAGGCCCTCTTAGGATACCAAATGCCAAAGTTTGGTGTATGGATTAAGTATCTCACTATCCTTTTCACGGCCTTAAGATGACATTCCTTAGGAGCAGCTTGATATCGTGCACACATGCACACACTTAGCATGATATCGGGACATGAAGCACATAGATATAACAATGAACCGATCATAGAGCGACAAACCTTTTGATCAACCGGTTCACCATCTTTGGTCAAGTCATTATGTCCACTAGTAGGCATGGGTGTAGACATACCTTTGCATTCTTGCATATTGAACTTCTTGAATAAGTCCTTGGTGTACTTCGTTTGAGAAACAAAGGTACCTTCCTTAGTTTGCTTGATTTGCAACCCAAGAAAGAATTTGAGTTCACTCATCATAGACATCTCAAACTTCTCCGACATTAGCTTCCCAAACTTTTCACTAAAATGAGGGTTAGTTGAACCAAATATGATATCATCAACATAAATTTGGCACACAAATAGTTCTCCATTAACCCTTTTAGTAAAAAGAGTAGAATCAATTTTCCCAATTTCAAAGCCTTTTTCAATAAGGAACTTGGTCAAGCATTTATACCAAGCTCTAGGAGCTTGTTTAAGACCATAAAGAGCTTTGTGAAGTTTGTAAACATGATTGGGTTTCTTAGGATTGACAAAGCCGGGAGGTTGCTTAACATAAACTTCCTCCTCTATTTCACCATTTAGAAAAGCACTTTTAATGTCCATTTGGTACAAGGTGATATCATGATGATTAGCATAGGCAAGTAAGATGCGAATGGACTCAAGTCTAGCAACGGGGGCGTAAGTCTCACCATAGTCCATACCTTCGACTTGTGTGTAGCCTTGGGCGACGAGACGTGCTTTGTTGCGAACTACTTGTCCATCTTCATCTTGCTTGTTGCGAAACACCCATTTGGTACCGATGACGTTGTGGTTGTTGTCGGGCTTCTCAACCAATGTCCAAACTTGATTCCTCTCAAAGTTATGTAGCTCTTCATGCATGGCATTTATCCAATCCGGATCTTCCAATGCTTCTTCAACCTTCATAGGTTCAATGCTAGAGATGAAAGAATAGTTTTCACAAAAGTTAGCTAAACGAGTTTTAGAGCGAGTGATTCTCCCGGTTTGAATGTCATTGTAGATTTGCTCGACGGGATGATCTTTAGCAACTCTTGCTCGAACTCGTGAAAGCTTTTGCTTGGGTCTTCGTTGAACATCTTCTTCATCTTGTTCTTCTTCTTCTTCTTGGCCTTCGTCATTGTTGGCATTGTCGTTCTCTTGTCGTGGTGGAGAAGGAGGTTGTTGATGTTCATCTTGATGCACTTCCTCGTTTTCTTCATCTTGGTGTGTCCCGCTTGTGGATGCTTCCGTATCAACTCTTGGTTCACCTTGTTGTGAAGTTGAAGCTTCCACTTGGACGGACGAGGTACTCTCCTTCACCTCCGTTGGACGAACCTTGCCAATAGCCAAGTCTTGAATTGCTTCCGAAGGATCTTTGTCACCTACATCAATTGGCAATTGCTCTACTTGCGAGCCGTTAGATTCATCAAACTTCACATCTACCGTCTCTTCAACCTTTCGGGTGAAATTGTTGTAGACACGGTAAGTGTGAGAGTTTGAGCCATAACCTAGTAGGAAACCTTCATGAGTCTTAGAAGCAAATTTAGAGCGACGATGCTTATCAAGAATGTAGCACTTTGAGCCGAATACTCGAAAGTATCCAACTTGGGGTTTGTTACCGGTGAGGAGCTCGTATGCCGTCTTGCCGAGTAGCTTGTGAAGATACAAGCGATTTGTTGCATGACAAGCTGTCTCAACCGCTTCTGCCCAAAAGTGCTTCGGCGTCTTGTACTCATCAAGCATCGTTCTCGCCATTTCGATGAGCGTCCGGTTCTTCCTCTCAACAACTCCGTTTTGTTGAGGTGTGTACGTAGCCGAGAACTCGTGTGAAATCCCTTCTTCGTCAAGAAAGGTGTCCACATTTGCGTTCTTGAACTCCGTTCCGTTGTCGCTGCGAACCTTCTTGATCTTCACTTCAAATTGATTTTGGGCCTTCCTAGCGAAGTTTTTGAAGATCTTTTGGACCTGCGATTTATCATCGAGAAAGAACACCCACGTAAATCTTGAAAAATCATCAACTATAACTAGACCAAAAGAATTTCCACCGAGACTCTTGTAAGAGTTGGGACCAAAGAGATCCATGTGAAGTAGCTCGAGTGGCCTCCTTGTAGTCATGATGTTCTTCACGGGATGCCTTCCTCCAACCTGTTTACCTGCCTGACAAGCGCTGCAAAGTCTATCCTTATCAAATATGACATCGTTAACTCCAAGGATATGATTTCCTTTAATAAGCTTGTCAAGGTTTCGCATACCAACATGACCTAATCGTCTATGCCATAACCAACCTTTTGAGGATTTAGCAATGAAGCAAGTTTTAGGTTGAGCCTTTTTAGTGAAATCAACAATGTATAGATCACCTCTACGCACACCGGTAAAGACCATTTTATGATTATCTCGACGAAACACTTGGCAATCTACTTCAGTAAATAGAACATTGAAACCGAAATCAGCAAGTCTAGATACTGAAAGTAAGTTGTAACCAAGAGATTCAACGAGCATGACATTTTGTATGGAGCTATCATGTGATATGGCCACCTTACCGAGGCCAACCACCTTACCCTTTGAGTTGTCACCGAAAGTGACATACTTTCGAGGACTATCATTATCAGCAAGCTCACGAACATGTCTTTATCTCCGGTCATGTGATCGGTACATCCACTATCAAGAACCCATTCCTTTCCTCCTGACATATATCCCCGAAGATTTGCCATAAGACCAAAATGTCTCATTGCATCATCAAGATCGAAGTCACTATCATCATCCTCATCATAGTATCCATGTTCAACATCGTCATGTGGTGGATCAAGTCCTAGAGAGGGTGATTCATTAGAATGAGTTTGACAATAATCTTGCTTATGAATTTTTATAGCTTTGGAAATAATATCACTAATAATACCAACATTTCCTTTGGCACGCATAAGGTTTGTAAGTTCAAATAGACGATCACCAAACATAGGATCACTAGTATTCATCTTACTCAAGGCAATAGGCTTATGGAGAATTTCATCAAGATTTTTCAAGGAATAATCTGGAAATCGTTCCTCAAGAAATTTCCATATGGTGTAGGCACACTTGAAAGTAGGCAAACATCCAATCAAGTTTCTAGGCAATCCTCTAATGATAAGTTCGGCAGTTCTAAGATTCCTAATCATGTCAATTGACTCATCATGGGTAGGATGCATAGGATCAACATAAGGTGCACAAGGGCTAGCAATGTACTTGTTAAAATGATATTGATTGAAAATAACAAGCATCTCATTTTTCCACTCATGAAAATACTCTCCATCAAGAATAGGCACTCTATGTCTAAGACTCCCAATAGTAGACTCATCCATCTTCCTCCAATGGTGATTAAACCAAAGCAATGGAGACCAATGCTCTGATACCACTTGTAGGACCTTGAGAAGAGGTGTCTAGAGGGGGGTGATTAGACACTAAGTGCCAAAGTTGCAGTTTTTAAGTTTCTTTGAGTTTAAGTGGAGTTTAGGCACAATTTCAACATTCACAATACATATCAAGCAAGCATGCAAAGAGTATATGAGCAGCGGAAAGTAAAGCATGCAACTTGCAAGAAAGTAAAGGGAAGGGTTTGGAGGATTCAAACGCAATTGGAGACACGGATGTTTTTGGCGTGGTTCCGATAGGTGGTGCTATCGTACATCCACGTTGATGGAGACTTCAACCCACGAAGGGTAACGGCTGCGCGAGTCCACGGAGGGCTCCACCCATGAAGGGTCCACGAAGAAGCAACCTTGTCTATCCCACCATGGCCGTCGCCCACGAAGGACTTGCCTCACTAGCGGTAGATCTTCACGAAGTAGGCGATCTCCTTGCCCTTACAAACTCCTTGGTTCAACTCCACAATCTTGTCGGAGGCTCCCAAGTGACACCTAGCCAATCTAGGAGACACCACTCTCCAAGAAGTAACAAATGGTGCGTTGATGATGAACTCCTTGCTCTTGTTCTTCAAATGATAGTCTCCCCAACACTCAACTCTCTCTCATAGGTTTTGGATCTGGTGGAAAGAAGATTTGAGTGGAAAGCAACTTGGGGAAGACTAGAGATCAAGATTCATATGGTAGGAATGGAATATCTTGGCCTCAACACATGAGTAGGTAGTTCTCTCTCAGAAATGGTAAGTTGGAAGTGTAGGTTCGTTCTGATGGCTCTCTCCACGAATGAAGAGGAGGTGGAGGGGTATATATAGCCTCCACACAAAATCTAACCGTTACACACAATTTACCAAACTCGGTGGGACCGAATCGTTAAACTCGGTCAGACCGATTTAGCAAATAATGTGACCGTTAGGGTTTTCGGTGGGACCGAAATGCAACTCGGTGAGACCAATTCAGTTAGGGTTGGGGCATAACGTAATCTCGGTAAGACCGATTACACAAACTCGGTGGGACCGATTTGGTAATAAGCTTTCCAGAGAGTTGGTCAGGAAAACTCGGTGGGACCGATTACTCAAACTCGGTGAGACCGATTTTGGTAATAAGTCATCCAGAGAGTTTGCATTGTAATCTCGGTAGTACCGATTGCTCAAACTCGGTGAAACCGATTTTGATAATGGACATACACAGAGAGATTACAATCCCATCTCGGTGAGACCGAGATCCCTATCGGTAAGACCGATTTGCTTAGGGTTTGTGGCAGTGGCTATGACCTTTGGAATCGGTGGCGCCGGATAGGAAGAATCGGTGTGACCGATTTTGGCTTTAGGTTTAGGTCATTTGTGGAAGTGGGAAAGTAGCTGAGGGTTTTGGAGCATATCACTAAGCACATGAAGCAAGAGGCTCATTAAGCAACACCTCATCCCTCCTTGATAGTATTGACTTTTCCTATAGACTCAATGTGATCTTGGATCACTAAAATGTAAAATGAAGAGTCTTGAGCTTGAAGCTTGAGCCAATCCTTTGTCCTTAGCATCTTGAAGGAGTTCCCACATCCTTTAGTCCATGCCACTCCACTGTTGAACTTATCTGAAACATGCTAGATAAAAGTGTTAGTCCAACAAGAGATATGTTGACATTAATTACCAAAACCACCTAGGGAGCACTTGTGCTTTCAAAGGTGCATGCCATATATTCTCGTAATAGCCACATTAGCCATTCCCAGAATAATTTGTGCCACAAGTTTGATTAAAATGAATACAAATGTGAAAGCTGCTAAATGGGGGTAATTTGTGTCACAAACGTGAAACTGTGGGGTAAAAATGAAATTAACTTTTTTAGAATTCGGCAAACCGAAGAGATCCACGGTTTTTCAATACACTTTTGGAAAGATTAGAGATGTATTTCCTTCACTTTACCTATATGTAAGTCGCGTGAAAATCAACTTTCGGTCAATCAAATTTTGAGCCATTGTTTTTTTGGCTTTGAGGTTCGTGTTTTTTTCTGGCTGTTCTAAGTTGTTTTAGGCTGGTTCTTTGGCTGACCACAAATTTGGGCCAGTCAATTTCTTGATGGGCTAAGCCCATTACCTATGTGGCCCAGCCCCCCCCCCCCTTCATTTTGATTTTTTCCTCTTTTTTGTCTTTTGTTTGTTTCTTTATTAGTTGGCTTTTTTGTTGGTATTTTGGGATGTTGTGTGAGTGTAAACATATATACACAAATACTACAAACTATATATGAAAACTGTATTATTATATGATTATTCTTTACATACTACAAAAAGTGAAATTTCAGGGCAAAGTTGTGTGCAAGTTTTTTTTCTTTTTTTCTTCTTAAATAGTAATACCAATTGCACAAATTCATTGTTCCTTATAAACTTCATTGTTTTTATTTATTTTATTTCTTATTTAATGGTAATACCAGTGTGGCTAATTCATTCCTTCTTAGGAAACTCCATTTTGCACAAAATCCACTATGATATGCTTATTGTTGCATATTTAAAAAAGCATAATTTTTGGGTATGTTGTGTAAGCAATTTGTTCCTGTTTGTTCCAGATTTGTTTTCATTTTCTTTCTTCTTAAAGGTTAATACCAATGCCACCAGTTCATTCTTCCTTGGAAAATCTCATTATTTTGATTTTGATTTAGTTTTTGTTTCTTTTAAAGGGTAATACCAAAGCCACTAATTCATTATTTCTTAAAAAACTTTATTATTCTGTTTTTTTAGATTTCATTTCATTTTGTATCTTCTATTATAAGGTGACTGACTAGGTTGCACGCAAAGTCAGGTTCGCTATATTTGAACCTTCAAATATTTTTTTTCTCGCGTGGGACCTATCTATTTCTTTCCCAATTCATCATCTACTCTGAGCTATCCACACACTGCGACTCTGCCGGGCTGCTCCATTACCGGCCAGACCGGCGCTGCGGGCGGTGGAAGCAATCCATGGACAGATGCACGCAACACATCACGCTCAGCTGCATGAACAGCACACCACGGCCAGCCGGAGCTAGCTAGCTCACGCGCACATCCAGCCAAAGCTAGATAGCTAGCTCACGCACGCAGACGCACTCCACACCACACCACCCCACACTGCACACCATACGCTGCATGCAAAGAAAAAGTGACTGACCCAAATCACAAATTCAGGCGACTGCCTGGTAGTTCAGTCCCTGTTTCCTTGGCATCTGCATTACAAGACCCGAGTGTTTATATTGTCACACAAAAACCTGGAAAGCACAAGGACCGATGAAGTAGAAATGTACGATTAATGAGGATTACAAGCATGCATGTAAACAACTAAGCGACGAAAGCAGTAAAAAAACAAACAAAGCAACGCAAACTTTTAATTCACATTCAACAAGGCCATGGAACTTCATTGCTGGTTGTAGTAGCTCAGCGGTCGAGCAAGATGGCCTCAATGACCCGGATGAACTCCTTTGGCGCGGTGAGCTGTGGGAAGTGGCTGGAGGACTGGATGACAACCGAGGCCGCGCCGCCGCCACCAGCGCACCCGGCCAGTCGGTGCTGCATGTAGCGGGCAACTGCGAGCGGCGCCACGGCGTCCTGGGTGCAGTGCACGATGGTGCATGGTGCCTTGACGTCCGGGAGCACGTCCCGGACGTCGCAGGTGAGCACGGCGCGCATGACGCGGAGCGCGGTGCCCGGGCGCATCATCGCCAGCTGCTTGGCGAACTTTGCGACGGCGGCCGGGTGGTCCACCCCGACCACGGTCTCGGCGAAGAGCGGCGCCCACTCGGTGAAATCGGCCTCGATGGCTCCGAGCATGGCGTCCACCTCTCCGCGGTCGAATCCGCCCTCGTAGCCGTCGTCGTTGATGTACCTGGTCCAACGTACGTGCAATTAAAACGGCCATGGTTCAGTGACATCCTTACGGTCATTTCGTTTCGTACGTTTATTTAAGTCATGTACTAGTACGAAAGCTGGGAGTGTGATTTGAAGAACCTAGGTGACGCCCCAACCAGCACGAGGTGGCTGAATAGGTCTGGCCTTGCCAGCGACGCGATGCAGCCGATCATGCCAGCCATGGAGTGCCCCAGGAACACTGTTCCCCTCAGCCCGAGCTCGTCCATCAGCGCCACAAGTTCATCGGCGAAGTCGTGGTACGAAAACCGCCGCTCTGAGCACCCGCCGCCGTCCGCCGCGCCGGAGAAGCTCCAGTCGAAGACGACGACCCGGAACTTGTCCGCCAGCGACGGGACGACGTCGTCCCAGACGAACCGGCTGCCCCCGTAGCCGTGGGCGAGCACCAGGGTCTCACCGACGTTGCCGAAAACCCTCGCATTCATCTCGATCAGTAATTTGAGTACAGCAGTGAGGAGCAAGAGGCTACAATATTGCTTAACTCCCGTGCTAGCTAGAGATGAGAACATATGGCTACTTCTGGCCTCAATTTATAGGGAAACCCGAAGCACCAAGATAAGATCGATCAACCAGAGAGGGAGGAGGGCAGGCAGTGATACCCTTGTGAGAATTATTAACCGGGCACTGAGATGTGTACAGCTGCATGTGACATCCAGATGGCTACAACTATACCGGAGGAGAAGAGACCACTGCATGCCTCGAAGAGTTTCCTGGCGGTTGTTTATCGTGCGTCTATATCGATGGTGACGAGGGGCCAAAAAGGTGTCACTTGGAGTTTTGCGTGTGCACAATGCGCGGTGATGGCGACCAAGGCAGATTCCGTGAACTGGAGGGTTAGGTCTCCCGATGGTCCGATTTTGTCGCAGTTTGACACGGGATAGTTTTATGCCAGTTTCTGTGGACTGTGTCCTTCTCGCACTCCACGAAATACTGAAACCATGTATGTCACTTGCATGGAAACAAAGGATTTGTCTATGCCTATGTCCCTGTCGTGCCGTTGTTTCCGTGACACGGAAGCTGTGCGTGATGAATCAGTTTCCCATATTAATACTCACCGGCCCATCACCAAATCTCTCGACGAAGGTTTCAACGAGCCACCGGTGTGTTATATTACTTCAGGTACGGCTGCAGAGATCCTTCTTTTCGTTAGTGTGAACAGTTCAGAGATGCAAGGCTTTATTACCCTTCATAGTCCCATTTTCTATGTAATAAGAGGCCAAGTCCAGCGTTGTATCTCACCGTACGCACGAGTCTCGCTTCGGTACACCCCCACACTAAACGTATAAAGGACAATATAGCTAGACCTTTCACAAATCATATCCGCTTATGTAGATAAGCTGTATAGTAGCCCAACTCATATTTGGCACTGGTTATAGGCTTTGTCCTGGGCTCGGCCCACTTACCTTTTTTCTTCCTTTTTTTAGCTTTAAAAAAGTTGCACCACTTAGGATTGCTCGCCGCCTCTGGCGACGTTGAGAATTTTACCTTCTTTTTTCGAGTTTTTCCCTCTAGCTAGGGTTTCGCCTCCTCTCGCTGCCTCTGGCGACATTGAGAATTTTACCGTCTTTCTCGCCGGCAGTCGTGGGATCTGACCTCGGGCCGATTCGTGGGGTAGCTCTGTCTGCCGCCCAGGCCTGGATCGGTCTTCTACCTCCAGAGAATTAGGGTTTTTCGTGTGAGATCGGTTCTGCATTGGCGGCTCTCGACGGCGAGCCAGGGAAGCACTTCGGCGTCTGATCGTAAGGGAAAAGGCAATCTGGAGGAGATGACGCAGGAGCTGGCCCTTAAGGAAGATGACCTCGATGATGTGATCTTCGAGGATGATGACGCCCCGGCGGAGGAGAAACTCCGGTGGATGATCCTAGCCCGAGTTCATATGGACAAGGGTTTCAGCAACTACTGGTTCTTCCGCAACATGAGGTCGGCATGGGATCTAGCCAGGCCAGTCAAGATCAAAACCTTGGAGGAAAATCTCTTCCAGATGCAATTTGACTCCTTGGGGGATTGGGAACGCGTCACACAGGGAGGCCCATGGTACTTTAGGGGTAATCCAGTGATCATCACCCCATACGATGGATACACAAAGCCCTCCTCGATTGAGCTCTTCACCTTTGAGATATGGGCACGGATCATTGAACTCCCCATCGCTTATCATGGGAAAGTGAAGGCGTTGGCCTCAAAGATCGACGAGTTTGTAGATTCGGACTCTTTTGACTTCGAAGGCAATTTATACAGGGTCAAAGTCAGGCTGGACGTATGACACCCTCTGAACAAAGCAATATCTCTGATCCGTGGTGGTGAGAGGGAGATCTTCGCTGTCAAGTACGAACGCTTGCCCGACTGGTGTCAGGTGTGCGGCATGATGGGCCATGAGTTCAAAGAGCATGAGGATGGGGTGCATCCCCGCTCTGCCCTAGTTTTCAAAAATCTTCGTGCTCCTGCGACAACTGCTTGGGGAACGCGACGCCGGGACAGAAACCAGAAAGTTCAGAACAATGATGCGCATGCTACGCCCTACCCGGAGTCGAGCCAACATGATGCACAGGTTCATGAAGAGATGAGCATGGAGGTGAATGACGCCAACAGAAAACACCCGTCGGACCAAGTGGCTGGCTCCCCGGTTCTCAAGTCCGCTACGGGGTTGGAGGTGGTTGTGGCGGCAAAATCAGGCGGGGGAACTATGCCGCTTAGCCCTCCTCCTAAGCAAGACCCAAAACGCTCCAAGCTCATGGGACAGCCTGGTAAGGGAGGAAATTTGGGCGAGAAGGCTGGTACAATTGTAGCAAAGAAGAACCCCAATAGGGGAAAAAGCTCGGACGTGAGATCGGCGCGGCCTCCGCGGCGGAGGACCGCCGGACGCAATGAATCTCTTAAGCTGGAACTGCCGGGGGATTGGCAACGCCTCGACAGTTTAAGAGCCGCGCGAACTCGCTAATAAGTTTGCCCCAAGAGTACTTTGTATAGTTGAAACCCAGATTAGTGGGGAGAGAGCGGAAAATCTGAAAAGTACTTTAGGTTATGATAATTCTTTTGCTGTTGATGCCTCTGGTAGGAGCGGAGGTTTAGCTATTTTCTGGAATAATGAAATAAAGAATGAGATTTTGGGCTACTTGAAGTATCATATTGATTGCAAGATTACCGGTGTAGGTGATCAACCATGGAGGCTCTCCTGCTTCTATGGGGAAGCTCAGACCCATATTCGCCATCATACATGGACTACAATGAAGAACCTGTCCACTCTACATGATATGCCATGGGTGTTCATAGGGGATATTAACGAGGTTTTGAAGCACGATGAACATGATGGGATTGGTTCGAGGAGTCAATCACAAATCCAGGGCTTCAGTGATGCGGTTGACGTATGTGGTTTGATTGATCTCGGTTTCAAGGGTACTAGGTGGACCTATGAGAAGAAAGTCACGGGAGGATCATATACCCGTGTAAGATTGGACAGGGCCCTCGGCTCAATGGATTGGTGTGGTCTGTTTCCATCAGCGGTTGTTGAACACATCACGGCAGCAATGTCGGATCACTCGGCCATCCTCTTACAATTAGCGCAATCAAATGGAGGTGACAAGAAAGCAAAGCAATTCAGGTATGAGGTGATGTGGGAAACACACTCCGATCTGAAACCAATTTTACAAGCTGCATGGGAGTCCAACAGCCATAATCTATCGGTTTGTGAAGTCCATGCGAATCTCGAGGCGCTGGCAAATAACCTAGGCGAATGGGCACAAGCCACTTTTGGAAGTGTTCGAGGAGAAATCCGATGTTTAAAAAAGGACCTGGAACGCTTGCGTAGTGACGTCAGGCGGTTGGGCCCGTCTCATGTAGAAATCAAAATCAAATACCGCCTGATCAAACTATATTTACATGAGGAACTGATGTGGAGACAGCGTTCACGTGTCGAATGGCTCTCTGCAGGGGATCGGGATTCTCTTTTTTTTTCATATGCGGGCCTCTATGCGGAGGAGAAAGAATTTAATTAAGGCCCTAGGGAGGCCGGATGGGCAAGTAACTTCTAAGCTAACTGAGATTCAACATATGGCACTTGACTTTTATAAACAGCTCTATACTTCTGAAGGAGTGCAGGGGTGGAGGATGTTCTTCAGCATGTGCCCGTGAAGGTTAGACCGGAGATGAATGAATTGCTTCAGGCCTCGTATGAGGCGAAGGAGGTTAAGACAACTCTTTTTCAAATGTTTCCCACAAAAGATTCGGGTCCTGACGGCTTCCCAGCTCATTTCTTTTAGAGGCATTGGGATATATGTGGAGACACGGTCACCAGAGTAGTGTTGGCCATTGTCAAAGGCGAGGAGAGCCCTGCATGTTTGAATGACACGTTGTTGGTTCTTATTCCAAAGGTATCCAACACAACTTTACTATCTCAGTTTCGCCCAATTAGTCTATGTAACGTGTTCTACAAGATTGCTTCCAAGGTGCTAGCAAACAGGCTAAAGTTGATCCTACCTGACATAATATCCGAGGAGCAATCGGCATTCGTTCCAGGGAGGTTGATAACTGATAATATAATATCCTCCTATGAATGTTTGCACTTTATGAAGAGGAATAGATCAAAGAACAACAAATATGAAGCTTTGAAACTCAATATGATGAAGGCATATGACCGTTTGGAGTGGTCTTATTTGAAGTCTATCATGGAGAAGTTGGGCTTTGTGGCACCATGGGTTTCAGTTGTGATGAATATGGTGGGCTCAGTATCTTTTTCTGTAATGTTCAATGGTGTGAGGTCAGAATCATTTAAACCTACAAGGGGAATTCGACAGGGAGATCCCATCTCTCCATACCTTTTCTTGTTAGCAGCAGAGGGCCTTCCGTGCCTCTTAAAATCCCAGAACCAATCATCCTAGCTCAGCGGTATTAAGGTGGCGCTGTTTGGCCCTAGTGGTGAATCATCTTTTATTCGCGGATGATAGCTTACTATTTTTCAGGGCAAGTGTTGATGGAGCAGAAGAAATATCAAACCTATTCGATTCTTATTGCAGGGCATCGGGTCAGAGGATAAACATAGAGAAATCCTCAATTTTCTTTAGCAAGGGCGGTCCAGATATAGTTTGTGATGCTGTCAAAGGCCACTTGCAAGTTCCCAACGAATCTTTGAGCGACAGATACTTGGGTATGCCTACTGATGTGGGAAACTCAAAGAAAGGGACATTCAAATATTTGAGCGACATGGTATGGGATAAGGTAAAGGGGTGGATGAGCAAATGTCTGTTTGCTGGTGGAAATGATGTGCTTATTAAAATCGTGGCCCAAGCTATCCCGGTTTTCTCTATGTCATGTTTTAAGCTCCCGAGGGGACTTTGTGATCATATCAAATCCATAATCAGGAAATTTTGGTGGGGATGCGGGCAGGGAGAACGCAAACCAGCCTGGGTTTCATGGGACGTGATGACACGTCCAAAACATTTGGGAGGCTTGGTTTCAGAGATCTTGAGATCTTTATCTATCTCTTTTGGCACGACAAGCGTGGAGACTTCTGAATGAACCTACAAGCTTGAGTGCAAGGATACATAAGGCGGCATACTACCCTGATAGGACGAATCTTACGGCTGAGTTGACATCTAGGCCCTCTCAGATTTGGCGCGCTATCCTGGAAGGACGGGATTTGGTCAAAGAAGGCATCATTCGACGGATCGGTAATGGCCAAACAACTGATATCTGGAACGAGAATTGGATACCGAAGGAAATGACACCACGCCCTATCACTTCGTTGGTGGCGGATCCCCCAAGGTTCATCTCAGAGCTACTCTCTCCAACAACAGCTTCATGGAATGAGGCCCTGGTCCAGACAATTTTCCTTCCTATCGATGAGGAGGCTATTCTGAAGATTCCGGTGTGCACACGCAATATACAAGACTTTTGGGCTTGGAACCCGGATAAGAAGAGCCAGTTCAGCGTGAGTTCGGCTAAATTCTTGCTTAAAACCAAGTTGCAGAGGGAGGAGTGGTTGAATGGAGGGAGCGGGTCATCTCATTCTGAGAAGGACAAAAAAGCATGGAGCTCGCTATGGAAATTAAGGATCCCTTCGAAGGTGAGAATTTTCCTCTAGAGGCTCGCTCACCATTCGCTCCCAACAACTGATGTGTTGAAAAGACGGAATATGTCAGTGCAAGATGCATGCCCGCTGTGTGGGTGCGAGGATTCTTGGTGGCACGCCCTGGTTGCATGCATGATGTCCCGCTGCGTGTGGGCGTTGTCAGATGAAACGCTGGTTTCACATATGTCAGATAACCTAGAGGCCAATGCGAGAATTTGGCTGTTTGAGTTGAATGAGAGTTTGGACCATGGCAAGTTCACAAGGATGGTCATTACACTTTGGTTGATATGGTTTGCAAGAAGGAAGCCAATATACGAATCAATCTTTCAAAGCCCACAACAGACGGCGTCCTTCATCAACAATTATATCGCTGAGTTGGGCAATTTGAACGCCGGGAGAGAGCGTGAAACCACAAGACCTGCCCCGTCTCCACAACTGAAAAGGTGGTTACCTCCCCCCAGTGGCACCATGAAGATCAACGTGGACAGAGCAGTAGGGAGATCCCGGCGAGGAGGAGCAGTAGCAGCGTTATGTCGCGACCAGGAGGGTAACTAGCTGGGTTCATCAGCGGTGGTTTACTATGCTGATCTGTTGCTGTTGGAGACGTACGCTTGCCGTAAAGCACTTGCACTAGCTGACGACCTTGCAGAGCAGAAGGTGTGCCTTGCCTCGATTTGTCAAGAGGCGGTGAACAACATCAATAGAGGGAAGGGAGGTCCTAATGCGGCATTGGTACATGAAATAACGAATCATTGCATTAGTTTTATTTCTTGCTCTTTTGTTTTTGAGCGTAAGAATTTCAATTTTGAGGCTCACAATCTTGCCAACTTTGCTTGTAATTTAGACATAGGTAGACATGTTTGGTTGGGCAAACCCCATGACCCGAACCTTGTACCTATGACAATTCCTTTGAATGAATAAAGCAGGCGAGAATTCTCAAAAAAATACAGATATAAAAAAACCAGGTTTATGTCCTACCAGAGTTACCACCTCAGGTAGATTACTTGTTGTCCATAGTTCCAATTCTTTTTCTTCTTGTTGCCTACATTTCCGGTTCTGGTTTTGCATGGTTTTTTCGGACGATTTTTCTTTTAGTTTTGTTATGCATGGTTTTCGCTCGGTTTTCTTCTCTTACTTTTCCCATTTTAATTTTATATTTATTTTTCCTTTTTCCCTTTTATTTTCATGAATTTTCCTTTGGGTTTGTAAACTTTTAAAAAAATCGTGAAACATTTTCTCAAATCTGAAAACTATTTCCAAATTTGTGAAAAATTTCCGAACTCATGAACTATTTTCAAATTCATATTTTTTAAATATAACTAGTGAACAATTTTCAAATGTGTAAATGTTTTTCAAAATCATGATCTTCTTAAAAATTTAATCCCTGACAACTGAAAAATGGAAAAAAAATCAAAGTTATGAACTTTTTTCAAATTCATGAGATTTTTTAACTTTTACTCATGAACATTTTTCAAATTCATGAGCTGTATTTCAAACTTCTTAACTTTTTCAAATTCATGATCTTTTTTCAAAGCTAGCGTGCAAACCGGGCGAGCTTGCGCAATACTGGGTCGCAGCGCACTAGCATGCACGCCTAAATGGCGCTTAAAGCGTTGACTAGGAGCTCCTCAAATAGACCTCGCTACACACATGCATTTTGTTGAAAATTTCAAAAAATATTTACATTAAAAAAATACGAGCAAAAATCTGAAACGATATTTTTTTGGAATTACCCCATACATTATTTATTGGTGTATATTGTTTTAGAAAACAGCAATATTTTTGAAATTTGGAAAATAATTTGAATACATGAATATTATTAGAAACTTCCCGAAAGGAATTTGAGTTTCTGAACGAGTTTGAAAACGGGAACATTTTTTTAATTTGTAAACGAAATTTGAAAACAGGGACATTTTTTGAATCATTGAACTTTTTACAAATCCATGAGCACTGCCTCGGCCCAACAGCAGCCCGACTGGAGCGATGTCGTCTCCTAGTTCGGCCAAGGCCTAAGTTTTTTCTGTCTATTTTTTTTATTTTTCTGCTCCTTTTGTTAATTCATTTTCTCCTTTTTAACTCATTTTTTATTTTTGAAACTTGTTCACAACATTGAAATATATTTTGGAATATCAAAATGACAGTTTTAAGTAACAGTCTTACATTATAATTTTTTTCCTTCAAATATTTATTAAATGCTTTGAAAAAACATTGACTGATTTCAATTTTCACCCTTTGTACTTATTTGTTATGTTAAAAACTTAACAAAGCAGTTCTAATTATTTGTTTAAATTATGATTTCAAATATTTTTTTCCTTCAAAACCTGACATGATGCCTATCATGAGCATACCCACCTACTAAACAAAAGGTAGGATCATTTCAAGAATGTCCAAAAAAAGACCATGTTCAACGTAGGGTATCGGGGTAGGCCATTAGGCTCTGTTTGAGAGCATGTTGTTTCTCGACATGCGTTAAATGAGCATAACAAATTTAGGTCCATTTGCTGTTTGTGAAAAAAGTGCTACGAGACGGCATCTTCAGTCTTAACCGAAACCCCTCTATTGTACATGACGTATGTGTGGGCATTCATAAATACACAACTTTTGTAGGCAGTTGGGCATGCCCATTCTAGTACTCTATGCAAAATTTGAATGAATCCAGACACCAAACGGACGTTGTCACATTCGGCCAATATTTGATGGTTTTTTCACCTAGAAACCGTAGAAAATGCAAAAAATGTCAAAAGTCGATAGAACTTGGCATGGATGCATGCCATGATGATTCTAGTGTGTGAAAAAATTTGGGCTCATTTGATGCGTGTGAAAAAAAGTTCATCAATGTTGAAAAAAAATCATGATTTTAGAAAAAGTACTCAAATTTGAAAAAATCGTCAATTTTGAAAACACGTTCACAAATTTAAAAAATATTTCATTGAATATTTCTATAAAAGAGTAATTGAAAAAAGTGTGCACATTGCAAAAGAAAAGGGGAAACAAAAAGGAACAAAAAAGAAAAGAAAACAAAAATGAAAAAAGAGAAAATAAAAACTGAACAAACTAATGGGAAAATGAGAAAAAACAAAGAAACAAGAAAAAGGAAAATAAAAACTGAACAAAACTGTTTGGAAAAATGAGAAAAAAGGAACTAGAAAAAAGGAAAAAGGAAAAAAGAAAAAAGAAGAAGAAAAGAACGAGAAAGGGGTATGTACCCACGTCAACTGATAGTGGTTGGTCTGTTAGCACGTCGAACTTTGAACCAAGAAGTCTCGAGAGTACGAGCGCTCCTTCGGGAGTCTCACAACAATCAGCGCCACTTGGCGCGTTCTCGGCCGCCCGCCACATGCCGCGCTCTGGGCGCTCTCTTCGGAATTTTCTTTTAAAATTTTCGCACGCGTTTTCGGCTTTTTAAATGGTTTGTTTCGACGTTTCGGTCTTTCTCCGGTCTTCCTTAACTTTTGGAACAAGAAAAAGTTAAAAAAAATGCACAAAAAAACACATTTTTTTATTTCGCGAGAGTTACGGTTTTGCTTCTGCGAGAGTCACGGCTGTGACTCTCGTAAACGAAAAAAATACTCGTTTTCTATTTTTTTCCTTTCGCGAGAGGCACGGCCGTGCCTCTCGGAAATGAAGAAAACACGTTTTCTATTTTTTTTCCTTCCGAGAGAGGCACAGTTTTGCTTCCGCGAGAAGCACGGTTGTGCTTTCACGAGAGGCACGACCGTGCCTCTCGGAAACAGAAAAAAAATTGTTTTCTATTTTTTTCGCGAAAGGCACAGTTTTGCTTCGGCGAGAGTCATGGTTGTGCTTTCGCCGGAGGCATGGCCGTGCCTCCTCGGAAACGAAAAAAGCGTGTTCTCTCTTCTTTTTTTCCTTCCGCGAGAGGTACGGTTTTGCTTCCGCAAGTGGCATGGTTGTGATTCTGCGAGAGGCACGGGCGTGCCACTTTCGGAAAGGAAAAACCCCCATGCTCTCGGTTCAGTTTTTTTGTCCGGTTTTTTCATGAAAAAAAAGTTCGTCAAAATCTATCAACATGGGATCTAATTTTGAAAATCTCGACGCGAGGAATTCAACGGTGAAAACGGTTCAAGATTTGGACGCATGGTTTAAGAGATAAAACGTTTTGAATAAACGAATCTACGAGAAAATGAAAAACTCATAGGTTACGACAAGCGGCGCAGATGCAGCGCCCCACTTGTTGCAACCTGGAAAAGTGGGAGTGATCTTTGCAATGAGCACTCCTTAACTAGTGATTTCAAGAAGTCTCAGTATCTAATCCTCTCATGCTAACATTTTTTTTTGTGGGTTATAAAATCTGGAAAAAAAATACAGACGGACCGGCCCAGCTCGTAGGAAGAGGTGTGCGCCCGTTCGCCCAAAATGCCCCGTACAGTGTATACGTATACGACGGGCGAAGTCTAAAAAAACATATAAGGCGGGCGAAGAGTTCCTAAAATATGACCATCATGCCTTTTATGGTGTTTGGTTACCTGCATCCTTTTTAGCACTTTGGATACTTGTCCCACTTGAGCCTGGTTGAGCTAACGCAGGCCAAAAAAAAATCATAATCCGCAGTTAGTTTGGTTGCATGCGTATAAGGTTGCCTGCATTAGGGGAGCATTTTTGCGTGCTGTTGCGTGCATTGACTAGGCTAATGCAAGTGCCCGGTATTTGGTTGCATACACGCAATGTGATTAAGAGTTAACACCTACACATGACAATAGAGTTACAGTAGAGTTCCTTAGCAGTGTGCTCGCAATGGCGGCGTCGTGTAGGCTGAGGAAGAGGTGACCGAGAGGACGACGCTGGCGGGGGCGCCGCGCACAACAAGGCGTCCATCCGACGAGGTTAACAGCTACGCATAACACTAGACGCCACAGCGCTGAGGCAGAAAAGGATGGAGGAGAGATGCAGTTTTTTGCGGGTTGTAAAATCTGGAAAAAAATATACACGGCTGGCCCAGCTCGTAGGAAGAGGTGTGCGCCCGTTCGCACAAAATGCCCCCTATAGTGTATACGTATACGATGGGTGAAGTCTAAAAAAAGCATCTAAGGCGGGCGAAGAGTTCCTAAAATATGACCATCATGCCTTTTATGGCATTTGGTTACCTGCATCCTTTTTAGCACTTTGGATACTTGTCCCACTTGAGCGTGATTGAGCTAACGCAGGCAAAACATCATTATCCGCATTTAGTTTGGTTGCATGCGTATAAGGTTGCCTGCATTAGGGGAGCATTTTTGCGTGCTGCTGTGTGCATTGGTTAGGCTAATGCAAGTGCCCGGTGTTTGGTTGCATACACGCAATGTGATTAAGAGTTAACGCCTACACATGACAGTAGAGTTACAATAGAGTTCTTAGCAGTGTGCTCGCGATGGTGGTGTTAGTGTAGGCTGAGGAAGAGGTGATCGAGAGGAACGACGCCGGCAGAGGCACCGGGCACAACAAGGCACCCATCTGACAACGTTAACACCTATGCATAACACTAGACGCCATGGCGCTGAGGTAGAAAAGGATGGAGGAGAGATGCAAGCTAGGAGATCGAGAGGAATGACTTCGGCGATGGCTTAGTGTAGCAGGACGTGGGAGAGAAAACAGAGAGGAATGACGACCGCTCGAGTGTAGTAGGACACGGGAGAGAAGACAGAGAGGAACGACGACCGCCCGAGTGCAGTAGGACGCGGGAGAGGAGGTTGAGAGGAACGACGTCGGTGGTGGCGCTACTGCAACATCACGCGGGAGAGGAGACCGAGAGGAACAACACCGACAGTGACGCCACTGTAGCAGGACATGGGAGAGAAGACTCGGACTAAGGAGTGTCATTAACACAGATCACACATATGCATTTGTACGTTCTAGAAGAAAGAGATTAGATCTACTCGTCTACTATCGTTGAAACAAAAATTTTGCAACACGGAAGTCGTGTGAAACTACAAGATGAAGCTACTGGTCTAAGGAAATTTCAAGCGGTCGACCGTGCGAGACGAATTTGACAAAATTTGCCCAAAATAGCTGCAAATATGAACACGAAATTAAACATTTATGGTCGAGGAAACTACGAACTGATCACAAAATTGGAACCATAACATTAATGTGCATCTTTTCTGTGTAAAGTTTACTTCGAATCGAAGCACCGCTGTGTAGATTAGAAGGAACGGAACAAAGGAGATTAGAGAAGGAGCTTACTGGAGGTGGAAGAAGAAACAACGTACATGCTCTATAGTGGGCCACATGCACTCGTGCAAGAGGACCCATCACATGCACTCGAGGTGGCTCGACTCAGCCTGGCTCATTAAAAACTGCCGATTCGACCGTTTATAGCGGGCATGGCTGGAGAGTGCTTTAAATTCCATGCGGACCAACATATGGATGCGACCCAGCCAACCAAACGAGCCAAATTCTTGTGTATAATTATACAGGGAGTACAAAGGGCACGAGGCCATGATGGCGATTGTGAGTTAGCCACGATCAAGAGAGGGAATGTGTGCGCTGACTGAAAAACTGCACACACACGCATGCTACAACCTTTTTAGAGAAAAGGTTAGCGCCCGGCCTTAAGGATAAGAACCTTACAAATGAAGAAACAAGTAAAAGAAAAAAAAGGCTAGGTTGCCTCTGTCTTCCGCTGGCTCCGCCGCCGGTCCATCTCATCTTCGGTTGCATTAGGGTCATGATGGCGCGGTGGATCCCGGCCTTGCCGGTGGGAGGGCTACGTCCGTAGATGTTCCTTCAAGTTTTATTAGGGTATGTGTCCTTCTCTGGAAGACAAGATGGCAGTGGCTTTCTGTAGATGCAGTAAGGTTCTTCGTGCCTAGTCCCTATTTTGGTGGTGCATCTAGCATCGTTGGTGGGTGTGTGGAGATGTGTCTCCGGTGGATCTGTCTTTGGTGGATTTGCTTGGATCTTTTCATAGTTTGTCTACGTTCGTGGATCTTCAGGTTGGATCTTTCCGATCTATTCTACTCTTCAACGGTAGCGGTTGCTGTTCTGGTGCGCTAGTCCTATGAGGCCTTAGCACGACAACTTTCCAACTGTCCACTACAACAAGGTTTGCCCGACTTCTGCGAGGGAGGGGTGATGACGGCGGCATGCCTTCGGCTCGTTTCAGTGCTTGTAGTCGTTGCTAGGTGGTCTATGGATCTAGATGTAATTTTTTTATTATTTCTAGTGTTCGTTGTACTACCATGTTTGAAGATGAATAGATTGGGCGTTTTTCGCAAAAAAGAAGAAACAAGTAAAAGGAAAGAGGAGGCAAATGAGTAGTGATGCAGCACCACCAACAAGGTTACAAGGCCAACTATGATCTATCTCAGGTTGCAACGTGGCAAAACGACTAAGCTATTCACTACAGGAATCACTGGCTATGCCGACGACTTTTGATCCCGTGGGCACAGACTATGCCAACAATGGCCGTCGACATCGATAGCTTCGGTAAACCTCCCGTGCCTATCGGCATAGTATAGTCGTCATCATTGATCACCTATGCCGACCATTTTTGATCTGGTTGCCTGCATTTGTTTGTTTTTGCTTCTTCCCTGCAATTAAAATAGCTACAACAGCAAAACCAATATATATATAACAACATCACCATCACACATTGCATCATCCATACCAACATAGCATCATCCACATAGCACGGGGTCATCCACATCACACACATATCTATCACAGAAAGTATACCAACTAAAACAACTACGTAACATGAAACCCTAAGGAAGAAACCCGTCGGCCGACGAGTACCGCCCACCGCCATAACCCAAATTCCACCTCCAAATAGCATCATCACTACAAAAAGGAGAATCACAACCGTCTAGGATAGCATTTAGCATGAAATTTTGTCTAGTTCTAAGTTTGCAGCTTCGGAAATGGTGTAACTATGAAAATTTGCATCTTGAGAGTAGGGGACTTACAAAAAGAGGTGATCCATAGCTCGAGGTAGAAGCACCACTAGCATTACCACCTGGGATATGAACTGGGGTGACCGTGCGGAGTTCCACCAATGGACTTTTCCACCTGGTTGTGCTAGGTTAGCCCCATAGGAACATTTTAAAACAAAATTTGGGCCCAACCTATCACTAGATTCCATGTGGGTTGAACCTCCGTCGCAGTTTCCACCTCTAAGTGCCGGCAGTAGTGCCGTCCGTGTATGGGGGAGGGCGCACTCCGGAGCTATGTGCTAGGTGTTTGAACCTACTACCACACTTTAACACATGTATGAGGACCCAATGCTAGTTTTGGTGGGATTTCTAACCCCCGAGCGGCCTAACCCTGGGTTGGTTGACCTAGAAATCTAGGGGGTAGCTTTCTCTAATGTAGCAAAGCATCAAAGAAATAATTAAACATTCTAAAGTAAACACATGATTTTGAAATCCATGAAACTTTTTGATGCAAATAGATACAAACCTTGCCTCATTTGGCCAAGGAATGAAAAAAATACAAAGAAATCAAAAGAGAGTGTGTTATCTAGAAATTCTGAACAAACATTATTTTAGTTTGTTCAAATTTCAAAACATAGTATACAAACAAATTCCTTTACAGGTTCTGATAAAGAAACATATAAAGTTTGTCAAAATCGAGGCAAGTATGAATTAGTTGGGATTTTTATACGGACCTATTTGCAAAAGTACATGAGGTCACATTTTAAACATTTCCAAAAATATAAACAAAGTATATATTCATACTCTATGAAACATTCTACCCCAAATTGATATATAATTTGTATATGTTTAAGTTTCGCTAACTCAGATTAAACCTTCTTTAAAAATAGAAAAGAAATTAAAAAAAATATGCCAACGACCTCCATTAGGGATGTCGGCATAGCTTTAGCGGTGTCAGCGACCCGTCAACCATTGGGCTCTATGCCGACGGTCACCATCGTCATAGACTGGAGCTTTGCCAATGGTGCTCGTCGATTTGTATGTGCGATTTGTCGACGACCACTGTCGGCATACCTTTAGCTTTACCGACGACCCTAATTTGCCGATGGTTTTCGTCTAGCCGTCGGCTTAGCTCGATCTATCCCGACGGGGCACGTCGGCATACCTTTGGCCATTGGCATATTCAATGATTCCTGTAGTGATTCCTGGACAACGTGCTTGGCTGCGTCCCTCAGTTATCTGCACTACCTATGGAGGTTGGAGATGAGAGTATCCAATTGAGCCTGGTCTTGATGTTTCCCCAGTGCCTTCCAGAAGTGCAGGAAGATGGTGACCTTGTATATGAGGTCCATCGGCTGCTTAAACAACACCCCTGAGGGAGTCCTGGATTAGGGGGTGTCCGGATGGCCGGACTATAGCCTTTGGCCGGACTCCTGGACTATGAAGATACAAGATTGAAGACTTTGTCCCGTGTCCGGATGGGGCTTTCCTTGGCGTGGAAGGCAATCTTGGCGATACGGATATGTAGATCTCCTACCATTGTAACCGACTCTGTGTAACCCTAACCCTCTTCGGTGTCTATATAAACCAGAGGGTTTTAGTCCGTAGGACAGAACAACAATCATACCATAGGCTAGCTTCTAGGGTTTAGCCTCTCTGATCTCGTGGTAGATCTACTCTTGTACTACCCATACCATCAATATCAATCAAGCAGGAGTAGGGTTTTACCTCCATCGAGAGGGCCCGAACCTGGGTAAAAACATCGTGTCCCTTGTCTCCTGTTACCATCCGCTTAGACGCACAGTTCGGGACCCCCTACCCGAGATCCGCTGATTTTGACACCGACAACCCCCTTTATCAAGGCTTTGTTGCAAACATTCCGAATTGCCCAGGTGAGTGCACCAAACCCTACCCAAGCAAGGCGGGTATCCCGAGGTGAGGTGTTCTTAATAAGGTGGTATAGATTATAGAACCCTGTTGGGTCCCATTGACACCCCTTCGCCACCCTCAGCCCACTCCACACAAATCTTGCAACAATAAAACAGAACAAAATATGGTCACTGTCCTCGTCCATCCGGCACAATGGGCACTTGCCATCGCTTGGACCATGGACGATAAGAAACTAAAAACAAAGACCCACCACATCACCGCCCATGGCACGACTATGCTGGAGGTGGTGCACACCAACGAGCCTAGGACTGTGGAGCGAGTCATCCAAATGTACGAGCAATTGCTCCGGGTGGAGAAGAACAAGTTCGCTGACCTCAACCTCGGGTACACCCGCTGGAGCAGTTACAGACGACAAGGATCCCGTTGTGCAACTCGCCATACGCGAGCATTTCCTTATGTACCACTGCTACTTGTAAACTGTGCTGGGATTCTCCCCGAAAAGGAAGGGTGTAACAGTACAGTAGAGATAAGTATTTCTCTTAGTGAGAACTAAGGTTATCGAACCAATAGGAGAACCATACAAATTCCCTTCTACAACACCTACACATACAAAATAAAATACTTGCACCCAATGCGGGTAAGAGGGTTGTCAATCCCCTTGAACTCATTATTTGGAAGGATTAATTTTGATAGTGATAGATAGATAAAAAAGAAAATTAAAATAAAAAGTATAAATTTGCAGCAAAGTATTTTGGGGGGCCATAGTTTTCACTAGAGGCTTCTCTCTCGAACACCTAGCATATGGTGGGTAAAAAAATACTGTTGGGTAATTGATAGAGAAGCGCATAGTTATGACGTATTCATGGCAATGATCATGTATCACTACTGCAGGATGCTGCTAACGCGACACTACGATCAGAGACCCTTTGACGAAACTGTGTGTGATGCATTAATTGCAAATAGTGATGTAAAAAACCATCAAAAATATGCAAAACGTTTGCGATGAAGGATACATCAAACACGGTTCAGATTTTAGTTGCGTGTGTGATGCGGGGCATATGATTCAGTTCGATTAAATGTTTGCGATGAGGCAGAACAAAAGAAACTGGCAGCCAGTTGAAGGCGTGTGTGATATACGGCATACAGTTCACTCGGATAAACTATTTGTGATGAGGCGAAACAATAGAAACGGGCAGCCAAATGAAGGTGTGTGTGATATATGGCATACAGTTCACTCAGATGAACTGTTTGTGACAACACGAAATAAACGGTCAACCAGATCAAGGTGTGTGTGCTATACGACATACGGTTCACTCAGATGAACTGTTTTCGATTAGGAAACACAACAGGAACGGTTCAGCCAGATCAAGGTGTGTGCAATGGAGGGCATACAGTTCATTCTGGTAAATTGTTTTTGTTGAGCCAAGAGAACAGAAATGTTTCACATAAACAAGATGTGTGTAATACACGGCAAACATACAATTACATAGGTGGCTAGTACACACATGACATATCCACACACCAAAGTAAACTATTACATGCATAATTAACTAGGATAACCAATCATCTGATCATCATCTACTTCTTGTGCTAGCTTGATGTTCTTTCTATGCTAAGTTTCCATTAATTGATGGCATTTTATGGACACGCCACTGTTTCCCGCCATTTCCTCACCGGCTTCCCGTCACCCAGCGATATTGCGCATAAACCTACTCGGCGCTCGACGCACGGAGGCAACAAGCGCAACCTGTAGCATATCCACCTTTTCCATGCATGACAACCCACCAGAGCGCCGCCTCTGCCATCAACCTTGTCGATGAGGAAAACGAGAAGGCGCCATGGCCTGTCGAGGCCGAGGCGCTCTCCGGCAATGAGACGGATGACACCGTGATGCGTGTCATCACCAGGGTTGAGCAGACCCTTGTCGCATGGCGCTTAAGCGTCGTGGATCAAGATAGGCATGTTAGCGCCGAGAGGCTGTAGCTTGTCGCACAACACGATCAATGGCGCACCGCAGAGCAAGCTAGGTGCGTTCATGCCAATAGGCTGCGGCTCACCGCACGGCGAGACCATTGGAGCACCGTAGAGCGAGAGGCACGACGCGCCGGATCGCAAGAGCAGATCCATCAGCGCTTGCCTGCTGTCGACGGGATGTCGTAGCTGGGTACACGTCTCGTTAGTACCGCCATTACTCGCCAGGAGTGGGCAGAGGCCCTCTATGCCAAACTTGCACCAGAGGCCGGCCGCGCCGTACTTGCACCGGACACCCACCGCCCCGTTCGCATGGCTCGCGCTGTTCGCCTTGTCCTCGGCCCGTTCAATGCCAACGCGCTGGTCGCTAGGCTCGACCGCCCCCTTGGCCCACGTGTCCAGCTGGGCGTAGTAGAGGAACATGGCCGTCGCATCCTCGAGCTGGTGATCTCCGATGAAAAAGCAAACTTGGAGCTCAAGATCGTGCTCCAAATGTACCGCGAGCGTGTCGACTACTTGGACGAACGCCTGCATGAGTTCAGGCAGAGCCAAGAGCTACCATAGGCAAGGGCTGCTGGTCATGGTCTCATGGATGCGTTTTATTTTGTTGAGTCGTTTTGACGTGGATCGCTATGTATTCGCAACAATCATAATATTGATCTGTTTTCCGTTCTTATATGTCCTGTTTCAATGTGTGTATATATGCTTTCCATTCAGTATATGTGGATGATAACAACTAGATACAAATTAGTATACAAAAACAGATAGAAAATGGAATTCATAATATATATTAATTGTTCATTAGTTTGTCACAGAATATACATAATATCATCACATATACGTGATGCTACTTAACTACTAGGTACAATGCATAAAATTGGAAATGAACAATACTAAAATTAATAATCCCTCCTGGGGGCAGTATTCCAGCAGCCCCTCGCCAATAGCTCCCTGGTGAGCGGCATCTTCCCAGCACAGAGGCAGTACTCGGCCTCCTCCGCCTCGTAGCGCTTGACATACTGATGTAGGGTAGAACCCTAGACGCCCGATCTTTCACATGTGGAGAGAATCCTACCAATAACACGAAGAACACGAGGGGGGGGGGGGAACGAGGGGAAAACAAGGGGGAACACAAGATAAATCACTCAACCAACGAGAATATGGTCACACATATGCTAGATCCATGAACACAAAGAGATACAAGATCTGAATCCAACAAAGGACGATACATAGGGTAACCGGTTCTTCTCCGTGAGGAGGTCTTGAGGTGGTCTTCTTCGAGAGGAGGTCTTGAATCCAACATGGATCTTCTCCGAAGAGGTGTCGATCCCTCGTGATGGAGTAGATCCGGATGGATGAGCAAAGCTCTATCTCAAAGTATGAGCTATCACAATGCTAACCCTAACTAGGAGGGGGAAGAGGTCTATATATAGTGCTAGTACAAGTTGGGGCGAATTGGAGGGGTACATGGGTCGATGGCCCATTACAGTGCGCGCAGGGGGGCTGGATGTCCGGGCATCGGGCCGGATGTCCGGGGCTTCGGGACGGGCCGGATGTCCGGGCAGGAGAGGCGAGATGTTCGGGCTTGCCTGGGCGCCATGCGGTTGCTCTCTGGATACAAGGGGCCGGATTTCCGGCGAGGAGGGCCGGATGTCTGGGGCTTCAGGAGGAGCCGGATGTCCGAGGCGAGGGGCCGGATGTCCGGGCTGTCGGGGTCGCTTCCAGATGCATTCTGTGATGGAGGCCGGATTTCCGAGGGGTCTGGCCGGATGTCCGGGCTGGGGCCGGATGTCCGGCCGCTATAGCAGCTGACTCTTCTTCCTTCTCCTTCCTGCACTCCCGTGCACACTTGGCCTTGTTCCTTAGGTTTTCCATGGTCTCCTCGGGTGTACCTGAGTATGCACAAGGTCCGCTCTTGAGGTAGCATCCATGTCTTACATGCGGAAAGGGAAGATTCGGAAAGTAACGAGTTCACCTTAGGTCCAATGACGTATGCTTGAGGTCTCAACATGTGGGCACTTGGGGCTTGGGGAGTATTCATTTTGTACATGGGGATGATCGTAGGATGCTCGGCATCACATACCAATCTGCCTCTTGTTGGCAGACGAGCGTGAACAATCTTGCCATTTTGTTGGGCACCCATGGAGCTCCTCGTTGGTGGCACGCTGGAGCTTATTGGCCCACCTCCACGTAGCGATGAGGTGCCTAGCGCCTTTGACCTTCCTCGCGAAGTACCCGTCTTCGTACACCTCCTCCGCACAACGATGCATCCACCCCCAAAGCTCCACCACCTCCTTTTTCCAGGTGGCATCACGGGCTTCAGGAGCCGCCTGGTACCTGACTTCCTCCTCCGCCATCTCCTTCTTGCTTGACGTAATATCATGCCACCAAGATGATCAGAAGCACATGAAACCTTGCTTGAAGATGAATAGATTGGACGTTTTTTGCAAAAAAAAGAAGAAACAAGTAAAAGGAAAGAGGAGGAAAATGAGTAGTGACGCAGCACCACCAACAAGGTGACAAGGCCAACTATGATCTATCTCAAGTTGCAACATGGCAAAACGACTAAGGTATTCACTATAGGAATCACTGGCTATGCCGATTGATCACGTCGGCATAGACTATGCCAACGGTGGCCGTCGACATTGATAGCTTCGATAAACCTCCCGTGCCTGTCGGCATAGTATAGCCGTCATCATTGATCACCTATGCCGACCGTTTTTGGTCTGGTTGCCTGCATTTGTTTGTTTCGCTTATGCCCTACAATTAAAATAGATGTAGCAACAAAACCAATATATATAACAGCATCACCATCACGCATTGCATCATCCAAACAAACATAGCATCATCCACATATATAACATCATGAAAATCAAATATATAACATCATCCACATAGCACGGAGTCATCCACATCACACACATATGTATCACACAAAGTATACCAACTAAAACAACTACATAACATGAAACCCTCATGAAGAAGACCGTCGGCCGATGAGTACCGCCCACCGCCATAACCCAAAGTCCACCTCCAAATAGCATCATCACTACAAAATGAAGAATCACAACCATTTAGGATAGCATTTAGCATGGAATTTTGTCTAGTTCTAAGTTTGCATCTTCGGAAATGTTGTAACTATGAAAATTTGCATCTTGAGAGTAGGGGACTTACAAAAAGAGGTGATCCATAGCTCGAGGTAGAAGCACCACTAGCATTACCACCTAGGATATGAACTGGGGTGACCGTGCGGAGTTCCACCAATGGACTTTTCCACCTGGTTGTGCTAGGTTAGCCCCATAGGAACATTTTAAAGTAAAATTTGGGCCCAGCGTATCAAAAGATTCCCTGTGGGTTGAACCTCCATCGCAGTTTCCACCTCTAAGTGCTGGCGGTATTGTCGCCCGTGTAGGGGTGGAGGGCTGATACGTCTCCAACGTATCTATAACTTTTGATTCCTCCATGCTGCTTTATCTACTGTTTTGGACTATATTGGGCTTAATTTCCACTTTTATATTGTTTTTGGGACTAACCTATTAACCGAGGCCCAGCCTAGAATTGCTGTTTTTTTTGCCTATTTCAGTTTCTGAAGAAACGGAATATCAAACGGAGTCCAAACGGAATGAAACCTTCGGGAACGTAATTTTCTCACCGAACGTGATCCAGGAGACTTGGACCTTACTCCAAGAAGTAACAGAGGCGGTCACGAGGGTGCCCCCCCAGGGCGCGCCCCCTGCCTCGTGGGCCCCCTGTTGCTCCACCGACGTACTCCTTCCTCCTATATATACCTACGTATCCCTAAACGATCAGAACATGAGACAAAAACCTAAATCCACCACCGCAACCTTCTGTATCCATGAGATCCCATCTTGGGGCCTGTTCCGGAGCTCCACCGGAGGAGGCATCCACCACGGAGGGCTTGTACATCAACACCATAGCCCCTCCGATGAAGTGTGAGTAGTTTACTTCAGACTTTCGGGTCCATAGCTAGTAGCTAGATGGCTTCTACTCTCTTTTTGGATCTCAATACAATGTTCACCCCCTCTCTCGTGGAGATCTATTTGATGTAATCTTCTTTTTGCGATGTGTTTGTTGAGACCGATGAATTGTGGGTTTATGATCCAGCTTATCTATGAATAATATTTGAATCTACTCTGAATCCTTTTATGTATGATTGAGTTATCTTTGCAAGTCTCTTCGAATTATCCATTTGGCTTGGCCAACTAGATTGATAGTTATTGCAATGGGAGAAGTGTTTAGCTTTGTGTTCAATCTTGCGGTGTCCTTTCCCGGTGACAGAAGGGGCAGCAAGGCACGTATTGTATTATTGCCATTGAGGATAACAAGATGGGTTTTTTATCATACTGCATGAATTTATCCCTCTACATCATGTCATCTTGCTTAAGGCGTTACTCTATTTTTAACTTAATACTCTAGATGCATGCTGGATAGCGGTCGATGAGTGGAGTAATAGTAGTAGATGCAGAATCGTTTCGATCTACTTGTCTCGGACGTGATGCCTATATACATGATCATACCTAGATATACTCATAACTATGCTCAATTCTGTCAATTGCTCAACAGTAATTTGTTCACCCACCGCAGAATATCTATGCTCTTGAGAGAAGCCACTAGTGAAACCTATGGCCCCCGGGTCTATTCTCATCATATCAACCTCCATTACTTTATTACTTGCTTTGTTTTTACTTTGCCTTTTACTTTTCACTTTGCATCTATATACCAAAAATACCAAAAATATTATTTATCATCTCTATCAGATCTCACTCTCTTAAGTGACCGTGAAGGGATTGACAACCCCTAATGGCGTTGGTTGCGAGGAGCTATCGTTTTGTGTAGGTACGAGGGACTTGTGCGTGGTCTCCTACTGGATTGATACCTTGGTTCTCAAAAACTGAGGGAAATACTTACGCTACTTTGTTGCATCATCCTCTCCTCTTCGGGGAAATCCAACGCAGTGCTCAAGAGGTAGCAAGAAGAATTTCTGGCACCGTTGCCGGGGAGGCTTATGCAAGCAAGTCAACCATACCAAGTACCCATCACAATCCCTATCTCTTGCATTACATTATTTGCCATTTGCCTCTCGTTTTCCTCTCCCCCACTTCACCCTTGCCGTTTTATTCGCCCTCTCTTTCCCAATCTCCTCTTTTTCCCATTTGCTTTTTCCCGTTGCCCGTTTGTTTGCTCGTGTGTTAGTTTGCTTGCTTGTCGTTATGTCTGAAATTGGGGAAATTATTGCCGACATGGGCGATAATAATATCATGGAAAATTCTGAAGCTCCTGCTGAAGAATCCCCTACCTATCATACAAAAAGATTTCGAATCGGTAGTGGTAATATTATTGGAAAATGAGTTATTCAAGATTTCTTTACTTGTGCCGGTGCTTTGCCCTCTATGGGCAGTTCTATTCTTCATAGAACCAGTAGTCTTGCTGATGTCATTACCATGCTTATCGCTGAACTTGAAAGGCAATTTATGCATATGCACCCTTCTATACAAAGGATTTTCCTAGAATTTTCTAATATCGAACACTCCTCTGTTAAGCGTGCCGCTACTATCTTTTTGGCTCATGAATTCAGATTTATAATAAAAGAGGCCAAAGAAATCTTTGCGCATTATAGGGTGGACGCCGGCCGTCCTCCCATAGAATCTATCCTCTTTGATCAAGAAGAAATTATGCGTTTTCAATCTCTTGACTATGTTGCTTTCAATGAAAACCTTAGAAAAAAGGTGCCAACCAACATTTTAATTGATAGAATCTCTGAACTTAATGATGATTTGGCTATTCGAAATAATGAGTTAGGATACTCTCTTGAGTGTAGACTCACAAGGTTCTGTCAAAAGAACGCTTATAATGATGAATTGGTTGTGCATTATGAAGGGCCTAAAGAGGAACCTATACCTCCTAAAGTTGATCTTGGGGATTTTTGCCCTATTAAATTTAGCCCTTTTGATTACTTTTTCTTACCTCAAAGAAAACTTGCTGCCGAATGTAGAGAATATGAAATGAGTTTCACCGATCTATCTTATTACTACGGCACTACCTAGATCTATCCTTACTTTTATGCCTAGCTAGGGGCGTTAAACGATAGCGCTTGTTGGGAGGCAACCCAATTTTATTATTGTTTTTTTTGTTTTTGGTTCTGTTTAGGAATAAATAATCCATCTATCCTCTGTTTGGATGTGATTTTATGTTTTAATTAGTGTTTGTGCCAAGTAGAACCTATAGGATAACCTACGATGATAGTTGATTTGATTCTGCTGAAAAACAGAAACTTTGCACGCACGAATATAATTTTGTTAAATCACAGGAACGTGCTTTTGCATTGATTCTTTTTGCTGCTGTTCAATAAACAAATTTTCCAGGACTTCATATTGTGGTAGGATTTTTAGAGTTCCAGAAGTTTGCGTTAGTTACAGATTACTACAGACTGTTCTATTTTTCACAGATTCTGTTTTGCGGGTGTTGTTTGCTTATTTTGATGAATCTATGGCTAGTAAAATAGTCTATAATCCATAGAGAAGTTGGAATACAGTAGGTTTAACACCAATATAAATAAAGAATGAGTTCACTACAGTACCCTTAAGTAGTCTTTTGTTTTCTTTCTCTAAGGGAGCTCACGAGATTTCTATTGAGTTTTGTGTTGTGAAGTTTTCATGTTTTGGGTGAATTCTTTTGATGGATTATGGAACAAAGAGTGGCAAGAGCCTAAGCTTGGGGATGCCCATGGCACCCCCAAGATAATCCAAGGACACCAAAAATTCAAAGCTTGGGGATGCCCCGGAAGGCATCCCCTCTTTCGTCTACTTCCATCGGTAATTTACTTGGAGCTATATTTTTATTCACCACATGATATGTGTTTCGCTTGGAGCATCTTGTATCATTTGCGTCTTTGCTTGTTAGTTTACCACAATCATCCTTGTTGTACACACCTTTTGAGAGAGCCATACATGAATTGGAATTTGTTAGAATACTCTATGTGCTTCACTTATATCTTTTGAGCTTGATAGTTTTGCTCATAGTGCTTCACTTATATCTTTTGAGCGTGATAATTTTTGCTCTAGTGCTTCACTTAGATCTTTTAGAGCACGGTGGTGGATTTGTTTTAAAGAAACTATTGATCTCTCATGCTTCACTTAGATTATTTTGAGAGTTGTTAATAGCATGGTAATTTGCTTAATATTAATATACTTGGTATTCAAGATATGTCAAACTTTTCTTTTGAGTGAGTTGAATACTAAGATAAGTTTGATGCTTGATAATTGTTTTGAGATATGGAGGTGATAATATCAAAGTCGTGTTAGTTGAGTAATTGTGAATTTGAGAAATGCTTGTGTTGAAGTTTGCAAGTCCCGTAGCATGCACGTATGGTTAAAGTTGTGTAACAAATTTGAAACATGAAGTGTACCTGGCTTGTGCATCCTTATGAGTGGCGGTCGGGGACGAGCGATGGTCTTTTCCTACCAATCTATCCCCCTAGGAGCATGTGCTTAGTACTTGATTTTTGATGACTTCTAAATTTTTGCAATAAGTATATGAGTTCTTTTGACTAATGTTGAGTCCATGGATTATACGCACTCTCACCTTTCCGCCTTTGCTAGCCTCTTCGGTACCGTGCATTGCCCTTTATCACCTTGAGAGTTGGTGCAAACTTCGCCGGTGCATCCAAACCCCGTGATACGATACGCTCTATCACACATAAACCTCCTTATATCTTCCTCAAAACAGCCACCATACCTACCTATCATGGCATTTCCATAGCCATTCCGAGATATATTACCATGCAACTTCCATCATCATCATCATGACATACATTACTTTTGTCATATTGCCATTGCATGATCATGTAGTTGACATTGTATTTGTGGCAAAGCCACCATGCATTATTTTTCATACATGTCACTCTTGATTCATTGCACCATCCCGGTACACCGCTAGAGGCATTCATATAGAGTCATATCTTGTTCTAAGTTTCGAGTTGTAATCCTCATGTTGTAATCAATAGAAGTGTGATGATCATCATTATTAGAGCATTGCCCAAACAAAAAAAGGAAGGCCAAAAGAAAAAAAAGGAAGGCCAAAAAAAGGGCAATGCTACTATCTCTTTTTCCACACTTGTGCTTCAAAGTAGCACCTTGTTCTTCATATAGTGAGTCTCATATATTGTGCTTCAAAGTAGCACCTTGTTCTTCACGTAGTGAGTCTCATAAGTTGTCTTTTTATACTAGTGGGAACTTTTCATTATAGAACTTGGCTTGTATATTCCTACGATGGGCTTCCTCAAATGCCCTAGGTCTTCATGAGCAAGCAAGTTGGATGCACACCCACTAGTTTTCTTTTGTTGAGCATTCATAGCTCTAGTGCATCCGTTACATGGCAATCCCTACTCCTCATGTTAACATCAATTAATGGGCATCTCCATAGCCCGTTGATTATCCTCGTCAATGTGAGACTTTCTCCTTTTTTGTCTTCTCCACACAATCCCCATCATCATATTCTATTCCACCCATGGTGCTATATCCATGGCTCACGCTCATGTATTGCGTGAAGGTTGAAAAAGTTTGAGATTATTTAAGTATGAAACAATTGCTTGGCTTGTCATCGGGGGTATAGAAGTTGGGAACATCTTTGTGTGACGCAAATGAAGCATAGCCTAACTATATGATTTTGTAGGGATGAACTTTCTTTTGCCATGCTATTTTGAGAAGACATGATTGCTTTGATTAGTATGCTTGAAGTATTATTATTTTTGTGTCAATATGAACTTTTGTCTTGAATCTTTTGGATCTAAATATTCATGCCACAATTAAGAAGATTTACACTGAAATTATGCCAAAGTATCACTCCGCATCAAAAATTCTTTCTTTTTTATCATTTACCTACTCAAGGAAAAGCAGGAATTAAGCTTGGGGTGCCTAATACGTCTCCAACTTATCTATAATATTTGATTGCTCCATGCTACTTTATCTACTGTTTTGGACTATATTGGGCTTTATTTTCCACTTTTATATTATTTTTGGGACTAACCAATTAACCGAAGGCCTAGCCCAGAATTGTTGTTTTTTGCCTATTTTAGTGTTTCGAAGAAACGGAATATCAAACGGAGTCCAAAAGGAATGAAACCTTCGGGAACGTGATTTTCTCACCGAACGTGATCCAGGAGACTTGGACCTTACTCCAAGAAGTAACAGAGGCGGTCACGAGGGTGGGAGCGCCCCCCCTAGGGCGCCCCCTGCCTCGTGGCCCCCCTGTTGCTCCACCGACGTACTCCTTCCTCCTATATATACCTACGTATCCCCAAACAATCAGAACAGGAGCCAAAAACCTAATTCCACCGCCGCAACCTTCTGTATCCTCGAGACCCATCTAGGGGCCTGTTCCGGAGCTCCGTCAGAGGGGGCATCCAGCATGGAGGGCTTCTACATCAACACGATAGCCCCTCCAATGAAGTGTGAGTAGTTTACTTCAGACTTTTGGGTCCATAGCTAGTAGCTAGATGGCTTCTTCTCTCTTTTTGGATCTCAATACAATGTTCTCCCCCTCTCTCGTGGAGATCTATTCGATGTAATCTTCTTTTTGCGGTGTGTTTGTTGAGACCAATGAATTGTGGGTTTATGATCCAGCTTATCTATGAATAATATTTGAATCTTCTCTATTCTTTTATGTATGATTGAGTTATCGTTGCAAGTCTCTTTGAATTATCCGTTTGGTTTGGCCAACTAGATTGGTAGTTCTTGCAATGGGAGAAGTGTTTAGCTTTGGGTTCAATCTTGCGGTGTCCTTTCCTAGTGACAGAAGGGGCAGCAAGGCACATATCGTATTGTTGCCATCGAGGATAACAAGATGTTTTTTTATCATATTGCATGAATTTATCCCTCTACATCATGTCATCTTGCTTAAGGCATTACTCTGTTTTTAACTTAATACTCTAGATGCATGCTGGATAGCGGTCGATGAGTGGAGTAATAGTAGTAGATGCAGAATCATTTCGATCTACTTGTCTCGGACGTGATGCCTATATACATGATCATACCTAGATATACTCATAACTATGCTCAATTCTGTCAATTGCTCAACAGTAATTTGTTCACCCACCGTAGAATATCTATGCTCTTGAAAGAAGCCACTAGTGAAACCTATGGCCCCCGGGTCTATTCTCATCATATCAACCTCCATTACTTTATTACTTGCTTTGTTTTTACTTTGCCTTTTACTTTTCACTTTGCATCTATATACCAAAAATACCAAAAATATTATTTATCATCTCTATCAGATCTCACTCTCGTAAGTGACCGTGAAGGGATTGGCAACCCCTAATCGTGTTGGTTGCGAGGAGCTATCATTTTGGTTAGGTACGAGGGACTTGTGCATGGTCTCCTACTGGATTGATACCTTGGTTCTCAAAAACTGAGGGAAATACTTATGCTACTTTGTTGCATCATCCTCTCTTCTTCGGGGAAATCCAACGCAATGCTCAAGAGGTAGCAAGGGCGCATTCCAGAGCTACGTGCTCGGTGTTTGAACCTACTACCACACTTTAACACATGTATGAGGACCCAATGCTAGTTTTGGTGGGATTTCTAACCCCCGAGCGGCCTAACCCTGGGTTGGTTGACCCAGAAATCTAGGGGGTAGATTTCTCTAATGCAGCAAAGAATCAAAGAAATAATTAAACATTTTAAACTAAACACATGATTTTGAAATCCTTGAAACTATTTGATGCAAATAGATATAAACCTTGCCTAATTTGGCCAAGGATTGAAATAAATACAAAGAAATCAAAACGAGACTGTGTTATCTAGAAATTCTGAACAAACATGATTTTAGTTTGTTCAAATTTCAAAACATAGTATACAAAAAAATTCCTTTGCAGGTTCTGATCAAAAAACATATAAAGTTTGTCAAAATCGAGTAAAATATGAATTAGTTGTGATTTTTATAAGGACCTATTTACAAAAGTACATGAGGTCACATTTTAAACATTTCCAAAAACATAAACAAAGTGTATATGTTTAAATTTAGCTAACTCATATTCAACCTTCTTTAAAAACAGAAAAGAAATTAAAAACAATATTTATGCCAACGGCTATCTTTAGCAGTGTCAGCCACCCATCAACCATTGGGCTCTATGCCGACGGTCACCATCGTCACAGATTGGAGATTTGCTGATGGGGCTCGTCGGTTTGTATGTGCGATTTGTCGACAACCACTGTCGGCATACCTCTAGCTTTACCGACAGTTTCCGTCTAGCCGTCGGCTTAGCTCGATCTATCCCAACGGGGCTCGTCGGCATACCTTTGGCCATCAGCATATTCAATGATTCCTGTAGTGATTCCTGGACAACGTGCTTGGCCGCGTCCCTCAGTTGCCTGCACTGCCTATGGAGGTTGGAGATGGGAGTATCCAATTGAGCCTGGTCTTGACGTTTCCCCAGCGCCTCCCAGAAGTGCAGGAAGATGGTGATGTTGTATATGAGGTCCGTCGGCTGCTTAAACACCACCCCCTTGATCAAGGCTTTGTTGCAAACATTCCAAAGTGCCCAGGTGAGTGCACCAAACCCCACCCAAGCAAGGTAGGCATCCCGAGGTGAGGTGTTCTTAATAAGGTGGTATAGATTACCGAACCCTTTTGGGTCCCATTGACACCCCTTCGCCACCCAACAATATTGCGCATAAACCTAGGTGGCGCGCGATGCACGGAGGCAACAAGCGCAGCCTGTAGCAAATCCACCTTTTCCATGCATGCCAACCCACCAAAGCACTGCCTCTACCATCAACCTTGTTGATGAGAAAACCGAGAAGGCGCCATGGCCTGTTGAGGCCGAGGCGCTCCCCGGCAACGAGATGGATGACACCGTGATGCGCGTCATCACCAGGGTTGAGCAGACCCTTGATGCATGGCGCTTAAGTGACGCGGATCAAGATAGGCATGTCAGCACCGAGAGGCTGCACCTTGCCGCACAACATGATCAATAGCGCGCCGTAGAGCAAGCTAGGCGCGTCCGCGCTGATAGGCTGCGGCTCACCACACGGCGAGACCGTTGGAGCACCGCAGAGCGAGAGACGCGGCGCGCCGGACAGCAAGAGCGGATCCAGCACTTGCCTGTTGTCGACAGGGCGTCGCTGCTGGGTACACGTCTCATCAGTACCCCCATTCCTCGCCAGGAGTGGGCAGAGGCCCTGTGTGCCATACTTGCACCAGAGGCCGGCCGCGTCATACTTGCACCAGACGCCTGATACGTCTCCAACGTATCTATAATTTTTGATTGCTCCATGCTATTATATTACCCCTTTTGGATGTTTATGGGCTTTATTTTACACATTTATATCATTTTTGGGACTAACCTACTAACCGGAGGCCCATCCCGTATTGCTGTTTTTTTGCCTATTTTAGTATTTCGAAGAAAAGGAATATCAAATGGAGTCCAAACGGAATGAAACCTTCGGAAGCGTGATTTTTGGAACGAACGTGATCTAGAGGACTTGGAGTGCAAGTCAAGAAGTAGCCGAGGTGGCCACGAGAGGGTAGGGCACGCCCCCTGTCTTGTGGGCCCCTCGGGCGGCCACCGACGTACTTCTTCCTTCTATATAAGCCTACGTACCCCGAAAACATCCAAGGAGCCAACGAAACACAATTTCCACCACCATAACCTTCTGTATCCGCGAGATCCCATCTTGGAGCCTTCGCCGGCGCTCCGCCGGAGGGGGAATCGACCATGGAGGGCTTCTACATCAACACCATAGCCCCTCCGATGAGTTGTGAGTAGTTTACCACAGACCTTCGGATCCATAGTTATTAGCTAGATGGCTTCTTCTCTCTTTTTGGATCTCAATACAATGTTCTCCCCCTCTCTTGTGGAGATCTATTCGATGTAACCTCTTTTTGCAGTGTGTTTGTCGAGATCCGATGAATTGTGGGTTTATGATCAAGTTTATCTATGAGAAATATTTGAATCTCCTCTGAATTATTTTATGTATGATTGAGTTATCTTTGCAAGTCTCTTCGAATTATCAGTTTGGTTTGGCCTACTAGATTGATCTTTCTTGCCATGCGAGAAGTGCTTAGCTTTGGGTTCAATCTTGCGGTGTCCTTACCTAGTGGTAGAAAGGGTTGCAAGTCACGTATTGTATTGTTGCCATCGGGGATAAAAAGATAGGGTTTATATCATATTGCATGAATTTATCCCTCTACATCATGTCATCTTGCTTAAGGCATTACTTTGTTCTTATGAACTTAATACTCTAGATGCAGGCAGGAGTCGGTCGATGTGTGGAGTAATAGTAGTAGATGTAGGCAGGAGTCAGTCTACTTGTTGCGGACGTGATGCCTATATACATGATCATGCCTAAATAATCTCATAATTATTCGCTTTTCTATCAATTGCTCGACAGTAATTTGTTTATCCACCGTAAGACTTATGCTATCTTGAGAGAAGCCACTAGTGAAACCTATGGCCCCTGGGTCTATCCTTTATCATATTTCCTTCCAATCTACCTTTATTTGCATCTTTACTTTTTGCATCTATATTATAAAATACCAAAAATATATTTATATTATCATACTATCTCTATTAGATCTCACTTTCGCAAGTGGCTATGAAGGGATTGGCAACCCCTTTATTGCGTTGGTTGCGAGTTCTTTGTTTGTTTCTGTAGGTGCGTGGGACTTTTGAGGAGCCTCCTACTGGATTGATACCTTGGTTCTCAAAAACTGAGGGAAATACTTACGCTACTATTGCTGCATCACCCTTTCCTCTTCAAGGAAAACCAACGCAAGCTCAAGACGTAGCAAGAAGGATTTCTGGCACCGTTGCCGGGGAGGTATTCGCTCAAGTCAAGACATACCAAGTACCCATCACAAACTCATCTCCCTCGCATTTACATTATTTACCATTTGCCTCTCGTTTTCCTCTCCCCCACTTCACGCTTGCCGTTTTATTTGCCCTCTCTTCCGCTCGCTTTCTTCCTCCTTGATTTTTTTTGCCATTATGTCTGAAATTGGGGAGATTATCGTCGATATGGAAAATAATGATAACATGGAAAATTGCGAGGCACCGACCGAAGAACCCCCTATCTTGCATACTAAAAAGTTTCGAATCGGTAGTGGTAACATCATTGGAAAAGGTGTTATTCAAGATTTCTTTACTTGTGCCGATGCTTTACCTTCCATGGGAGGTTCTATTCTTTATAGAACTAGTAGTCTTGCGGATGCTATCGCTATGCTTGTAGTTGAACTTGAAAGACAATTTATGCATATGGATCCTTGCATACAAAGAATTTTTCTCGAATTTTCCAATATTGAGCATTCTTCTGTTAAGCGCGATGTTACTATCTTTTTGGCTCATGAGTTTAGATTTATCATAAGAGAGGCCAAAGAAATCTTTGCGCACTATAGGGTGGACGCCGGTCGTCCTCCCATAGAGGCGATCCTCTATGATCAAGAGGAATTTAGGCATTTTCAATCTTCGGACTATGTTGCTTTCAATGAAAGCCTTAGAAAAAAGGTTCCTACCAATGTCTTATTTGATAGAATTAATGAATTTAATAATGATTTTGCCCTTCGAAACAATGAGCTAGGATACTCTCTTGAGTATAGGCTCACGAGATTTTGCCAAAAGAATGCTTTTAGTGATGAATTAATTGTGCATTATGAAGGGCCAAGGGAGGAACCCGTTCCTCCTGAGATTGATCTTGGGGACTTTTGTCCTACTAAATTTAGCCCTTTTGATTACTTTTCCTTGCCTCAAAGGAAACTTGCTGCCGAACATAGAGAATATGAGATGAGCTTTCAAGATCTATCTTATTATTATGGCACTACTTAGATCTATCTTCGCTTTTATGCCTAGCTAGGGGTGTTAAACGATAGCGCTAGTTGGGAGGCAACCCAATTTTCTTTGTGTTTTTTGTTTTTGTTCCTGTTTAGTAATAAATCTTGCATATACCTTCTGTTTAGATGTGTTTTTATCTTTTAATTAGTGTTTGTGCCAAGTAGAACCTATAGGATAACCTATGATGATAGTTGATTTGATTCTGCTGAAAAACAGAAACTTTGCACGCACGAATTTAGTTTTTTTAAATCACAGAAATGTGCTTTTGCATTGATTATTTTTGCTGCTGATCAATAGACAAATTTTCCAGGTCTTCCTATTTTTGTAGGAGTTTTATAGGTCCATAAGTTTGTGTTAGTTACAGATTGCTACAGACTATTCTGTTTTTGACAGATTCTGTTTTTCGTGTGTTGTTTGCTTATTTTGATGCATCTATGGCTAGTAAAATAGTTTATAAACCATAGAGAAGTTGGAATAAAGTAGGTTTAACACCAAAATAAATAAAGAATGAGTTCATTATACTACCTTATGTGGTGGTTTTGTTTTCTTTCACTAACGGAGCTTATAAGATTTCCTGTTGAGTTTTGTGTTGTGAAGTTTTCAAGTTTTGGGTAAAGCTTTTATGGACTATGGAATAAGGAGTGGCAAGAGCCTAAGATTGGGGATTCCCATGTCACCCAAGATATTCAAGGATATCAAAAATCCTAAGCTTGGGGATGCCCCGGGAAGACATCCCCTCTTTCGTCTTCGTTCATTGGTAACTTTACTTGGAGCTATATTTTTATTCTCCACATGATATATGTTTTGCTTGGAGCGTCGTGTATTATATTAGTCATTGCTTTTTAGTTTACCACAATCATCCTTGCTGCACACACCTTTTGGGAGAAGCCTACTTTATTAGAATTTGCTAGAATACTCTATGTGCTTCACTTATATCTTTTGAGCTTGATAGTTTTGCTCTAGTGCTTCACTTATATATTTTAGAGCACGGAGGTGAATTAATTTTGAAGAAATTGCTAGTCTCTCATGCTTCACTTATATCTTTTTTAGAGTCTTTCAGAACAGCATGGTATTTGCTATGGTTACAAATTTGGTCCTAGAATGATGAGCATCCAAGTTGGGTATAATAAAAACTATCATAGAAAGTGAATTGGATGCTATGATCAATTTGATGTTTGATAATTGTTTTGAGATATGGAGGTAGTGATATTAAAATCATGCTAGTTTAGGTGATTATGAAAAATACTTGTGTTGAGGGTTGTGATTCCCGTAGCATGCACGTATGGTGAACCGCTTTGTGATGAAGTTGGAGCACAATTTTATTTATTGATTGTCTTCCTTATGAGTGGCGGTCGGGGACGAGCGATGGTCTTTTCCTACCAATCTACCCCCTAGGAGCATGCGCGTAGTGCTTTGTTTTTGATGACTTGTAGATTTTTGCAATAAGTATATGAGTTCTTTTGACTAATGTTGAGTCCATGGACTATACGCACTCTCACCCTTCCCCCATTGCTAGCCTCTCTTGTGCTGCGCAACTTTCGCCGGTACCATACACCCACCATATACCTTCCTCAAAACAGCCACCATACCTACCTTTTATGGCATTTCCATAGCCATTCCGAGATATGTTGCCATGTAACTTTCCACCGTTCCGTTCATATGACACGCATTACTTTTGTCATATTGCTCTTTGCATGATCATGTAATTGACATTGTATTTGTGGCAAGGCCACTTTCATAATCTTCATACATGTCGCTCTTGATTCATTGCATATCCCGGTACACCGCCGGAGGCATTCATATAGAGTCATATCTTGTTCTAGCTTTGAGTTGTAATTCTTGAGTTGTAAATCCATAAAAGTGTGATGATCTTCATTATTAGAGAATTGTCCTAGTGAGGAAAGGATGATAAAGACTATGATTCCCCCACAAGTCGGGATGAGTCTTCGGACTTTACAAAAAGAAAAAAAAGGAGAAAAAAAGAGAAAGGCCAAAAAGAAAAAAAGAGGCCAAAGAAAAAAAAAGAAAAAAATGAAAGAAAGAAAAAGAAGAAAAAATAAAATGAGAGAAAAAGAGAGAAGGGACAATGCTACTATCTCTTTTTCCACACTTGTGCTTCAAAGTAGCACCATGATCTTCATGATAGAGAGTCTCCTATGTTGTCACTTGCATATACTAGTGGGAATTTTTCATTATAGAACTTGGCTTGTATATTGCAATGATGGGCTTCCTCAAAATGCCCTAGGTCTTCGTGAGCAAGCAAGTTGGATGCACACCCACTTAGTTTCTTTTTTTGAGCTTTCATATATTTATAGCTATAGTGCATCCGTTGCATGGCAATCCCTACTCACTCACATTGATATCTATTAATGGGCATCTCCATATCCCGTTGATACGCCTAGTTGATGTGAGACTATCTTCTCCTTTTTTGTCTTCTCCACAACCACCATTCTATTCCACATATAGTGCTATGTCCATGGCTCACGCTCATGTATTGCGTGAAAGTTGAAAAAGTTTGAGATTATTAAAGTACGAAACAATTTCATGGCTTGTCATCGGGGTTATGCATGATTAAATACTTTGTGTGATGAAGATAGAGCAACAACCAGACTATATGATTTTGTAGGGATAACTTTCTTTGGCCATGTTATTTTGAGAAGACATGATTACTTTGATTAGTATGCTTGAAGTATCACCATTTTCATGTCAATATCAACTTTTATTTTGAATCATTTGGATCTGAACATCATGCCACAATAAAGAAAATTACATTGAGAATTATGCTAGGTAGCATTCCACATCAAAAATTCTGTTTTTGTCATTTACCTACACGAGGACGAGCAGGAATTAAGCTTGGGGATGCTTGATACGTCTCCAACGTATCTATAATTTTTGATTGCTCCATGCTATTGTATTACCCCTTTTGGATGTTTATGGGCTTTATTTTACACATTTATATCATTATTGGGACTAACCTACTAACCGGAGGCCCAGCCCGTATTGCTGTTTTTTTTGCCTATTTCAGTATTTCGAAGAAAAGAAATATCAAACGGAGTCCAAACGGAATGAAACCATCGGGAGCGTGATTTTTGGAACGAACATGATCCAGAGGACTTGGAGTGCAAGTCAAGAAGCAGCCGAGGCAGCCACGAGAGGGTAGGGCGCCCCCCCTATAGGGCACTCGCCCTGTCTTGTGGGCCCCTCGGGCGGCTACCGACGTACTTCTTCCTCCTATATAAGCCTACGTACCCCGAAAACATCCAGGGAGCCAACGAAACACAATTTCCACCGCCGTAATCTTCTGTATCCGCGAGATCCCATCTTGGAGCCTTCGCCGACACTCCACCGGAGGGGGAATCGACCATGGAGGGCTTCTACATCAACACCATAGCCCCTCCGATGAGTTGTGAGTAGTTTACCACAGACCTTCAGGTCCATAGTTATTAGCTAGATGGCTTCTTCTCTCTTTTTGGATCTCAATACAATGTTCTCCCCCTCTCTTGTGGAGATCTATTCGATGTAATCTCTTTTTGCGGTGTGTTTTTTGAGATCCGATGAATTGTGGGTTTATGATCAAGTTTATCTATGAGAAATATTTGAATCTCCTCTGAATTCTTTTATGTATGATTGAGTTATCTTTGCAAGTCTCTTCAAATTATCAGTTTGGTTTGGCCTACTAGATTGATCTTTCTTGCCATGGGAGAAGTGCTTAGCTTTGGGTTCAATCTTGCGGTGTCCTTACCCAGTGACAGAAAGGGTTGCAAGGCATGTATTGTATTGTTGCCATCGAGGATAAAAAGATGGGGTTTATATCATATTGCATGAATTTATCCCTCTATATCATGTCATCTTGCTTAAGGAGTCACTCTGTTCTTATGAACTTAATACTCTAGATGCAGGCAGGAGTCGGTCGATGTGTGGAGTAATAGTAGTAGATGCAGGCAGGAGTCAGTCTACTTGTTGCGGACGTGATGCCTATATACATGATCATGGCTAGATAATCTCATAATTATTCGCTTTTCTATCAATTGCTCGACAGTAATTTGTTCACCCACCGTAATACTTATGCTATCTTGAGAGAAGCCACTAGTGAAACCTATGGCCCCCGGGTCTATCCTTTATCATATTTGCTTCCAATCTACCTTTATTTGCATCTTTACTTTTTGCATCTATATTATAAAATACCAAAAATATATTTATCTTATCATACTATCTCTACGAGATCTCACTTTCGCAAGTGGCCGTGAAGTGATCGACAACCCCTTTATTGTGTTGGTTGTGGGTTCTTTGTTTGTTTGTGTAGGTGCGTGGGACTTTTGAGGAGCCTCCTACTGGATTGATACCTTGATTCTCAAAAACTGAGGGAAATACTTACGCTACTATTGCTGCATCACCCTTTCCTCTTGAAGGAAAACCAACGCAAGCTCAAGACGTAGCAACGCCCACCACGCCGTTCGCATGGATCGCGCCATTCGCCTTGTCCGCGGCCCGCTCGATGCCAACACGCTGGTCGGTAGGCTCGACTACCTCCTTGGCCCACATGTCAACCTGGGTGCAGTAGAGAAACATGGTCGTCGCATCCTCGAGCTGGTGATCTCCGATGAAATAGCCAACTTGGAGCTCAAGGTCGCGTTTCAGATGTACCGCGAGCGTGTCGACCGCTTGGACGAATGCCTGCATGAGTCAGGCAAAGTCAAGAGCTATCGTAGGCAAGGGCTGCTGGTCATGGTATCATGGATGCATTTTATTTTTTTGAGTCCTTTCGACGTGGATCACTATGTATTCACAGCAATCATAATATTGCTCTGTTTTCCGTTCTTATATATGTCCTGTTTCAATGTGTGTATATACGCTTTCCATTCTATATATATGTGGATGATAATAGGTAGATACAAATTAGTATACAAAAACAGATAGAAAATGGAATTCATAATATATATTAATTGTTCATTAGTTCGTCACAGAATATATATAATATCATCACATATACGTGATGATACTTAACTACTAGGTACAATGCATAAAATTAAAAACAGACAATACTAAAACTAATAATCCCTCCTGGGGGCAGTATTCCGGCAGCCCCTCGCCAATAGCTCCCTGGTGGGCGGCGTCTTCCCAACACAGAGGCAGTACTCCGCCTCCTCCGCCTCGCAGTGCTTGACATATCGATCTGCCTCTTGCTGGCAGACGAGCGCGAACAATCTTGCCATTTTGTTGGGCGCCCACCGGAGCTCCTCGTCGGTGGCACGCTGGAGCTTATCGGCCCACCTCCACACAGTGATGAGGTGCCTAGCGCTTTTGACCTTCCTCATGAAGTACCCGTCTTCGTACACCTCCTCCGCACAACGACGCGCCCGCCCCCAAAGCTCCACCGCCTCCTTTTTTAGGCGGCATCACAGGCTTCACCAGCCTCCTGGTACCTGGCTTCCTCCTCCGCCATATCCTTCTTGAACGCCACTTCACTGGCTTTCTCAGCCGATGGCAGTGACTTCCACAGACAATGATTGTACTGGCCCCAAAATGACTCCAAAGTTGGGGGTCCGGCGCACCCTTTTCCGGTGGTGCATAGGGGTTCTCCTTGTCACTGCTCTTCGACTGAGCATCGTCGGGGGACGGCGCCTCCTCCTCAGCGCATGGGCAGATCAGCGGGGCCATGGCCGAGATTTGAGAGAGAGAGGGTGAGCGAGGGAAGGATGTAGATGAGAATGTAGGCGGGACAACGTGAGCAAGGTAGTATTTATTGGCGGCTGGAATCTAGATCGACGGGAATAGTACGCACGCCGGTCGCCAGAATTTACGACTACTGTAGTTTGAATTACACATGATTCCCGTAGCAAAATCCGTGTGTGAACCTGATAGCCGACAGTTTCCAATACAAAACCGTGTCTGATTAATAACCCGCGCCACTCACCTTCCAAACCTCGAGGTGCGAAATAGGGTGTCAATCGTGTGGGGCCGGTTGTCTTGCCAGATCTTTACTTTGAACACCAGATATTTACATCGTCTAGTGATTTTTAATTTTTTAAAATTTACATGTCGTGGCACTCCATGCATGTGTCCAAGCCGTCACACCAATTGTTTGAAAATTCCTTCCAATTTACTGTATATGGAATTAACTCGCACACGAGTACACAAATAATTTTTTTTCAAACCGTTATGGTTAGCCGCTGCATGTAGATGTAGTTCAAATTTGGATTACGGTCAAATGGATAGAAAATCACTTAAATGTCTTAAAACGGTCAAATGACCCCTGAAATTTTCCAAATTTTCACATGATAGTTGTATTAGTGCATGTTAACTATAGAATTTTTTTGAAGCCCATAAGAGGAAGCTATCGCCCATTCATCATCAAACATGCATTGTTCCCTCTCAAAACCACGAGCCTTCTTGTGAGTTGCTCCGGTTTTTGAGGGGTGTGTGTCCAAACTTTCGTCAAACAGGCCAATTATTTTACAACATCATCTTGGTGGCATGACATTATGTCAAGCAAGGTTTCATGTGTTTCTAATCATGTTTTTTATTTTTTGGAATTTGAATGGCATGGCACTCCATGCATGTGTGTCCAGACCGTGGCACCAATATGTTTGAAAATTCCTTCCAATTTACTGCAATGCAATTAATTCACACAAAAGTACACAAAAATATGATTTTTTCAAACCGTATTGCATGTAGATGTAGTTCAAATTTGAATTACGGTCATTAAATGGCTAGAAAATTAGTTAAATGTCTTTAAAAGGTCAAATGCTGTGGCACCAATATGTTTGAAAATTCCTTCTAATTTACTGCACATGGAATTAACTCGCACACAAGTACACAAATATGATTTTTCAAACCATTATGGTTAGATGTTGAATGTAGATGTAGTTCAAATTTGAATTATGGTCATTAAATGGCTAGAACAATCACTTAAATGTCTTTAAAAGGTCAAATGGCACCTAGAATTTTCCAAATTTTTCACATGACAATTGTATTAGTGCATGTTAAATGTAGAAAAAATTTGAAGGCCATAAGAGGAAGTTATCTCCCGCCCGTCATCAAACATGCATTGTTGCCTCTCGGAACCATGAGCCTTCTAGTGAGTTGCTCCGGTTTGTGAGGGGTGTGTGTCTAAACTTTCACTAGTACAGCGAGGTGCTATACAAACAGTTTTTAACCCCTTTCCGCGACAGCATTCTAAACTGTCGCCAAGTGAGTGACTGGGATAGGGGGGTCCTTCCCACACGACCCAGAAACCGTCGGGGATAGGGAGCCTCGATGCATATACAGTACTCCCTACTCGTTTGTGCTCACATTTCCATCGCAGTCGGTATTCTATGGTGCTACGTTTACGATGCATGACCCATCACAAATAGTTCATGATTATAGAAGTAGACAATCACACACATTTACTTTTCCTCGACCGTGTGCGATTTGATGTAAGAGCACACACAGTTGTCGCTATAAAACTGTATGCGAAGCTTGAATACATCCCACACGGTTCATCTGTCGTACCCGCGTCAGATGATCGACCTATCACACGTGTTCTTCTATGATCAAATGTTTGTGATGCACACAACATCACAGACTGTCCATAATTGCCAAGCGTGTGTGATAAGGTGACTATCGCAACATTTAATTGGAAAGAATTGTGTGTGATGCGTGTTTTCTTGGCTGATCATGTGTGTACTAGAGATTGATCGCACATGTGGTGGATCCTAGAAACGTGTCTGATCTCCACGTCTATCGTAGACGTTTAGCTTTCGCAAACCGTGTGCAGTGTAATCCATAATTAATCCCTAATTTAAAAATCACATGTTTTGAATTTTAATGTAGGTAATCACTTATTTCATATCCAACCATGTTTATTACAAATATAGGTTCAACCACTAATGCATAATTCGATGCACATGTACATATACTAAAGAACTATAGAAGCACCAAGTAAAGAATGATGAACCACAGTTTTTCTAAAGACTATAAAGAGAGAGGCAAAAGACATTCTGGTTGCTGGAGAAGGTGAAGCGGAATGCCCATATTGTGCCATCCTCCATGCGTAATGCATGCACGACTCTAGGCCAACCCCTTGTGATGGCTGCCCGTCCATCCTTCACTATCTTCATTAGGACTTCTCGATGCTCATTGTAGTCTAGATGAAATACTTTAACCTTCATTGCATGTCCACAAATCATGTACTTTGCGAGGTAATCTTGAGTGAACTGCTTCGAGAACCACTCTGAATGAAAAATATTCAGACATTGTTGTCAAACAACTCATTATGGGTAGTAAAAAGAGAAGGCTGCAGAGTTTGTAGTTACCATCCTACAGCTCACTGTTGTGTTGGATAGAGCATAAACAAATAATTTGCTTGTCACCATTCATATCTTTTTTATAATAATCCTTATCAGTTTCCTCACTTGATGCTTGTTCATGAATATCTCATTGCCCCATATGCAAAAAGGGTCGATGCGTGGATCCTTGCCAAGGGCATATGTACCTACAAGCAACAAGTCATTATTAGAAGCTAACAAGTGTCCATGCCTAGATCTATATGCACTACATTATGGAAAAGGGGGAGTACAAGCCGACGGATGAAACTAACCTCTGCGGAAAATGGTGGACACTCCCGTTGTTGTCCTGCATAAGTAGTGGAAAGGCATGATAAGTACAACAACCTTAACATCAAACAAATATAGCAAAGGTAAACAACATCATCTCCAAATGATAGTTTGAATGTGTTGGTTTCAGCATGTTGTTAAAGCAGATATAAAATGGAAGGCAATGTTACTGACAACAGGCTTAACAACCATCAAATATTGCAATTCAAACTGATATTGTTGAAAATGAATAGAACGTAGGTAATTCTTAAACATCACACTGGATAAATGTGTAAAACTGAAATAAAGGGTATGTGTTAACTACACCAGGCATAACTAGAACCAAATATAGCCGTTCAAACTGGTATTGATGCAGTCGAGCGGCACAATTCTAACTTGCACATAATGAACATCACATTGTGAATGACTGAAATAAACAAGTCATAAATGATCAGTATAACAACCAAATATAGCCATTGAAAACTGGACAGAGTCTCACTGCAACCAACCGAACAAGCAAATACAGATAAACAGGGCATATGCTTGAAAACTGGACAAATGCTCATTGCAACCAACCTAACAAGCAAATACAGATAAATAAGGCATCTGCTTGAAAACTGGACAAATGCTCACTGCAACCAACCTAACAACCAAATACAGATAAATAGGGCATCTACTTGATAACAGGACAAATTATCACTCCAACCAACCTAAGAACCAAATACATATAAACAGGGCATCTACTCGATAACTGGAAAATGCTCACCACAACCAACCTAACAACCAAATACAGATAAACAAGGCATCTACTCATTATAAACAACCAAATATAGCCATTCGTGAAATTGAAGTGGACAATTCATACTTAAGCATCACATAGCCCTATTGAACAATACATTTTTGCATAACTGAAATAATTAAACACGACACAATTGCTTACGATGAAATCGTGCAAGATTAGCACCGGCGTGCCAATGCTGTGCTACTTGAGGAGAACCGTCTCCGGGCTACTACGCGTGCTGCACGCTATCAGCAAGCCCTGCGTTGCTATCATAGCCGCAGGGTTCATGCCCGGTCTTTTGAGGAAGGTGATCTTGTCCTTATGCGCGTTCAGTCTACCAAGGGTACACACATGTTGTCACCGAAGTGGGAAGGCCCTTACCGGGTAGTTCAAGTCACTAGACCTGGCGCAGTCCATTTGGAGACCGAAGATTGCACTCTGTTGCAAAACTCATGGAATATTGAGCATCTCCGCAAGTTCTACCCGTAAGGCGGGAGGCTGCCGGGCCCTGCCCGACAGCCACCCATTTGTATAGGCCTTGCCTCAACTGCTTGTAACCCCTTGTACAAAGCCGGGGCAATGACCCCGTGCAAGAGAAAATAAAGAAGCGTTGTAGGGGGCCCACAACCTGGATTTCATGCATGCATGAGCATTTCAGATCACTGCATAACTATTTTTATGAGCATCTGCATATGCATATAGATTGGATCACATCCTGCATTTATTGTCATCTGCATGAAGCTGGAGGTTCTTACCGTGGACTTGGCTTCAACAAGGAGTTGAGGAGATTGCCCGGCACTACGATCCCCGGCAAGCCAAACAAATAAGTTCTACCTCTTGTCCATTCATGTTCTATAAGCTATAACTTATGCATTAGAAAACCTTGCTGCTCTTTTTGGACTTAGGTGCTCCCATTCCCGACTCGAAAGTTGCTTCAGTCAAGATGGTCGCAGTTGCCTTTGGTAAAAGGAAGTTGGTGAGGGGGCTGGCCCCTTTGTCTATAGCCCGACACATATGGCTCTCTGGCAGACAAAAAGGGTGCCGGCAAGATAGCCTGCCGGGACAAACTCATTTATTTACACTAAAGAGGCATCTCACCTCTGCATGGACATATACATGCACAGGTCCCCGACAAGGTTCATCTTTTTCATTAGCATGCTAATACAAGTACAAGCATTACAGAACACAAGCATGGACACGAGAGATTACATTATTTGAATTAAAATTTGGCAAGTGCCTACAGATTTAAGATTAAAAAAAGATAAGTGCCCCATGATGCCTTTGCCCCTATCCATCTCCTATAGGATGAGGACAAAGAGGCAGAAGGCGGGCACAGCTGGAGTCCGACGCCTCCCCAGGATCAGAACAACACCGCTGTCTAGCAAGAAGGAAGAAACCAGAGGGCATGCGCAGATGGTGACTATCGGTGTCAAAACCGGCGGATCTCGGGTAGGGGGCCCCTAACTATGCATCTAAGGCTAATGGTAACATGAGGCAGGGGACACGATGTTTACCCAGGTTCGGGACCTCTTAATGGAGGTAATACCCTACTTCCTGCTTGATTGATGTTGATGATATGAGTATTACAAGAGTTGATCTACCATGAGATCGTAGAGGCTAAACCCTAGAAGCTAGCCTATGATTATGATTGTTGTTGTCCTACGGACTAAACCCTCTGGTTTATATAGACACCGGAGGGGGCTAGGGTTACACAAAATCGGTTACAAAGAAGGAGATCTACATATCCAAATTGCCAAGCTTGCCTTCCATGTAAAGGAGAGTCCCATCCGGACACGAGACGAAGTCTTCGATCTTGTATCTTCATAGTCCAACAGTCTGGCCAAAGTATATAGTCCCGCTGTCCGAGGACCTTAATCCTGGACTGCCTCAGTAGCCCCTGAACCAGGCTTCAATGACGATGAGTCCGACACGCAGATTGTCTTTGGCATTGCAAGGCGGGTTCCTTCTCCGAATACTCCATTGAAGATTTTGAACACAAGGATCGTGTCCAGCTCTGCAAAACAAATTCCACATACCATCGTAGAGATCATAATATTACACAAATCTAATCTGCTGACAACTTTTCATAGCGTGACATCACGCCACGACCCGGTCATTATTTGAACCGTTTTTGACAACCAGCTACCGCACATATCACGAGGCAGTTTTATTGGCACGTCTTGTCGAAGCAGAGATCATGTCCCCTTATCATGGGATTCTCATCAATATGGGTGTGGGTAACCCAACCGTGCCATTAATCGTGGCGCTTGGGGAATAAGCGAATTTACCGGGCAAGTGGGGAGGCGCATGATCTCCGCTGCCTTTATAAGGGGATAAGAACTCCCTTTTTCACCCATGCCTTCTTCTTCCTCTGCTCATCCATCCTTTTCGCTCGAGCCCTAGTGCCCAAGCGTTCGTCTTCTTCGCCCAAAAAGGTTTCCCGAAAATGTCCGGATCTGGAGCAGGAGGCAAGTGGATGGCCTCTACCGTCTGGGAGAAGGATATCAAAAAACTTCGGGGGGCCGGGTATTTGGCCAAAAGAACCGGCCACCGTCTACCGACGGCGGGACAGATCATCCCTACTCTGGAACCCCATGAGAGGGTGGTATTCCTCCCTCATTTCGTCTGCGGGCTAGGGTTTCCCCTCCACCCATTCACTCGCGACATCATGTATTATTACGGGATTGATTTTCATGATATATCCCCAACTCCTTCCTCAACATCTCGACATTCATCGTCGTGTGCGTGGCCTTTCTCTACATCCCGCCACATTTCAGCTTATGGCTGAAAGTTTTTAATGTGAAGCCCAAGGTAGTGAGCGGCAAGCATGCCGAATGCGGAGGCGCCATGGTGAGTAAGATGCCCAACGTTACATGGCCAACAGGTACTTTCAATGATTCCATCAAGGAGTGGCAGCAGAAGTGGTTTTACATCACCGAGCCGCGCGGCAAGGAATGGCCGCCTCTCCAGAGTTCAGATCCGGCGCCCCCCTGCGACTTATGTCCTGGCCCAAGAAGGGCCTGGACTGGGCTTCGTCTGACAAACTATCAGTGCTCCAGGCACGCGTTCAAGACATGGAAGACAAGAACATCAAGCTCATCAATGTAGTTCAGGTGATGTTAGTTCGCCGGATTCTACCTTGTCAACACCGGGCTTGCAATTTATGGGAGTTCGACCCGGCCAAGCACCAGACCTTCCTAGAACTCTTTGGCTCCTCGCATCAGGACATCTGGAAGGTGCTTTTCAAGTCCGGAAAATTGTGGCCGGACTCCGCCGAGGACCGCGGGTAACAACTGTCCCGCCCTACAAGTTCGGTAAATAATTGTACATTGACAATTCATATGTTTTATTTGCATATCCTTACGAAAATGCTTAATGTGTTTCCCAAAAATTTCCTAGGGCTGGGCGAAGCAGGCGGGGCGGATCTACTATCCGGCCCCGTTGCTAGAAGAACCGGCCGGCCCACTTCTGATGAAGATGCTGGTCCCGGCGCCTTACACAGCACCGAAGAAGAAGGCCGAAATTAGGCCAAGAAGACCAGGGGCGGCCTCCGTTGTTGTGGTGCTTTGGACACAAAATCCGAAGACTCCAATGCCCATTCTTCCTCCGAAGAGGACGAGGAGGAGGGAGATGAATCCCCCATGGGGGGGGGAGAAAGAAAAGGACGGCGTCCACATCCTTGGAGGCCGAGTCGCCTAAAAGGGGAAAAACTCCCCTTCTAGAGGAGTCCACTGCCGCTGCAGATAGCAGCCCGGAGTGGGATCCTGCTACCTCTTGAGCACTGCGTTGGATTTCCCCGAAGAGGAGAGGATGATGCAGTAAAGTAGCGTAAGTATTTCCCTCAATTTTTGAGAACCAAGGTATCAATCCAGTAGGAGACCACGCACAAGTCCCTCGTACCTACAAAAAACGATAGCAACTCGCAACCAACACTTAGGGGTTGTCAATCCCTTCACGGTCACTTACGAGAGTGAGATCTGATAGAGATAATATTTTTGGTATTTTTGATAGATAGATGCAAAGTAAAAGATAAAGGAAAAGTAAAAACAAAGCAAGTAAATAAAGTGATATAGATTGATATGAAGAGAATAGACCCGGGGGCCATAGATCTCACTAGTGGCTTCTCTCAAGAGCATAAGTATTCTACGGTGGGTGAACAAATTACTGTTGAGCAATTGACAGAATTGAGCATAGTTATGAGTATATCTAGGCAATGATCATGTATATAGGCATCATGTCCAAAACAAGTAGATCGAAACGATTCTGCATCTACTACTATTACTACACTCATCGACCGCTATCCAGCATGCATCTAGAGTATTAAGTAAAAACAGAGTAACGCCGTAAGCAAGATGACATGATGTAGAGGGATAAATTCATGCAATATGATAAAAAAACATCTTGTTATCCTTGATGGCAACAATACAATACGTGCCTTGCAACTCTTTCTGTCACTAAGTAAGGACACCGCAAGATTGAACCCAAAGCTAAGCACTTCTCCCATTGCAAGAACTACCAATCTAGTTGGCCAAACCAAAAAGATAATTCGAAGAGACTTGCAAAGATAACTCAATCATACATAAAAGAATTCAGATAAGAATCAAATATTTTCCATAGATAATACTGGATCATAAACCCACAATTCATCGGTCTCAACAAACACACCGCAAAAAGAAGATTACATCGAATAGATCTCCACGAGAGAGGGGGAGAACATTGTATTGAGATCCAAAAGGAGAGAAGAAGCCATCTAGCTACTAGCTATGGACCCGAAGGTCTGAAGTAAACTACTCACACTTCATCGGAGGGGCTATGGTGATGATGTAGAAGCCCTCCGTGGTGGATGCCCCCTCCGGTGGAGCTCCGGAACAGGCCCCAAGATGGGATCTCGTGGATACCGAAGGTTGCGGCGGTGGAATTAGGTTTTTGGCTCCTATTCTGATCGTTCGGGGATACGCAGGTATATATAGGAGGAAGGAGTATGTCGCTGGAGCTCCAAGGGGCCCACGAGGTAGGGGGCGCGCCTAGGGGGGGCACGCCTCCCACCCTCGTGACCTCCTCGGAGACTTCTTGGAGTAGGGTCCAAGTCTCCCGGGTCACGTTCGGTTGGAAAATCACGATCCCAAAGGTTTCATTCCGTTTGGACTCCGTTTGATATTCTGTTTCTTCGAAATACTGAAAAAGGCAAAACAGCAATTCTGGGCTGGGCCTCCGGTTAATAGGTTAGTCCCAAAAGTAATATAAAAGTGGAAAATAAAGCCCAATATAGTCCAAAATAGTAGATAAAGTAGCATGGAGCAATCAAAAATTATAGATACGTTGGAGACGTATCAAGCATTCCCAAGCTTAATTCCTACTCATCCTCGAGTAGGTAAATGATAAAAAAGAATTTTTGATGCGGAGTGATACTTTGGCATAGTTTGAATGTAAATCTTCTTAATTGTGATATGAATATTCAGATCCGAAAGATTCAAGACAAAAGTTCATATTGACACAAAAATAATAATACTTCAAGCATACTAATCAAAGCAATCATGTCTTCTCAAAATAACATGGCAAAAGAAAGTTCCCTACAAAATCATATAGTTAAGCTATGCTTCATTTTCGTCACACAAATATGTTCCCAACTTCTATACCCCCGATGACAAGCCAAGCAATTGTTTCATACTTAAATAATCTCAAACTTTTTCAACCTTCACGTAATACATGAGCATGAGCCATGGATATAGCACTATGGGTGGAATAGAATATGATGATGGGGATTGTGTGGAGAAGCCAAAAAAGGAGAAAGTCTCACATCAACTAGGCGTACAAAAGGCTATGGAGATGCCCATCAATAGATATCGATGTGAGTGAGTAGGGATTGCCATGCAACGGATGCACTAGAGCTATGAATGCTCAACAAAAGAAACCTAGTGGGTGTGAATCCAACTTGCTTGCTCATGAAGACCTAGGGCATTTGAGGAAGCCCATCGTAGGAATATACAAGCCAAGTTCTATAATGAAAAATTCACACTAGTATGAAAAAGACAACTTATGAGACTCACTACATGAGGAACAAGGTGCTACTTTGAAGCACAATATATGAGACTCACTACATGAAGAACAAGGTGCTACTTTGAAGCACAAGTGTGGAAAAAGAGATAGTGGCATTGCCCCTTTTTTATTTTTTTTATTTTTTGGGCCTTTCTTTTTTTCTTTTTGGCCTTTCCTTTTTTTTGGGCAATGCTCATAATGATGATCATCACACTTCTATTGATTACAACACAAGGATTACAACTCGAAACTTAGAACAAGATATGACTCTATATGAATGCCTCCGACGGTGTACCGGGATGGTGCAATGAATCAAGAGTGACATGTATGGAAAATAATGCATGGTGGCTTTGCCACAAATATGATGTCAACTACAAGATCATGCAATGGCAATATGACAAAAGTAATGCATGTCATGATGATGGTGGTGGAAGTTGCATGGCAATATATCTCGGAATGGCTATGGAAATGCCATGATAGGTAGGTATGGTGGCTGTTTTGAGGAAGATATAAGGAGGTTTATGTGTGATAGAGCGTATCGTACAATGGGGTTTGGATGCACCGGCGAAGTTTGTGCCAACTCTCAAGGTGAGAAAGGGCAATGCACGGTACTGAAGAGGCTAGCAAAGGTGGAAAGGTGAGAGTGCGTATAATCCATGGACTCAACATTAGTCAAAAGAACTCATATACTTATTGCAAAAATTTAGAAGTCATCAAAAATTCAAGTACTACGTGCATGCTCCTAGGGGGATAGATTGGTAGGAAAAGACCATCGCTCGTCCCCGACCGCCACTCATAAGGATGCACAAGCCAGGTACACTTCATGCTTCAAATTTGTTACACAACTTTAACCATACGTGCATGCTACAAGACTTGCAAACTTCAACACAAGTATTTCTCAAATTCATAATCACCCAACTAGCACGACTTTGATATTATCACCTCCATATCTCAAAACAATTATCAAGCATCAAACTTATCTTAGTATTCAATTCACTCAAAAGAAAGTTTCGCATATCTTGAACACAAAATATATTAACATTAAGCAAATTACCATGCTATTAAAGACTCTCAAAATAATCTAAGTGAAGCATGAGAGATCAAATAGTTTCTTTAAAACAAATCCACCACCGTGCTCTTAAAGATCTAAGTGAAGTACTAGAGCAAAAATTATCACGCTCAAAAGATATAAGTGAAGCACTATGAGCAAAACTATCAAGCTCAAAAGATATAAGTGAAGCACATAGAGTATTCTAACAAATTCCAATTCATGTATGGCTCTCTCAAAAGATGTGTACAGCAAGGATGATTGTGGTAAACTAACAAGAAAACACACAAATAATACAAGACGCTCCAAGCAAAACACATATCATGTTGGTGAATAAAAATATAGCTCCAAGTAAATTACCGATGGAAGTGGACGAAAGAGGGGATGACTTCCGGGGCATCCCCAAGCTTTGAATTTTTGGTGTCCTTGGATTATCTTGGGGCTGCAATGGGCATCCCCAAGCTTAGGCTCTTTCCACTCCTTGTTCCATAATCCATCAAAAGAATTCACCCAAAACTTGAAAACTTCACAACACAAAACTCAATAGAAATCTCGTGAGCTCCGTTAGAGAAAGAAAACAAAAGACTACTTAAAGGTACTGTAATGAACTTATTCTTTATTTATATTGGTGTTAAACCTACTGTATTCCAACTTCTCTATGGTTTATAAACTAATTTACTAGCCATAGATTCATCTAAATAAGCAAACAACAAACGAAAAACAGAATCTGTCGAAAACAGAACAGTCTGTAGAAATATGTAACTAACGCAAACTTATGGAGCTCTAAAAATTCTACCAAAATAGGAAGTCCTGGAAAATGTGTTTAGTGATCAGAAGCAAAAAGAATCAACGCAAAAGAACGTTCCTGTGATTTATAATAACTAAATTCGTGCGTGCAAAGTTTCTGTTTTTCAGCAGAATCAAATCAACTATCATCGTAGGTTATCCTATAGGTCCTACTTGGCACAAACACTAATTAAAACGTAAAACCACATCCAAACAGAAGGTAGATGGATTATTTATTCCTAAACAGAAGCAAAAACAAAAAAACACAAAATAAAATTGGGTTGCCTCCCAACAAGCGCTATCGTTTAACGCCCCTAGCTAGGCATAAAAGCAAGGATAGATCTAGGTATTGCCATCTTTGGTAGGCAATCCATAAGTGGCTCTCATGATAGATTCATATGGTAATTTTATTTTCTTTCTATGGAAGTGTCCCATACCCTTCTTTAAGGGAAATTGGAATCTAATATCCCTTCATATCAATAATTGCACCAATCGTTCTAAGGAAAGGTCTACCAAAAATAATAGGACATGAAGGATTGCAATCTATATCAAGAACGATAAAATCTACGGGCACATAATTCCTATTTGCAACAATAAGAACATCATTAATTCTTCCCATAGGCTTTTTAATAGTGGAATCCGCAAGATGCAAGTTTAGAGAGCAATCATCAAAATCACGGAAATCTAGCAAATCACATAACGTTTTGGGGATAGTAGAGACACTAGCACCCAAATCACACAAAGCATGAAACTCAAAATCTTTAATTTTAATTTTAATAGTAGGTTCCCACTCATCATAGAGTTTTTTAGGGATAGAAACTTTCAACTCAAGTTTTTCTTCATAAGATTGCATCAAGGCATCAACAATGTGTTCGGTAAAGGCTTTATTTTGACTATAAGCATGAGGAGAATCTAGCAGGGATTGCAACAGGGAAATACAACCAATCAAAGAGCAATTTTCATAATTAAATTCCTTGAGATCCAAAATAGTGAGTTTAGCAACATCACGGTTTTTATTTATTTCAATCCCACTTTCATCAATTTCATCATCAAGATCTAGAAACTCTGAATTTTTAGAACGCCTTCTAGGTAATGGAAGATAATCTTCAGATTCATCAAGATTCATATTGCAAAACAAAGATTTAATGGGGGACACATCAATAACTTTTAGATCTTCATCTTGATTTTCGTAGGGATTGGAAGAACATGCTTTAATAAAGGCATCTTTGGAAGCACGCATCCTAGTGGTTCTTTCCTTGCACTCATCAATGGAAATTCTCATGGCTTTGAGAGACTCATTGATATCATGCTTAGGAGGAATAGATCTAAGCTTTAAAGAATCAATTTCAAGAGAAATTCTATCAATGTTCCTAGCTAAATCATCAACTTTAAGCAATTTCTCTTCAAGCAAAGCACTAAAATTCTTTTGTGAATTCATAAACTCTTTAACACTACTCTCAAATTAAGAGGGCATCTTATTAAAATTTCCATAAGAGTTATTGTAGGAATTTCCATAATTATTAGAAGGATTACTAGGATAAGGCCTAGGATTAAAATTCCCTCTATAAGCGTTGTTTCCAAAACTATTCCTACCAACAAAATTCACATCCATAGATTCATTATTATTCTCAAGCAAAGTAGATAAAGGCATATCATTGGGATCAAGAGGAGTATTTTTAGGAGCAAACATCTTCATAAGTTCATCCATCTTTTCACTCAAAACATTGATTTCTTCTATAGCATGCACTTTTTTACTAGAAGATCTTTCGTTGTGCCATTGAGAAGAATTAGCCATAATATTATCAAGCAATTTGGTAGCATCCCCTAACATAATTTCCATAAAAGTGCCTCCCGCGGCCGAATCTAAATGATTTCTAGAAGCAAAATTCAATCCGGCATAAAAATTTTGTATGATCATCCATAAATTCAAACCATGAGTAGGGCAATTGCGAAGAATTAATTTCATTTTTTCGCAAGATTGGGCAACATGCTCATGATCAAGTTGTTTAAAATTCATGATATCGTTCCTAAGAGTGATAATCTTAGCGGGAGGAAAATACTTAGAGATAAAAGCATCTTTGCACTTGTTCCAAGAATCAATACTATTTTTAGGCAAAGATGAAAACCAAACTTTAGCATGATCTCTAAGTGAAAACGGAAATAATTTCAACTTGACAATATTGTTATCTGTATCTTTCTTCTTTTGCATATCACACAAATCAACAAAATTGTTTAGATGAGTAGCGGCATCTTCACTAGGAAGGCCGGTGAATTGATCTTTCATAACAAGATTCAACAAAGCGGTATTGATTTCACAAGACTCATCATTATTAAGAGGAGCAATCGGAGTAATAAGGAAATCATTATTATTGGTATTCGAGAAATCACACAATTTGGTATTATCTTGCGCCATGGCAACAAGTAATCCAACACACAAGCAAACAGAAAGGCAACGGGAAAAAGGCAAACGGGAAAGAGAGGTGGAGATTGGGAAAGAGAGGGCAAATAAAACGGCACGGGTGAAGTGGGGGAGAGGAAAACGAGAGGCAAATGGCAAATAATGTAATGTGAGAGATATGGCTTGTGATGGGTACTTGGTATGGTTGACTTGCTTGCGCGAGCCTCCCCGGCAACGGCGCCAGAAATTCTTCTTGCTACCCCTTGAGCACTGCGTTGGATTTCCCCGAAGAGGAGAGGATGATGCAATAAAGTAGCGTAAGTATTTCCCTCAGTTTTTGAGAACCAAGGTATCAATCCAGTAGGAGACCACGCACAAGTCCCTCATACCTACACAAAATGATAGCAACTCGCAACCAGCGCTTAGGGGTTGTCAATCCCTTCACAGTCAGAGAGTGAGATCTGATAGAGATAATATTTTTGGTATTTTTGATAGATAGATGCAAAGTAAAAGATAAAGGAAAAGTAAAAACAAAGCAAGTAAATAAAGTGATATAGACTGATATGATGAGAATAGACCCGGGGGCCATAGATTTCACTAGTGGCTTCTCTCAAGAGCATAAGTATTCTATGGTGGGTGAACAAATTACTGTTGAGCAATTGACAGAATTGAGCATAGTTATTAGTATATCTAGGCAATGATCATGTATATAGGCATCACGTCCAAAACAAGTAGATCGAAACGATTCTGCATCTACTACTATTACTCCACTCATCGACTGCTATCCAGCATGCATCTAGAGTATTAAGTAAAAACAGAGTAACGCCGTAAGCAAGATGACATGATGTAGAGGGATAAATTCATGCAATATGATAAAAAAAACCATCTTGTTATCCTCGATGGCAACAATACAATACATGCCTTGCAACTCTTTCTGTCACTGAGTAAGGACACCGCAAGATTGAACCCAAAGCTAAGCACTTCTCCCATTGCAAGAACTACCAACCTAGTTGGCCAAACCAAAAAGATAATTCGAAGAGACTTGCAAAGATAACTCAATCATACATAAAAGAATTCAGAGAAGAATCAAATATTTTCTATAGATAATACTGGAGCATAAACCCACAATTCATCGGTCTCAACAAACACAACGCAAAAAGAAGATTACATCGAATAGATCTCCACGAGAGAGGGGGAGAACATTGTATTGAGATCCAAAAAGAGAGAAGAAGCCATCTAGCTACTGGCTATGGACCCGAAGGTCTGAAGTAAACTACTCACACTTCACCGGAATAGGCCCCAAGATGGGATCTCGTCGATACGGAAGGTTGCGGCGGTGGAATTAGGTTTTTGGCTCCTGTTCTGATCGTTCGGGGATACATAGGTATATATAGGAGGAAGGAGTACGTCGGTGGAGCTCCGAGGGGCCCACGAGGTAGGGGGAGTGCCCAGGAGGGTGCGCCTCCCACTCTCGTGACCTCCTCGGAGACTTCTTGGAGTAGGGTCCAAGTCTCCTGGGTCATGTTCGGTTGGAAAATCACGATCCCGAAGGTTTCATTCCGTTTGGACTCCGTTTGATATTCTCTTTCTTCGAAGTACTGAAAAAGGCAAAAAACAGCAATTCTGGGCTGGGCCTCCGGTTAATAGGTTAGTCCCAAAAGTAATATAAAAGTGGAATATAAAGCCCAATATAGTCCAAAATAGTAGATAAAGTAGCATGGAGCAATCAAAAATTATAGATACGTTGGAGACGTATCAGATCCCAGGGTCCAGCCCCTGGTGAACTCGTGAGTATAAAATCCGAACATGCTTACGCGTCAAGACTCGCCATGGCATAACACTTTAATCTGAGCCATACTTCTTACAGTCATGCAAGGTCCCGCGCTGAACCATCCTCGTCGGAGGACTTGCTGGGTTCAGATGCCATGGAGAGCGGGACACCCCCGAAGGTCCCCTCCCCCAGATGTGTGAATCACACCGAGGTTTCGTCCTAGAAGGACCCAGGCCATGGAGGGTGGGAGATCGCAAAGGCGGTGCTAGGAGGCCAAACTTCAGGGTATGAACACACGGGAGAGAAGGCTCCCGTGGATGTTGACGGCGGGGGTCGTCTTGAATCCGACCCCCAGCCGGACATGATACTGGAGACCAATAAGGCCCCAGAATCAGACAGGCGGCCTCCATCGGCTGAAGAGGGTGTGTCTGTTCCACCGGAAACCTCTATCCAACCAGAGGTGCCGGATGCTTTATTGGCAGCGCTGAAGTGCGCCTCCATCGTTGATGAACATCGTGCCCTTATGGGTCCGGTGATTGAAAATATTCAGTCTGCTGAGAGTGGACTGAATGAATCCTGTATCAGCCTCATGAGAGGCTTTGAGGTATGTTTTATGAGGTTTGAAAGAGTGTCATGGTATAGATCGCAGCCCCTGATACACTGTTCTGTGAAACAAAGAAGCGGACAGAGGATCAAATTTATGTTCGCAGGAGACTTACTTGATGACATCTATCTCCTTTTTTAATAAGCAAACGTCTGTAGCGTCTGCCACCTCTCATGCCGTGGAAGTGTCCGGACTGAGGCATAGTCTGGAGCAGGCCGAAGGAGAACTTGGCCAAGTGAAGAAACAGCTGGAGGATAACCATGGTATGCAGAAACCTTGTTTATTTAGCACAAATGAATAAGTGTGCATGATGATTTTTTTTTATGATGTGCTCTAGGGGCGATGGCCAAAATTGAGGCTCTTAAAATGGTTGTGACCGAAGCCGAGAAGAAGGCAGCCACAGAGTAGGCTCTCCGTGAGAAGCACGAGGCCAGAGTTATTGAAGCTGGTCGAGAGCTTCAGGAGGCCATGAAGAAATTGGAGACCTTGGAGCAGAGTTTATCAGGGAAAGAATCCGAACTCTCCCAGGCTCGCCAAGCCGCAAGTGATGCCCGGGGGGAAGCCCAAGGTGCCCTGAAGGAAATCCAGGAGGCGAGGAAGATTGCGGCTGATAAGGCTCTTTCTATACAAAGCGGGTATTTGAAAGGAGAAAATCAAGTTGAGAATTTAAATTTTGATATCTCCAGGGGTATTTGCAGATCTGCCGCAGCATATCTGATTCCGCCCAATTCTACCGAGCCGAAGAGAGGAATACTGCGGATAAGCTCTTCTGGATGCAGTATCTGGCGCTGAATTATCCGGTGCCTTTCTCCGATCAACTGAAGCAGTTGGTCGAACTGCACAAGGCGGCCAAGCTAGCCATGCAAGATTTAATTATCCGGCTGTGGCCTGCCGAGCCGATTCTGAGCAGTTACTTCGGGCTGGTGAAGCGGCTTGTGAGTGCCTGCCCTCGACTCGAAGTCATCAAGCGGTCGGTCTGCATAGAAGGTGCTCGAATGGCCTTCGCCCGTGCAAAGGTGCATTGGGGGAAGATGGATGCGGAAAAGCTGATGACCGAGGGACCGCCGGAGGGAAAGGAGCACCGCAAGCCCGAGCTATATTATGAAGGTGTCTTGAAAGGAGACCGCCTTGCGGTGGAGCAATGCACCAAGGACATTATATTTCCATGAATACGGTCATGTTTGTCCTTTGTAATGTTTGAACAAGGTCATTTATATTATTTATTGCTTGTCGTTTGAAAGTTTTTCCTCCTGTGCGGCCGTTTTATATACTAATCGTGAGAGTTGGCCAATCGTCGGCTTCTGCCCCCACGTAGTAAGTACGGGGGTGTTCAGGATAAACCTGAGTACTCTTTATCCCAGTTTTGGGTCCCTGAAGGAGGTGTTCAACACAGCGAACCAGGCAATCAGACTATAGGGCTTTATCACTCTCACTTAGCCATAGGAGTTTTAAAAGGAAGGTAGGCGCAGCCCCTGGTGTTCGGAAGACCGCACGAGGGGCTCTATAAGCGCCTGATCGGAAGAAAAGTCGATCCATCACACGCTGCATTGGTTATGGCATTATGCGGAAGAAATCCTTAAACATTTTACAACCTCTCGAACAGCTGACCAGCTCTCGATGCATCATGACAGTCAGTTTTTGGCTTTCTCTATTAAGGTGCTCATCCGGAAGAACCGGGACACAATCGTAGTAGTTCTCCTTGTGCTACCTTAGCCGATATAGCGAAACGTAAGGTACCAAAACATAGGAGCCGGGCAAACCCAACTATTGACCCAAGACATGATTCGGAGCTGATGCATATAATGCTATAAGTTCGGGGTGCCGAACTGCCGTGAAGGTGTTCGGACTTTTTCTGCCGTAGTATGGGTATAATGAAGCGCCTGGCATATTAAGGCATATCGCGATATGCAGCTGCCTTTTAACAAAATAGTTTTAATAAGAAATAGCAGTAGACGAGCATCATATAAACCCACATGTTGTATTTGAATAATACATCAATGCGTATGAGTACAGGTAATGTGATAAAAAGGAATATGACTGCGGAACCTGCTGAGACCAGGTGGGAGGAAAGTGTATGCGGATCCGGAATGTGGTCGGATGATCATAGAGGGGAATATCTAGGGATTCCCTTACGCGCTCGAACTGTCTTCACGCCATCCATCCTGGCCTACGCAAAGGTGAACCTACAAAGAAAATGTAAGAAATGGTTTTGCGCCACAGAGCGGTTGAGCCGTGGTATGTGGCTTGTCTTAAGTTTTTGCCAGAGTGTTTTTAGTTAAGCTCCGGGTGAGCCGGGCTATCCTACCGCGCAGTAGTTCGGACTCCTTTGGCGGTGTCCAGGAGCTTGGCCGTCGACTCAAGGTTCGATTGAAAGGTGTCATCTGTTGCTCTTGCTATTAAAGCGACGGTGAACTCTTCGGCAGTGAGGGGGAGTTCGGCCCTGCCATTAACCATGATGACGCCGCGCGGACCGGGAATCTTGAGTTTATGGTAGGCATAATGTGGCACCACATTGAACTGAGCGAACGCGGTTCATCTGAGCAATGCCTGATAGTCACTGCGAAAGGGGACGATGTCGAATACTAACTCTTCGGTACGGTAACTGTCCGGAGATCCGAAGACCACTTTCAGTGTGATTGAGCCCATGCAACAGGCCTCTACATCTGGTATGACACCTTTGAAGGTGGTTTTTGTGGGCTTGATTCTTGAGGGGTCGATGCCCATTTTGTGCACTGTATCCTGATAGAGCAGGTTCAGGTTGCTGCCACCGTCCATAAGGACTCGTGTGAGGCGGAATCCGTCAATGATGGGGTCGAGGACCAATGCGGCCGAACCGCCATGACGGATACTATTAGGATGGTCCTTGCGATCGAAAGTGATCGGGCAAAAGGACCATGGGTTGAACTTTGGGGCGACTGGCTCTATTGCATAGACGTCCCTTAGTTCAGGCTTCCGCTTGGAATATGGGTTGCGTATATCATATTCACCATTTTCACCTGGGGAGGGAATTTCTTCTATCCTCCTGTGTTCAGTGATCGGGGGTCCTCGTCATCATCTTCGCTTTGAGAGCCCTTCCCCTTGTTTTTGGCACCTGACCTACCGGCTTGTCTGAAGACCCAGCATTCTCTGTTGGTATGATTGGCTGGTGTTCCTGGGGTGCCATGAATTTGGCATGGACGGTCGAGTATGCGGTCCAAACTGGACGGGCCTGAATTGTTTTTGTTGAATGGCTTTTTCCGCTGACCGGACTTGGAGCCACTAAATCCGGCATTGACTGCTGTGACTTCGGCATTATCACCCTTTTTGCGATGCTTGTGTTAGTTTCGCCGTGGTTTGTCATTGCTATCCCTGGCTTTTGATGTGCCAGGATTGCTTGCTGTTGCTACGAGCCAACCAGCTATCTTCGCCCGCACAAAAGCGGGTCATGAGTGTGCTGAGGGCTGCCATGGACTTTGGATTTTCTTGACCGAGATGTCGGGCAAGCCACTCGTCACGGATGTTATGCTTAAAGGCCGCTAGGGCTTCGGCATCCGGACAGTCGACAATTTGGTTCTTTTTAGTTAGGAACCGGGTCCAAAATTTCCTGGCCGACACTCCGGGCTATTGAGTTATATGACTTAGATCATCAGCATCCGGTGGTTGCACATAAGTGCCCTGGAAGTTGTCAAGGAATGCGTCTGCCAGGTTCTCCCAACTCCCGATGGAGTTTGCCGGCAAGCTATTTAGCCAATGCCGAGCCGGTCCCTTGAGTTTTAGTGGGAGGTACTTGATAGCGTGTAGATCATCTCCGTGGGCCATGTGAATATGGAGGAAGAAATCTTCTATCCATACCGCGGGGTCTGTAGTACCATCATATGATTCAACCTTCACTGGTTTAAACCCTTCTGGGAATTCATGATCCATTACTTCATCAGTTAAGCACTGGGGGTGTGCGGCGCCTCTGTGCCGGGCTACATTGCATTCGGTCCGACCATACTTTTGTTTAGTGTATCCGGCGTGACGGTAATCGTCATGCGTTGTGGCGCGGCCCCGTGATTCGTAGATCGATCTTGACTGTCCTGCTTTGTTTTTCGATACGTATCGCAGGTCCTTCGTGTACACCCGGGCCTTCGTGTTTTTGCTTGATTGGCAACGGGGTGCAGTCTGGACTTCGAACTGGTACACCACTTTGTCTCGGCCACTGGGTGGCCGGTCAGTCGCATCATGCGCTGGTAGTGTGGGCTTTAACGCCTCCTCCTCGAGTTGAGGTATCAACCTGCGCTTTGGGTAACTTTTGGTAGGGCGCTCGAGTCCGTATTCCTCGGCAGCCAGGACCTCGGTCCATCTATCAGTTAGCAGATCTTGATCAGCTTGAAGCTGCTTCTTTTTCTTCAGGCTTTTTGCAGCGGCTATAAGATGACGCTTGAAGCGCTCCTGCTCAACGAGATCCTCAGGCACGATGAATTCTTCATTGCCAAGGCTCACTTCGTCTTCGGAGAGAGGCATGTAATTATCATCCTCTGATTCTCCATTTGTTACCTGTTCCTTGGGGTTAGCTTGCCCATCTTCTTGCTCGGCCTGCTCGAAGCCTGGCTGGGCACGATTGTTTTCGTCTTCGGCACCATCCGGATTGTTATCATCTCTTGTGTCGGTATCACTATTTTTGCTATGGCGGGGCTTGGAGCGGCGCCTATGACGTCGGTGCCTAGATTGCTTCTCTAGGGGATTATCTTCCGTTGCCTCATCGCCATTGCTTTCTTTGGGGGTGTCCACCAGGTATATATCATATGATGAGGTGGTTGTCCAGCGCACTATAGGCGGTGGTTCCTGTTCTTCTCCTGCATCGTCGTCCATACCGTCGATGTCTTCAGAGTTGAAGTCAAGCACGTCGGTTAAGTCATCGACAGTGGCTATTAGGTGGGTGGTGGGTGGGGAACAAATTTCTTCGTCGTCCGCTTCCCACTCGAGCCGGACATAGTTCGGCCAAGAGTCCCCTGACACAGAGAGAGAATTAATGAATTTAGCATGTCACCCAGGGGCGAGTGTTGAAAGATATCCGCGGAGGTGAACTCCATGATCGGTGCCCAATCAGGTTCGATAGGCACGGATATACGCGGTTCGGAGCCTGTAGCCGGAGACGAGTCCGAGGGTCTGATGACACCAGTCTCATAGGAGATGCGGTCAGTGTTCGGCTCCAATGCCAATGAGTGTGCGGCCTCCGTGGCGGGGTCCATCCACCCGTCCTCGGAGGGCACAATCTTCCCCGGATTGATTACCGGGGCCACCGTAGGCGCGATCTCCCAAACACTGTCTCCGCGGATCTGACACGGGCTCGAATCCGTGACTATTTGGCGCACCTGACACGGGCTCGAATCCGTCGAAGATCAAGTCTCCGCGGATGTCGGCAGCATAGTCCAAGCTTCCAAACCTGACCTGGTGGCCAGGGGCATAGCTATCAATCTGCTCCAAATGGCCAAGCGAGTTGGCCCGCAGTACGAAGCCGCCGAATATGAAGATCTGTCCGGGGAGGAAAACCTCCCCCTGGACCGCGTCGTTGAAGATGATTGAAGGAGCCATCAAGCCCTATCGCGACGGCATAGTGGAACTCTCAATGAAAGCACCAATGTCGGTGTCAAAACCAGCGGATCTCGGGTAGGGGTCCCGAACTGTGCGTCTAAGGCTAATGGTAACAGGAGGCGGGGGACACGATGTTTACCCAAGTTCGGGCCCTCTTGATGGAGGTAATACCCTAATTCCTACTTGGTTGATCTTGATGATATGAGTATTACAAGAGTTGATCTACCACGAGATTGTAGAGGCTAAACCCTAGAAGCTAGCCTATGATTATGATTGTTGTTGTCCTACGGACTAAACCCTCCGGTTTATATAGACATCGAAGGGGGCTAGGGTTACACAGAGTCGGTTACAGAGAAGGAGATCTACATATCTGAATTGCCAAGCTTGCCTTCCACGCAAAGGAGAGTCACATCCGGACACGGGACAAAGTCTTTGATCTTGTATCTTCATAGTCCAACAATCCGGCCAAAGTATATAGTCCGGTTGTCCGAGGACCCCTTAATCCCAGACTCCCTCAGTGACGCTTTCAGAGGATCGGGTGGTGAGGCACGGAGTCACCGGCAAACACAACTTGTCGGAACGGATGCCCCCATTCTTGACGTGTCGTGGGTTGCCACCGTCGCCCACATCACTACCACCCGAAGACCCCAGATCGTCAGCCACACCGAATGCCATGCTCTCTGGCTTTTCACGCAGAGAGCATGGTCGTCCCCAACGGCCCTGACATCGGAAATCACCGCACATCCCGAAGACGTGTACGAAGACGAGAAGCCCTCCTCCACAAACAGAAGATCACGCCTGGAGGAGCCAAATCTGCCTTCACCAACGGCAGACCTCCCTTGAGGCTCTTCCTCTGTGTCGCGCAGGAGCGGAGAATGAGGAGCGACCAGCTACCATGCCCCGCACCTGCTGTGGGCCTCGGCATGGTGTCATTTGCATCCCCTCCCACTAAAATCGAGGCTACGGGCGGTGCGACGACGAGCACGTTGGAGTCGCCTCCTCCAGCATTACTGTCGCGCCACCCGAGCATCCTCACGACCACCAAGGATTCTAAGCTAATGCTTGGAGGCCAGCCACAGGCTCTCCCTTCTGGCATATTCAAGATAAAGCAAGACAGAAGAGAAGAAGAATGCGGTCGGATGTATCCACTCCTCCCCCGCTCTACCTTTTATAGGCGAACGGGGGACTGGATCCGCGACGGGCGAGCGACGCCCTCCTCCGCCAGTTCAAGGAAGCCGTGCCCTTGCCATTATTCCCTCCCGCACCACGCACCTCCCATAGCTACCTCACGCGATGCATGCGGCGACATGGCTAAATATAAAGGTGTGGTGGGAAGAGTGAATTGGCAGTTTCTACCCCGTGCGTTAAAGTCATTCACGAGCCAATACTGGAGCGGCCCCACCACTATTGGCTTAGCACGACGCGTGGGGAAATCGGAAACTAGCCCAAAATCAAGACTAATGAAGAAGCAAAGAAAATCTCAAGAGACCAACCTCTTTAGCAGCATTGCCTATGCACTTGTTAGGCCCTACCCCGACAACGCTCGGCAGCGCGTTCGGGGCAGGCCCCGAGGCTTTTGTCGGTGCAACAGACCCTGGGCCTGTCGCCCTGACTGTGCATAGGCACAAGATCAAGATTGAAGCCTCAGACCAAGATGAATTAGAGACCAAGAGATTCAAAGCATTAACAAGCATATCAGAAAGAACCAAGGCCAAGTCAGAGAAGCTAGATATCACCGAGAAAGAAGCCTCCCTTGCCGGGCAGGCGAGCCTGGCAAGGGGCGAGGCCACCCCCAGAAGGAGATGACCAAGGCGTCCCGGCAGGGCCTGCCGGGACTCGCGGAGGCCAGATGACCCCACCGACCGCTCCTCCATGACCCACGTCGTCGATCAGTGCAGTGTCAAGCCATAGAGTGATTAAGTGGGAACCATTCGCCACATGGCGACCACTTCCTACCAAGAAAACCCACAGATGACACCCATCCTATGACATGTCAGACGAGCAGGCGTGGAGCTGGCAAGATAGCCCAGCAAGCCTTGCCGGGAAACCAGCGACATGTCCCTAAGCGGTGCATTAAATGCGCACTCTCAGCCCGTAGAGTTAGGTATGATAGCATTATTAGGTATCATATCAGTGTCTAATGACTAATTTGCCACTGGGGTGACCCCTTAACCTATAAAGGAGGCCCATGGCAACAGTTCGGGAGGTTGGACAGTTAGATCACTTGCACCCTCGTACATGCGTAGCTGTTGCTGCTCTGAGGTAACCCTTGCCGGGAAAGTGTACTATGCACCACTACCACTTTTCCACCATCAATCCAGCAAAGCAGGAGTAGGGTTTTACGCCTCGCGGCGGCCCGAACCTGGGTAAAACTGCCCGTGTGATCTCTGCCACGCTACCCCATGTTGGTCTGCTCTTTGTGCAACGCGACTCCTCCCTGCCAAACCAGGAAGGGGCCGCCCTGGCCCCATAGGTGGTTGTGGTTTCCCGCGACAACATGGCTCAACTCTCAATAAGTTGCATGCCTGCCACGTGTCATCCAGATGTGAACCGCCAAGCACACCTACGTAATTGCACTACGTCACCCTCCTCCTTATAAATACTTCCACCCCGTGCGGTCATTATCTCTTCTCCCACCTCGCCATCTCACTCGAACCGTAGTACCACCGCTAGCTTCCGTCGCTACCAGAGTCGAAGCGCTTAGCTGCCGCAATGTCGTCTTCACGCTGGCCGCGGACCTCGTCTTCTCCGCCGCCATAGGTGTCTTCCACCGCCAAGTTAGGGTGCGAGAGATTGGACTACTCGGCATCCACTTTTCCTCGTCTAGCAGTTCTTCATGCGGTAATTAAAACTCAATTTTTACCACCTGTTTGATCTGTTGAATCTGTCAACATCTTCCGAAAGTAGATTCTACACTTCTAGATCTACTTTTGTTTGTTCTTCATCTCATAACTTGCAGTTATATTCACTTATGCCTCAAACTAGTTAGATTCCTCACTTGTAATTATTCATGGATTCGTACAAATCTGGAACCAGCTCACTTTAAAAAAGTGAATGTCTTTGTGCTATGAGGTCAATGTCTTCAAACTGATTTATCTTCAAAATATTTTGAGAATGCATATGATCTCTTCCCCTTCCCTCGCATCTCTAATGCTGTTACAGGTACATGTCAGTGGGGGAATCCCTTGGTTCTCATAGTCTGCATTCATTTGCAGAGTTCTTACAGTGGCATATTGACTCACCTTAAGCCAGTTCCTGTCTGACCAGCAGATTGAAGCCAAACACTGTCTTGAAGCCTTTCTGTTTGAGTCCAGTGGCATCAAGCAAGTTTGAAAGAAAGGTGGCAGACAGCACCATGGCAATACTGCTCTGGATTTGCCCCAAGATATTTATGAGCAATACATGTCTGACCCAGAGGAAACATATGCGGAACGCAAGACTCGACACTAGTACAACGAGGTGCTATACAAACGGTTTTTTACCCCTTTCCACGATGGCATTTGGAACTGTCACTAAGTGAGTGTGGGTGATAGGGGGGTCCTTCCCACACGACCCAGAAACCATCGGGGATACGGAGCCTTGATGCATACAGTTGCCCCTATATAACCGTTCCCGATGTCTCCAATATCCCAAACGCTTCATCTTTGCTACTCGTTTGTGCTCGCATTGCCATCGCAGTCGGAGTTTTATGGTTTTACCTAAAACCAGGCAGATTCTAGGAACGGGGGTTTTCTAGGCACGTACCAAACTGGCTCTACGTTTACGATGCCTGGCACATCACAAACAATTCATGATTATAAACCGTGTACGATAGGTAGACATTCACACACATTTAGTTTTCTCGCACCGTATGTGATAGTGTTTGACATCACACACGCATTGCAAATAGCAACTGTGTGCATTATTACACACGTTTCCTCTCCGTGAACCATGTCGGATTATGATGTATATCGCACACGCTGTGCTTTATTAACCATGTGCATCGTAATGACCTGCACACCGTAATTTCGCCCTAATTTAATTGCTCCTATTTAAAATTGTACCTAATTTAAACTTGAAAGTAGGATATAGCTTTATTAATATCCATCAGGTTCAAACAACCAAATAAAGAATGATGAACCAGGGTTCTATACTTGTACTATTACAGATGGTAAAGAAAGAGGCGACAGACATTCTGGTTGCTGAACAAGGTGAAGTGGAATGGCCCTATTGTGCTCTCCTGGATGCAGAAGGCACGCACGATTCTAGTCCAACCCCTTGTGATGGACGGTGGCCAATCATGTAGTTTAAGAGGTAATTTTGAGTAAACCGCTTCAGGATCCACTACAAAGGAAAAAAGATTTAGAAATTGTCAGCTAACACAACTCATTACGGGCAGTAAAAAGAAGGCTACAGGGTTCTTACTTACCATCCTACAGTTCACTGTTGTCTTGCATAAAGTGTAAACAAATAGTTCGATTGACATCTTTTGACCCATTTTAATAACAATCTTTATCAGTTTTCTCACTTGATGTTGATTCATGAATATCTCATCGCCCCATTGATACGTCTCCAACGTATCTACTTTTCCAAACACTTCTGCCCTTGTTTTGGACTCTAACTTGCATGATTTGAATGAAACTAACCCGGACTGACGCTGTTTTCAATAGAACTGCCATGATGTTGTTTTATGTGTAGAAAGCAAAAGTTCTCGGAATGTCCGGGAAATCCACAGAGGCACTTTTTGGAAAATATAAAAAATACTGGCGAAAGAATCAAGACCAGGGGGCCCACACCCTGTCCACGAGGGTGGGGGCGTGCCCTCCCCTTGGGCACGCCCCCTGTCTCGTGGGCCCACTGAGGCTCCGCCGACCTCAACTCCAACTCCATAAATTCCGTCTCGCGGAGAAAAAAATCAGAGAGAAAGTCTCATCACGTTTTATGATACGGAGCCGCCGCCAAGCCCTAATCTCTCTCGGGAGGGCTAATCTGGAGTCCGTTCGGGGCTCCGGAGAGGGGGATTCGCCGCCGTCGTCGTCATCAACCATCCTCCATCACCAATTTCATGATGCTCACCGCCGTGCATGAGTAATTCCATCGTAGGCTTGCTGGACGGTGATGGGTTGGATGAGATTTATCATGTAATCAAGTTAGTTTTGTTAGGGTTTGATCCCTAGTATCCACTATGTTCTGAGATTGATGTTGCTATGACTTTGCTATGCTTAATGCTTGTCACTAGGGCCCGAGTGCCATGATTTCAGATCTGAACCTATTATCTTTTCATGAATATATGTGTGTTCTTGATCCTATCTTGCAATTCTATAGTCACCTATTATGTGTTATGATCCGACAACCCCGAAGTGACAATAATCGGGATACTTCTCGGTGATGACCATAGTTTGAGGAGTTCATGTATTCACGATGTGCTAATGCTTTGTTCCGGTTCTCTATTAAAAGGAGGCCTTAATATCCCTTAGTTTCCGCTAGGACCCCGCTGCCATGGGAGGGTAGGACAAAAGATGGCATGCAAGTTCTTTTCCATAAGCACGTATGACTATATACAGAATACATTCCTACATTACATTGATGAATTGGAGCTAGTTCTGTGTCACCCTAAGTTATAGCTATTACATGAGGAATCGAATCCGGCATAATTATCCATCACTGATCCATTGTCTACGAGATTTTCACATATTGTTCTTCATTTATTTACTTTTCCATTGCTACTGTTACAATCACTACAAAACCCAAAAACATTACTTTTGCTATCGTTGCCTTTATTATCATATTACTTTGCTACTAAATACTTTGCTGCAGATACTAAGTTATCCAGGTGTGGTTGAATTGACAACTCAACTTCTAATACTCAAGAATATTCTTTGGCTCTCCTTGTGTCGAATCAATAAATTTGGGTTGAATACTTTACCCTCGAAAGCTGTTGCGATCCCCTACACTTGTGGGTTATCAAGACTAATTCCTGGCACCGTTGCCGGGGAGCATAGCTCTATTCTCTGAGTCACTTGGGATTTATATGTGTTGTTCACTATGAAGAACTTGAAAGACGACAGAACTATGATTTTTCCCTCAACTACGAGGGGAGGTAAGGAACTGCCATCTAGCTCTGCACTAGATTCTCCTTCTGTTTTGAGTAAGCTTGCGACACCTAAACCTTCTACTACTATGAATTCTTGTATGTCGCATGTTATTGATGATGCCACTTCTGCCATGCATGATACTTACGATGAAACTACTTCTGTGCGTGATACTACTTTGCCATTAAGTGAATTTCTTGATGAACAACTTGCTAGAGTTAGGGGGAATGTAATTATTGAAGATGGTATTATTGATGATAGTGATGATGAAAATTCTCCCAATGATTATGAATTACCTGTTGTTCCCGAGGGTTATGTTATGAATGAAGAAGCTGCTAGAGCTATCTTTGCTTGCAATGATAGATATGATCTTAAGAAATTATTAGCTAAATGGAAGCAGCAGCCTCTTAATGCTAGAATGAAACCTGACCCTGCTTTTGCTACTTCACCTATATGTGTTACTAATAAGGATTATGAATTCTCTATTGATCCTGAGATTATTACTTTAATTGAATCTGATCCTTTTTATGGCCTTGAATCCGAAACTGTTGTGGCACATCTTACCAAGTTGAATGATATAGCCACCCTATTTACTCATGTTGATAAATCTCGCTATTATTATATCCTTAAGATATTTCCGCTCTTGTTAAAGGGTGATGCTAAGACTTGGTATAATTATCTTGCTCCTGGTTGTGTGCGTAGTCCCCAGGATATAATTTATTACTTCTCTGCTAAATATTTCCCTGCTCATAAGAAACAAGCTGCCTTGCGGGAAATATATAATTTTGTGCAAATCAAAGAAGAGAGTCTCCCACAAGCTTGGGGGAGGCTTCTCCGATTACTTAATGCTTTGCCTGATCATCCTCTTAAGAAAAATGAAATACATGATATCTTTTATAATGGACTAACCGATGCTTCCCAGGACCACTTGGATAGTTGTGCTGGTTGTGTTTTCAGGGAAAGAACAGTCGACGAAGCTGAATTACTATTGAATAATATGTTGACTAATGAAAATAGTTGGACTCTTCCTGAGCCAATTCCCGAGGCAATTCCTGAACCAATTGAGCCAACTCCTGAGCCTATTCCTAAACCCACTCTGAAGAAGAGAGGTGTTTTATTTCTCAGTCCTGAAGATATGCAAGAGGCAAAGAAATCAATGAAAGAAAAAGGTATTAAAGCTGAAGATGTTAAGAATTTACCACCTATTGAAGAAATACATGGTCTTAATATACCGCCTGTTGAAGAACCACATTGTCTTGATAACCCGACACAGGTAGTAAAGGTAAATTCTCTCTATAGATATGATAAAGTTGAAATCCCCTCTACTAAATTTCATAGCCCATGCTTAGATGAATTTGATGACTTTATGGCTAGACAAGAAAGTTTAAATGCTTATGTTGGTAGAGAGTTAAAGAACAATGCTTTCGAGATAGGACGTGTGAGCGATAATATGGCTAGAGTTAAAGGTGAACTCAAACTCGTTAGCACATATGCTTCTATGGTTGCTACTCAAGCTGAGCAAGTACTTAAAGCTCAAAATGATTTGCTTGATGAATTAAATAATAAAAATGACTTTGTTGTTAGAGTGGCTACTAGAACTGGTAGAATGACTCAGGAACCTTTGTATCCTGAAGGCCACCCTAAGAGAATCGAGCAAGATTCTTAGAGAAATGATTTAGAGGTACCTAGTTCTTCTAAAAAGGTGAAAAAGAAAAACGATAGGACTTTGCATGCTTCTAGTGAACCTGCTGTAGACACACCTGAGAATCCCAATGATATTTCTATTTCTGATGCTGAAACACAATCAGGTGATGAACATGAACTAGTGATAATGTTAATAATAATGTTCATGTTGATGCTCAACCTAGTAAAAACAATGAAGTAGAGATTGAACCTGCTGTTGATCTTGATAACCCACAATCAAAGAATCAACGTTATGATAAGAGAGATTTTGTTGCTAGGAAGCACGGTAGAGAAAGAGAACCATGGTTCAGAAAGCCATGCCCTTTCCTCCTAAACCATCCAAGTCAAAGGATGAGGAGGATTTTGAGCGCTTTGCTGAAATGATTAGACCTATCTTCTTATGTATGCGCTTAACTGATATGCTTAAAGTAAATCCTTATGCTAAGTATATGAAGGATATCATCACAAATAAAAGAAAGATACCGGAAGCTGAAATTTCCACCATGCTTGCTAATTACACTTTTAAAGGTGGATACCAAAGAAACTTGGAGATCCGGGTGTACCAACTATACCATGCTCCATTAAAAGAAATTATGTTAGAACTGCTTTATGTGATCTTGGAGCCGGTGTTAGTGTTATGCTTCTCTCTTTATATCATAGACTTGAATTGAATAAGTTGACACCTACTGAAATATCTTTGCAAATGGCTGATAAATCAACTCCTATACCTGTCGGTATTTGTGAGGATGTGCCTGTTGTGGTTGCAAATGTCACTATCTTAACGGATTTTGTTATTCTTGATATTCCCGAGGACGATAGTATGTCGATTATCCTAGGTAGACCCTTTTTGAATATTGCAGAGGCTGTTATTGATTGCAACAAAGGCAATGTCACTTTTCATGTTAATGGTAATGAGCTTACGGTACATTTTTCTGAGGAAACAATCTCAAGTTCATAGCATCAATTCTATTGGGAAAATCCCAACTATCATTATTGGAGGTTTTGAATTTCCTCTCCCTACTGTCAAGAAAAAGTATGATATTCTTATTGTTGGGGATTTTCATATCCCCGTTGAGGTAACTTAGTGTTATTCGAAATTTCTCTGGTTCCGTGTTATTCGGAATGAGTTTGTTAACAAGACTTGATCAACCTTGTTAGTGGATTCATTTTCATGATCACGAGATGGATGAAACTATAAGGCACAACCTTCTGTACCCACTTTTTACTTTCTATTATTTAGAATAAATAAATCAAAAATAGCATTATATGTCTATTTTCTGAATTATCCGTGCAATAAAAAAATATCCCAAAAATAAAAGTGCTCCAAATGCCCTGCAAATTTAGTATTATTTTTTATGGAATATTTGAGGATTTTAGGCACTGAAACCACTACAGGAGGGGCAAGCACCAGGCCACGAGAGTGGAGGGCGCGCCCACCCCACCTTGGCGCGCGCCCCTGTCTCGTGGGCCCCTGGTGGCCCCCTCCACTTATGCCAGCACCCACACACTTCATCTTCTTCCCAAAAAAATCCCCATCCAGCTCAAGCACGAGTTCTAGCTCATTTTGCTGCGATTTTCGATCTCCTTGCTCAAAGCTCCATTCACAAAACTGCTTTGGGAGATTGTTGCTTGGTATGTGACTCCTCCATTGGTCCAATTAGTTTTTGTTCTAGTGCTTTATTCATTGCAAATTTTTGCTGCATAGGTGACCATGTTCTTGAGCTTGCATGTTGAATTTATGAGGTCCCAAGCAATTCCAATGCATGATATAGGCTCTAGGCACTTGTAGGAGTAGTTGCTATCAATCTTGTTTAGTTTTATTCACTTTTATTTTGAAGTTACTAAAATTTCAGAATTTTTCAGAAAAATAATTATGTCTAGGAGAATGTACCAAGGTGGTTCCTCGGTAAAGAAAGGGCCCAGGATTGCTATACGTGAGCAAGATGTTGAATTACCTAGGGACGCAGATGTTCGAGCTTGTGAGTGGCCATCCGACGATTTTATGGTCGAAGCAGGCTTTAAGGAGGAATTTGACGTGTATGTGCGTAATGCTGATATGGAGGACTTCTTACAAGATAAGTGTCATCGGTACTATCAATTGACTGATTCCTTTGTGCGAAGGTTTAAATATAACTGTACGCGTAATTCTCCTAGTGTCCTATTTGAGATTTATGATACATCTTATACCATGTATTTAGAGGATTTTACAACTGCTTGCAAACTTCCACAGTGGGGTAATATTAATGATCCTCACAAATCCAAATTTAGAGATTTCCTTGCTAGTATTACTGTGGGAGAATCCAGGGACATAGCACAAGCTACCATAGGGAGCATTCATTTTCCTGCTATACATTATTTTGCTCTCTTCATTGGTAGATGCATTAACAGTAAAGATGAAGCATGTCATATGTGTGTCCCTGATCTTTGTGTCCTCAAGAGTGCTGTGTTAGGTTATAAAGGTTATAACTTGGGGGCAATAGTTGCACGTAGGTTGCAGAATAATGGTAGAGCTGGAGATTTATTTGGAGGAATTTATGCAACCCGTGTGGCTAATTATCTTGGTATAGCCCCACGACAGGGGGATGTGATGATACCTCCTGCTTATTTAAATTATGACGCTATGGTCAACCATCATTTTCTTAGGAGGAATGAACAATTCCTCCATTATCGACTAATCTATAACAGACGCAACGTCATCCATGTTACCCTTCCTGCTCCTCTCCTTTTTGATTATCAGGCAAAAGGAAGATATGTAGTTACCAGGGAGGAAGTAGCTGAACACGAGGGGAGAGCTGAGGCAGCTCGCCAACATGCCGCAGCTCAGGAGGCAATTGTTGCTGCATCTCAGTACGACCCCAGCTACAACTACGGATATCAGCCAGGCGGTCCTTGGTATTATACCAACTTAGGCCAAAAGCCTAAGCTCGGGGGAGTACGTATTTCTCACCGACTTTACATTCATGTTCACACACTAGTTGTTGGTGCTCATACTCTTTCATTGTATTATCCATGTTAGTTTAATTTTCTTTTTTTACTTTCTTCTTGTGTGTTTGATAAACCTTAAGAAAAAACAAAAAAAATTAGTTAGTTAGTTTAGTTTCCATGCTTGTAGTAGAAATTAAAATGAAAACCCAAAAAGATTTCTCGTTCTTCTTTTACTTGTTGGGAGCTTTCCCGTGTAAATAGTTTTATTTTCTTTTCTTTTCTTTGGGGGTCAAGAAGACCATATTGAAAATGTCTAGTGGCTCTCATATGCATAATTGTTTATTTAACTTAGAGCCCATATTACCTGTCTTCTCTCTTGAGTTGAATGCTTGTAGATTCCAGCTTAGTCCAATGCACATGCACTATTATTATTATACACATCGTTCGGTCGTGCAAGTGGAAGGCAATAATGACGATATACGATGGACTTATTGAGATGAGAAAAGCTCGTATGAACTTGACCTCTCTTGTTTTTGTAAATATGATGAGTTCATCGTTTCTGATTCAGCTTATTATGAGGTAAACATATTTGCAATGACATTTAGAGATTATAGTTGCTTGTGCCATGCTTGATTAGTTATGAGTTATAATGGTTTACCTTGCATGCCAACATGCAATTAGAATGATTATGATGTGGTATGATGGGAAGGTATCCTCCTTTGAATGAATTGAGTGACTCGACTTGGCACATGTTCACGCATATAGTTGAAACAAATCAACATAGCCTTCATGATATTTATGTTCATGGTAGATTATATCCTACTCATGCTTGTACTCGGTGTGAATTAATTCTAATGCATGTTTATGACTGTTGTCGCTCTCTCAGTTGGTCCCTTCCCAGTCTTTAGCTAGCCTTCACCTGTACTAAGAGGGAATACTGCTTGTGCATCCAAACTCCTTGAACCCCAAAGTTGTTCCATATGAGACCACCATACCTTCCTATATGTGGTATTTACCTGTCGTACCAAGTAAATTTGTATGTGCCAAACTCCAAACCTTCAAATGAAATTCTGTTTTGTATGCTCGAGCAGCTCATGTTTCAACTAGGGCTGCCTTTATCTTCCATGATAGGTGGTTTATTCTCAAGAGGAGTGGACTCCGCTCCTCATTCACGAGAAAGGGCCGGTAACCGGGATGCCCAGTTCCATGATCCAAAAAGATGAAAGCAAATCAAAATAATTAAACAAAACTCCCCCAGGGTTGTTGTTAGTTGGAGGCACTCGTTGTTTCGAGCAAGCCATGGATTGATGCTTGTTGGTGGTTGGGGGAGTATAAACCTTTACCATTCTGTTTGGGAACTGCTTATAATGCATGTAGTATGGAAGATACAGCCATCTCATAGTTGCTGCGTTGACAGTGAAAGTATGCCGCTCAAATTGTTATTCAATCTCTATTTTAAAATCGAGCTCTGGCACCTCTACAAATCCCTGCTTCCCTCTACTAAGGGCCTATCTATTTACTTTTATGTTGAGTCATCACCCTTATTAAAAAGCACCCGCTGGAGAGCACATAGTCATTTGCATTCATTACTATTGGTTTATATTGGGTATGACTTGACTGGATCGCTTTTACCATGAATTACAATGTTTAGTCAGTCCTTGATCTTTAAATGTGCTCTACATTTATGTTTTGCGGTCTCAGAAAGGGCTAGCGAGATACCATTTTGTTATATCATGTTATGATTGTTTTGAGAAAGTGTTGTCATCCGAGTTTCATTATTATGGCTTGCTAGCTGATTATGCTATTGATATGAGTAATTGTGAGACCTGGGTGTTATTGTGAGTATGGTTAGTTCATAATATTTGCTGAAACCTGAATGATGGCTTTGCATGTTTACAACAACAAGAGCAAACAGAGTTTGTAAAAGTTTTTCTTTATCACTTTCAGTTTATCAACTGAATTGCTTGAGGACAAGCAAAGGTTTAAGCTTGGGGAGTTGATACGTCTCCAACGTATCTACTTTCCAAACACTTTTTCCCTTGTTTTGGACTCTAACTTCCATGATTTGAATGAAACTAACCCGGACTGACGCTGTTTTCAGCAGAACTACCATGATGTTGTTTTATGTGTAGAAAGCAAAAGTTCTCGGAATGTCCTGAAAATCCACGGATGCACTTTTTGGAAAATATAAAAAATATTGGCGAAAGAATCAAGACCAGGGGGCCACAGCCTGTCCACGAGGGTGGGGGGGCGCCCCCTGTCTCGTGGCCCCCCTGAGGCTCCGCCGACCTCAACTCCAACTCCATATATTCCGTCTCGCAAAGAAAAAAATCAGAGAGAAAGTTTCATTGCACTTTACGATACAGAGCCGCCGCCAAGCCCTAATCTCTCTCGGGAGGGCTGATCTGGAGTCTGTTCGGGGCTCCGAAGAGGGGGATTTGCCGCCGTCGTCATCATCAACCATCCTCCATCACCAATTTCATGATGCTCACCGCCGTGCGTGAGTAATTCCATCATAGGCTTGCTGGACTGTGATGGGTTGGATGACATTTACCATGTAATCAAATTAGTTTTGTTAGGGTTTGATCCCTAGTATCCACTATGTTCTGAGATTGATGTTGCTATGACTTTGCTATGCTTAATGCTTGTCACTAGGGCCCGAGTGCCATGATTTCAGATCTGAACCTATTATGTTTTCATGAATATATGTGTGTTCTTGATCCTATCTTGCAAGTCTATAGTTACCTATTATGTGTTATGATCCGACAACCCCGAAGTAACAATAATCGGGATACTTCTCGGTGATGACCATAGTTTGAGGAGTTCATGTATTCACTATGTGCTAATGCTTTGTTCCGGTTCTCTATTAAAAGGAGGCCTTAATATCCCTTAGTTTCCGCTAGGACCCCGCTGCCATGGGAGGGTAGGACAAAAGATGTCATGCAAGTTCTTTTCCATAAGCACGTATGACTATATACAGAATACATGCCTACATTACATTGATGAATTGGAGCTAGTTTTGTGTCACCCTATGTTATAGCTATTACATGAGGAATCGCATCCGGCATAATTATCCATCACTGATCCATTGCCTACGAGCTTTTCACATATTGTTCTTTGTTTATTTACTTTTCCGTTGCTACTGTTACAATCACTACAAACCCCAAAAACATTACTTTTGCTATCGTTACCTTTATTATCATATTACTTTGCTACTAAATACTTTGCTGCAGATACTAAGTTATCCAGGTGTGGTTGAATTGACAACTCAGTTGCTAATACTCAAGAATATTCTTTGGCTCCCCTTGTGTCGAATCAATAAATTTGGGTTGAATACTTTACCCTCGAAAGCTGTTGCGACCCCCTACACTTGTGGGTTATCACCCATACGCAGAAAGGGTCGAAGTGTGGATCTTTGGCAATGACATATGTACCTAAAAGCACCAAGTTAATATTAGAAGCTAAACAACAGTTGAAAAATGATGTAGTATAACACTCCTTCCATCCCATTATATAAGATTTTATTACATGTATATCTAGACATCTCCAGAACATTAAGGTAACAATCTTCCTTGTTGCTATGTAGCCTCATATTGCATATTTAGGTACAATGCTTGTTGCTATGTAGCCTCAGATATACTCCCTCCATCCCAAAATATGTGTCTTGAGCTTAATACAAATTTGTACTAGAGCTAGCACAAAGTTGAGACACTTATTTTAGGATGGAGTATTAAATATGGCCCTAGTTAACCTACTGATAAATGAGTTACAGATATATTCAGTGAAATGTCCTATTCAACGATTAATCCCTTATCAGCCTCCAGGCTATATGGTACCAGCTATCGATATCCTGAACAGTGAGTACATATAAGCAATGCGATGAAACTAACCTCCTGGGAAAACAGCACCGTTCTCAATATTGTCTTGTATGAGTACATACAAAGGCATGTTAAGCACAACAGGCCAAACATCAACCAAATATATCCACGATAGACAACATAATCTACAAATCATAACTTTAATGTGCAGGATTAATCATGCTAGTTAAGCAAAACAAGAAGTGGAAAGGTGTGTTAACTGCATGAGACATAACATTTAAAAACAAGCAAATAATCATTCAAACTGGTATTGTGCAGGTCTAAAGTACACTAGTTATTGTTAAAAAAATGAAAAGGCATGTTAACTGCAATATCCTTAACAACAACCAAATATCATAATTCATAGTGGTATTGTTGAAACTGTTATTGATGAAATTGAACTGCACGGCAAATAGTTGCACATATAGAGCATCACATTGTGAAGAACTGAAATAAACAAGGCATAAGGCCATCTCTAGCCGATCCTTTAAAAGTTAAAGGACTAAAACCCTTAGTGGATATATATATATATATACTCCAGCAATTTTTGGTCGTTTCTAGTCGATCCCCTAAACTTCACGTTGTAAACTTCAATTTGGTCAAGTTCAAAGCAGGTTCAACCAAAACTAGTATGCATTCAAACACAAACATAGATAGTTTTGCATAACGGAACATAAAACATAAATTTGAACTAATCTAAACTACTTTCTGTCGAAGTGGAGGTCGAGCCAATCCTTCCTCATCAGGTACGGTGTGCCACGAGCTGGGTCCGGGCCGGTGCCGTCGTCGGGGTCATTGGGGAAGACACTCCTCCACTCGTCGACGTCGATCTCCTCGTCCTTGTCGCCCACTTAGACACCCTCCGTGCCTCCGTCCTCGCCGCCTTCGACCTCGTCATCGGAGGAGAGCGTGATAACCTCGCCGCCCTCCGCGCCGCTGTCCTTGCTGCCTTCGACCTCGTCATTGGAGGAGGGTGTGATAACCTCGCCGCACTCCGCACCGGCAAAGATGCCTGCTCCGCCTTGCTACCTTTTGAGCTTGCGTTGGTTTTCCCTTGAAGAGGAAAGGGTGATGCAGCAAAGTAGCGTAAGTATTTCCCTCAGTTTTGAGAACCAAGGTATCAATCCAGTAGCAGACGACACACAAGTCACCGAATACCTACACAAACAATCAAGAACTTGCAACCAACGCGATAAAGGGGTTGTCAATCCCTTCACGGTCACTCGCAAAAGTGAAATCTGATAAAGATAATAAAGTAAATATTTTTGATATTTTTGATGTATAGATCGGAAAGTAAAGATTGCAAAATAATAGATAGGAAACTAGCAAGATGTAAATGAGATTCAGTATAATGGAAGAGATACCCGGGGACCATAGGTTTCACTAGTGGCTTCTCTCGAGATAGCATATATTACGGTGGGTAAACAAATTATTGCCGAGCAATTGATAGAAAAGCATATAATTATGACGACATCTAAGGCAATGATCATGAACATAGGCATCACGTCTGTGTCAAGTAGACTGACTCCTGCCTGCATCTACTACTATTACTCCACAAATCGACCACTATCCAACATATATCTAGAGTATTAAGTTCATAAAGAACGGAGTAACGCATTAAGAAAGATTACATGATGTAGATGAATTAACTCAAGCAATATGATGAAAACCCCATCTTATTATCCTCGATCGCAACAATACAATACGTGCCTTGCTTCCCCTACTGTCACTGGGAAAGGACACAGCAAGACTGAACCCGAAGCTAAGCACTTCTCCCATGGCAAGAAAGATCAATCTAGTAGGCCAAACTAAACCAATAATTCGAAGAGACTTGGAAAGATATAAAATCATGCATATAAGAATTCAGAGAAGAACCAAATAATATTCATAGATAATCTTGATCATAAATCCACAATTCATCGGTTCTCGGCAAACACACCGCAAAAGAGTATTAAATCGAATAGATCTCCAAGAACATTGAGGAGAACTTTGTATTGAGATTCAAAGAGAGAGAATAAGCCATCTAGCTAATAACTATGGACCCAAAGGTCTGTGGTAAACTACTCACGCTTCATCGGAGAGGTAATGGTGTTGATGTAGAAGCCCTCTGTGATCAAATCCCCCTTCGGCAGATCACCGAAAAAGGCCCCAAGATGGGATCTCATGGGTACAGAAGGTTGCGGTGGTGGAAAAGTGGTTTCGTGGCTCCCCATGATGTTTTTAGGGTATAAGAGTATATATAGGCGAAAGAACTAGGTCAGTGGAGCTACAAGGGGCCCACGAGGGTGGGGGCGCGCCTACCCCCGTGGGCGCGCCCTCCTGCCTCGTGGCCTCCTCGTTACGTCTTCGACTTCATCTCCAAGTCTTCTGGTTTGCTTTCGGTCCAAGAAAGATCATTGTGAAGGTTTCATTCCGTTTGGACTCCGTTTGGTATTCCTTTTCTGCAAAACTCTAAAATAGGCAAAAAACAGAAACTGGCACTAGGCCTTCGGATAATAAGTTAGTCCCAAAATAATATAAAAGAGCATTTTAAAGCCCATTAAACATCCAAAACAGATAATATAATAGCATGGAACAATCAAAAATTATAGATACGTTGGAGACGTATCAAGCATCCCCTAGTTTAATTCATGCTCATCCTCGAGTAGGTAAATGATAAAAAAAGAATTTTTGATGTGCAATGCTACCTAACATATTTATCAATGTAATTTTCTTTATTGTGGCATGAATGTTCAGGTCTGGAAGGTTCAAGATAAAAGTTTAATATTGACATAAAAACAATAACACTTCAAGCATACTAACAAAGCAATCAGGTCTTCTCAAAATAACATGGCCAAAGAAAGCTATCCCTACACAATCATATAGTCTGGCTATGCTCTATCTTCACCACACAAAGTATTTAATCATGCACATCCCCGATGACTAGCCAAGCAACTTTTTCATACTTTTGATCTTCTCAAACTTTTTCAATCTTCACGCAATACATGAGCGTGAGCCATGGACATAACACTATAGGTGGAATAGAATGGTGGTTGTGGAGAAAACCAAAAAGGACAAGATAGTCTCACATCAACTAGGTGTATCAACGGGCCATGGAGATGCCCATCAATAGATATCAATGTGAGTGAGTAGGGATTGCCATGCAATGGATGCACTAGAGCTATGAGTGTATTAAAGCTCAAAAACAAACTAAGTGGGTGTGCATCCAGCTTGCTTGCTCACGAAGACCTAGGGAACTTTTGAGGAATCCCATCATTGGAATATACAAGCCAAGTTCTATAATGAAAAATTCCCACTAGTATATGAAAGTGACAACATAGGAGACTCCCTATCATGAAGATCATGGTGCTACTTTGAAGCACAAGTGTGGAAAAAGGATAGTAGCATTGCCCCTTCTCTCTTTTTCTCTCATTTTTTTACTTGGGCCTTTTCTCTTTTTTTATGGCCACTTTTTTTCTTTTTTTCGTCCAAAGCCTCATCCCAACTTGTGGGGGAATCATAGTCTCCATCATCCTTTCCTCACTGGGACAATGTTCTAATAATGAAGATCATCACACTTTTATTTACTTACAACTCAAGAATTACAACTTGATACTTAGAACAAAATATGACTCTATGTGAATGCCTACGGCGGTGTACCAGGATGTGCAATGATTCAAGAGTGACATGAACAAATACGATGTCAACTACATGATCATGCAAAGCAATATGACAATGATGGAGCGTGTCATAATAAACGGAAGGGTGGAAAGTTGCATGGCAATATATCTTGGAATGGCTATGGAAATGCCATAATAGGTAGGTATGGTGGCTGTTTTGAGGAAGGTATATGATGGGTGTATGGTACCGGCGAAAGTTGTGCGACACAGGAGAGGCTAGCAATGGTGGAAGGGTGAGAGTGCGTATAATCCATGGACTCAACATTAGTCATAAAGAACTCACATACTTATTGCAAAAATCTATTAGTTATCGAAACGAAGTACTACGCGCATGCTCCTAGGGGGATAGTTGGTAGGAAAAGACCATCGCTCGTCCCCGACCGCCACTCACAAGGAAGACAATCAATAAATAAATCATGCTGCAACTTCATCACATAACGGTTCACCATACGTGCATGCTACGGGAATCACAAACTTTAACACAAGTATATCTCAAATTCACAACTAGTCTACTAGCATGACCCTAATATCACCATCTTCATATCTCAAAACAATCATAAAGAATCAAACTTCTCATAGTATTCAACGCACTTTATATGAAAGTTTTTATTATACCCATCTTGGATGCCCATCATATTAGGACTAATTTTATAGCCAAACCAAATTACCATGCTGTCTTAAAAGACTCTCAAAATAATATAAGTGAAGCATGATAGATCAACAATTTCTATAAAATAAAACCACCGCCGTGCTCTAAAAAGATATAAGTGAAGCACTAGAGCAATATTGTCTAGCTCAAAAGATATAAGTGAAGCACATAGAGTATTCTAATAAATCACGATTCGTGCGTGTCTCTCCCAAAATATGTGTACAGCAAGGATCATTGTGGTAAAATAAAAATCAAAGACTCAAATCATACAAGACGCTGCAAGCAAAACACATATCATGTGGTGAACAAAAATATAGCCTCAAGTAAAGTTACCGATAGACGAAGACGAAAGAGGGGATGCCTTCCGGGGCATCCCCAAGCTTAGCATTTTGGTTGTCCTTGAATTTTACCTTGGGGTGCCTTGGGAATCCCCAATCATAGGCTCTTGCCACTCCTTATTCCAAAATCCATCAAATCCTTACCCAAAACTTGAAAACTTCACAACACAAAACTTCAACAGAAAATCTCATGAGCTCCGTTAGTATAAGAAAATAAATCACCACTTCAAGGTACTGTAATGAACTCATTATTTATTTACATGGTGTTAAACATACTGTATTCCAACTTCTCTATGGTTCATACCCCCGATACTACTCATAGATTCATCAAAATAAGCAAACAACACACGAGAAACAGAACAGTCTGTAGCAATCTGTAACTTTCGAATACTTATATAACTCCAAAAATTATGAAATAAATTTTTGGACGTGAGGAATTTGTCTATTAATGTTCTGCAAAAATAATCAACCTAAAAGCACTCTTCTGTAAAAAATGACAGCTATTCTCGTGAGCACAAAAGTTTCTGTTTTTTACAGCAAGATCGCAAAGACTTCACCCAAGTCTTCCCAAAGGTTCTACTTGGCACAAAAAATAATTAAAACATAAAACCACATCTAACAAGAGTCTAGATGAATTATTTATTACTAAACACGAGCAAAAATTAAAGAAGGAAATAAAATTGGGTTGCCTCCCAACAAGCGCTATCGTTTAACGCCCCTAGCTAGGCATAAAAACAAGAATAGATCTAGGTATTGCCATCTTTGGTATGTAATTCATAAGTAGCTCTCATAATATATTCATAAGGCAATTTAATTTTATTCCTAGGAAAGTGTTCCACACCCTTCCTTAACAGAAATCAGAATCTAATGTTTCCTTCTTTCATATCAATAATTGCACCAATCGTTCTAAGGAAAAGTCTACCAAGAATAGTAGGACATGTAGGATTGCAATCTATATCAAGAACAATGGAATCTATGGGCACATAATTCCTATTTTCAACAATAAGAACATCATTAATCCTTCCCATAAGTTTCTTAATGGTGGAATCCGCAAGATGCAAATTTAAAGAACAATCATCGAATTCACAGAAACCTAGCACATCACACGATTTTTTTGGAATCGTGGAAACACTAGCACCCAAGTCATAGAAAGCATAACATTCATAATCTTAATCTTAATCTTAATAACAGGTTCCCACTCATCATAAAGTTTTCTAGGGATAGAAACTTCTAGTTCAAGCTTTTCTTCAAAAGACTGCATCAAAGCATCAATGATATGTTTAGTAATAGCTTTATTATGATTATAAGCAATAGGAGAATTTAACACGGATTGCAACAAGGAAATACAATCTATTAAAGAACAATTATCATAATTAAATTCCTTGAAATCCAATATAGTGGGTTCATTGCTACTTAAAGTTTTGACCTCTTCAATCCCACTTTTATCAATTTTTGCATCTCGATCTAAAAAATCCAAATCAGTGGGACGCCTTTTAACTAAAGTTGACCCATCTCCAGTCCCATATTTATCAAGATTCATATTGGAAAACAAAGTTTTAATAGGATTCACATCAATCACTTTTATATCTTCATCATTATTATCATGTAAACTAGAAGAACACGCTTTCACAAACCAATCTTTTTTAGCACGCATCCTAGCAGTTCTTTCTTTGCACTCATCAATGGAAATTCTCATGGCTTTGAGAGACTCATTGATATCATGCTTAGGTGGAATAGATCTAAGTTTCAAAGAATCAGCATCAAGTGAAATTCTATCCATGTTTCTAGCCAACTCATCAATCTTAAGCAATTTTTCTTCAATCAAAGCATTAAAATTCTTTTGCGAACTCATAAATTCTTTAATACTATTCTCAAAATCAGAGGGCAACTTATTAAAATTTCCATAAGAGTTGTTGTAGGAATTACCATAATTATTAGAGGAATTACTAGGAAACGGCCTAGGATTAAAATTACCTCTATATGCGTTGTTACCAAAATTGTTCCTTCCAACAAAATTCACATCCATAGATTCATTATTATTCTCAATAAAAGTGGACAAAGGAATATCATTAGGATAAGAAGAAACACTTTTATTAGCAAATAATTTCATTAGTTCATCCATCTTTCCACTCAAAACATTAATCTCTTCAATCACATGAACTTTTTTACTAGTGGATCTCTTGATGTGCCATTGAGAATAATTAACCATAATATTATCTAGGAGCTTAGTAGCCTCTCCTAAAGTGATTTCCATAAAAGTGCCTCCCACGGCCGAATCTAAAAGATTTCTAGAAGAAAAAATCAATCCGGCATAAAAAAATTGTATAATCATCCACAAATTCAAACCATGTGTAGGGCAATTACGTATCATCAATTCCATCCTCCCCCAAGCTTGTTCAACATGCTCATGATCAAGTTGCTTAAAATTCATAATATCATTCCTAAGGGAGATGATCTTAGCGGGAGGAAAATACTTAGAGATAAAAGCATCTTTGCAGTTAGTCCATGAATCAATATTATTTTTAGGCACAGATGAGAAACAAGTAGTAGCAAGATCCCTAAGCAAAAACGGAAATAGCTTCAATTTAACAATATCATTATCCACATCTTTCTTCTTTTGCATATCACACAAATCAACGAAGTTGTTTAGATGGGATGCGAGATCTTCACTAGGAAGGCCAGAGAATTGATCTTTCATAACAAGATTCAACAAAGCGACATTAATTTCACAATATTCAGCATTGGTAGTAGGAGCAATCGGAGTGCTAATAAAATCATTGTTGTTGGTATTGGAAAAGTCACACAGTTTAGTATTATCTTGAGCCATCGTGACAAGCAATCAATCCAACACACAAGCACACAAGAAGCAAGCGAAAAGAGACGAATAGAAGAGGGCGGAGAAAAGGCAAAGGTTTTCGAAAATCGTTTTTAGAAGTGTGGGGGGGGAGGAAAACGAGAGGCGAATGGCGAATAATGTAATGCAAGGGAGAAGAGTTTATGATGGGTACTTGGTATGGCTTGACTTGACGAAGATGTCCCTGGCAACGGCACCAGAAATCCTTCTTGCTACCTCTTGAGCTTGGGTTGGTTTTCCCTTGAAGAGGAAAGGGTGATGCAGCAAAGTAGCGTAAGTATTTCCCTCAGTTTTGAGAACCAAGGTATCAATCCAGTAGGAGATGATGCACAACTCACCGAATACCTGCACAAACAATCAAGAACTTGCAACCAACGCGATCAAGGGGTTGTAAATCCCTTCACAGTCACTCACAAAAGTAAAATTTGATGGAGATAATAAAGTAAATATTTTTGGTATTTTTTATGTATAGATTAGAAAGTAAAGATCGCAAAATAATAGATAGGAAACTAGCAATATGTAAATGAGATTCAATATAATGGAAAAGAGACATGGGGACCATAGGTTTCACAAGTGGCTTCTCTCGAGATAGCATATATTATGGTGGGTGAACAAATTACTGTCGAGCAATTAATAGAAAAGCGCATAATTATTATGACATCTAAGGCAATGATCATGAACATAGGCATCACGTCCGTGTCAAGTAGACCGACTCCTTCCTGCATCTACTACTATTACTCCACACATCGACCGCTATCCAACATGTATCTAGAGTATTAAGTTCATAAAGAACGGAGTAATGCATTAAGCAAGATGACATTATGTAGACGAATTAACTCAAGCAATATGATGAAAACACCATCTTGTTATCCTTGATGCCAACAATACAATACGTGCCTTGCTGCCCCTACTGTCACTGGGAAAGGACACCGCAAGATTGAACCCAAAGCTAAGTACTTCTCCCGTGGCAAGAAAGATCAATCTAGTAGGCCAAACTAAACCAATAATTCGAAGAGACTTGCAAAGATATCAAATCATGCATATAAGAATTCAGAGAAGAACCAAATAATATTCATAGATAATCTTGATCATAAATCCACAATTCATCGGATCTCGGCAAACACACAACCAAAGAGTATTACATCGAATAGATCTCCAAGAACATCGAGGAGAACTTTGTATTGAGAATCGCCGAGAGAGAAGAATGAAGGAAATATGCCCTAGAGGCAATAATAAAGTTATTATTTATTTCCTCATATCATGATAAATGTTTATTATTCATGCGAGAATTGTATTAACTGGAAACATGATACATGTGTGAATACATAGACAAACATAACGTCACTAGTATGCCTCTACTTGACTAGCTCATTAATCAAAGATGGTTATGTTTCCTAACCATAGGCATGTGTTGTCATTTGATTAATGGGATCACAACATTAGGAGAATGATGTGATTGACATGACCCATTCTGTTAGCCTAGCACTTGATCGTTTAGTATATTGCTATTGCTTTCTTCATGACTTATACATGTTCCTATAACTATGAGATTATGCAACTCCCGTTTACCGAAGGAACACTTTGGGTGCTACCAAACGTCACAACGTAACTGGGTGATTATAAAGGAGTACTACAGGTGTCTCCAAAGGTACATGTTGAGTTGGCGTATTTCGAGATTAGGTTTTGTCACTCCGATTGTCGGAGAGGTATCTCTGGGCCCTCTCGGTAATGCATGTCACTATAAGCCTTGCAAGCAATGTAGCTAATGAGTTAGTTACAGTATGATGCATTACGTAACGAGTAAAGAGACTTGCCGATAACGAGATTAAACTAGGTATTGGATACCGACGATCGAATCTCGGGCAAGTAACATACCGATGACAAAGGGAACAACGTATGTTGTTATGCAGTTTGACCGATAAAGATCTTCGTAGAATATGTAGGAGACAATATGGGCATCCAAGTTCCGCTATTGGTTATTGACCGAGAATAGTTCTAGGTCATGTCTACATAGTTCTCGAACCCGTAGGGTCTGCACGCTTAAAGTTACGATGACAGTTTTATTATGAGTTTATAAGTTTTGATGTACCGAAGTTTGTTCGGAGTCCCGGATGTGATCACGGACATGACGAGGAGTCTCGAAATGGTCGAGACATAAAGATTGATATATTGGAAGCCTATGTTTGGACGTCGGAAGTGTTCCGGGTGAAATCGGCATTTTACCGGAGTACCGGGAGGTTACCGGAACCCCCCGGTAACCTAATGGGCCTTAGTGGGCCTAGTGGAGGAAGAGGGGAAGGGGCCAAGGGGCAGCCACGTGCCCCTCCCCCCCCCCCCAAGTCCGAATAGGACAAGGAGGGGGGGCGGCGCCCCCCCTTTCCTTTCCCCCCTCTCCTCCTTCCCCCCAAGTCCTAGTCCAACTAGGGAAGGGGGGGAGTCCTACTCCCGGTGGGAGTAGGACTCCTCCGGCGCGCCTCCTCCTAGGGCCGGCCGCACCCCCCCCCCCTTGCTCCTTTATATACGGGGGCAGGGGGGCACCCTAGAGACACACAAGTTGATCTACGGATCGTTCCTTAGCCGTGTGCGGTGCCCCCCTCCACCATATTCCACCTCAGTTATATCATCGCGGAGTTTAGGTGAAGCCCTGTGCCGGTAGAGCATCATCATCATCACCACGCCGTCGTGCTGATGGAACTCATCCCCGACACTTTGCTAGATCGGAGTCCGGGGATCATCATCGAGCTGAACATGTGCTGAACTCGGAAGGTGCCGTACGTTCGGTACTTGGATCGGTCGGATCGTGAAGACGTACGACTACATCAACCGCATTGTCATAATGCTTCCGCTTACGGTCTACGAGGGTACGTGGACAACACTCTCCCCTCTCGTTGCTATGCCATCACCATGATCTTGCGTGTGCATAGGAATTTTTTTGAAATTACTACGTTCCCCAACAGTGGCATCCAAGCCTGGTTTTATGCGTAGATGTCATATGCGCGAGTAGAACACAAGTGAGTTGTGGGCGATACAAGTCATACTGCTTACCAGCATGTCATACTTTGGTTCGGCGGTATTGTGAGATGAAGCGGCCCGGACCGACATTACGCGTACGCTTACGCGAGACTGGTTTCACCGTTACGAGCACTCGTGCTTAAAGGTGGCTGGCAGGTGTCTGTCTCTCTCACTTTAGCTGAATCAAGTGTGGCTACGCCCGGTCCTTGCGAAGGTTAAAACAGCACCAACTTGACAAACTATCGTTGTGGTTTTGATGCGTAGGTAAGAACGGTTCTTGCTAAGCCCGTAGTAGCCACGTAAAATTTGCAACAACAAAGTAGAGGACGTCTAACTTGTTTTTGCAGGGCATGTTGTGATGTGATATGGTCAAGACGTGATGCTATATTTTCTGTATGAGATGATCATGTTTTGTAACCGAAGTTATCGGTAACTGGCAGGAGCCATATGGTTGTCGCTTTATTGTATGAAATGCAAACGCCCTGTAATTGCTTTACTTTATCACTAAGCGGTAGCGATAGTCGTAGAAGCAATAGATGGCGTAACGACAACGATGCTACGATGGAGGTCAAGGTGTCGCGCCAGTGACGATGGTGATCACGATAGTGCTTCGAAGATGGATATCACAAGCACAAGATGATGATGGCCATATCATATCACTTATATTGATTGCATGTGATGTTTATCCTTTATGCATCTTATCTTGCTTTGATTGACGGTAGCATTTTAAGATGATCTCTCACTAAAATTATCAAGAAGTGTTCTCCCTGAGTATGCACCGTTGCAAAAGTTCTTCGTGCTGAGACACCACGTGATGATCGGGTGTGATAGGCTCTATGTTCAAATACAACGGGTGCAAAACAGTTGCACACGCGGAATACTCAGGTTAAACTTGACGAGCCTAGCATATAACAGATATGGCCTCGGAACACGAAGACCGAAAGGTCGAGCGTGAATCATATAGTAGATATGATCAACATATTGTTGTTCACCGTTGAAACTACTCCATCTCACGTGACGATCGGACATGGTGTAGTTGATATGGATCATGTAATCACTTAGAGGATTAGAGGGATGTCTATCTAAGTGGGAGTTCTTAAGTAATATGATTAATTGAACTTAAATTTATCATGAACTTAGTACCTGATAGTATTTTGCGTGTCTATGTTTGTTCTAGATAGATGGCTCGTGTTGTTGTTCCGTTGAATTTTAATGCGTTCCTTGAGAAAGCAAAGTTGAAAGATGATGGCAGCAATTACACGGACTGGGTCCGTAACGTGAGGATTATCCTCGTTGCTGCACAGAAGAATTACGTCCTGGAAGCACCGCTGGGTGCCAGGCCTGCTGCTGATGCAACTGACAACGTTAAGAACGTTTGGCAGAGCAAAGCTGATGACTACTCGATAGTTCAGTGTGCCATGCTTTACGGCTTAGAACCGGGTCTTCAACGACGTTTTGAACGTCATGGAGCATATGAGATGTTCCAGGAGTTGAATTTAATATTTCAAGCAAATGCCCGGATTGAGAGATATGAAGTCTCCAATAAGTTCTATAGCTGCAAGATGGAGGAGAATAGTTCTGTCAGTGAACACATACTCAAAATGTCTGGGTATAATAATCACTTGATTCAACTGGGAGTTAATCTTCCTGATGATAGTGTCATTGATAGAATTCTTCAATCACTGCCACCAAGCTACAAGAGCTTCGTGATGAACTATAATATGCAAGGGATGGACAAGACTATTCCCGAGCTCTTCGCAATGCTAAAAGCTACGGAGGTAGAAAACAAGAAGGAGCATCAAGTGTTGATGGTTAACAAGACCACCAGTTTCAAGAAAAAGGGCAAAGGGAAGAAGAAGGGGAACTTCAAGAAGAACAGCAAACAAGTTGCTGCTCAAGAGAAGAAACCCAAGTCTGGACCTAAGCCTGAGACTGAGTGCTTCTACTGCAAGCAGACTGGACACTGGAAGCGGAACTGCCCCAAGTATTTGGCGGATAAGAAGGATGGCAAAGTGAACAAAGGTATATGTGATATACATGTTATTGATGTGTACCTTACTAATGCTCGCAGTAGCACCTGGGTATTTGATACTGGTTCTGTTGCTAATATTTGCAACTCGAAACAGGGACTACGGATTAAGCGAAGATTGGCTAAGGACGAGGTGACGATGCGCGTGGGAAATGGTTCCAAAGTCGATGTGATCGCGGTCGGCATGCTACCTCTACATCTACCATCGGGATTAGTTTTAGACCTAAATAATTGTTATTTGGTGCCAGCGTTGAGCATGAACATTATATCTGGATCTTGTTTGATGCGAGACGGTTATTCATTTAAGTCAGAGAATAATGGTTGTTCTATTTATATGAGTAATATCTTTTATGGTCATGCACCCTTGAAGAGTGGTCTATTTTTGTTGAATCTCGATAGTAGTGATACACATATTCATAGTGTTGAAACCAAAAGATGCAGAGTTGATAATGATAGTGCAACTTATTTGTGGCACTGCCATTTAGGTCATATCAGTGTAAAGCGCATGAAGAAACTCCATACTGATGGGCTTTTGGAATCACTTGATTATGAATCACTTGGTACTTGCGAACCGTGCCTCATGGGCAAGATGACTAAACGCCATTCTCCGGAACTATGGAGCGAGCAACTGATTTGTTGGAAATTATACATACTGATGTTTGTGGTCCTATGAATGTTGAGGCTCGCGATGGGTATCGCTATTTTCTCACCTTCACAGATGATTTGAGCAGATATGGGTATATCTACTTAATGAAACACAAGTATGAAACATTTGAAAAGTTCAAAGAATTTCAGAGTGAAGTGGAAAATCATCGTAACAAGAAAATAAAATTTCTACGATCTGATCGTGGAGGAGAGTATTTGAGTTACGAGTTTGGTTTACATTTAAAACAATGCGGAATAGTTTCGCAACTCACGCCACCCGGAACACCACAACGAAATGGTGTGTCCGAACGTCGTAATCGTACTTTACTAGATATGGTGCGATGTATGATGTCTCTTACTGATTTACCGCTATCATTTTGGGGTTATGCTTTAGAGACGGCCGCATTCACGTTAAATAGGGCACCATCAAAATCCGTTAAGACAACGCCTCATGAACTGTGGTTTGGCAAGAAACCAAAGTTGGCATTTCTTAAAGTTTGGGGCTGCAATGCTTATGTGAAGAAACTCCAACCAGATAAGCTCGAACCCAAATCGGAGAAATGTGTCTTCATAGGATACCCAAAAGAGACTGTTGGGTACACCTTCTATCACAGATCTGAAGGCAAGATTTTCGTTGCAAAATTTGGATCCTTTCTAGAGAAAGAGTTTCTCTCGAAAGAAGTGAGTGGGAGGAAAGTAGAACTTGATGAGGTAACTATACCTGCTCCCTTATTGGAAAGTAGTTCATCACAAGAACCGGTTCCTGTGACAACTACACCAATTAGTGAGGAAGCTAATGATATTGATCATGAAACTTCAGATCAAGTTTCTACTGAACCTCGTAGGTCTACTAGAGTAAGATCCGCACCAGAGTGGTACGGTAATCCTATTCTGGAAGTCATGTTACTTGACCATGACGAACCTACGAACTATGAGGAAGCGATGATGAGCCCAGATTCAACAAAATGGCTAGAGGCCATGAAATCTGAGATGGGATCCATGTATGAGAACAAAGTATGGACTTTGGTTGACTTGCCCGATGATCGGCAAGCCATTGAGAATAAATGGATCTTTAAGAAGAAGACTGACGCTGATGGTAATGTAACTGTCTATAAAGCTCGACTTGTTGCAAAAGGTTTTCGACAAGTTCAAGGGGTTGACTACGATGAGACTTTCTCACCCGTAGCGATGCTTAAGTCTGTCCGAATCATGTTAGCAATTGGCGCATTTTATGATTATGAAATTTGGCAAATGGATGTCAAAACTGCATTCTTGAATGGATTTTTGGAAGAAGAGTTGTATATGATGCAACCAGAAGGTTTTGTTGATCCAAAAGGTGCTAACAAAGTATGCAAACTCCAGAGATCCATCTATGGACTGGTGCAAGCATCTCGGAGTTGGAATAAATGCTTTGATAGTGTGATCAAAGCATATGGTTTTATACAGACTTTTGGAGAAGCCTGTATTTACAAGAAAGTGAGTGGGAGCTCTGTAGCATTTCTGATATTATATGTAGATGACATATTATTAATTGGAAATGATATAGAATTTCTGGATAGCATAAAGGGATACTTGAATAAAAGTTTTTCAATGAAAGACCTCGGTGAAGCTGCTTAATTGGGCTTAAGATTTATAGAGATAGATCAAGACGCTTAATTGGACTTTCACAAAGCACATACCTTGATAAAGTTCTGAAAAAGTTCAAAATGGATCAGGCAAAGAAAGGGTTCTTGCCCGTGCTACAAGGTGTGAAGTTGAGTCAGACTCAATGCCCGACCACAGCAGAAGATAGAGAGAAAATGAAAGATGTTCCCTATGCTTCAGCCATAGGCTCTATCATGTATGCAATGTTGTGTACCAGACCTGACGTGTGCTTAGCAATAAGCTTGGCAGGAAGGTACCAAAGTAATCCAGGAGTGGATCACTGGACAGCGGTCAAGAACATCCTGAAATACCTGAAAAGGACTAAGGATATGTTTCTCGTATATGGAGGTGACAAAGAGCTAGTCATAAATGGTTACGTCGATGCAAGCTTTGACACTGATCTGGACAATTCTAAATCGCAAACCGGATAGGTGTTTTTATTAAACGGTGGAGCTGTAAGTTGGTGCAGTTCTAAACAAAGCGTCGTGGCGGGATCTACATGTGAAGCGGAGTACATAGCTGCTTCGAAAGCAGCAAATGAAGGAGTGTGGATGAAGGAGTTCATTCCCGATCTAGGTGTCATACCTAGTGCATCGGGACCAATGAAGATCTTCTGTGACAATACTGGTGCAATTGCCTTAGCAAAGGAATCCAGATTTCACAACAGGACCAAGCACATCAAAAGACGCTTCAATTCCATCCGGGACCAAGTCCAAGTGGGAGACATAGAAATTTGCAAGATACATACGGATCTGAATGTTGCAGACCCATTGACTAAGCCTCTCTCACAAGCAAAACATGATCAGCACCAAGACTCCATGGGTGTTAGAATCATTACTGTGTAATCTAGATTATTGACTCTAGTGCAAGTGGGAGACTGAAGGAAATATGCCCTAGAGGCAATAATAAAGTTATTATTTATTTCCTCGTATCATGATAAATGTTTATTATTCATGCTAGAATTGTATTAACCAGAAACATGATACATGTGTGAATACATAGACAAACATAACGTCACTAGTATGCCTCTACTTGACTAGCTCATTAATCAAAGATGGTTATGTTTCCTAACCATAGGCATGTGTTGTCATTTGATTAATGGGATCACATCATTAGGAGCATGATGTGATTGACATGACCCATTCCGTTAGCCTAGCACTTGATCGTTTAGTATATTGCTATTGCTTTCTTCATGAATTATACATGTTCCTGTAACTATGAGATTATGCAACTCCCGTTTACCGGAGGAACACTTTGGGTGCTACCAAACGTCACAACGTAACTGGGTGATTATAAAGGAGTACTACAGGTGTCTCCAAAGGTACATGTTGGGTTGGCGTATTTCGAGATTAGGTTTTGTCACTCCGATTGTCGGAGAGGTATCTCTGGGCCCTCTCGGTAATGCACGTCACTATAAGCCTTGCAAGCAATGTAGTTAATGAGTTAGTTACGGTATGATGCATTACGTAACGAGTAAAGAGACTTGCCAGTAACGAGATTGAACTAGGTATTGGATACCGACGATCGAATCTCGGGCAAGTAACATACCGATGACAAAGGGAACAACGTATGTTGTTATGCGGTTTGACCGATAAAGAACTTCGTAGAATATGTAGGAGCCAATATGGGCATCCAGGTTCCGCTATTGGTTATTGACCGAGAATAGTTCTAGGTCTTGTCTACATAGTTCTCGAACCCGTAGGGTCCGCACGCTTAACGTTACGATGACAGTTTTATTATGAGTTTATAAGTTTTGATGTACCGAAGTTTGTTCGGAGTCCCGGATGTGATCACGGACATGACGAGGAGTTTCGGAATGGTCAAGACATAAAGATTGATATATTGGAAGCCTATGTTTGGACATCGGAAGTGTTCCCGGTGAAATCGGCATTTTACCGGAGTATCGGGAGGTTACCGGAACCCCCCGGTAACCTAATGGGCCTTAGTGGGCCTAGTGGAGGAAGAGGAGAAGGGGCCAAGGGGCAGCCGCGCACCCCTCCACCCCCCCCAAGTCTGAATAGGACAAGGAGGGGGGCGGCGCCCCCCCCCCCCCCTTTCCTTTCCCCCCTCTCCTCCTTCCCCCAAGTCCTAGTCCAACTAGGGAAGGGGGGAGTCCTACTCCCGGTGGGAGTAGGACTCCTCCGGCGCGCCTCCTCCTAGGGCCGGCCGCACCCCCCCCCCCCCTGCTCATTTATATACGGGGGCAGGGGGGACCCTAGAGACACACAAGTTGATCTACGGATCGTTCCTTAGCCGTGTGCGGTGCCCCCTCCACCATATTCCACCTCAGTTATATCGTCACGGAGTTTAGGCGAAGCCCTGCGTCAGTAGAGCATCATCATCATCACCACGCCGTCGTGCTGACGGAACTCATCCCCGACACTTTGCTGGATCGGAGTCCGGGGATCGTCATCAAGCTGAACGTGTGCTGAACTCGGAAGGTGTCGTATGTTTGGTACTTGGATCGGTCGGATCGTGAAGACGTACGACTACATCAACCTCGTTGTCATAACGCTTCCACTTACGGTCTACGAGGGTATGTGGACAACACTCTCCCCTCTCGTTGCTATGCCATCACCATGATCTTGCGTGTCCGTAGGAAATTTTTTGAAATTACTACGTTCCCCAACAAAGAAGCCATCTAGCTAATAACTATGTACCCGAAGGTCTGTGGTAAACTACTCACGCTTCATCGGAGAGGTAATGGTGTTGATGTAGAAGCCCTCCGTGACCGAACCCCCCTCCGGCAGATCACCAGAAAAGGCCCCAAGATGGGATCTCACGGGTACAGAAGGTTGCGGCGGTGGAAAAGTGGTTTCGTGGCTCCCCCTGATGTTTTTAGGGTACAAGAGTATATATAGGCGAAAGAACTAGGTCGGTGGAGCTACGAGGGGCCCACGAGGGTGGGGGTGCACCTACCCCCTTGGGCGCGCCCTCTCGCCTCGTGGCCTCCTTGTTACGTCCCGACTATCTCCAAGTCTTCTGGGTTTCATTCGTTTGGACTCCGTATGGTATTCTTTTTCTGCAAAACTCTAAAATAGGCAAAACAACAAAAACTGGCCTAGGCCTTCAGTTAATAGGTTAGTCCCAAAAATAATATAAATAAGAGCATTTTAAAGCCCATTAAACATCCAAAACAGATAATATAATAGCATGGAACAATCAAAAATTATAGATACGTTGGGGACGTATCATGCCTCCACAAGCTCTGGGTGCTGCTGGCGGAGCTCTTGCATGTAGGCCTCGTCGGCAGCCTCGGCCTCGAGGCGCTCCCATGCCTCGCAGTCCTCTCGAGCCATAGCCGAGCTCACCACCCCTAGCTCCGGCGGAACGAGATGGACCGGATGTGTGCCAAAGGCGAAATTGAGCCTAGACACCACGCCGTGGTAGCGGACCTGCCAGCGGTCGTACTCCATGGCTGCGAGCTCGGCCGTGTGGAAGCTACCGAGCCACTCGCAGGTGTGGATCTCCCGATCTGTAATATTGGCGACCCACGTCCCCCACCACCGCTGCTGGACCCCTAGGTAGGACCTCATCGGTTTCCGGGTCCGAGGGAGGACGGGGAAGTCCTCGAACCGGCATAGGGGCGCGTCGGCGGGCGGATCGGGGGACCAGCGATAGCGGATCGATAAAGAGCCCACGCAGGACGACATGGACACTTCGGCGGCTACGTCACCGGCGTTGGGAGAAGAGGCCGCGGTAAACTTCTATTGTGCCATTGGCTCCTCAAGCTCCCCGGCACACATGCAGAGGTTGAGGATGGAGGCGGCAGCGATGGCGGTGACCTACCAATGGTTTCGGGGGTGGTGTATGTCTATGAGCGGAGATTTTGGGGAGTGTGTGGTGTGTGTGGAAGGGGGGTTAAGGTGGTGTTTGAGGAAATATTGCGGCAACTGAAAATTTTACTAGGCGGGAGTAACAAGGCGGGGCTACTGAAAATTTGGATCAAGAGCGAGCAGATATTTTTGAGATTGCGAGGAATGCAGAGGTGGGAGTATTTGGGGACCAAGCTAGTGTGCTTGACATGCCAACTGTGGACTATAGCGGATGCACCTTCTCGCGTAAGCCATAGGCATACTATACACCGACGATGCTCCAGGATATTATGTATTGCATCTCACATGGTTGGTGATAATAAACTGTGTGCGATCTACTAGATTTTTCATCTTGATTTTAATTACATAATGGGGTCACAGCTGGAATGGACGGTCTTTGAATTTCTAGAACTTTTATCTGCAGTGAGCATGCAACTATAGGTGTGTCGTCAAAAAAATTGGAATTGTTCAAGGGTCGTTTGGACATTTGTATACATTAACTTGGTTTTCTATGCATTCAGGTGCACAATTCTAAATTAAACTACATGCACATGCCCGGGTGCACCAACATGGGTTGTAAAATCATATATGTTTCCACGGGTTTATGCTTATGTCCCATGCAAGAAATGGGGATGAATTTCGAACACCACGACACCGTGGCTCTCCGGCAAATGTTGAGGTGCTTGCTTTTGTAATTCTAGTAAATACAAAACCCGTCTGAAATTCATGAACCTTGGCATGCTATCATGGAATGGCATCAACATGCTGGGGTAAAAAAATATTGTCCCATTTGGGGCAGGTTATGATATAAGCTTCTCGCAAACTAGAGCTTGTCTCACAACAAGCCTGATGGTTTCGGTAGGGAACATGCCACCTTGGGGGACGAAACGATATCCATCGCCTCTTCTTACTTTCAATTTTATTTCTCGTGTCAACATAGAACAACAGGAGTGTTGTGCAATTTTTGGATTTTTTTCGGGGATCGTTTGGACATTTGTATACGTTAACTGAGTTTTCTAGGCATTTATGTGCATAATTCAAAACTGAACTACATGCACATGCTCCAGTCCATAAAAACAGGTTGAAAAATCAAATGCTTGTCCTTGGTTGCAAGCTTAGGTCACATGCAAGAAATGAGAATGAATGTCAAACACCTTGGCACTGTCGTTTGGCCGCTAACATTGAGATACATGGTTTTAAAATTCTAGTAAATCAAAAACTCGGCTGAAATTCATGAAACTTGACATGATATCATGGAACGGCATCAACATACCATGGTAAAAATATTTTCCCATTTGGGGCAGGTTTGTGTATAAGCTTCTCGCAAACCGGAGCTTCTCTCACAACAAGCCTGATGGTTTCGGTAGGGAACGTGCCACCTTGGGGAACAAACGTTATATGTTGCCTCTTCGTACTTTCTAAATTTTTCTCGTGTCAACATAAGACAACACGAGTGTTGTGTCATTTTTTGTGATTTCTCGGGGTTCGCTTGGACATTTTTATACATTAACTGAGTTTTCTATGCATTCATGTGCGTAATTCAAATTTGAACTACATTCACACGCTCTAGTGCATATAAAGTGGTTCAAAATTGGAATGTGTGTGCCTGGTTACATGCTTAAGTCCCATGCAAGAAATGAGAATGAATGTGAAACACCTTCCACCGTCCCTCGGCCGCTAACATTGAGATATATGGTTTTTAAATTCTAGTAAATCAAAAACGCGTCTGAAATTTATGAAACTTGACACGCTAGCATGGAACGGCATCAACATGTAGTGGTAAAAATATTGTCCCATTTTGGGGCAGGTTGGGGTATATAAGCTTCTCACAAACCAGAGCTTCTCACAACAAGCCTCGTGGTTACGGTAGGGAACGTTTCACCTTTCTGGACAAAACGATATCCGTTGCCTCTTCTTGATTTTAATTTTTTTTCTAGTGAGAACATAGAACAACATGAGTGTTGTGTTAGTTTTAGGATTTTTTTCGGGGTTCGTTTGGACATTTTTATACATTAATTGAGTTTTCAATGCATTTATGTGCATAATCTAAATTTGAACTACATGCACATGCTCTAATGCATATAAATTGGTTGAAAATTCAAATCCGTGTCGTTGGTCGCATTCTTAGGTCCCATGCAAGAACAATAGGAGTGTTGTGTTAAATTTGGAATTTTCGGGGTTCATTTGGACATTTTTATACATTAATTGAGTTTTCAATGCATTTATGTGCATAATTTAAATTTGAACTACATGCACTGCTCTAATGCATATAAATTGGTTGAAAATTCAAATCCGTGCCCTTGGTTGCATGCTTAGGTACCATGCAAGAAATGAGAATGAATGTCAATCACCTTGCCACCGTCACTCGGCCGCAAACATTAAGATACCTACTTTTAAATCCTAGTAAATCCAAAACTCGTCTAAAATTCATGAAACTCGGCATTGCTATCATGGAGCGACATCAACATGTCGTGGTAAATTTTTCATCCCATTTGGGGCAGGTTTGGGTATAAGCTTCTCACAAACCAGAGCTTCTCACAACAAGCCTGATGGTTTCGGTAGGGAACATGCCACCTTTGGGGATGAAACAATATATGTTGCCTGTTATTGCTTTTAATTTTTTCTCTAGTGTCAGCATAAAACAACAGGAGTGTTGTGTTAAAATTTGGAATTTTTCGGGGTTTGTTTGGACATTTTTATACATTAATTGAGTTTTCAATGCATTTATGTGCATAATTCAAATTTGAACTACATGCACATGCTCTAATGTATATAAATTGGTTGGAAATTCAAATTTGTGTCCCTGCTTGCATTCTTAGGTCCCATGCAAGAAACAGGAATGAATGTCAAACACCCTGCCACCGTCACTCGGCCGCAAACATTGAGATACCTGCTTTTTAAATTCTAGTAAATCTAAAACTCTTCTGAAATTCATGAAACTTGGCATGCTATCATGGGAAGTGTGTGAGCTGTTCAACGCAGGATTTGTGCATCTCTCAATGCGAACGGTTTAGATTGAATATCGTATGCAAAGCCAGACTTCGGCGCTAAGCCAAGAGAAAATGTGCTAAGCAGGATTTGTACATCCCTTCAACGCAAACGGTTGTTTTGAATGACCCGTGTGCAACCGCGTACAAACAATTTGGTAAGATTTGCATCTGTCATATTGGGTTTGTTTCCATTTGTCAAACTGGAAACATTGACATTTGTCGATCTAGTAGCATTGCCATTTGTCAACCTTGTAACACTGTGATTTGTCAAAATATGCAGCTAAAAATTGCTAGCACTATTTCATTCATAGATTAAGCAGTCGTTCTCACCGGGAAGCGAGACAGCCTTTGACCGCCACCCGCCTCACTCCCACTGGTATGTAATAATGGTGCGCCCGAGCGCCCCGCCCCCATCCTCGCCACACACACAATCTGTAGCGCCCAAGATGCGATTCTATCCCAATCACGTGATGAACTCATGATTGGGGCACAATCGCATTTCGAGCGCATAGCAAGGTGGGTATCATTACAACATATCATGTACTGAATAGATGAGAATACAAGATAAAGGCTTACACTCGCCACAAGCTACAACATTCATACAACAATTCATCAATACATGGCATTCATCATACAGAAGAGCAGGACCCGACTACGGATGAAACCGAACAAAAGAGAAGAACGACATCCACCCTGCTAGCCCAGGCTCCCGGCCTGGAACCTATCCCTTGATCGAAGAAGAAGAAGCAGAAGAACTCCAAAACAAGCAAGCATTGCTCTCACGTCATGATCATCGCATTACCTATACCTACAATTGTTGTTGTAGTAATCTATGAGCCACGAGGACTCAGCAATCCCATTACCATGGATATCATGACTAGCAAAGCTTAATGGGTATGGAATGGGTAAGTGGTCAGGTTGTAGCAAGCGGCTAAGCATTTATATGGTGGCTTACTTACGAGTACAAGAATAAGATGAGAAACTACGCAACGGTCGTGAACTAGTAATGATCAAGAAGTGATCCTAAACTACTTAAGTTAAAGCATAACCCCACCGTCTTCTCTTGTTGAAATGAAAAGAGACGGTCACGGTTGCGCACACAGTTGGTGTATTTTAATTTAGATCTGGTGTCAAGTTCTCTACAACCGGATATTAAAAAACTCCCATCTGCCACATAACCACGGGCATGACTCTCGAAAGTTTAAACCCTGCAGGGGTGTCCCAACTTAGCCCATGAAAAGCTTACAATCCGCAGAGACAATCCTCCATCTCGGGACCCTCCGATCAGACTCAGAATCCCGGTGCACAAGACATTTCAACAATGGTAAAACAAGTCCAGCAAGACCACCCAGTGCGTCGATACCCCGATAGGAGCCGGACGTATCTCGTTCTCAGGACAACACCGTCTACGTGAAGTGGACGGTAGCCAAAATACCATCGACTTGCCCTGAGGTGGCACCGCCGACTGCTAGGTAGGTGGACCAACACTCATGTTGACCACTGGCCCGGGGGTTGATTAAGAGTCCTGGGGTGCTAGCCGGTCCCTATGCAAGTTTTAGTTGTTATTAGGCAAATGATAAAACAATTGTTGGGCCTTGCTGGAAGAGTTTTATTCAAAGAAAACTGTCAAGAGGGGCTCATAAACCCTCACTGTGTTAGGGATGCAAAATCAAGGAACATAAGACCGGTATGACAGAAACTAGGGCGGCAAGAGTGGAACAAAACACCAGGCAAAAGGCCGAGCCTTCCACCCTTTACCAAGTAAATAGATGCATTAATTAAATATAAGAGATATTGTGATATTCCAAGATATCCATGTTCCAACATGGAACAACCTGCATTGAACTTGCAACTAGCAATGCTATAAGAAGGGCTGAGCAAAGCGGTAACATAGCCAAACAAATGGTTTGCTGGGATGGTAGAAAAGGTTAGAGGATATTTCAGGGCATATTGGGAGGCTTGATAAACAAGTGGTGGGTAGCGCGAAATAGCGATAGCATTGAGACAACAAGCATAGCAAAGATAGTAGTGAGATCCAGGGTGACAATCATCTTGCTTGAGATCACGCTAGGAAGAAGAACGAGTCCATGAAAAAGACGAACGAGCATAGTCGAACGAATCCTCACACTCGCAACGATACCGGAACTAAGAAGCAAAACCGGAAAGAAGAAAACAACGTAGTAAACAAACAAGGCATAAACATGGCATGATGCACAACCAAGTATGATGCATGTCCGGTTTAATGAGGCATGGCATGGAAAAGTGCAACAAACAATACTACAAATTAAGTGGAGCTCAATATATAACGAGTTGCATATTGACGAAACACCACATTCAAATATTTAGTCACCCTCGGTTATGTACCAAACAATATTAAATGTTGATTAACATGGCAAGAGATGAAACATAATCAATCTAACTATTTAGGCAAGTTTAAATGATGCCAGAACAACAAACAACAATTCCGGAAAATCCTCATATGCAATTTTCGAATTTGGTACTATTCTGCCCTAAACCATATTTTAGAGTTGTTAACATGCAAAGTAATTCCACCATGTTAATCTATGCATTTTTCTACCCCATTTACATATAAAGTTTATTTAAATCCGAGCTACTGTTATTTAATTATAAAATAAACCATTTAAGCATGTTATTTAAGCAAATTAAATGCAAGCAACATTTTAAGCATTTTTAACATGGATGAAAGTTGCAAATTATTAATCTACACAAAATTCTAAGCATTTTGCATATATAGTTTGTCTTAAACCAATGCACGGTTATGAAGTTTTTATATGCATGAAGTATGAGGAATTTTCTGTAAAACAGTAAATCACTGGATAATGCTAAATTCGCAGAACTGCAAAAAACATAAGCGGGCCGAATCTGGCTGGCCCGATAGTGCACAGGGGGATCTTGGGCGGCTGCTCAGATTGGGCCATGGGCCTGCTGGTGGAGCAGCTCAGCTGGGCTACAGAAGAGGACGACTTGGGCCAACGGGGCTGGGCCTTTGTGCTAGTCCATGCTGGCACCGAATCGGGTCAACGAGGGAGAGAGCTCGAGGGAGTCGAGCGAGCTCTTCTGATCGATGCAGAGCGAGCAGAGATCGGCGATGCTGGGACTTGGCGAAGGCGGGGCATCTCCGGCAAGGCGAAGACGGGGCGGCAGCAGATCCGGGCGTGGGGAGAAAGGAATGGGCGCGCGGAGCCGGGGTGCTGCTGACAAGGACCGGCATCGGGGATGTGCTCCTTTGAAGAAATACAGGGAGCAAGAGAGTTCAGAGAGGAGAGACAGGGAGAAAAGGAGAACATGAGAAGAGGAAGCAGGCATGGCGACATGACCTGCAGGTGCTGCCATCGGAAGAACTCCGGTGGCGCTTGCTGGAGTCGAGGAGGAAGGGATCCAGTGGCGGCTCCTCCAGAATCGGGCAGTGCGAGAAGCAGGGCCACGATGGCTTGGGACGGAGGACCCGGTCGAGGCAGGGGTACGTTGTAGAGAAAGCATGGAGGCATCAACGCCGTCTCCCTTGCGGATAGCTTTGGAGCAACAATGGAGCTTGGAGGAAAAGAGGTAGGTCTTCTTGTGGAAGAAGACCTCCTTTTATAGTGGGAAGACCAATCCAACCGTTATCCCACATCTCAGCCCGCAGAGGGCGATACAACCGCTCAGGGAGTGGTACTACCGCTGGTAGCAGCAGCACAACCGCGAGACCTAGCGGTACTACCGCAAAGACACAACGCAGGGGTCAAGAGAGTGAACGGATGTGGGAGAGAGAGCTAGGGCGGCACTAGTAGCGGTAGTCGGGCGGTACTACCACTCATAAGCGGTACTACCGCCGCCTCTCCTACTGCCGCACAACCCGACATGAGAAGCGACGCCCTCGAATCGAGGCATTATCAGCATAGAACCTGGACGGTACTGCCGCCTATGTCCACGAGCGGTACTACCGTGGTGAAAAAATGGTACTATCGCTTGAGGGCATGGGCAGTACTACCGCTCGGGTTTAGTGGTACTACCGCTAGCACCTTGCAAGCCCACTTCCGAAATAACGATAAACTCCAAGAAGAGGAAAGGAGCTGGGGGTGCAAAAATGAATTGTGCGTGTTGATTCCACCCTAGACTTTTCGATGTGGACCCCCTCTTGATAGTACGGTGTCTCCTATGACTCAAGTCCAAACCGAAACAAGACAGACTACACCGTCTTCATTTTGAGCTCCGGGGGGAAAGAATCATGTCATGTCAATGAATGAATCTCCGAAATACTCAATGCACACCATAAGTCCGCAAATGCATTGTCATCAATCACAAAAACCATTTAGAGAGAGACATGCCCTAACACTAGGCCTCGTCGTCATCCCCACCTTGGTGCTCTCGGCGCGGCATGCTCAATGTGGTCAAGGAACGACTTCCATCAGAAGAGGACTGTACATGGAGAGGCTGACAGCTGGGTCCACGGCCGCAACAAGGAAGTGCCTCCTTATTACGCGCAAAATAATGGTTCATCCACGAGATAGCGAGGACCCACCGGAAGGGCCTTTGTATTTTGTGAAAAAAGCATTCCCGCCGCTGACAGCTCAGACCCACCAGCTATATCTCTTTGCGCACAAGTGCCTCTTTATTACGCACAAAAAAATGAAGACCCCCGCTGCTAGGTGGGACCCACCATATTTGGAAGCTGACTTGTGGGCCTACTAAGTTGACGCGGACGCAAGGCTTTGATAACTTAGTCAATATAAACGATTCTAGCTGCAGTGACCGTGCGATGTCCATCCAACGACTGCCGTGCTTCTTCAACCTCTGGTCTTCTTGCTCCAGCCTCCCAAACCATCGCGGGTAGTGCCGCCTGCTCCTGCCTTCCGTGGCCGGCTGTGCTGCCGCGCAGGCCTCACCGCCCCCTCCTATTCCAACCGCTGGCCAGGCCACCCTCTAGTCACCCACAACCCATGTTATACTGCAGCGACGGCAGCCTCACAACGCAGCCAAACTAGTCAACCTTCATACTCCTCTCCGCATGGGCATCCACTGCTGCGTCTTTCCTCGCTCCGTGTCGTCCCCTTCCTAGGCCTTGCTGTCGTCCACCGCTTTAGTGCTGTTGGTGCGGTGTGGTCAACGTGGTCAAGGAATGACTTCCATCGGAAGAGGATTGTATGTGGAGAGGCTGACAGCTGGGCCCACGGCCACAGCAAGGAAGTGCCTCCTATTACGCGTAAAATAATTATTTCTCCACCTGATAGCAGGGACCCACCGGAAGGGACTCCGTATTTTGCGAAAAAAATGTTCCCCCCTGACAGCTGGGACCCACCAGCTACATCTTCACACGCAAGGAAGTGCGTCCATACTATGAAAAAAAGATTCTTCCCCCTGACAGCTGGGACCCACCCGGTCAAAGCGTACGTAGCGTTGTCTGTCTGGTCGAGAACGTGTACGTACATACTGGTCGATCGGTCTCTCTGCAACGATGTGCTGTGGCCGAGGAAGGAGCAACACGTGTCGTAGTAGAGCCGCGGACATAGCATTTCACGCAGTCCCGTTTATAACGTGTACACATACGTACATCCACGCTGCAAGAAAGTAAATACAGCTACGTATGTACATACGGACATGGTCTCGAAGGCATACAGTGACGTCATCCTATTCATTGGCAGCCAACTGGCTGAGTCGGAACGGAGGAAACAGCGTCATGTTCATCGACAGGCAACCGACTGGGTTGGAATACGTCGTGTTCATCGGGAGCCAACCGTCTTGGACGGAACAGCCGAAACAAGGTCTTGCGTACCGCAAAATGGAGCAAACGGACTTCTGTTCGAGTGTGTACGGTCGAAACAAGGTCATGTTGATCGGGAGGGGTGTGGCGTAACACAAAACGGAGGAAACAGACTTGTGCTGGAGCGCCTACGGTGAAACCGGGTCCTGTTTATCCACCGTCTACTGCCTCGCTCCAGCCTCCACGGGGTACTATTCATCCACCGTCGAGATCCTCCAGCCTCCACCAGCTACTGTTCATCCACGGGACACTGTTCATCCAGCCTCCATTGGCTACTATTCAAAGAGCCTCCACGGGGTCCTATTCATCCACCACTATCGTGGAATTGTCACGTCAGATGTCCTAGTGAAAGGACTTAGTCATGGAGACATCGCAACTAGGAAGCTTAAAGGGGTTAATCAGGACAAAGTACACGGGGTTTATACTGGTTCGGCCCCTTACGGTGAAGGTAAAAGCCTACGATCCAGTTTTCAGTGGGATTGCTTATGTCTCGATTACCAGGGAGCGAAATCGCTTGACCTAGCTCTTGATCTGATGTTCCTTGCCCTGATCTGCCACCGGCTCATCCCTTTATATACAGAGGTCGACGCCCAGTGGATCACATAGTCCCGGCCACCTCATAAACAGTGTCCAGCTCAGTCTCTAACTATTCTTGCCTTACAATACAAGTCACATACATATGGCGGTTTATCTCTACGGGCATTAAGTCGCCTTTGGGCTTTGGGCCCTTAACTGAACCGCCATCTTCAAGCTAGTCTTGTGCTTCAAGAGTCCTCATAGGTATAAACCGGCCCCTCCTGGGCGGGTCATATGTAATAGTTATATCCCCAACATTAGGCCCCAGATTGATTTGAACTGGTTCATGTCAATCTTCAACACTTAAGAAATATCTTCTGCCCTTTGCTTGTATGAAACTTTTGTAACCCGCCATGATGTCATCCTTTGGATTCGTGGTAACCCGCCATGACGTCGTCTTTCATTAATGCACGTTTTGTCCAACATATCTCAATGGATCCTTATCTTAATGACCACCCCGAGAACCGAGGCGTCCTTGTAGCTGGATAACCATGTTTTTGATCTCCTCGTTTTTCACGCCCACTTATCAGTCTTCCCTTACTGTCGCTCGAACTCCACCGCCGCTGCGGCGCACCTCGTCTTCGTCGACCTCGGCCGCTGCATCAACCTGAGTCAGTCCAGAGAATGGCGGTGACCCCGCAGTAGACCAGCAGTTGTGAGTCTTCTCCTTCCTGCACCTCAGATCTGCATTAGGGTTTGCAAGTTCCTCTGTGTTCTTCGTGGTTCATCATGGTTTCTTCGTAGTTCTTCCACTACGGCCTTATTTGATCCAAAAGTAGTATGGAACTCATGCGGTAGTTGTTTTGCGTATATTTTTTATACTAGCAAATCCCTTTTTATTTTAAAGAGGCCTCACTAAAACTGATGAACTCATCTGTACTTCGTTTTTAGGTCTAGAATACTTTCTTTTCTACACAGCCGTTTGATCCAAAATAATAGCTGCAACTTGTGAAACTTGTTTATGCAACACTTAGGCAAAAAAAACTGTATTGGTTAGATCCACCTAGCCATGGCGACTCTTATCACCGGCTTAAATTGGCAATGATCAATTGATACTCTTGACCGCCCATGGCGGTTTAGATAACTTAACTGCTTGTGGCGCTCATGGGGGCTTAAATAACCTAACATAATTAGCCTTATACCATTAGGCCCCTTTATAAGCCGCCATCTTGAGTATGCACTATAATGTTTTTCTTTGGCTTAAATTGAACCGAAATTTTTTACTCTTTCGTAGGCTTTCGTCACAATGGCACCGAAACCACCCACTTCATGCAACTGGGTCAAATCCATCGTCACAAACAGTATGCTTGATGACTTTGTGAAGACCGACTATCTGCCGAAGAAGGAAGTTATGTCCTATCGTGCTCCTGACCAGACGGAGGAAATCCCCCAGCCCAAAGCGGGGGAGGTCATCGTCTTCACTGATCATATGAACCGGGGTTTTTCACCACCCGGCTCAAAATTCTTTAGGGATGTACTACACTTCTTTGACCCCCGTCCTCAAGACATCAGACCCAATTCCGTGTCTAATATTTGCAATTTTCAAGTGTTCAGTGAGGTATATCTTGGCGAAGAACCCAGCTTGCTACTCTTTAGAGAGTTATTCTACTTGAACCGCCAGAATGAGTGTGCCAATGGACAAAGCCTGGAACTTGGCGGTGTCTCAATCCAACATCGGAGACACGTAATTTTTCCTTATGCCAACCCACCAAGTCATCCCAAAGACTGGAACCAGACATGGTTCTATTGTCAAGACACTTCTCTGGCTGATGAAAATTCTCTGCCCGGCTTTCGTGCTCTGCGTTTGGAGTCCAAACATCCACTTCCTAATAAGATAACAGCCGCCGAATGCAAGACGCTCGCCCCCACCCTGGCTAAAATCAAGGCTCTTCCGGGGAATGGGCTAAATGGCATCGATTTAGTCTGGGTTTGGCTCACCTGGCTGGTCATTCCATTGAGCCGCCGCCCCGGCCTGATGTGCACCTACACAGGCAAGAAAGATGACCCTCTATGGCACAGTTCTGACGATTTGCCTGACCACGTCATCAACGACATGACCAAGTCTCTCCTGAATGAAAACTTAGCAGACTGTGGTAAGGTGGGCTTAAGCCCCTTCTGCGAAGCTAACCCGGCCCCAGCGGCAAGCCGCCGCCCATCATAATAAATTGCTTTCACCTTTTGATGTTTCATCTGTATTCATACTTTTGCTGATTTTCACAGGCTAATGATAAATTATGGAAGGCTAAATATGATCATGAGGCTGCGAAGAAGGCCAGGAAGGCCAAGAGAGCCACCAGGAAAAGGCTGCAAAGAAGAAGGGCAAGAAAGCCACTGCCTCTGACTTGCTTCAGCTAGAAGATACTTCTGAGTCGGAGGTAGCCCTTGACTCTCTTGGCTCCTTTTTTAACCACCTTATTGACACTGATTATCAGCAGGAGGACACATGAACAAGTCATGGAAAGGATGAAGAGGTAACTATCATTTCCTCCAACTCTGAGCCTTTGCCAAGAAAGAAAATCCGATGAGTAACCCAGAAAGTAAGATTTTCACATCCCTTAGCTTATCAAGATCCTCAATTTATTTTGAAGCGCCAGATTCATGAGAGCCGGAGGCAGACCCGAACCAGCAAGGATACGGAACGCTCCTCCGGCTTACCGAATACACCAAGGAAGCGCCGGAACAAGGTCGCCTTCGATTTAAATCCCTTTTATCCTTTGGCGGGTCTCACCCGTCAACCACTCAACTCTTCTGACTCGAATTATCAGGAAACTTCTCCTTCCTCCGGCGATTCAATGCAGTCCAACTTGCCGGCTTTCAAGACAGCTCCGGGGTAATGATGACTTGCTTATCCTGTATTCATTTCAATTCTCTTTATTCGTACTGATCTTTTGATTTTATGCAGCGGAAAAGTAAAGCCTAGCAAGAAGGTAAAGAAGAACAAGCTGGCCGAAGAGCCGATTTTCAAAGAGCCAGAACTTGGGACGGCCTCACCTGAAGCCTCTCTCATGAGCCGTCACCTGAACCAGCTCATGACACGCCAACACGAAATGCTGACCCGCCTATCGAACAAGCCACCGATGGTTCTGAAAACCCGGAAGTTCCTAGCCCTGCCAAGACAGACGATCCGCAAAGCACTGATGTTGATATTACCAAAACCGGCTTTGCTGAGTCGGGGAGGCCAACCGTGCTAGCCAAATGTTCCGTCAAGGAGGAGCTTCTGGAATGCCGCAGGGTCAAGCTTGATGTTGTTGATTATACTCATATGGGTATTGGGGAGGTTTTTTCTGGCTATCTGAGCCAAGTACACAGCAGTCGTGACGTTGAAATTGATATGGTGAAGTAGATGCACCAGAAGTTTGAGGTACAACCCCTTATTTGTACTATTTTATCCTTATGATTCTAGCCCCCAAGTCTATTGCGTATGATGAATATGTTGTAGACTTAGAAACAAACTTATCAACATCAGTGATATATTTGGACAAAAACATGTAAGAAATCCGGCTTACTCCGTAGCCCCCAAGGGCCGACTTAAGCAACATGTTTGAGCCAGTCCTTGACATGCTTGAATAGAATAAAATACTTGTAAAATGTTTAGCAGCAATATGCATGAGCCCTCAAGTGTCAAGTGCTCTTGCTTGCAAAGTACTTGGGACTTACTCTCATGAACCGCCACCTAGATAAAATTCTTCGGTAGACATTAGCCCCCAAGTGCCAAGTGTTGTTGATCGCAAAATGCTTGGGACTTTAATATTATATGCTAACAGTTATGATTTTGATCCGATATTTGTACAGGCCACCACCAGTCAACTTGAATCAGAAGTATCTGACTTGAAGAACCGCCTGGAAGCACAAGAGACGGAAACCCAAAGAGCCAACTCCAAGTTTGAATTCAGTATATCTGAACAAGAGAAACTGAAAAAAAGACTTTGAAATGGAGAAAAAGGCCTAGTCTGATGAAAACATTTCTTTGATCAATCAAGCTGAGAAGGCAGAGGCGGCTCTTGAAGAAGCGACCGTCGAATTATCCGGCTTAAAGCGCATGTCTCTCAGATGGTTTCAGCAATCTTTGGTAAGTCACCCTGCAAGTGTCAAATATTTAAATCTTTCTAGTGATCATATAAATTGTCCTTAACTCACCTGACATTGCTATGCAGGCCCCAGGAGTTCAAATCTTAATCAAGACATGATGATAAAGCTGAAGGCGGTTTACACGCTGGTGGAACAACTCTACACCGGGTCTCAGCGTGCCTTAGCCACAGTGGCTCTGTCGAATGAAGTGCCCACACTCCTAGTGGATGTGCTAAGGAAACTCTCTGTGCTGCCCCAGCGATTCACTGAACTAAGGCGATCGTCTGCAAGAGCTGGAGTTGTGGTTGCCTTAAGTCGGGCCAAAGCATGGCTAGCGGAGTTAGACCCAGTCGACATTGCCATTGGTTATCCAAGCCTTAAGGAGGATGGCACTCCCTTTGAACAGGAAGACTTCGCCACTTGTCTGAAGGAGATACGCCCCGTGGCCACCTTGATAGCTGATGAAGCAGATCTCACCAAGTACCAGCCGGGTTATGACACGGAGAACCAGAGAATTCCAACGCCACATTATAAAATGAACAGCCTGATCCCCCCACTCCGTAAGCATACCTTCGCCCCTGAAGTTGATCCGGCAGGACTAATTGATGATGAAGCTGAATTTGAAGCTTTGAATGGCATTGATTGGTCATCATCAACCTTCCAGGAAAGGGAACAGGGCGAAGAAGCAGAGAGCGCTGACCCGGACGCCTCAGGTCAACACGAGAATTAATCCGCCAGGCGGCTCATACCTGTGATGTGCTGAAAAACAATATTAATCATTTGGACTCGGGGAGTCATGTAATAGAGTAGAAATAACTTTGCTTTGCCGTGCCATCGTGCACGTTTTTGGTGCTCAATACTATTAAGCCGCCATCTTATGTTCACCCGTATTATACTTATCATCTGTTTTCCATATGCTTGAGCAAGTCTCTGAACTGTCCTGCACACAGAAATAGATCACGAGATCCCTTGGCGACTTACCGCAGGGCGGGTCATATATATATATATATATATATATATATATATATATATATATATATATATATATATATATTCTGCTAATATTAGTAGAATAACTATTATGCACAGCACTTCCGCACTACACGCTAAACGCAAGTGCACGTCATTCTTTGAACCAAGTGTGCTGCAGTACTCACACGAGTGAACTTCTCGTCGAAAAAAACTGCACGCGTTATTTTTTTGGTACTGTTTTCGCTCTAATTTTTTAACCGTTTATCGGAATGAGGTGTGTAATGTACCATTGAAAAGCTATGGATTAGGCGCAACTTTGACATGTTGAATACTTTTCTAGATTCCACACGGTTTAAGAGCAGTTTTGAAAATGATGCGGCCCATGACGAGTGGCAGCGAGCTTTTTCACGATTTCTTCTAAACCGCTCGTCGGAATGAAGCAAACGATACGCCATTGGATAGATATTGTCGAGGCGCATCTTTTTCATATATAAATTTTTCTCTAATTCGTTATGGTTTAAGAGCAGTTTTAAATTTACTAAATCGCGGAATTCTATTTTTCAAATTTTTTCAAATTTTCGGTACTGTTTTCACTCCAGTTTTTGAACCGTTTGTCAAAATAAGGCGTGTCATATGCCGTTGGAAAGCTACAGACAAGGCACAACTTTCATATGTTAGAATGTTTTTGAGATTCCTTATGGTTTTTAGTTAATTTCGAAAATTGTGCAGCTGACGACGGGAGGCAGCGGCCGTTTTTCGTGAAATTTTTGCAAACCGCTGGTCGAAATGATTCGAATTATATGCCATTGGAAAGATATCGACGAGGCACAAATTTTTCATGTAGAACACTCTCTCTAATTCCTTACGATTTAAGAGCAGTTTTAAATTTACCGAAATGCGGACACTCTGTTTTTCGCGACACCCAAATCGATGTGGGTACTTCATCCGACTGAAAACCGCACTGCTTCAGTCGAAAATCGCACTGCATCAGAGAGTCAAGTGAACTTCATGATTTCTGTTGTCGGACGTACATTTTCTCAAACGATTTTTTGTTGTCTTTTTTTTATTTTTTTGTGAACGAGTGGACCGCGGAGACTAGGCAAGTGAACCACATCATATATCAAAGTGAACCATATTACTATCTTGTTGTCTCGCTAAACTAAGTTACACAAAGCCCTCGACCAAGATTTTTTTTTTGTGAACATACTACATTGAGATGAAAGCCGCACTGTATGAGACAGGCAAGAGAACTGCATGATTGCTTTTATCTTTTTATAACTTTTAATGATTTCTTTTCTCTTTTTTTCTAACGTTATTTTTGTGGACGAGAGTGAACCGCAACGCGATCAAAAAATGAACCACATTACTACCAAGTGAACCGCGAAGAAATTTTATAGAAAACTGCATGAGACAACAAAGTGAGCTTCAAAGCCACATCTATACTGATAAAGACATAGTGAGCTGCATCGTTTCCTTTTTACCATGAAACAAGTGAACAACACTTCGTTTCTTCCTTCTTAAATGCAATGAACCACAAGACTCCTTGAAGTGGGCTGCATCCATTTATGTTTTTCTTGAAAAATAACCCATTAATGCTTGTTGAAATGAACTTCTCAACAAATATTTTTTACACAAAATACATCATATCCCAACCAGATACATTTGATAGACACACAAAAAAACCACAAACAACAGACTAAACTGCATGCCCGCTTGCTCCGAGCTGCACGCCGTACATGAGGGGTCAACTGCATTGCAGTCACGCGGCCGGTGAACCGCATGATGTGTACTGGCAAACTACATCTTCTGTTGTTGGGAAGAAGGGAACCACAACAGATCTCAGTAGTGAATTGATCCCCGTGTAAAAAACAGCAGGAAATTGAGATGCCACAAGAACTTCTCCCGTCACGGCTCTCCTGAAACTTCACTGCAGCGAAGACAAAAAAGACAGCAAGTGCACTGGCACCGAACCGAAACATGCTTGCGCCCGAGCTGCACGGGGGTACCGAACTGCAGAAGCCAAAAAAATCGCCAGTGCCCGTGGATGAGCTGCTCGAGGGCTCGTGGTGCACTTTCTCCAGGGCTCGCGGTGCACTGCTCCAGGGATCCAGATGCACTTCAACGGCACGGCTAGAGACTTCACAAACGAACCACACGCCTTAGGAATCGTCCGCGCTGGGGATGGTGTGGCCGCGCTGGAGGTGGGGACTGGCTGGGCGGCGGGGGGCGATGGGCGGTTGGCCGTGGATCTGGCCCAGGGTCGGAGGAGGGAGGCGAGGTCACGGCGGTCAACAGTGTGCCTGGCTTGGTCGTCTGCTGCCGGATCCCATCGCTGGTGGCTTTGCGGGATCCTCTATATCCGATGCCAGGGAGGCACGCCGGCTGGAGGGACGGCCACCGACGGCAACCTAAGGAACCATGGTGGTTCGGATTTGACAACGAGGGGCCTCGTCGGAGGTTGCGGTGCTCGCACCAGCGGGGAGGGGGCGTGGCCGCGTTGGATCCAGCGCAGGGGAGGGTGGGACGACACGGGAAGGGTCGCGGCCATGTCGGATCTGGCGAAGGGGAGGGTGGGACGGTGCGGGAGGGGCCATGGCCGCGTCGGATCTGGCGAAGGGGAGGGTGGGACGGAGCAGGAGGGGCGGGGACGGCGCAAGGCAGCTGGGGCGCGAGGGCCGTCGGCGGGGTGGCTCCATGCAAGGAGGAAGGTGGCAGGAGGGGCGGTGGTTGGGTTATGAGCACGCGGGTCGGGGGAGGAAGAAGGTGGGAGGTAGGGCGTGGGCACAGGGAGCGAGACTACGGGAGGAAGGTGGAGGGGGATTGAGGGTGGAGTGGAGAGATGGGCTGGTGGGGTGGGTTCTTTTTTTTTGTGGGTGCAGTTCGCGTCGGGTCGGTTGAGTGGGTTAGATGGGGTGTTAGCAGAATAAGCGTTTGGTGTGCAGAATAAGACTCTTAAGGGTGTTATCATAATAGACCCATCCTATATATATATATATATATATATATATATATATATATATATATATATCCATTAATATGAAAAAAGAGTCACATATAAGCCTGTTGTGAAATATAATTTTGAAGCACAACTATAACATCATACCTGTGATCTTTGGATTTGTACCGCCGGTTTATGTGACCCGAATAGTAAGGGTGATAACCCAATCTGTGGAAACCAACACTTCCAAAGATATGATGATTCTCATATGTTGGCGACTTATCATCCAAAATCAAGCCTGGTTAAATGTAAGCCATACTTACACTTAGATCTTTGAACAAAAAAGTCTCAAGTCAAAACAAAGGTTGGTTTCAAATAAAACTTAAACCAAATAGAAAGAAAAATTTCAAGGCTTCTGATTCGAATACGATCAGCAAACTGTTCCAAAGGGGTTAAGCTAGGATTCGAATACGATCATGTAGCCCCCAGTGGCTTTAGCGTTGCACCGATCAAGAGGGTACCGACAGCTATGTTCTCTTTGGTTCGAATACGACCTATGTTTGAACAAGAAGCCCCCTAATGACCTTCAGAGTTTTTTAACGACTCTGATTCGAATACCATCAAAGTCGGACCCAAAAGGGGTTAAGCTATGATTCGAATACGATCAAGAAGCCCCCTAGTGAGCTTGGCATTGTGCCGATCAAGAGGGTACCGACAGCTATGTTCTCTTTGGTTCGAATATGACCTATGTTTAAATAGGAAGCCCCCTAATGATCATGAGGTTGAACGGCCAGATTCGAATACGGTCATGAGCCAGACCAATTGAGTTAAGCTAGATTCAAATATGATCAGCCCCCAATTGGTCATTTGAAATGATACTGATGAAGACATATGATCTTTGAGGATGAAAAGGACAGAGGTCCTACTTTATTACTTATCATAATATATACATCGTCAAAATATGTACATCATGAGAGCCGGTGGCTCAAGTGTAGTAAGGCCGAAGATGGGCGATATTCCACAGCCGGCGGGTCTCTTCCTCCGACTTACGTGAGTCTTTATGCTCTCGAACATCAATAAGGTAGTATGACCCGTTGTTCAAGTTCTTACTGACCACAAAGGGCCCTTCCCAAGGTGGGGATAGCTTGTGTGCATCTGTTTGATCCTGGATGAGCCGGAGCACCAAATAACCTTCTTGAAAAGTTCTGGACTTAATCCGACGGCTATGATAACGGCATAGGTCCTGCTGATAAATCGCCGAGCGAGCTGCTGCCAAGTCACGCTTTTCATCTAACAGGTCAAGTGCATCCTGGCGCGCTTGTTCATTGTCCGCCTCCACATAAGCCGCCACGCGGGACGAGTCATGACGGATGTCACTAGGGAGAACCGCCTCGGCTCCGTAAACCATGAAAAAAGGCGTATAACCCGTAGACCTGTTAGGAGTAGTATTGATGCTCCATATCACAGAGGGTAACTCCTCAACCCAACAACCCGCCGTCCATTGCAAGGGAACCAAAAGTTGGGGCTTGATGCCTTTCAAGATTTCCTGATTGGCTCTTTCAGCTTGACCATTGGACTGAGGATGAGCCACTGATGAAACATCAAGCCGAATATGCTCACGTTGACAAAATTCTTCCATGGCGCCTTTAGCCAGATTGGTACCATTGTCAGTTATAATGTTGTGTGGAAAGTCGAAGTGAAATATCACCCTCTTCATGAATTGAACCGCCGTAGCTGTGTCACACTTACTAACTGGCTCTGCCTCAACCCACTTTGTGAACTTGTCAACTGCAACCAAGAGGTGGGTATTTTTATCTTTGGACCTTTTGAAAGGCCCAACCATGTCAAGACCCCAGACTACAAACGGCCAAGTAATTGGAATCATCCTCAACTCTTGAGCCGGTACGTGAGCACGTCTCGAGAACTTCTGACAACCGTCACATTTACTGACCAGATCCTCCGCATCAGCATGAGCTGTCAGCCATTTTGACCCAGTATTATGGCCACAATCTCCTTCATGAATCTCACAAAGAATTTCTTGACCTTCCTCAGGAGAAACAGAATGCTGAAACGCCCCAGTGACACTGCGATGATGCAACTCGCCATTGGCAATTGTCATTAACTTAGATCACCGGGTTATCTGCCTGGCCAAGGTTTCATCCTCAGGCAACTCGCCTCGGGTCATGTAAGCCAAGTATGGTGCTGTCCAATCTGGGATGACGTGAAGAGCCGCCACCAATTGTCCTTCCGGGTCAGGAACAGCCAAGTCTTCCTCTGTAGGTAACTTGATAGAAGGGCTATGCAGAATATCCAAGAAAGTATTAGGCGGCACCGGCTTACGCTGAGAGCCCAGCCGGTTTAAGGCATCAGCCGCCTCGTTCTTTCTGCGGTCAATGTGCTCCACTTGGTAACCCTTGAAATGTCTAGCAATGGCATCAACTTCATGGCGAGAAGCCGCCATGAGAGGATCCTTGGAATCCCACTTGCCTGATACTTGTTGAGCCACCAAATCTGAGTCGCCAAAGCACCTTACCCGGCTTAAGCTCATCTCCTTAGCCATCTGAAGACCATGGAGTAAGGCCTCATACTCAGCTGCATTGTTAGTACAGGGAAACATCAACCGTAGCACATAACAAAATTTGTCACCTCGTGGGGAAGCTAAAACAACTCCAGCCCCCGAGCCCTCCAATTGCCTGGACCCATCAAAGTGAATAGTCCAATACGTGTTGTCTGGCTTCTCTTCAGGCATCTGCAATTCTGTCCAATCGTTGATGAAGTCCACCGGTGCTTGAGACTTGATAGTAGTGTGTGGCACATACTTTAAACCATGAGGCCCAAGTTCGATGGCCCACTTGGCGACTCATCCTATGGCCTCTCTATTTTGGATGATATCTCCTAAAGGAGCAGAACTAACTACAGTGATGGGATGACCCAGAAAATATTTCTTAAGCTTTCGGCTTGCCATAAACACCCCATAAACGAGCTTCTGCCAATGTGGATATCTTTGCTTGGATTCAATAAGTACCTCAATAATGTAATAATCCGGTCATTGAGCCGGATGCTCCTTGCTAGCCTCCTTGCACTCCACCATAATGGCTACACTGACGGCACGTGTGTTAGCATCCACACATAACAATAATGGCTCCTTATCAATGGGAGCAGCAAGGACTGGCGGCTCAGCTAACTGTCTCTTCAAGTATTCAAAGGCAGCGTTAGCAGCATCACTCTAGACGAAATCGTCTATCATCTTCATCGTCTGATACAGCGGTATGACCTTCTCACCTCACCGGCTTATGAACCGGCTTAAAGCAGCAATACGACCCACCAAATGATGAACATCATTGATACATGTTGGTTTAGCCAAAGAAGCGATTGCCTTGATCTTCTCCAGGTTAGCCTCAATGCCCCTTTTAGAAACCATAAAACCCAAAAGTTTGCCTGCAGACACACCAAAAACACACTTGGCCGGGTTAAGCATCATCTTGTAGACCCGGAGATTATCAAAGGTCTCCTTTAGATCATCTATCAAGGTCTCCTTCTCTCTTGATTTTACCACAATGTCGTCCACATAAGCATGAACATTGCGCCCAATCTGATTGTGGAGATAGTTCTGCACACATCGCTGATAAGTCGCCTGAGCACTCTTAAGCCCAAAAGGCATAGACACATAGCAGAAGGCTCCAAATGGAGTAATAAAAGTTGTCTTCTCCTAGTCCTTAACTGCCATCTTGATCTGATGATAACCATAATAAGTATCCAAAAAAACTCAAATGCTCACAACCCGTTGTAGCATCAATGATTTGATCAATACGAGGGAGAGCAAAGGGATCAGCTGGACAAACCTTGTTTAAGTCCATGTAGTCCACACACATACGCCAGGTGTCGTTCTTCTTAAGCACCAACACCGGGTTAGCCAACCATTCTGGATGAAAAACTTCTATAATGAACCCGTCCGCCAAGAGCCGGGCCACTTCCTCACCAATGGCCTTACGCTTCTCTTCATTGAACCGCCGAAGAAACTATTTGACTGGCCTAAATTTTGGATCAATATTGAGAGTGTGCTCAGCGAGTTCTCTCGGTACACCCGGCATGTCAGAAGGTTTCTATGCAAAGATGTCCCGGTTCTCACGGATGAACTCGATGAGCGCGCTTTCCTATTTGGGATCTAGATTGGCACTGATACTAAACTTCTTAGATGAGTCGCCTGGAACAAAATCAACAAGCTTGGTATCATCGGACGACTTAAACTTCATTACTGGCTCATGCTCTGTGGTCGGTTTCTTCAAAGATGTCATGTCCGCCGGGTCAACATTGTCCTTGTAGAACTTCAACTCCTCTGTTGCACAAACAGATTTAGCGTAAGCAGCATCGCCTTCCTCACATTCCAAGGCTATTTTCCGGCTCCCATGCACTGCGATGGTGCCCTTATGATTCGGCATCTTGAGCTGCAAATAAACATAACACGACTGTGCCATGAACTTGGCATAAGCCGGCCGTCCAAACAGGGCGTGATATGGGCTCTTGATTTTAACCACCTCAAATGTTAACTTCTCGGCCCTAGAATCATGCTCATCTCCAAAGGCTACCTCTAGCTCAATCTTACCCACTGGGTACGCCGATTTACCAGGGACCACTCCATGAAAAACAGTGTTGGAAGTCTTGAGATTTTTATCAGTCAAACCCATGCGACGAAAAGTCTCATAATAGAGGATGTTGATGCTACTGCCTCCATCCATGAGCACCTTAGTGAATTTATATCCACAAACCTGAGGTGCCACCACCAAGGCCAAGTGACCCGGATTTTCAACCAGGGGAGGGTGATCGTCCCTACTCCACAGAATAGGCTGCTCAAACCATCTTAAATAATGAGGAACTGCCGGCTCAACAGCGTTCACAGCCCTCTTATGAAGCTTATGGTCCCGTTTGCACAAACTGGTGGTAAACACATGATATTGTCCACTATTCAACTGCTTTGGATTACTCTAGTATCCACCCTGTTGCTGCTGCTGACCTTCCTGGCTAGATTGCTGATTATAACCAGCTTGATTACCCCGAGAGTTTTGAAAATTGGAATCTGAACCGCCGCCCGGGCCATGAAAGCCGCCGCCGCCTGAGCCGCCACCCGGTCCATGATTACCGTCGAACATGTTGGAATTCTTGAAAGCCTTCATGATCGTGCAGTCCTTCCATAGGTGAGTGGCCGGCTTTTGTGGGGTGTCGTGTCTCGGACAGTGCTCATTCAGCAACTGCTCAAGCGTGGGGCTTGACCCGCAGGACCGAGGAGGTGGCCTCCCCTTACATCGTTGATTGTTGCCCTCCTTGATTTGTCGGGTTATGCTGAGGACCCTTGGCGTTGCCATTCTTCTTTCCCTTCCCTGTCTTCTCATCATCAGACTCGGGATCCTTGGTACTATCAGAATCGGCGTATTTGACTAGAGCCGCCATCAGCTGACCCATGTCATTACAATCGCGCTTCAGCCGGCCCAGCTTCATCTTCAGAGGCGCAAAACGGCAATTTTTTTCCAACATTAAGACTCCAGAGCCGGCATCCATTTTATCAGACGAATGTATTATGGCCTTGACCCGGTGCACCCAATGGGTCGTGGACTCTCCCTCCTCTTGCTTGAAATTAGTCAAATCCACAATTGACATGGGCTGCTTGCACGTATTTTTGAAGTTCTGAATGAACCGGGCTTTTAACTCCGCCCATAAACCGATGGAATTAGGCGGCAGCCCCTTCAACCAAGTACGGGCAGTCCCATCCAACATCATGGTGAAATACATGGCCATCACAGCATCACTGACTTCCAGTAGTTCCATAGCCATCTCATAGCTTTCAATCCACGCCCCAGGCTGTAAGTCAGCCGTGTAATTAAGCACCTTTCGAGGGCCCTTGAAATCCTTGGGCAAACGCTCGTTACGCAGAGCTGGCACCACACACAGGACACCTCCGGTCCTAGTGGTAACGCCTGCCTCAATAGAAGTCGTCGGATAAACCGGAAAAGGATTTTAAGGCCCGACCGCTGAGCCGCCTGCTCAGCCGCCCGCTCAGCCTCTTGACGTAGTCTTTCCTGATCAACGAAGTTAAGAGCTCCATCACGCGTCGGGGCATGCCCGCAAGGCTAGTCACAGCGCCGGGCGTTGCTTGAAATGGCCGTGGAGTCCATGTGCCTGCTATAACTCGGGCTTCGGCTTGGACGAGGGGTTGAATGAATCCTGTCCCAGCTATATGAGTATGCCTCCTGCTGCGCTAAATCCGTCTGAAGAAGCTCTTTGGTCCTGTGAGTTTCAACCGCCGTCGGAGAGTTGCCCTCCACTGGGAGAGTCGCCAACCGTGCCGCCGCAGCAATCATGTTCTTCAAAGGGCTAGAATAATGACCCGGTGGTGTTGGTATATACTGAGGCGGAGCAGTATTCATCCGGGGTGGCTCCATCGTACGCGGTTGAACCGGCGTCCCAGCCCCGGGTGTTGCGACCCGGTTTACTTCTGGCGGGTTACTGGGCCCTGCCCCGGGCGTTCGGAAGAGGTTTCGAGGATCATAAACCGGAGGTAGGCGAGACTGACTCTTCTGATACCTTCTCCTCATGACCTCGTTTGATGTGTTCTGATCCATCGTGAATTGAAAAGCCTGCAATTGAATCTGCTGAGCATGAGCGTCCAGAGCCGCCCGCTCTGCGGTCATCCTGACATCTTCCACCGCTAGGTCTTCCTTAGCCTGCACTATATCCTATTTTAACTGCACCACTTCCGCATCATGTTGAGCTTGATCCGCCGGGTTGACCGTGACGGTTAATAGAGCTGTCATGTTATCCATAAGATCCATCAGCACCTGAGCCGGCGGGCGCACAGGGCCTCCTGCCCCAGCTGCCGCTGACCCGGAGGTTATCGCTGCCGCAGTTGTGGAGTTTTGAATGGGTTGCGTGCCAGCCATGAAGATCCCAACTCTGCTCGGCGGCTCAAGGAGATTTGGTATACTGCTGCCATCGGAACAACCACCAAGCCCGCCGTCTTCAATTGATACAATGAATCCGTCTCACCCGTGGACGACTCGCCATCAGAGTAGATGGCCGTCTCACCGGCCATCACAGATCTTTCAGGAAGTTCCCCTCCATGGATGCATCCCACGAAGGCACGCTTCGTAGCAGGCTGAGCCCGGGCGGGTCTCGCACGCTGAGCTGTCTCAACGAGGTCGGTGCAGATGTCCGGCTCAGGGCTCGGCTCGCCGATCTTGCCGATGAATACATGGATTCCGCCAAAGGGGGCCCAGTACCCATACTCAATTAAGCCGGCCTTGGGGCCCCAGCCTGCATCGTTGATGTAGAGATTGCCGCGATGACTCTTGGTCATCCGGCCCACAGCGTATCTCTTGAGCCCTTTGAAGATGCCCTTCAAGAACCCAAATCCACCATGCGCGAGCCCTGCGGTGGGCGCCAACTGTCGTGGAATTGTCACGTTAGATGTCCTAGTGAAAGGACTTCATTGTGGAGCCATCGCAACTAGGAAGCTTAAAGGGGTTAATTGGAACAAAGGACACGGGGTTTATACTGGTTTGGCCCCTTATGGTGAAGGTAAAAGCCTACGATCCAGTTTTGAGTGGGATTGCTTATGTCTCGATTACCAGGGAGCGAAATCGCTTGACCTAGCTCTCGATCTGATGTTCCTTGCCCTGATCCGCCGCCGGGTCGTCCCTTTATATACAGAGGTCGACGCCCAGCGGCTCATAGTCCCGGCCGACTCATAAACAGTGTCCGGCTCGGTCTCTAACTATTCTTGCCTTACAATACAAGTCACATACATATGGCGGTTTATCTCTACGGGCCTTAAGTCGCCTTTGGGCTTTGGGCCCTTAACTGAACCGCCATCTTCAAGCTTGTCTTGGACTTCAAGAGTCCTCATAGATGTAACCCGGCCCCTCCTGGGCGGGTCATACCTAATAGTTATATCCCCAACAACCACCAACCGGCTGGGGTGCGACGGCCTCCTCGGGGTCCTGTTCATCCAGCCGCAATCACCTACTACCACGGGGTCCTGTTCATCCACCTCCCACCGGGAACTGTTCATCCACAGCCAACCAACCGGCTCGACTCACCACGTCTCGACTCGTTCTACGTACCGCGCGCATGGTAGCAACAGTCATTGTTCATTGAGAGGAAACCCAACATCGGCTGGCTACGTCTCGCACGGGGGCTCAATTGGCTTTAGTAAGTAGCAGCAGTGATAGATCGCTCAGTTCAGTTAGCAGCAGTAGCAAAGGAATCGCTCGGGTTCAGTCAGCAGCGAATGAATCGCTCGGGTTCAGTTAACAGCCAGGGGATCGATCGCTTGGGTTCAGTAATGTGCAATCGCTCGGGTTCAGTGAGCCAATGCCTCGCAGATACGCATGTGCACGAGAGAAACGCGCAAACCTCCGTGCATCGCTTTGCCCTGACTACCCACCGTAACCGGGAACTCCCTGATATTTTCCTCGCCCTCACTTCTACCACGGTTTTTTCCGTCATGGACAGCCCAAAGAATGTCATGCAGCTGCGTCTCCGGCCCGCCCAGGACGAAAAGCCCATTTTCTGTCATGATTTTTTGTCATAGAAGTAGGAGCCCACCACATCTATGATGGTACCGGGTTTTGTCATAATTATCGTCATAGAAGTGTCATAAGCATGACAGGAAAAAAATTCGATCGGCCCAAAATGTCACGGATGTGTCTTTTTTGTTGTAGTGTTAGGGGGAGATTACTGTAGCATGATTTGCGGGGTGTTACATCGTCGCTTCCCAACCGCTATTTGTCCCCCTCCACTCCCCTCTTTGTCCCTATGTCGAGGATAGGCAGTGGTGCTTGCGCCGAGTCTGGCAGCAAGGACGATCCCATCAATTGGGATGCCCCCATGTGCGAAGCGGAGACGGGTGACAATGAGCAGCTACCCCCTCCCCCCATCACTCTAAAGTGCTCACGGGTCAACACAGGAAGCATGTCGGGCTATGCTCCATCCCCTGTCGCTCGATGTCGCAGCGCGGACATCGGCTCCTGCCCATCCCGCACCGCACGCAGGTCTGCATGCTCAGTACACCCTGCTCCGCTCGGCCAACAACCTCCTACCCCATCGACAGCTGCTCCTTAGGGGCATCAGTGGGTGTTCATGCCCGCGCCACAAGCGCCATGGACGCCAATATCGGAGGTGCGTGTCGCCCGCTTTGAGAGGCAGCAAGCTAAGGAGAGGCCACGGCGTTGGAGGTGGCCATGCTACTCCCGCCATTTGCGCATATTGCCAGCGGCGGACGATACAGAGGAGAAGCTCCTCGCGGGTGTGCTCCACCACTTGCTGACAACATAGAGATGGTCGCCACCTCTGTCGGAAGAACGCCAAGGCGTCCCGGCTCGGCATCAAGCAATCGAAGCGCGAACCAAAGGATAAGGCAGCGGCGGCAGTGAAAGCCGCCCGGCTGGCGAAGCAGCAAAATCGGCCACCCATAGGATGGTCGGCTTCATCTCTTCCTCCTCGGACGACTCCGACGTCACGAATGGCTCATGCTCAGGGTCCGATGACCCCCTCCCGCGGTTGACGCCTACATGAAGGTCTACAGCCGCTCTACCACAAGGGCAAATGACCGACGAGGAAGTGGTGAATTCCTCGGCCCTCTCCATCTTTGTTTTGTGTATCTAGTAATTTTAGTATAAATATATGTACATTTGCCGGCTGAACTGTGATGTTTAAAATGTGTATTTTGATCCAATTAACTACCGGCTTGTTCTGTCCATTTATTCCATGTTCCGGAATTTCGTTGATGATCTATGCAGTTTATTTTAGGTTGCATCAATTGTATGGATTTTTTTGGGTACATAGTGTAGACTTGGGTGACATGAGGTGCACGGCTGTGGGCATGAATGTTTGAGGATTGATCAGTCAGTAGTCAATGTCCGCAGACGCACCCAGTCGTGTGCGCGGACGTATAGGGGCCGGAATAGCTTGCTGTAGATGCTCTTAAAGAACCACTTGGAGTGCACGAACCCATCTAAAGTGCACGGCTGTAAACTTAGATGTACAATACTTCTACCATATTTGGATGTGCATTAGAAAAAGCGACCTTCTGTCACCGGATGACACGATTAAGAACCCACTTGGAGTGCATCAAAGTATGGCTGCATTTCCTATATCTTTTTTCTATACTACTATTAAAAGAGCAAACATAATTTTGTCTAAAGCCACACAACAAACTGTACACGGGGTAACCCAGACCCTCCGATCAAATCAACTTAAACACATCCTACTGACCATATTACATCAATAATCAGACATCTCAATCGACGTCTGAGATCAAATGTTCTGCCTGGTAGACGCCGTCCGCACTCCGCGTCTACAGATCCCCGCACCCTCGCCCGCAACTCCCTAATTTCCGGATGGATTCCACGAATCAGCAGCAAACCTCGCGTCGCCGCTCCTCCCTTCCCCTCCTCCCTTGCGCTTCCCCCACATTCACCCCGCCTCCGGTCACCGCCTGCGCTCCTGCAGGCCGCCGCTGACCTCCTCTGTCGGTCAGCCGTGCCCAGCGCGGCAGCGCCCTCCTCCTCCTTTCTCTCTCCCTCTCTGTTCCCGTGCAGGACGCCATGGCCATGGACCAAAGCTCCGCCGAACCTTCCATCGCGACTGCCAACCTTCCTCCCGACCAGATCACCGTCGTGGCTGCTGCTGTCCAGGCTGGTTGCCGTCCTATTTTGCGGGTTCGAGGCCATGTTTTTCTACTAGACCGTGGCCGCCACTTCCTGCTAGATTAGCGGACAGGGAGAAGAAGAAGGAAGAAGTTGCAGTAATCAGAAGTGGCAAACCAGGGAGGGGACACAAGATGATGAGTATGAATCATGAGATAAACTTCGACTGAAAAAAACAGGATTCTAAGGTTAGCCCCTGTTCTTCGCTAATGTCTGATCCTTTCTCCTCTGCCTCCAGATTTTTTTCACGGTAGGTTATGTACTCTAGAACACTTATGCTAGGCTACGTATTTTTTTCTGCGGCAAAACATGGATTAAGCTGTGTGGCAAGTTGTGTTCACAACTTTTAATCTAACTGTGTTCTTACATAAGAGCAAATTTTCCCAAGAAATGGCAGAACAGAGGCCCCTCTTTCAACTTGCCGCAGATTGGTTATCCCATAGCCGGACGTCAGAGGGAAAAATTCAGCAGGTGTTATGTCAGTGCTTTGTCAGATAAAAAACTAAATCTTTCTAAGTAGCACATGTCCTATTTTTCAGGTGATATATACTCGAGGGCATGAAGACGGGTATTTAATAATACTCTAGGTGAGATATATGCAGGTGTTATGGATTGTGGTTTTGAGGAAAACAATGATGGAACTCAATATGCAGCCGCTAAGTTTCTGAAGCTTGATCGACATCTCTTATCAGTTGTTAATTAGTACTAGGATTCATATGCATGTCTACTGTTATTTTCAGGAAACTCAAGACATGATGGTTCTGTTTTGGACGAAAAAGAAAAGTAGCACCACTGTGTTAACCCAATGCTTAGGTGATTAACTGCAGATCAAACAATTTTTATCCCCTGTTTACGCAGTATGGAAGTACACATGGTTATTGGTGAGTGACCTTCTTGGCATATGTAGATTTTCTGCGTTCTGATTTTTAGCCCTTGTGATTCTTGTAAGTTATGCTTTATTCAGGCATATCACTTGGAGTTCCATTGCTCTACATTTTACTTAAATCACATATTTGACACTTTGTACAATCTGCAGTTAATTACAAAATCCCCAGAGTTGCAAGGAGTTCTACATAATTTCATTAGTTCATTTAGAGCATGTCAAATGGAGCATCTTATTTGGGGATAAAATCAACTTTCCTCTGAAGTGTGCTGCTGGTCCCGCTCTTTTATATGGTGGTCTGAACTGGTCACGCTCTTGTGACAGATTACTACATCTAGCTGAAGTTAATAGCGCAGGGTGCTTTCTTAAGCTGCCAGCATGTAAGAAATACTAATATACTCCCTCCGTCCAGAAATACTTGTCATCAAAATGGATGAAAATGGATGTATCTAGGACTAAAATACATCTAGATACATCCATTTTAATGACAAGTATTTCTGGACGGAGGGAGTATTTGTTACCATCGTAATATGATATCTCAATTAGGGTGCGCGTCTGAGTATGCGTGTGCCCTTGTAGCTGGTCTATTTGCAAATGGAACTGCTCCAAAAAAATTCCATTAGAGCTAGCTGATAGTGACAGATAACTACATCTATGTGAACCTGCATTGTCCTACAGTCATACATACTTGAGCTAGCTGGTAGTGACAGAGTACTACATCTATGTGAACCCGTATTATCCTACTACGCTTTTCTTGACCCTCTTTGCTTTGCATTTGAAAAATTAACCCTGAATTTCTAAAAACATGCTTTCCTACTGGTAAACTGGTAAGCTACATATGTACTGTACTAGAATGGATGGCAATTAGGATAGCAAAAGTGGGGAATCGGGAGTACCTCAAAACGGAAATAAGCATAGCAGAGTGCCGAAGTGGGGAATAAACAACCGGCGTCAGCTTGCAGTTGTAGGGGCACCAGCCACCGCGGCACTGCTGCCGCTGCACCTGGGCAGCACGCAGCGCAGCCGCGCAGGGCGGTGGGAGCCGCGGACGCGCGGAGGCTCCGAGCGCCGGGCGACCGAGATGGAGAGGAAGGACACACCATTGCCACAGCAGACGATCCGGTGGAGATGAGTCTCGCGCCTCCGCGCCCGCCTCCGTCAGCGCCTAGCACTGGGTCGGCCCGCGAGCATGCCGAGCTCGAGCAGATCCTCGGGCACTTCAGCGACCAATCAACGAGGAGGAGCTAAGAAGAGCGGGGGAGTGCGAGACCTCGCGCCGGCGGTGGGGACAAAGGGGAGGGGCGACCTGATGAGGTAGAGAGAGAGAGTTGTGGCCACTGGCCACCATGGAATGGGTAGCGGTGAGGAGAGAGTTGTTTCCACAATGATGAAGCATCAGGCGTAGTCCTGGCCATCTCAGGCCCGGCCCTGTCGGGCCACCCAGGCCCGGCCCTAAAATCCAGGGCCTAGGCCCGATGGGCTTGCCCATGGGCCGGGCTTGGGCCTGAGTTTTGAGCCCATCAGTAGGGCTTGGACGGGCTTGGACTTGGCATATTGGCATTTTAAGGAAGAGGCCTAGCCCACGGCCCTAAGCCCTAAGGGCTTTTTAGGGCTTTTTACCAGATGGGCCAGGCTTGGGCTTGAAAAGTAGGCCTAGTGATAGGGCTTGGGAGGGCCTGGGCCTTAGTTTTTTGCCGTGGGCTTTTTCAGACCCGGCCCAAGCCCGGCCCATGGCGAGATATAATCAGGCGTGGAGAACTGATATGGAGCATCGGGTGTGTCTCTTTTGTTCTTTTTTCTCTTTTCTTTTTTGTGGTTTCTTTTTCCTCTTGATCACAGCCCTTTTGGTGAAGTAACAAGTACTGCACGCATTTAGTTGTAAAAAAGAACAAGTATATGCATTCCTCTTAAAAATAGACGCGTTGGAAAATTCATTTTTTTAACACAGTACAGATGCAACCACTCACATATAGCACATACAGTCACCTCTATGAACGTACACACACCCTATCCTATGAGCACTTCCAGGAGACTTAGCCGACATATCGTCTTGAGATTTTATAAAGTCATCGACGGGAACGTTTCCTCCCACTGAATGTGCATCGCCGAAAATCTTGAAATAAATTTAGGATGAGACTTGAACCTTGGTATGCTGGGAATACTACTGTCCACCTAACTATCCAACCATCCAATGAATTCATTTTTCTATGTATGGCCGTTTTGGTCATTTTTAATTTGGCGTGTTCGGATTGACTCTTTTGTGGGTAGAACTTGTATTATTCAACGAAGATCAAAATTGCAATCCTCCTTACACAAATCAGTAACCTCTCTAGGTTATGAGGCCAACCAAACAACCATTTTACTCGTAGTTCTAGATAATTTAGGCAAAAATAACACTAACCACATTCTTATTTTGATTGAGATGAGTAATACGAGTCATACGAAAAGACCTCAAATGCTTGATCTCCGCTACCAAAGACTCATAGGCTCGAAAAAGATTGGCTAGAAAGTAAGATTTAAAATAGATGTTTTTTATTATAGATTATACGTGCATTGCACGTGCACGCTTACTAGTAGACAAACAAAGCTAGTACTAGTACATAACTGCTCGCCTGCCATACATACGGCTTTGTGCATCTCCATACATCGCCCTGTCCTCCGTCTTAAGAATGACCGAACGAAAGAGAGAGACATCCGGACACGATAAGCATCGCGTCAATCACTTCGCTTCAGCTTTCGATCCTCTTATCCTTCCATGGGCAGGGCAGTCACAATCTCCCGCGGTACACTCACAACAGTAACTAACCGGAATAAACGTGCAGCCGCAGTAACAATTTCAGGTACTACCGCCTGCAATCCGCTGCACAAACTCCATCAGGCTCCGGTCCGAGCCGCCGCCGTCGGCCACGGCCACTCTCGCCTCCTCCTTCCACGACGCGGCGCGCGACGTCACCGCCTCCGACGTAGCGATTTCCACGCACCTCCTCAGCTCCCCGGCCTCCAGGACGCCGTCCTCCGCGCGCGCCGTGGCGCGGACACCTACGCCCAGCGCCCGCTCCACGAGCCACGCGTTCGTCCCCTGGTCCGAGTACTGCGGCGCCGCAACTATGGGCACGCCGCAGGCCACGCGCTCCAGTGTCGAGTTCCACCCGCAGTGCGTCACGAAGCACCCCACCGACGGATGCGAGAGCACGCGCGCCTGGTCGCACCACTCCACCACCATGCCGCCGGCGTCGTCGTCGTCGTCGTCGTACGTGGCCGCCGACGCCGTTGCGAGGAGTCCCTTGATCGCGTCGCCTTCGTCCTTGTCCCTGCAGTTGTCTTTCCGTAGCACCCACAGGAACGGCCTGTTGGACTGGCTCATGGCGTCCGCTATCTCGGCGACCTGCGTCTTGCTCATCACCGACGTGCTCCCGAAGGAGATGTACACCACCGACTTGGCCGGCTTCGTATCCAGCCAGTGGAGGTAGCCTTCGCCATCGTGGTCCAACAGGTCGTTTGGACTGTTGCCCTCGTGGCCGTCGTGCAGGAACGAGAGCACGGGACCGACGGATACGACTTCGACGTGAGGCCTCAGCGAAGCCAGCGCATCAGGCTCCATGGCGTCGAACGTGTTGGCGAGGACGTACGTCGGGGGCTTCTCGGAGTCGCCGTCGAGCGCGTCGATGAGCTCGCGGAACTCCGGGATCAGGCAGGCAAACGGGTCGTCGTCCGAGGTGACGGCGAGGAAGGACGGCAGGTCCCGGAACCGGAGCGGCGGGAGGCCCGGGATACACACCTCGGCATTCGGGTCACGCGACGCGGCGGCCGCCATAACGGCCTCCCGGCTCCCTCGGAAGTAGTGGTAGTACGCGGCGAGCGCGGTGACCGGCTGGATCGAGAACACCGCGACGACGGCCACGCCGTACGCCCGCGCAACGCCGGCCACCCACGGCATGAGCAGCGTGTACACTGCGCAGGTGACGGGGTGCCCGCGATCGCCGAGGCGCCGGAGCAGCCCGGACAGCGTGCGCGCTCCCTCCAGCCTCACCTGCGACATGTAGTGCGCGTAGTCGCCCGCGGTGCGGTCGAACCCACCGTCATAGCCGTCGGAGTAAGCGGCGTATGCGACCCCGCCCTCTTCCCTTATCTCGTCGCCGCCCACCGCGCTTGTTTCGTCAGCGAACATCTTCCGAAAGGCCGAGACAGGGGTGCATATGGTGACGCGCGCACCGCCGGCACCGGCGGCCGCGCGCACGAGACGGCGCCGAGGTGACGCGCCGGGGTGATGTGGCCCTGCGCCGGGTACGTCACGATCAGGAAGTGAGGCTGGCTCTCATCCGTGGCACGCACGTCTTCCTGCAGCTCCATTGGCGGTAATAACTCGAGCAAGCTTGGGACGCGCGCTTTGACACGAGGAATAGGAGTGGAAGTGGGAGCGACGAAAATGATTTTTCTACCAGTACCGGTACCGGTACGACCGTACCTGGCGACGAAGCATATCAACCTTTGGCTAAGACACGAGTCGTTTTTCCTCTCAGGCGGCCGGCTGAAAAACCCACCCGCCCTGGGAGAGTCCGTTCGCCGCCTTCCTCCGGCGGCCTCCCTCCGCCGGCGGCCTGGTGAGGGGGGGTCGTCAGATCTATGCATGTGAATTGTGTAGTTTAGATTTTGGACAACGCTAACGCCCATACATGTGGTGGAAGCCAAACCCGCTCACACGCTTTATAACACACAGACCGTGCCACGTCATCGCCTGCATCCATGTGAGAACTTTTTTGATTTTTAGTTTTTAAAATGTTTTATCTCTTAAGTGAGAAATCTGATTGAAGATCCGTTAAATCCCTTGCGACGAGATCTTCGAAACTAGATCTCATATCAATATATTTCAACGAATATTTTTTAGTTAAAGGTTGCCATGTCTATTGTATATGAATAACTATGATGTTTACATTGAAGCTGGCATGATATGTTCGAGCTGTTTTTTTACATTTAAAAGTTAAATTTTGACATATTATAAAACGGGAAGTTAAGAAACTAGACTTGCCATGAACCATAAACTAAAATTGCCATGATACATGCACTTAAAATTGACATGGTTCATACAAAAAATAATTTTCATAGTCAAAGTACTGGAATTGCCATCATCAAAAAAGTAAAATTGCCATGCTCTACAAACTAAAATTGCCGCATGGCAACTTTAGTTTAAACACTATGCCAACTATATTGTAAACATCATGGTAACTTTTGGGCAAATTTTTTTCGTCAAAACATATCAACATGGGGTCTAGTTTTGAAGATCTCATCGAGACGGATTTAATGGTGAAAACAGATTTTTAATTCAATTTTTTAATTAGAAGATCAAATATTTTTAAGCCAAAAACCAAAAAGATTCCTGCTCATGTCATCTGTTCATACGTGGCAAAATGAATGGTGATGGAGGCGTGTGGGTGATGTGCAAGATGCCACACGTGTGGGCGTTAGTTTTTATTTTTTAGATTTTTAGTCGTTCATCGTCTTGACTTCGGCAATGGTGATGGGAGCGCCGAACAAAAAAGATTCAGATCCTTCCCACCGAGGCAATCGGTACCATGGTCGTAGATGAATTTAAAAAACAAGTATGTTCAAGTAAGAATGACATGGCAACGGCGGCATCCTCGTGATGGAGTTGTGTCTTCGGGCTCCGACATTGTAACGAGTTGGCTCCAGTGCCGGCGCGGAGCTTGGGAGGTAGTCCAGTCTTTGCAGATTGTGATCTGCATCTAAAAGATGGTGGATTGTGTGCGGGGTTTGGGGTTCGTGGCTTACAGGTATAGTTTCCTCCTCCGACGCCTTAGTTGTGCAACGATGCTAGGTCTGGAGTTTGATGGCGCGTTCGAGGTGTTGCCCTGATCTGATTCGTCGAACGAGAATGGATTTGCCTTCGGCGATCCACCTTGAAACTCCACAAAACTGCATATCAGCAATAGAGCAACATCAAGCTTGGATCAGAAGGTGATTCGTCATTTTTTTCCTTTGGTGGTTGTTGCGATGGTGTCGGGGCCAAGTGACTTTTCACTCTAGTCTTGTTAGGTCGGTGGTGCCGGAGCCTGGACTCATGTGCACCCTTCGCTACAATAAAATCTAAAATAAATTCAGTAAATTCAATATATTTTTTAGCAACAAGCATTGATGTATGTTTCAGGTGCGTGCAAAATTTCACGTTGGAATAACATTCACGGAGGTTTGGGAAAAAGAACAAAACTGATAGTCCAAATAGATTGGTTTTGGAAGCATTTGGAGCATCGATTTTATTTCTTTTGCCGAGACCTCCATGAATGACATTCCATCACGAACAGTTGCACACACATCAAAGTTTGTTTTAAAAAAATATTTTTTTTTAAATTTGTTTAATATATTTTGAATTTTATTGTAGCAAAGGGTGCATGCGAGTTCGAGCTCACAAGAGCACTTTTGCGAATGGTGAACTGCCCCGGTGAAAATTTCAAGCGCGAGCTGCTGCCCCCCCGACGCGCTCTAGAAGCCGGGACTCCATGGCCGGTCCTCGAGTGCACCGCTTGTGCCTCCACCTCAATGCAGGCTCCCTCTTGACTCTCTTCCGTCTCCTGTCATAGCCCCACCACGACGTTGTAATTTCGTCCGGGGTTGCCTTGCCACCGGCGCCCATGGCGTAAGAAGTGATGTGCCACCGCGCCACGACTAATTTGGAGGCAAGTGGCTGTTAGGAAGGAGAAATCGAGCCGGATTTGACATCGCTGAGCTCACCCTGCCTCCCATTGTCGGTATTCGTCGCCCCCGTCGCCAACGCCTCCTATGGTGCCTGGGTTGACAAAAGCATCACTGTCGGTGCACCCACCATGTTTGGTGAAATGCTGAAAAGAAATTGCTTTTTTTATTGAATAAGATGGTATGTACTGAATATAATGTATAAAATTGATATTTTTCCACTGAATTGTAATTTGCCATGAATATAAATTAAAATTGAGATATATACTTTTTTCATTTAGAGAATTAGAAGCTCAAAAATATGTCTATCCATTTTGGGTATGCTGCAAAAGTTCAAAACTGTAATTTTCATCTAATTGTCGGTATGCTGCAAAAGTAAAAATAAACAAAAAGAATTGGCTAGCCTAATTTTCTATCCATTTTGTTCATAATTGGTTTGGATATTTTTTTCGGGGGTACGTAAATTGCGTACCTTAGCTTTATAGAAGGAGAGAAATAAGACATACGACAACGTCAACCATTCGCTGCGGAGAACGAAGGTGACCAACTCCACACCCGGTTCGTACAAGGACAACCAAACACAACAACATGGCTACGACACAAGAAGCCTACCCAACACCGAGCCCCTTGCCGCGTCTCGGCCGACACTGAAGACCTCCGAAGAACAGCAACTCCAGCTTTCTTGGAGTAGCCAGCGACGACCGTACATGGCGTCGAAGAAGAAAGATCCGGGTAGCGGTGAACACCGGAGGAGCGCATCATGGGACCTCGAGTCTTCGAGCACAATGCTCCCAACAGAGTAACAACCTCAAAGACGTTGCCATCATGCCGATCCTACGAATCAAGGCTTTCGTCCCGGAGACAGTTGCCGATACGAGGTCGCGAGAAAGATGGCGTTGCACTCGGCGAAGCCTCCAGGAAGGTGAATGACACCCGCATGTGCCATCAACGTCGGTCCGGCCACAACTGAACAGGATTTCCATCCGTAGCTCCGCACATCTCCAAGTCTCCAAGATCCCGGCCAGTCCTGATCAGATGCCTCGCACCGCCGCCACCGCAACAACTTGCCATCGAAGCCCCCCTCACTGCCGAGGGAACACGCCTAAAGCCATCACCTTCAACATCGACTAGGAGCCGCAGCAACCACCGAGCGGTGGAAAGCCAGTTCCGCCACGGTCGCCTTCACCCACGCCAGGGGACTGCCACCAGAATGAATCCGACCCACACCTCCGACCACCCTCCGGCACCCACACCGCCGAGGCATCGCCGCACGCCTCACACGGCAGCAATCGAACGCCCGCTGCCCCCCAAGACCCTTCCTGGCAAGGCCTCGCAGCGCCGCCGCCGCCATGGGTGCGCTCGCACCGCTGCCACCGCCAGGGCTGGCGCACCATCCTCCATCCTGCTACGCTCCACGCAAGGATCCAGAGACAACCGCCGCACTCCCTGCCGTGAGCACCCCAAGGACGTCGGCCAGCGCTGAAGACGCACCAGATCCGGGCCGAAAACGGATCAGCTCGCTCGGATCTAGCCATCCGAACTCCCTCGCGGCGAGGAGCACCAACCCGCAGCCGGCCTGCGCCCTCCACAGCGACGCGCCACCGCCAGACCGCCGCGCCGCCCAGCACCACCTCCCGCCAGCGCGCATCCATTCGCCGCGCCGGCCACCAAGGTTTGACGCCAGGCTGAAGAAGCAGTCCCGCCGGCCTACGCCCGCGACGCGCCGCCACCAGACCGCCGCGACGCCCTGCACCACCTCCCGCCCGCGCGCATCCAGCTGCCGTGCCGGCCACCGAGATCCGCCGCCAGGCCGAAGAGGCGGTCCCCCGCGACCACCGCTCCAGGTGAGGGCCATATGAATCCCGCCGCCGCCGGCACCACACGGGCTTTGCCCGGCGGCGCCCGCCGGCGACGGAGGCGGATAGGGGGAGAGGGAGGGAGGCTGGTGTCGGCGGTGGGGTTAGGGCACCCGAGTCGCCCGCGGGGAGCCGACGCGGGGCGGGGTAGATGTCAGGCTACGACTAATCCTCTACCCTACTGGTTTGGATAGTTAAAATACGGGTATAGTGTTGGGATGCTCTTTTGTAATTATTCATTGTCTATCCTAGAAGACTGAAATTATTGGAAGGGTTGCTGCGTCCAGTTTAGCCACCATGGCCGACGATGGATTAGTAATGGCGTCGAAAGCTTTTGGAGTCAAGTGGCTGATCCTATATCTACTCAGCGAATCGGGAGACATCTCCCTAGATAATCGTAAGGCCCCCAACAGAATTTCTACGCACACGCACCCATCTGCCATCTCTGTCAGTATATGGTCCCCGTCCGGCCGTTCGCCCGACAACGTCGCTGCCCCGGTTCGTGTCCATCCCACGTGCCGTGTTCAACACATTTGGCGCAAGTTTCTCGCATGGCCCTGCCCTGCACGGGCAACACCAAGCAATGCAAAGACCTGCAGAGACGAGCTCCTGTGCTCGGCTGTTGCGGCACTGTCGCTGTGCCTGCATGGGACCGAAGCATCTTTCTGCAAAGGGGGGGACTACATGTGCCGTTGCCGTAATGCATACGAAGCGCTTAGAGCAACTTTTGCAAAAGACATATAAAGCGCGTCTTATATGTAGCCTCTTGAGGATATCATGGGAGAGATGACCACTGAGGAATTACTCCAGTCCATCAGAATGTGGGAGATAATGGTCCAAATGAAGCTTCTACCTGAAACGGAAGATACCCCGATCTGGCAACGGGAGGCAAGTGGCACATATTCTGCGAAATCTGCTTACAAGATGATGTGCCAAGGGGGCATTCGGTTCCAATGTGCTTCGGCGGTTTGGCGATGTTGGGCTACCCTCACATGCAAAATCTTCATGTGGCTTGCTTTACAACACAGGATTTGGACATGGGATCGAAGGCACAAACATGGATTGCAAGAGCAAAGCTCTCCTTGCTTTCTGTGTGAGCAGGAGGAGGACACGGTGGAGCACATTCTCATACCATGTGTTTATGCAAGACATGTCTGGTTCCTCTGCTTCAGGAGATTTGATATTGACCTGAGCTCACGCCAACCACTTATCGTACCTTGGGAGACTGGTGGATGGCTTCAAGAAAGCGCGTTGACAAGAGGGACCGCAAAGGATTCAATGCTCTTTGCACGTCTGTCTGCTGGAACATATGGAAGCAGAGGAACTACCGAGTATTCCGCAACAACAACACTGCCACTGAAGGGGAAGTAGCCCACGCAATCCATAAGGAATTCATGCTTTGGGCAGCGGCACGAGGAAGAGGAGAACAAAACGTTGTAGAGTAGTAGCCTAGTGTGTGTGGAGTGGAGGGTGTGGTGATAGCTGAGTGATAGCTCCAGGGTGAACGCGCAGCACCCTGCCGTGGCCATCGGAGATCGTCGAGGGGGTGGAAACTGGCCTTGGTGCACGCACACCGCCACCTCCTGGGGCGGTACGCGGGCCTGTTGCTGGGGTGCTGGAAGTACGCGCGCTTCTCCTTGAGGTCGCTGCACCACCTGGCAGCTCACGTCCTCCCGAGCTGGCGCAGGGCGCGGCGGGTCGCGCCATGGTGCCGCACGCCTTGGGCCGACGATGGCGCCCTGGGCCGGAGGTGGTGGAGGAGCCCCGTGTGCCATGTCGCCCACTGTAGGAGGCTGCTGAGGCAGCGAGTGAGCCGGATCGGTGGAGCCCCCGTGCGCCACGCTGACGAGCTCAGCGATCCGCTCGAGCCACTCCTTGTAGAGGTCACCCATCGGGCGGTAGCGAAGGAGCCCTCGCGCCATGAGTAGAGCGGCCTGCGCGTCCACCTAGCCGCGACGCGCGTGGGAGGACGAAACTGCTGGGGTCAGTGACGGAGTAGCGGTGCACCCGTCGCGACGCACCGACAGGTGCAGCGATGAAGCTTGCTGCTCGTGGCCGTCAGGGCCCGTGGCGGCGTTGGCCACCGGAGACGGAGCTTGACGGGCACATCCATCGCCCGCCGGAGCCGTCTAAGCGACGCTGGCGACGACTGCGGCCTGACGCTCGGCGCAAGCTCGACGTGCGTCGAGCATGGAGGTGTCGGAGTGACGGTGGATCGATCGACGAAAGAGAGGATCCGACGCACCCCTACCTGGCACGCCAAATGTCGGATTACGGGTTCCGCAAACCCTTGAGAGGTTCGAACTCTGGGGTGCGTTCGGAGATCTCAATCTACCCAGCCTGCCTACTCGCGATCCTCCTAAGCCTAGCGCGTCGAGATTAGAGAGACAAAGAGGCACAAAAGTTTATCCTGGTTTGGGCCACCTTGCGGTGTAATACCCTACTCCAGCGTTTTGGTGGATTGCCTCAGAGGGCTGAGGATGAACTAGTACAGTGGATGAACTGGCCTCAGGAGGTGAGGTGTTCTTGAGCTCGAGGGAGCTGGTGTGGTGTGAGCTAGTTCGACTTGTCTTGCCTCTATGGTGGTGGCTAGTCCTATTTATAGTGGCCTTGGTCCTCTTCCCAAATGTTGGCGGGAAGGAATCCCACAATGGCCGGATTTGAAAGGGGACAAGTAGTACAGCTTATCCTGACAAAAGTAGTCTTCGCATGCGAAAAGCCTCTGGTCGTGACGCTGCAGTGGGCTCGTCGATGACCTCCGTCCTGCTGTCCTGGTGGTCTTGGTCTCGTTGCACTAGAATGAAAACCTTTGGCTGATTCCTCGGGACTCCGTGCCTGCGGCTTGCCTCCTTTGCACCGAAGAGGAAAACTATGCTCTGTGCCCGTTTGGCGCCCGCCTGGCCTTGGTCGTCATGGCTCACGTCAGCTAAGCCTCGTGAGGTAAACCTTGCATAGAACTCTCCGCCCCTCGGGAGCCAGCCTGAGGAGACCGATCCCCTCGGGGGTCTTGGCGTCATCCGCCTCGTGAGGCTTGGCCCCTCGCAAGGGTCATGAGTTGTTGATGTTGAAGCTGGGCCGTACCAGGCCGTCGATGGAGCCACGTGGTGGGCCGCAGGCAGGCAGGGCTGGATACCCCCATATCCAGGACGCCGACAGTTTCCTAACCATAGACATGTGTTGTCATTTGATAACGAGATCACATCATTAGGAGAATGATGTGATGGAGAAGACCGATCTATTAGCTTAGCATATTGATCGTTCAGTTTATTGCTATTGCTTTCTTGATGACAAATACATATTCCTTCGACTATGAGATTATGCAACTCCCGGATACCGGAGGAATACCTTGTGTACTATCAAACGTCACAATGTACATGTGTGATCATAAAGATGCTCTACAGGTATATCCGAAGGTGTTTGTTGAGTTGGCATAGATCAAGATTAGGAACAGTCACTCCGAGTATCGGAGAGGTATCTATGGGCCCTCTCGGTAATACACATCATTAGTAGCCTTGCAAGCAAAGTGACTAAGGAGTTAGTTGCAACATGATGTATTACAGAACGAGTAAAGAGATGCCGATAACAAGATTGAACTAGGTATGAAGATACCGATGATCAAATCTCGGGCAAGTAACATACCTCAGATAAAGGGAATTACGTATGTTGTCATAATGGTTCAACTGATAAAGATCTTCGTAGAATATGTAGAAGTCAATATGGACATCCAGGTTACGCTATTGCTTATTGACCGGAGAGGTGTCTCGGTCATGTCTACATAGTTCTCGAACCCGTAGGGTACACACGCTTATTGTTCATTGATGATATAGTGTTATATGAGTTATATGATTTGGTGACCAAATGTTGCTCGGAGTCCCAGATGAGATCACGGACATGACGAGGTGTCACGAAATGGTCGAGAGGTAAAGATTGATATATAGGACTAGGAATGGCACCCACAGGGTTTGGGTATGGGTGGAGCCACCCATACCCTGACCCATCCCATTTAAGCTTACCCACCACCCGTACCCATACCCTCTCGTGGGTACAAAATTTTCCCATACCCGTCACCCAACAGGGTAAATGGGTACCCGTGGGTAAAAATATCCATGTTTCAATAACATCAATTTGAATGAAACGTAATCTTAAACAACAACATACAATCATAATTTATAAACAACAACACATAATAATATTGATACATACTTATAAACAACAACACATCATAAACACAACAATTATAAACATCAACACCTTCTTGTAAACAACAACGCATCAAAGCATCAAAACATAGTCATAATTAGTAGCACATAGTCATACACTTTAAATTAACAAACTCATGACAAAGGGTAGAGGTAATTTTCCGTACTTGTTAGAATTTATAAGGGTACATGGGTATGCGGGTATGGGTTATATGATCTCGTACCCGTACCCACTCTACCCGGTGGGTTTGATATTTCCCTTTTTACATACCCATGGGTAACTTTTCGTCCCACACCCTTACCCTAATAGGGTTTTCCCCCAGGGTACATGGGTAATGGGTGCCATCTGTATATAGGACGATGGTATTCAGACACTAGAAGAGTTTCGGAGTGCATCGGGTAGTCATCGGGTCACCGGAAGGGGTTCCAGACACCCCCGGTAAGTGTATGGGCCTAATGGGCCAAAGGAGGGGACAGACTAGCCCACTAGGGGGCTGGCACGCCCCTCTCCTTGTCAGGCCGGCCCTAGTGGCAGGAAATATGCCCTAGAGGCAATAATAAAGTTGTTATTTTACATTTCCTTATTCATGATAAAGGTTTATTATTCATGCTAGAATTGTATTGATCAAAAACTTAAATACATGTGTGAATACATAAACAAATACCATGTCCCTAGTAAACCTCTACTAGACTAGCTCGTTGATCAAAGATGGTTAATGTTTCCTAACCATAGACATGTGTTGTCATTTGATAATGGGATTACATCATTAGGAGAATGATGTGATGGACAAGACACATCCGTTAGCTTAGGATAATGATCGTTCAGTTTGTTGCTATTGCTTTCTTCATGTCAAATACATATTCCTTCAACTATGAGATTATGCAACTCCCTAATACCGGAGGAATACCTTATGTGCTATCAAACATCACAACATAACTGGGTGATCATAAAGATGCTCTACAGGTATCTCCGAAGGTGTTTGTTGAGTTGGCATAGATCGAGATTAGGATTTGTCACTCCAAATATTGGAGAGGTATCTCTGAGCCCTCTCGGTAATACACATCATAAGAAGCCTTGCAAGAAAAGTGACTAAGGTGTTAGTTGCAAGATGATGTATTACAGAACGAGTAAAGAGACTTGCCAGTAACGAGATTGAACTAGGTATAAAGATACAGACGCTCAAATCTCGGGCAAGTAACATACCGATGGACAAAGGGTACTACGTATGTTGTCATAACGGTTCGGCCGATAAAGATCTTGGTAGAATATGTAGAAATCAATATGGGCATATGGGTTCCGCTATTAGTTATTGACTGGAAAGGTCTCTCGGTCAGGTCTACATAGTTCTCGAACCCGTAGGGTCCACACGCGTAACATTCATTGACGATATAGTTTTATATGAGTTACATGATTTGGTGACCGAATGTTGTTCAGAGTCCCGGATGAGATCACGAACATGAGGAGGAGTCTCGAAATGGTCGAGAGGTAAAGATTGATATATATAGGACGATGGTATTCGGAGAATGGAATAGTTTCGGAGTGCACCAAGTAGTCATCGAATCACCGGAAGGGTTCTGGGAGGCCCCAGGAGGTCTATGGGCCTATTGGGCCAAGGAGAGGCACAAACCAGCCCACAAGGGGGTTGGCGCGCCCTCTCCCCGCTGGCTCTTGAAGAAGGAAAGGAGGGGGCACCACCTCCTCTTGCCTTCCCCTCCTTGTGGGAGAAAGGAAGGGGAGGGGGGGGGGCGCTACCTCCTCCCTCCTCCCCCTTGGCACCAAAAGAAGGAAGGGGGGGGGGCTAGGGTAGGAGCCTAAGTAGGATTCAGTCCTACTTGGGGCGCCCCTTGGCCTATCCCCTATATATATATGTGTGAGGGGCGCCTAGCACAACCAGAACAATTGCTTAGCCGTGTGCGGCGCCCCCTCCACAGTTTATACACTTGGTCATATTTTCATAGTGCTTAGGCGAAGCCCTGTGGAGATAGCATCACCATCACCGTCACCATGTCGTCGTGCTGCCAGAACTCATCCACTACCTCACCCTCTTGCTGGATCAAGAAGGCGTGGACGTCACCGAGTTGAACATGTGCTGAACGCGGAGGTGTCGTACGTTCGGTACTTGATTGGTTGGATCGTGAAGAAGTTCGACTACAACAACCGCGTTACTAAACGCTTCTACTTACGGTCTATGAGGGTACGAAGACACGCTCTCCCCCTCTCGTTCCTATGCATCTCCATGGATAGATCTTGCATGTGCGTAGAATTTTTTTGTTTTCCATGCAACGTTTCCCAACAGTGGCATCCGTGCCAGGTCTATGCGTAGATGATATCACGAGTAGAACACAAAGAGTTGTGGGCGGTGGTAGCCATACTGCTTACCACCAACATCTTATTTTGATTCGGCAGTATAGTGGGATGAAGCGGCCCAGACCAAACTTACATGTCCACGTACATGAGACCGGTTCCACCAACAGACGTCCAACTAGTTTTGCATAAAGGTGACTAGTGGATGTCTGTTTCTCCTACTTTAGTTCAATCGAATTTGACTACGGCCGGTCCTTGAAGAAGGTTAAAACATCAAACTTTATGAATCAGCATTTTGGTTTTTGTGTAGGTAAGAATGGTTCTTGCTAGAAGCCCGTAGCAGCCATGTAAAACTTGCAACAACAAAGTAGAAGACGTCTAACTTGTTTTTGCAGGGCATGTTGTGATGTGATATGGTCAAGACGTGATGTGATATATGTTGATGCATGAGGTGATCATGTTTTGTAATATCGACAACCGACAGGAGCCTTAGGGTTGTCTCTTATTGTATGAAGTGCAAATGCCATGTAATTGCTTTACTTTATCGCTATGCGTTAGCAATAGTTGTAGAAGAAATAGTTAGTGAGACGAGCCCAACACAACGATGGAGATCAAGGTGTCGAGCCAGTGACGATGGAGATCATGATGATGCTTTGGAGATGGAGATCAAAAGCATAAGATGATGATGGCCATATCATGTCACATATTTTGATTGCATGTGATGTTTATCTTTTATGCTTCTTATTTTGCTTAGAACGGCGATATCGTTATAAGATGATCCCTTCACTAAATTTCAAGATAAAAAGTGTACTCCCTGAGTATGCACTGTTGCCAAAGTTCGTCCTTTTGAAGCACCTCGTGATTATCGGGTGTGATAGACTCTACGTTCACATACAACGGGTGTGAGGACCCCGACTCATAAGTCGAGATCACCGAATGCACGTGTACAGTGATCCCAGAGATCAATGCTCACTGAACACACAAAAGCTGAATAACAAGAGTCTTACATCCATACATACCGTCTTACACAAATTATGACCATTATGGTCAAGTCTTACATTGATAAAGCCTTAAGGGTTGAACATCAAATGAAACACAAGCAGCAGAAATCTTCATCGATAAGTAGAACCCATGCCATCTGCCTTAACCCTACATGCATTCTGACTGGGAAACGTCCTAGTTCGCATGTTCGTCTCCAAAGAACTCTTCTTCGAACTCCGGTTCTTCCATGCCTGGCCAATTAAATAACCAGTGGCAAGCCAATGAGTACTTTGAATGTACTCGCAAGCAACCCATGTTTTGGTCCAAGATGTAACAATACATGATATAGGTAAATTTTTGCAGAAAGCTAGTTTTGAGTGCAATGACATGTTCAACAACTTGTAAGACATGCATCAGGAGAATTCAAGTAACCATGAGGACAAGTTACAGATATCAACATAAATAGAGTGGGCACCAACCCAACTCAATCATGTCAAGTCCCTTGACTTGACCCAAGTAGTTTTTTCCCATTTATCCCAACACACACACTGGTTTGTAAACAAGTGGACGTAGCCCAAGAGCGGTTACCAAACTGTCCTTGACCGTGGACACATCTATTTGAATAGTTTTACACTCTACAGAGGTTGCACACTTTACCTACAAGATCCGGGGAACTTCCGTGTCATCCACGACCCGCGGTACCTCAAGTACCTGGGGTAAGCATCCGATCACTATCTTTCCCTAGACGACACTAACAAGGAGTCCACTCATTGTTCCATATCCTCACGATGTACATCATACGAGACTCACTCGAGATCGTAACATCCGAGAGGGGACACAATAGTGTATCCGGTGCCTTGTGAAAACAGTCATGGCCGCCCTACCTGGCACGACCCCGTCCCGAGAGAGAGCACCAACTCTCCCCCGTCACTAGTAATGCGGGCTCCAAGCTAGTATCAGCCTAGGTAATCAATAATGCCCTTTCCCATACAAGGGTAGAGTGGTTGCGCATGTAAGGTTGGAATAATGGTCGCAACTTAAACCAATCCGTTTTGAAAACAACACACACTTGCCTCGGTACACCACTTCGTCATCAAGTGGCTACCCAACTCATCATCTCCCCCGGGCATAAGTGGCACCCGACGGGGTTTTCGAAAAATCTTTTGAAAATACTTTGTCGCCATCAGCATGCATATACCCGTCCCTTTTTGCGTAGCATCTACTTTAGCATCCTATCTACTCCCACTGGCATAACCCTCATAAGAAGGTAGGGTCATGCACAATGCAAGTATCAACGAGGAAGTACGGTGGCAAACCATCAAAGTGGTTACGACCTCATCATGATTCCGTTGCAACGACAATATGGTGCTATATGACATGCATAAAAAGGGTTTCATAGACATGGTCAAAGGGCTGCTTGCCTGGCTCGACAAAGTCTTCTGGGTCTTCAAAGTCTTCTGGTCCAACTTCTTCGTCAGCAACGCAATCTATTGTAGCAAAATAATAACGAGAAAAATAAGGCAATAGTAAAACAAAAAAACCAAAGTGCTCAGAAAAATGTCAACTCATTTTTGTTAAATACTAGGGTGAAAACTAAGAAGGGGAAATTCCTATTTTTGGATTTGGAGTAGCAGAATAGAAGGAATGGATTTTCAAAGGGGTTTAAATATATTCAAATTTGAATTTGAATATGAACAGTACATAAAAGTTGGTTGGTCATGAATGAAAGTTATACCATTAAATAGGTGGGATTTTTACAAGAATTTAGGAGTTGGAATCATTGCATTTGGATTATTATTTAATCCTGTGGAATTTTTGGAAAAGTGACAAAAAAAGAAAAAGGAAAAAGGGCTCTGTGCCTGCTGGGCCAGAACAGCCGCAGCGCAGCAGGCCCAGCCAGAGTGGCGGCCCAGCGCACTGGTGCACGCGCGTGCTAGGTATAAACCTGACGGGCAGGGCCCAGGCGTCAGCGAGAAAGAGGGGGGCGATGGTGGGGAGAGGCTGACAGGTGGGGCCCGCCTGTCATCCCTAACCCCGCGACAGAGGGCCGGCGGGCTCACCGGCGTCGATGCAGGGCACGGCGAGGTCGGCGGCGTCGAGTCGCCGTTCGGGTGGAGGTGGTTGCGGTCGCCGGGGTGGCCTAGTTCGCCGGCGATGAGGTCTCGCGGCGGAGGAGCTTCGGGCGTTGTCGGTTCCGGCCGTTTCCGGCTGCAAAAGAAGCGAGGGAGAAAGGGGAAATGATCAGGGGTGCTCGGGGGTTCCAGATCGAGGCAGAGGAGCGGCGGGGAGGGCCTGTACCCTGAGATCGACGGCGACCTGAGGCGGCGGAGCTCGAGCTTGATCCCGTGCTCGGGCTCGTCTGGAGAGGGGTGAGTGGTGTAGGGGGTAATTAGGGGAGTGAGAGAGCGAGTGGTGAGGAGAGTAGGGCTCGGGGAGGCCCTTAAATAGGTGAACGGCGGGGTGCCATGGACCCGTGCGCCGGCGAGCTCCTGCTCGTTGTCACAGGGCTCGGGAGGAGCTGGGGCCGTGTCTGGGGTGTTGCTGGGCGTGGACTACGCCGAGGGGAGCTAAGGAAGAGAGCGGGGAGGGGTCAGAGACGCGGCGCATGTGAGCCGCGCCATTGGCGCGCTCGGGCGGCCAGCGCGTGTGCGAGCAGGGGCGAGAGAGGGGGAGAGAGGAGGGGGCAGAGGCGGGGCGTGTCGCAGACGTCGAGGCGCATCATCGGGCGTGCTGGGGAGGCCCGAGGTGGCCGGAGGTGCTTGGCAGGGGCGGCTACAGTGTGGGAGCGCACTGTAGCATGCTCCAGAGCGCCCAAATGGCCGGCATGGCCATTTTCTACACAATGTGGGCACGGCCAAGGGTGTCTCGTAGCTCTAGGGTGGAGTAAAGAAGTAGGAGATGGCCTTGGATGCCCTGGGTGGCCAGTAGGAGAAGAGAGAGGTAGAAGAAGAGGGAGAAATGGGCTGTCCAGAGAGAGAAAGTGGGGTTTTACCCATCCAATAATTGATTTGGGGTTTTTCCATTGTTACTGGAGGTGAAAGGGGACTAGGAGGGGTTGTGGTAAAAAGTGGAGCTCATGGAGATTAGTGGAAGAGCCCCAAACAGGGTTTTTAGTTAACATGCAGAAGGTGTTTGATATGGTTTTGGGTTACTTGCACTAATTTACTTCTTGTGGCACTTGCCAGGGGTGTTTGTCATGACAAAATGACAGGGAAAAAGGAAGATGACCTCATTTGGAAGAGTTTGCTAATGAAACTTTGGCAAACCCTAGAAATTACCAGAAATGGACTTGTGTAGATCTAGTTGAGCAAATAACTTCTCCTTGATGCACCACTTGGTGTAGTGGCCTAATTTGGTCATGTTAACATGCTCACAAAAGTTGGGGTCAAGGAGAGAAAGTTGGTAGTATAAAGTTGTTCAAATTTGATTCTGGTCAGAGAGGGTTTTGGGGCATTTTGGTGAACCAAAATGACTTTAATTGACATGAGGCTTTGCAAGGTGATCACAATATGCATTTGTGACTTGCTGGATTTTCCTTGGATTTTTAAGAAAATATTTCCTGTAGAAATATTTCAAATCCTTGAAATGGGCAGAAATGGTTTTGGGAGGTTTTGTCCAATATTTTGAACATGACCATGTGTTGAAACTCTTATATATGGATAATATATGTCCAGTGAGTTTCCCTGATTTTTGTCAAATATTTTTAAGACCATAAAATAATTTTTCCCTATTAAAGACCATTTTTGGCCTTAAGAAAAAGCTTTTAAATAAAATAGGAAAATAACTTTTAAAATTATATTTTTGTGGTTTATGGGAGTCCTATAACTAATAGGTTTCAAATATACTCTTTGAAATATTTTTTATACCCCAAATCAAGTACTTGCAGTGCAAACCTCAATTTAGGGGTTTTTGGAAAACTAATTTTTGGAAATACTATTTGGCCAAATTATTTTTGTATGAAAATATTATATTGCACTATACACATGGCATGATCATTGGGCAGAAGTTTGGGGCAAGGAGATGAAGTATGTAAGGTGGAGTAGTTGACTTTAAAGAGCACTTGAAAAACACAGAGAGAAAACCAACTCCAAAATAAAAAGCCAAATAGTGCAAATGTTTTTGTTGGTCCTAATTTTTATGCTTTAATAATGCAAATGATATTTTACAAAATGCAGGGTGTGACAACAGGTGTAAGACAATTTTGCACATGCAGAATACTTGGGTTAAACTTGACGAGCCTAGCATGTATAGACATGGTCTCAGAACACTGGAGACCAAAAGGTCGAACGTGAGTCATATAGTGGATATGATCAACATAGAGATGTTCACCGTTGATGACTACCCCATCTCATGTGATGATCGGACATGGGTTGGTTGATTTGGATAATGTATCACTTAGATAACTTGAGGGATGATTATTTAAGTGTGATTTCATTAGTAATTTGATTAAATGAACATAATTTATCATGAACTTAGTCTTATAGTTTTGCATATCTATGTTGTAGATCAATGGCCCGAGCTACCGTTCCCCTGAATTTTAATGCGTTCCTAGCTAAGTTGAAAGATGATGGTAGCAACTACACGGACTGGGTTCGTAACTTGAGGATTATCCTCATTGCTGCACAAAAGAATTATGTCCTTGATGCACCGCTAGGTGACAGACCTGCTGTAGGAGCTGATGCAGATGTTACGAACATCTGGTAAGCTCGATCTGATGACTACTCAATAGTTCAGTGTGCCATGCTTTACGGCTTAGAACCGGGACTTTAGAGACGTTTTGAATGTCATGGAGCATATGAGATGTTCTAAGAGTTGAAGTTAATATTTCAAGAAAATGCCGAGGTTGAGAGATATGAAATCTCCAACAAGTTTTATAGCTGCAAGATGGAGGAGAACAGTTCTGTTAGTGAACACAAACTCAAAATGTCCGGGTATCATAATCACTTGACTTAGCTGGGAGTTGATCTTCCAGTTGATAGTGTTATTAACATAGTTCTTAAATCACTGCCACCAAGCTACAACGATCGTGATGAATTATAATATGCAAGGGATGAACAAAACGATTCCTGAGCTCTTCGCAATGCTTTAGGCCGCGGAGGTAGAAATCAAGAAGGAGCATCAAGTGTTGATGGTTAACAAGACCACTAGTTTCAAGAAAAATGGCAAGGGAAAGAAAAGGAACTTCAAGAAGAATGGCCAGCAAGTTGTCGTTCCCGGAAGAAGCCCAAAGCTGGACCCAAGCCTGAAACTGAGTGGTATTATTGCAAAGGGAATGGTCACTGGAAGCATAACTGCCCCAAATATTTGGCGGATAAGAAGGATGGCAAAGTGAACAAAGGTATATTTGATATACATGTTGTTGATGTGTACCTTACTAGTGCTCGTAGAAGCGCCTGGGTATTTGATGCTGGTTCGGTTGCTCATATTTGTAACTCGAAATATGAGTCACGGAATAAACGAAGATTGACTAAGGACGATGTGACGATGCGCGTCGGGAATGGTTCCAAGGTCAATGTGATCGCCTTCAGCACGCTACCTCTACATCTACCTTCGGGGTTAGTTTTAGACCTCAATAATTGTTATTTGGTGCCCGCATTGAGCATGAACATTATATTTGGATCTTGTTTATTGCAAGACGGTTATTCATTTAAATTGGAGAATAATGGTTGTTTTATTTATATGAGTAATATATTTTATGGTCATGCACCCTTGATGAATGATCTATTCTTGTTGAATAACGATCATAGTGATACACATATTTATAATATTGATGCCAAAAGTATAATATTGATGCCAAAAGATGCAAAGTTGACAATGATAGTGCAACATACTTGTGGCACTACCATTTAGGTCATATTGGTGTAAAGCGCATAAAGAAACTCCATAAAGATAGACTATTGGAATCAGTTGATTACGAATCATTTGATACTTGCGAACCATGCCTCATGGGCAAGATGACTAAAACTCCGTTCTCCAGAATAATGGAGCAAGCTACTGACTTATTGGAAATGATACATACCGATGTATGCGGTCCGATGAGTGTTGAAGCACGTTGCGGGTATCATTATTTTCTGACCTTCACATATGATTTGAGTAGATATGGATATCTACTTGATGGAACACAAGTCTGAAACATTTGAAAAGTTCAAAGAATTTCAAAGTAAAGTGAGAATCATCATAACAAGAAAATAAAGTTTCTATGATCTGATCGTGGAGGCGAATATTTGAGTTACGAGTTTGGCCTTCATTTAAAACAATGTGGAATTGTTTCACAACTCACGCCACCAGGAACACCAAAGTGTAATGGTGTGTCCGAATGTCTTAACCATACTTTATTAGATATGGTACGTTCTATGATGTCTCTTACCGATTTACCACTATCGTTTTGGGGTTATGCATTAGAGACAACTGCATTCACGTTAAATAGGGCACCTTCTATATCCATTGACACGACACCGTATGAACTGTGGTTCAGCAAGAAACCTAAGTCGTCATTTCTTAAAGTTTGGGGATGCAACGCTTATGTCAAAAGGCTTTAGCCTGGTAAGCTCGAACCTAAATCGAAGAAGTGCGTCTTCATAGGATACCCTAAAGAAACTATTCAGTACACCTTCTACCATAGATCCGAAGGCAAGATCTTTGTTGCTAAGAATGGGTCTTTTCTAGAGAAGGAGTTTCTCTCAAAAGAAGTGAGTGGGAAGAAAGTAGAACTTGGTGAGGTAATTGTACTTTCCGTCGAATTGGAAAGTAGCACATCACAGAAAACCGTTCCCGTGATGCCGACACCAATTAGAGAGGAACATAATGATGATGATCATGAAACTTCAGATCAAGTTACTACTTAACTTCGTAGGTCGACCAGAGCATGATCCGCACCAGAGTGGTACGGTAATCCTGTCCTGGAAGTCATGTTACTAGACCAAGGCGAACCTAAGAACTGTGAAGAAGCTATGATGAGCCCAGATTCCGATAGATGGCCTGAGGCCATGAAATCAGAGATAGGATCCATGTATGAGAACAAAGTGTGGACTTTGGTGGACTTGCCCGATGATCGGCAAGCCATAAAAATAAATGGATCTTCAAGAAGAAGATTGACGCTGATGGTAATGTTACCGCCTACAAATCTCGACTTGTCGCGAAAGGTTTTCGACAAGTTCAATGAGTTGACTACGATGAGACTTTCTCACCAGTAGCGATGCTTAAATCAGTCCGAATCATGTTAGCAATTGTTGCATTTTATGATGATAAAATCTGGCAAATGGACATCAAAAATACATTCCTTAATCGATTTCTTAAAGAAGAGTTGTATATGATGCAACCAGAAGTTTTTTTCGATCCTATAGGTGCTGACAAAGTGTGCAAGCTCCAGCGATCCATCTATGGAATGGTCCAAGCATCTCGGAGTTGGAATATACACTTTGATGAGGTGATCAAAGCATATGGTTTTATATAGACTTACTGTGAAGCTTGTATTTACAAGAAAGTGAGTGGGAGCTATGTAGCATTTCTGATATTATATGTTGATGATATATTATTGATTGGAAATGATATAGAATTTCTGGATAGCATAAAAGGATACTTGAATACGAATTTTTCAATGAAAGACCTCAATGAAGCTGGTTATATATTGGGCATCAAGATCTATAGGGATAGATCAAGACGCTTGATAGAACTTTCACAAAGCACATACCTTGACAAAGTTTTGAAGAAGTTCAAAATGGAGCAGTCAAAGAAAGGGTTCTTCCCTGTGTTACAAGGGGTGAAATTGAGTCATACTCAAAGCCCGACCACTGCCGAAGATAGAGAGAGAATGAAAGTCATTCCCTATGCCTCAGCCATAGGTTCTATCATGTATGCTATGTTGTGTACTAGACCTGATGTGTGCCTTGCCATAAGTTTGGCAGGGAGGTACCAAAGTAATCCAGTAGTGGATCACTAGACAACGGTCAAGAACATCCTAAAGTACCTAAAAAGGACTAAGGATATGTTTTTCATTTATGGAGGTGACGAAGAGTTCACCGTAAATGGTTACGTCGATGCTAGCTTCGACACTGATCCGGATGACTCTTAAGTCACAAACTTGATACGTAATTATATTGAATGGTGGAGCTGTCAGTTGGTGCAGTTCCAAGCAGAGTGTCGTGTCGGGATCTACGTGTGAAGTGGGGTACATAGCTACTTCAGAAGCAGCACATGGAGGAGTCTTTATGAAGGAGTTCATATCCGATCTGGGTGTAATACCCAGTGCATCGGGTCCAGTGAATTTTTTTGTGACAACACTAGAGCAATTGCCTTTGCGAAGGAATCCAGGTTTCACAAGAGAACCAAACATCAAGAGACACTTCAACTCCATTCATTAGAAGGTCAAGGATGGAGACATAGAGATTTGCAAAATACATATGAATCTAAATGTAGCAGACCTGTTGACTAAGCCTCTTCCGCGAGCAAAACATGTTCAACACCAAGACTCCATAGGTGTTAGATTCATTACAATGTAATTTAGATTATTGACTCTTGTGCAAGTGGGAGACTGAAGGAAATATGCCCTAGCGGCAATAATAAAATTGTTATTTTATATTTCCTTATTCATGATAAAGGTTTATTATTCATGCTAGAATTGTATTGATCGAAAACTTAAATACATGTGTGAATAAATAAACAAATACCGTGTCCCTAGTAAGCCTCTACTAGACTAGATCGTTGATCAAAGATGGTTAAGGTTTCCTAACCATAGACATGTTTTGTCATTTGATAACAGGATCACATCATTAGGAGAATGATTTGATGGACAAGACCCGTCCATTAGCTTAGCATATTGATTGTTCAGTTTATTGTTATTGCTTTCTTGATGACAAATACATATTCCTTCGACTATGAGATTATGTAACTCCCGGATACCGAAGGAATACCTTATGTGCTATCAAACATCACAACATAACTGGGTCATCATAAAGATGCTCTACAGGTATCTCCGAAGGTGTTTGTTGAGTTGGCATAGATCAAGATTAGGATTAGTCACTCTGAGTATCGGAGAGGTATCTCTGGGCCCTCTCGGTAATACACATCATAAGAACCCTTGCAAGCAAAGTGCCTAAGGAGTTAGTTGCAAGATGATGTATTATGGAAAGAGTAAAGAGACTTGCCGGTAACGAGATTGAACTAGGTATGAAGATACCGACGATCGAATCTCGGGCAAGTAACATACCGACAGATAAAGGGAATTACATATGTTGTCATAACAGTTCGACCGATAAAGATCTTCATTGAATATGTAGGAGCCAATATGGGCATCTTGGTTCCTCTATTGGTTATTGACCGGAGAGGTGTCTCGGTCATGTCTACATAGTTCTCGAACCCCTAGGGTTCGCACGCTTAACGTTCATTGACAATATAGTGTTATATGAGTTATATGATTTGGTGACCAAATGTTGTTCGGAGTCCCGAATGATATCACAGACATGATGGGGAGTCTCAAAATGGTTGAGAGGTAAGGATTGATATATAGGACGATGCTATTCGGACAGCGAAAGAGTTTCGGAGTGCACCGAGTAGTCATCGTGTCGTCGAAAGGGGTTCCGGACACCCCTGGTAAGTGTATGGGCCTAATGGTCCAAAGGAGGGGACATACCAGCCCACTGAGGGGCTGGCGCGCCCCTCTGCTTGGCAGGCCTGCCCTAGGGGAAGGAAAGAGGAGGGGAGGGGTGGCCCCTCCCGCCTTTCCCACCTCGTGAGAGAAAGGAAAGGAGGGAGGGCACCTCCTCCACCTGCCTTCCTCCCGCACTCAAGTAAGGAAGGAGGGGCACGGCTTAGGGAAGACCCCAAGTAGGATTCGGCCCTACTTGGGGCACCCCTTGGCCTCTCCCCTCTCCCCCACCTATATATATGTAGGAAGGGGCACCACACATAACCACAACAATTGTTTAGCCGTGTGCGGCGTCCCCCTCCACCGTTTACACCCTCAGTCATATTTTCATAGTGCTTAGGCGAAGCCCTGCAGAGATAGCATCACCATCACTGTCACCACACCGTCATGCTGCCAGAACTCATCCACTACATCGCCGTCTTGCTGGATCAAGAAGGCGTGGACTTCACCGAGCTGAACGTGTGCTGAATGCGGAGGTGCCGTACGTTTGGTACTCGATCGGTTGGACCGCGAAGAAGTTCGACTACATCAACCGCGTTACTAAACACTTCCACTTACGGTCTACGAGGGTACGTAGACACACTCTCCCCCTCTCGTTGCTATGCATCTCCATGGATATATAGCAGCACTATTCTGATCATGGGACCTGAATAGTTATTATGATCCTAGCGCGCCCTATATAGACGCCGAGTGGATCCTCCCGAACTCCGAACCGGTACGATGGAGGAAAAACTAAAAGAAAAACGATCTGCACCCATCGCTTACCACTCCCCCACACTCCCCATCCCCACCCGATCCCCACCCATCCCCTCCACAACCGCCGCCGCCCCTGGTGCCGACGCACTTCCCGCCGCCAGCCATCCAGGCCCCGTCGCGCCCTTCCCCGATCCTGACGCGCCTCCCGCTGCCGGCTGCTCAGCCCCGTCACCACCCCTCACCCCAACCACCATCGCCTCCCTGGATCCGCCGCCAGTACCCGGTGGCCAGCCTCCGGCCCCAGCACCTATTCCCCGGCGCACCTCCCGCCGCCACCCACCGGCCCAACACCTCCTCTCCGGCCCGCCTCACCACCTTCTACTCTTCTTCTTGGATGTGCCACCATCCCCTCCCAAATTCCTGACGGCTGAGGCCCAGCCAACCACCCATAGGAGATCACCTGTGATGGCGCAACCCCAGATCCCCAACCGCTGCATTGATAACCCACAAGTATAGGGGATCACAACAGTTTTTGAAGGTAAAGTATTCAACCTAAATTTATTGATTCGACACATGGGAAGCCAAAGAATATTCTCAAGTATTAGCAGCTGAGTTGTCATTTCAACCACACCTGAAAGACTTAATATCTGCAGCAAAGTATTTAGTAGCAAAGTAATATGGAGGTAACAGTAACAGTGGAAAAAGTAAGAGTAGCAGTTTTGTAGCAATCGTAACAGTTGCAACGGAAAAGTAACTAAAAAAAGATCAATATGTGAAAAGCACATAGGCAATGGACCAATGATGGATAATTATGTCAGATGCAATTCATCATGCAACAGTTATAACATAGGGTGACACAGAACTAGCTCCAGTTCTTTAATGTAATGTAGGCATGTATTCCGAATATAGTCATACGTGCTTATGGAAAAGAACTTGCATGACATCTTTTGTCCTACCCTCCCGTGGCAGCGGGGTCCTATTGGAAACTAAGGGATATTAAGGCCTCCTTTTAATAGAGTACCGGACCAAAGCATTAGCACTTACACTACTAGGGAAAACCTTATAACACAGAAATTTAGCAGTAGCGCGGGTCAAAAAAGGGCGCTAGTGCTAGATAGCAGTAGCGCGTGAGCAAAAAGGGCGCTACAGATAAAATTGTAGCAATAGAGCGTGCACGTGTAAAAGTGCTACTACTAATATTCCCATTGCTAAGACGATAGGCTACGCATAGCAGTAGCGGGCTTGAAAGAAGCGCGCTACTGCTAGGACATAAGTAGTAGCGCGTTTCCTATGAAAAGCGCTACTGCTAATGGAAATAAAATAAAATGAAAAACAAATAGAAAAGTAAATGAAAATGAAAGAAATAGAAAAAGGAGAAAGGAAAATAAAAATAAAATGTAAAGCAAAATAAATGAAAAAGAGAAAAAAGGAGAAATGCGTAGCAGTAGCGTCTGTTCGTAAGAGGCGCTATAGCTAATGTAGCTGCAGCGCATTTCCTAGACCCCCGCTATAGAAACAGAAAAGGAAATAAGAAAATGAAAGGAAATTACATAGCTATAGCAGTAGCGCATTTTGCTAAAACCGCTATAGCTACCTTAGTTATAGCGTGTTTTGCGAAACGCGCTACCGCTAAGTTTGACTTAACCAAAAAACCGTTTCCCCCCGGCCACCACTTCTCCCCCAAATCCCTCGACTCACCCCACCGCTGTCTCCCTGATTCGCCGTCACCCCACTTCGCCACCGTCTCCTGCCGACGTCGACGCCCCCAGAGCTACCAGAGCCGCGCGCCGTCGACGCCACCGGAGCCGACCCCAATGCCATGGAGCCGCGCAGCCTCATCAATGCCACCGGAGCCGCCGTCGACGCCACCAGATCCTCCCTCGCCACAACTGCCTCGCTCGCCGTCACCGGAGACGCCCCTGCCTCCCTCGCCACCACCGGAGCCATCCTCTGTAAGCCCCCACCCCTCCTCTCTCTCTCATGCATATATAGCACAAACACTGGATAGATAACCTAGGTTAACTAGTTTAATTAGGTTAATTATCTAGGTTAGTGCAAAAATTTAGTTAGGGTTTGGACAGAGAACTAGTTAGGTTAACTAGATTAATTAGGTTAATTATCTAGGTTAGTGCAAAATATTAGTTAGGGCTTTGACAGAGAACTAGTTAGGTTAACTAGTTTAATTAGGTTAATTACCTAGGTTAGTGCAAACATTTATTTAGGGATTTGACAAAGAACTAGCTACGTTAACTAGTTTAATTAGGTTAATTAACTAGGTAAACTAGGTTAACTAACTAGGTTAAATAGGTAGGTTAATTAGGTTCGTTAGATTAACAAGCTAGGTTAAGTAGGTTGGCTAGGTTAGAGCAAAATTTTATTTTAGAGCATTAGGTCAGAAGGGTTAGAGAAATGGAGTTCCTTTTGCAATTTAATTGGGTTCTGTCCTAGGCAGAGAAGGGTTAGAGAAAATAATGTGTGTGTGTGTTTGTGAGAGAGAGAGAGAGAGAGGAATAGCTAGATCAACATAATTTGGTTTCTGTCCTAGGCAGAGAAGTGTTTAGTGAGGTCATTTTGCAAAGGTTTTTGATTTTTGAGAAGACCACTATTTTTCAAGGAAAAGAATTTAGGCAAGTTTTATTTTAAAGATGATCCCTTCCTAGACTTTTATTGTTGATTATATCTTTTCATTGAAGTGGTCATGTTATATCTTTTCATTGAAGTGGTTCGATTGTGCCCAAGTGGCTTTGTTGTTTCCAGGGAATGAAGCCGAGTGGCCTATGTTTTGCCGGAATGTTGATTCATTTCCATTCCGGCAAATTTCAGGTTCTCGATTTGTCCACTTTTTAGCAAAAGTCATGCCAAAATTTTCCGTGAATTTCGGCATGACTTGTCCTACAAACTAGGACATATCGAGTGCCCGAGATTTGCCGCACCGGGAAGGAGTTAACGCTCCTGCATGTCATTATTTATTTTATTAGGTCTAGAATTAATTGACTAGATTCAATCATAGGAAACATGGCTAGCAACGATGAAGGTCAGGGTTCTGGTGACTGCGACAACGTCTACCTGGCGGCAGAAGAATTTTTGAGGGACACTGACGATCAAGAGTTGATGTTGGTGGGTCCACCTGTCACATTGGAGATTGAGACTGATATCAAGACAGGTGCTGAGACTGAGACTGGCGCTGAGACTGAGACCACCATCGAGACCGGCGCTGAGACTGAGACCGGTGCCGAGACTAGCGGAGCTGGTATAGAACCGAAAGAAAAGAGGCAATGGCTTCCTAACAAGCTTAGGACTACTAGACTGGTGGTCGCGGAGGTGGATGACGGCAATTTTGAGCCAACTGCGCCCGAGGAAGCGCACGCGTGCTACGACAATCAAATAGGCTGCATCATATGGACAACCGCCACCATCAATGATGAGAAACTAAAGAAGATAGATAATATGGGGCCCTCCCTCCTAAAGAAGTCGCACCAGATATTCTTGTTCCCGTCCGGAATGATAAGGATTATCAAGATCCAGATAAGGACCTGGCAATGAAGAAGATAAACAAACACGCCATGACCAAGTTTAGCAACACGTTGGCCGCCTGGAAATCAAGGGTCATCATCAAAAAGGAACCCTACTCCGAGATTGTAAAGGATAATTCGACAATCACGGCAGAGCACTTTTAAATATTCAAGGCGGCTTGTGAGGCCGAAGTTGCCAAAAAAAGAGTCGAAGTACATGAAGGGGCTTCAATAGAGGAACATTAGGAGCCACCACCTCGGAAGCCGTGGTTACAGCGGGAAGAGGTCCATATGGGCCAAGGAGGACGCGGAAGCCACGAGTCTGGGCATCCCAGACCCCTTGACGGAGTTCACCGCCCCGCAGGAGTGTGACGTCCTCAGGGCCCGGCACCGTTGGGACCCAGTGAAGAAGGTTTTTGAGACGAACATGGTCACGACGGAGTTCATGAGACTGCTGGTGAGGGAGTCCCGGACTAGGGGGTGTCCGGGTAGCGGAACTATCATCTTCGGCCGGACTCCTGGACTATGACGATACAAGATTGAAGACTTCGTCTCGTGTCTGGATGGGACTTTCCTTGGCGTGGAAGGCAAGCTTGGCGATACAGATATGTAGATCTCCTACCATTGTAACCGACTTTGTGTAACCCTAACCCTCTTCGGTGCCTATATAAACCAGAGGGTTTTAGTCCGTAGGACGAACAACAATCATACATAGGCTAGCTTCTAGGGTTTAGCCTCTCTGATCTCATGGTAGATCTACTCTTGTACTACCCATATCATATATATCAATCAAGCAGGAGTAGGGTTTTACCTCCGTCGAGAGGGCCCGAACCTGGGTAAAAACATCGTGTCCCTTGTCTCCTGTTACCATCCGCCTAGACGCACAGTCCGGGACCCCCTACCCGAGATCCGCCGGTTTTGACACCGACATTGGTGCTTTCATTGAGAGTTCCTCTGTGCCGTCATCTTTAGGCCCGATGGCTCCTCCGATCATCAACAACGATGCGGTCTAGGGTGAGACTTTTCTCCCCGGACAGATCTTCGTATTCGGTGGCTTTGCACTGCGGGCCAATTCGCTTGGCCATCTGGAGCAGATTGAAAGCTACGCCCCTGGCCATCAGGTCAGATTTGGAAGTTTGAACTATACGGCTGACGTTCGCGGAGACTTGATCTTCGACGGGTTCGAGCCACAACCAAGCACGCCGCACTGTCACGATGGGCATGACCTAGCTCTGCTGCCGGACAGTGCCCTGGAGGCCGCACAAGTGTCCGCTCCGACCCTTAGCTCGGAGCCGACTGCGTCGATCGAGGATGGGTGGCTGGACACCGCCTCGGGGGCTGCTATCCCTACGGCGATTGAGCCGAACACCAACCCTGTCCTTTGCGAAGCTCGCGACTCCAAGGTGACGGACTCCTCTCCGGACTCCGAACCTTCCGCGCCCTTGCCAATCGAATCTGATTGGGCGCCGATCATGGAGTTCACTGCTACGGACATCTTTCAGCGCTCGCCCTTTGGCGACATCCTGAATTCGCTAAAGTTTCTCTCTTTATCAGGAGAGCCCTGGCCGGATTATGCTCAGGACGGTTGGGATGCGAACGACAAAGAAATTCAAAGCCCACCCACCACCCACTTCGTAGCCACTGTCGATGACCTAACCGACATGCTTGACTTCGACTCCGAAGACATCGATGGTATGGACGACGATGCAGGAGACGACCAAGAACCAGCGCCTACAGGGCACTGGAAGGCCACCTCGTCATACGACATTTACATGGTGGACATCCCAAAAGATGGGAATGGCGATGGAACAACAGAGGATGACCCCTCCAAGAAACAGCCTAAGCACCGGCGTCAGCGGCGCCGCTCTAAATCCCGCCACAACAAAAATGGTGATTCCGGCACGGGAGACAATAACACCTCGGACAGTGCCGAAGACAACTCCCTCCAGCAGGATTCAGTACGGGAGGATGGAGAAGCCAGCCCTCAAGAGAGAGCAGCATGCAGAGAGGTAGAAGACGATAATTACATGCCTCCCTCCAAAGACGAGGCAAGCCTCGACGACGACGAATTTTTCGTACCTGAGGATCCCGTCGAACAAGAGCATTTCAAACGCAGGGTTATATCCACGGCAAGCAGCCTCAAGAAAAAGCAGCAACAACTTAGAGCTGACCAAGACTTGCTAGTCGACAGATGGACTGAAGTTCTCGAGGCCGAAGAGCATGAACTCAAACGTCCCTCCAAGAACTACCCAAAACGCAGGCTGCTACCCTGATTAGAGGAGGAAGCACCTAAACCTACATCACCAGCGCATGATACGGCCGACCGGCCAGCTCGTGGCCGCGACAGAGAGGCCTCTCGGCCCTCCACTCAAGCCGCACCCCGGTGCCACTCAAAAAACACCAAGGCACGGGGATATGCGCCAGACCTTCGGGATATATTGGAGGACAAGGCAAGACAAACAAGATCGATCTACGTATCTCGTGGGCGCCCCACGATGCGTGATGATAACCGTCACGCCGGATATGGCAATTCCGACTGGGCCGAACACAGTAGACAAAGCTCATTTGAGCTACATCGTGATATAGCCCAATACAGGGGCGCCGCACACCCACTATGCTTCACAGACGAAGTGATGGATCATCAAATCCTTGAGGGTTTCAAGCCCGTAAACATTGAATCATACGATGGCACAACAGATCCTGCGGTCTGGATCGAGGACTACCTCCTTCATATCCACATGGCCCGCGGTGAGGACCTACACGCCATCAAATACCTCCCACTCAAGCTTAAAGGGACAGCTCGGCATTGGCTTAACAGCTTGCCAGCAGAGTCAATTGGTTGTTGGGAGGACCTGGAAGCCGCATTACTCGACAATTTCCAGGGCACTTATGTGCGACCACCAGACACCGATGACCCAAGCCACATAATTCAGCAGCCAGAAGAATCGGCTAGACAATTCTGGACATGGTTCCTAACCAAGAAAAATCAAATCGTCGACTGTCCGGATGCAGAGGCCCTTGCAGCCTTCAAACATAACATCCGCGATGAGTGGCTTGCCCGGCACCTAGGACAGGAAAAGCCAAAATCCATGGCAGCCCTCACAACACTCATGACCCGCTTTTGCGCGGGAGAGGACAGCTGGCTAGCTCAAAGTAACAACATGACCGAGAGCCCTGGTAGTTCGGATACCAAGGACAACAACGGCAGGTCACGTCATAACAAACACAAGCGCCACATTAATGGCAATAATGGTGAAGATACGGCAGCCAATGCCAGATTCATAGGCTCTAAACCCGGTCAGCGGGAAAAGCCATTCAAAAGAAATACTCCGGGCCCGTCCAATTTGGACCGAATACTCGATCGCTCGTGCCAGATACACAGCACACCCGAAAAACCAACCAATGACACCAACAGGGATTGTTGGGTGTTCAAGCAGGCAGGCAAGTTAACTGCCAAAAACAATGACAAGGGGCTACATAGCAATGACGAGGAGGAGACCCGGCCGCTGAACAATAGAGGACGGAAGGGTTTCCCCCCACAAGTGCGGACGGTGAACATGATATACGCAACCCACATACCCAAAAGGGAGCCGAAGCGTGCACTAAGGGACGTATATGCGATGGAGCCAGTCGCCCCAAAGTTCAATCCGTGGTCCTCCTGCCCGATCACTTTTGATCGAAGGGACCACCCCACTAGTATCCGCCATGGCAGATTTGCCGCATTGGTTCTAGACCCAATTGTTGACGGATTTCACCTCACTGGAGTCCTGATGGACGGCGGCAGCAGCCTGAACCTGCTTTATCAGGATACAGTGCGCAAGATGGGCATAGACCCCTCAAGGATTAAACCCACAAAGATGACCTTCAAAGGCATCATACCAGGTGTATAGGCCAACTGTACAGGCTCAGTTACACTTGAAGTGGTCTTCGGATCCCCGGATAACTTCCAGAGCGAGGAGTTAATCTTTGACATAGTCCTGTTCCGCAACGGCTATCTCGCACTGCTCGGACGAACTGCATTTGAAAAGTTCAATGCGGTGCCGCACTACACATACCTCAAGCTCAAGATGCCAGGCCCTCGAGGAGTCATTATGGTCAACGGAAACACCGAACGCTCTCTCCGAACGGAGGAGCATACAACGGCTCTAGCGGCGGAAGTACAAAGCAGCCTCTTAAGGCAATTCTCGAGTCCCGCTATTAAACGTCCGGACACCATCAAGCACGCCCAGAGTAACCAACAACAAGACCGCCTGACACGTTCCGAGCACGCGTAGCAATGCGGCCCCAACCCCAGCCCTCGCGAAATTGCAAAATCAGTACTACGCGTACATAATTACGCTCTGGAAATACCATGGGCATAGGGGGAGGGGCACGACCACGGCAGGCCCAGAATGCGGCTCAACCGCACCAGGGGCTCCCAATTGTGTCATTCTTCTTTTTTCTCTTACTTTCAGGACTCCTTTCTCAAGAAGCCCTGTCCGACAGTAGAATTGCCGAACACACGATGCAACAGCCAGTGAAGTAGAAAGCTACGTCGAGTGTACATGTGCTCTCTATAACGAGCAGTATACTTGTTTTACATATCATCCCGCAGCTCGCTCCTGGAGGGGGACATGTCAAATAGTCCCGTCCCTTGCTTATCGCACTATTTGTATCGTTCTGCTTTTACCGCAGCTTTTTTAATAAACAATGCACAGCTTTTGCCTATTATTGCATTCCTTTTTCTTATCTATATATGTTCACTTATGACATGTTGCATCCGTACGCTTTGGTACGGCCAAATACACCAGGGGCTTAAGTACCCCAAAATATGGTGTGATAAGTCCGAACACTTTCACAAGTGCGGCACCCCGAACTTATAACATTATATGCATCGGCTCCGAATCATGTCTTGGGTCAATAGTTGGGTTTGCCCGGCTCCCATGTTTTGGTACCTTACGTTCCGTTATATCAGCTAAGGTAGCGCTGGGAGAACCACTGCGATTGTGTCCCGGTTGAGCTGGGTTGAGCACCTCAGTGGAGAAAGCTAAAACTGACCGTCATGATAGGGCGAGAGCCGGTCGCTGTTCGAGAGGTTTTTCGAGTCCCTAAAGACTTATACCGCTTAGAGCGAGGAGTCGGCTTGGTCCGGCCCAGGCGTGGATAGCGCCCCGAATTCGGTCTTCCAAATACTAGGGGCTTCGCCGAAATTTAAAATTATAGAATTCTATGGCTAAGTGGGAGTGTTCAAGCATTATAGTCTGGTTGCCTTGTTCGTTGTGTTGAGCGCCTCCCTCGAAGGACCCAAGAATGGGAAAAAGAGCGCTCAAGTTTATCCCGAACACCCTAGCACTCATGGCATGGGGGCAGAAGCCGACGACTCGCCATCTCTCAAATTTAATAAACAGCCGCACAGAAGGTAATATTTTAAATTCACAAGCGTTGCTTAGCACATATGAACAAGTTTTCAAGCGTACAGGATAACAAATGCGAGTTTACTCAAAAATTACATCTTTGGAGCATTTGCCCGCTATAAGGCAGGCACCCTTCAGGATGCCCGCATAATACATCTCAGGCGTACGATACTCCCTTACCGGCGGTGGAGCGTTCGTCACAAGCTTCTCAGCGTCCATCTTGCCCCAGTGCACTTTAGCATGGGCAAGGGCCCTACGGGCACCTTCGATGCAGATGGAGCGCTTGACGACTTCAATCCAGGGACATGCGTCCACCAGCCGCCTCACCAGCCCAAAGTAGCTCCTAGGCATGGCTACTTTAGGCCACAGCCGGACTATGAGGCCCTTCATGGCCTGTTCGGCCACCTTATGGAGCTTGACCAGCTGCTTCAGCTGGTCGCTCAAGGGCACCGGGTGTCCGGCCTCAGCATACTGAGACCAGAACACCTTCTCCGTCGAGCTCCCCTCCTCGGCCCGGTAGAGCGCGGCCGCGTCGGACACATTGCGGGGCAGATCTGCGAATGCTCCTGGAGAGCTCCGGATTCGGGTAAGTAACAAGTAATTCACTTTCACATGCTTGCTTTGCATGAAGAATGCCTTACCAGCTGCTATCTTCTTTATTGCTTCAATTTCCTGGAGGGCTCTTTGGGCTTCGGCCTTAGTGGCTTTGGCGCTCTCAAGAGCCGAGGCGAGCTCGGACTCTCGAGTCTTTGAGTCACGCTCCAAACTCTCGTGTTTTTCCACGAGAGCCTGGAGCTCTTGCTGCACCTCCGCCACCCGCGCCTCCTGCTTCTCTCGCTCGGTGCATTCCGCGGCCGCATTGCTTTCGGCCTTGGACATCGCTTCCTTCAGGGTTGCCACCTCATTTGTGGCCCCTGCAATTCTCACGTTATTCCTGTTATTTTTTGCAACCGCATCTTTTATATACTTCCATAAGGTATTACTTACCTTCCTTGTCCTCGAGCTGCTTCTTGGCAAGGCCGAGCTCGTTCTCGGACCGCTCGAGGCTCTGCTTCAATGCATTGACCTCCACAGTCCGTGCGGCAGAGGTCAGCAGCGCAGCCTGCATTCCCATATCGACATGTTTATGTTAGACTTCTGCGTATATCTTTTTAGATCCTCAGTTCGGCTTTTCTTTCCGAACACCAAACTGAGCATCAGGGGCTACTGTCTGTGCGGTAATATTTTTACATATCTTAACTACATACCTCAAAGCCTGTTAGAAGGCTGGCACAGGCTTCAGTCAGCCCGCTCTTGGCGGACTGAACTTTCTGGATCACCGCACTCATAACAGTGCGGTGCTCCTCGTCGATGGAGGCGCCGTTAAGCGCCTCCAGCAAATTATCTGCCGCCTCCGGTTGGATGGAGGTCACCGGTGTCGCAGTCTCGCCCTTCTTATGAAGAGGCCGCCCGCCGGACTCCGGAACCACTGAAGGTTCCGGTGCGGAGTCCGGCCCAGGGCCGAATTTAGAACCCTTCGGGGTTTGATCCCCCTCGTGCCCAAAGTCCGGGAGGTTGCCTTGCGGCACCTCCAGGACCTCCTCCTCCTGGCTGGGCCCCTTTTGGGACCCCACCTCAGCGTCATCCGCAGCACGAGGAGAGGAGACGGCTGGAACTGAAGTGCTATTCACGTCCGATGATGTCAGGGAGCCGCTCGTTGAAGTGTCAAGCCCGTCCTTGGGCGGGCTGCAGGGTTATGTTCGGCATTAGGAGATTCTATGCGACAAATGATACACCATGAGTTATTCTGGTATCCGGACACTTACGATGTCGCCAGGGGCTTAGTCCTCGGTGGCCACTCCTCTTCGCCGTCGTCGGTGTTGGTGGAGTAGTCCGGAAGGAGGGTCCTTCCCTTCTTGGACCCTTCGGCCTCCCCCGTTGGGGAGGCCTTCCTTTTCTTCTCCCCCCCCCCGCTGGGGGAGAGGCCTCTTTTTTCTCCTCCTCGTCTTCGCAGGAGGAGTCCGCCTCGGAGTCATCAGACGATGAGTCCGATAACACCTAACGCCGGGAACTCTTTCGGGTTCCCGTGGCCTTCTTCTTGGCCTTCTTCTCCGGCACCACGTAAGGCGCCGGAACCAGAAGCCCCGTTAATTGGGCGTCCGCTGGGTCTTCTGGCAAGGGAGCCAGATAGCTAACCTGCCCGGACTTCTTTTGCCAGGCCTGTCAAAGGTAGGGGAGTTTTAGATCCCGCATAGAGTCAAACTAGGAAAAACAAGTATCCTATAAAGGGTAAAATAGCTTACCTCGCCGGCTTGACGCTGCGAGCTAAATCCGCGATCTTCGGTAGCGGATGCGGGAGCCTCGGCGCCCTTGAACAACACCTTCCAGGCATCTTCGTACATAGTGTCGAAGAGCCTACTTAAGGTTTGGTGCTGTGCCGGATCGAACTCCCACAAGCTGGATGCCCGTTGTTGGCACGGGAGGATCCGGCGGATGAGCATGACCTGGACTACATTGACAAGCTTGATCTTCTTGTTCACAAGGTTTTGGACGCAGGTTTGGAGTTCGGTCAGCTCCTCCGAATTACTTCATGTCAGGACCTTCTCTTTCCAGGAGGTGAGCCATGTGGGGATGCCAGATCAAAACTCGGGGGCCGCTGCCCATTCAGGGTCACGCGGCTTGGTGATGTAGAACCACCCCGATTGCCACCCTTTGATGGTTTCCACGAAGGAGCCCTCGAGCCATGTAACGTTGGGCATCTTGCCCACCATGGTGCCTCCACACTCCGCCTGCTGGTCCCTCACTACCTTCGGCTTGACATTGAAGGTCTTCAACCATAAGCCGAAGTGGGGCTTAATGCGGAGGAAGGCCTCGCATACGACGATGAATGCCGAGATATTGAGGACGAAATTCGGGGCTAGATCGTGGAAATCCAGGACGTAGTAGAACATGAGCCCCCGGACAAATGGGTGAAGTGGAAAACCTAGTCCGTGGAGGAAGTGGGTGAGGAACACCACCCTCTCATGGAGCCCTGGGGTGGGGATGAGCTGCCCCTTGTCGGGGAGCCGATGCGCGATGTCGCTGGACGAGTATCCGGCCTTTTGCAGCCTTTTGATGTGCCCCTCCGTGACGGAGGAGGCCATCCACTTGCCTCCCGCTCCAGACATGGCTGGGGAAGGTTGAGGTGATATGTGCGGACTTGGGCGCTGGAGCTCGAGTGCACGGAAATGGATAAGCAAAGGAGGAAGAAGGCGTAGGTAAAAAGGTGGATCCTTATCCCCTTATATGGATGGACGAAACTATGCGTCCCCACCAGCCTGGTAAAACTCGCTTATCTCCCAAGCACCGTAGTCAATGGCGCGGTTGGGTTACCCACGCCCGTATTGATGAGAATCCCGGAATAAGGGGACACAATCTCTGCTTTGACAAGACGTGCCAAGGAAACCACCTCGCTAAACGCGCTGAGGTGGAACAGTAAAAACGATTCGGATAAAGGCTTGCCGTGGTGTGATGTCATGCCACGGAATACGTCAGCAGATTGAACTTGTGTAAATATTATTCTCTCTACGGTGGTATGTGGAACTTATTTTGCAGAGCCGGACACTATCCTTGTGTTCAAAATCTTCTATGAAGTATTCGGAGGAGGAACCCGCCTTGCAATGCCGAAGACAATATGCGCGCCGGACTCGTCGTCATTGAAGCCTGGTTCAGGGGCTACTGAGGGAGTCTCGGACTAGGGGGTGTCCGGATAGCCGAACTATCATCTTCGGCCGGACTCCTGGACTATGAAGATACAAGATTGAAGACTTCGTCCCGTGTCTGGATGGGACTTTCCTTGGCGTGGAAGGCAAGCTTGGCGATACGGATATGTAGATCTCCTACCATTGTAACCGACTCTGTGTAACCCTAACTATTTTTGGTGCCTATATAAACCGGAGGGTTTTAGTCCGTAGGATGAACAACAATCATACCATAGGCTAGCTTCTGGGGTATAGCCTCTCTGATCTCGTGGTAGATCTACTCTTGTACTACCCATATCATCAATATCAATCAAGCAGGAGTAGGGTTTTACCTCCGTCGAGAGGGCCCGAACCTGGGTAAAAACATCGTGTCCCTTTTCTCCTGTTACCCTCCGCCTAGACGCACAGTCCGGGACCCCCTACCCGAGATCTGCCGGTTTTGACACCGACAGCTGGTAATTTTAGTTTCTGATCAATTCGACTGCACGTTAGTCATATTTGTAAACGATCCTTATGCCTTTTGCAGAGAGAGCAGCACAGGATTGCGACCGAAAGTGACTCACCGTCTGAGGCATTGACGAGGGCTAAGTGGGACACTCCATTCAACCGGGCGTTAAACATATTGAAAGGACTCCCGATGGAGACTCGACCGTCGTATGGACGCGTGCACAGTGTCGGAGACGGCTCCACATGGAAGAAGTACTACCGTGAGACCACGAAGGAGAGAAAGGAAAGACGGAGGTTAACTGAAGAAAACATCGACAAGAAGGTTGAGATGCAGTTGAGAAGAAACCATCTGAGATAGTCGCAACAGTGGTAGCTGCCGCAAAACAGGTGCTTGTAGATATGTGTACTACCTTGGTTCCGACCGTTTTCAATTGGAGCAGGCAAAATCCAGAAAAAAATGCAGCAGACTTTCCCCTTGCTGACTTCTTGGGGAGTAGCTCGACTAGCGTTGCACCAACACCTGCAGCTGCACTTGCTCCCGCACCGGCTCCCGCACCGGGTCCTGCACCTGCTCCCGCACCTGCTCCGGCACCGGACGTGCTCGACGGTGCTTCGTCTTTGGCTGAGGTCGACGCCCTCACGGTATCTATCACACCGGCCCTCTTCAGTAAATGTATAATCTCCCATTTTCATTGCCTTCCGGATGTCTCACGTCGCAGACTCCTCTTTGCAGGCCGACGAAACCCGGTGCACCATATTGTACACCATCAACTGTCGGTGTCAAAACCAGCGGATCTCGGGTAGGGGGTCCCGAGCTGTGCGTCTAAGGATAATGGTAACAGGAGGCGGGGGACACGATGTTTACCCAGGTTTGGGCCCTCTCCATGGAGGTAATACCCTACTTCCTGCTTGATTGATCTTGATGATATGAGTATTACAAGAATTGATCTACCACGAGATCGTAGAGGCTAAACCCTAGAAGCTAGCCTATGATTATGATTGTTGTTGTCCTACGGACTAAACCCTCCGGTTTATATAGACACCGGAGGGGGCTAGGGTTACACAGAGTCGGTTACAGAGAAGGAGATCTACATATCCGAATTGTCAAGCTTGCCTTCCACGCAAAGGAGAGTCCCACCCGGACACGGGACAAAGTCTTCAATCTTGTATCCTCATAGTCCAACAGTCCGGCATAAGTACATAGTCCGGCTGTCCGAGGACCCCCTAATCGAGGACTCCCTCAGTAGCCCCTGAACCAGGCTTTAATGACAATGAGTCCGGCGCGCAGATTGTCTTCGGCATTGCAAGGCGGGTTCCTCTCCAAATCCTGAGTACCTATTGTAATGAGTAGTGTCCGGCTTCCCATTAATGTTGCACTCGTCGGCTTCTGTACTTTAATAATGGCAATATCCATGTGTCGAGCGAATGCGAGAAGTCGGGGCATTTTTACATTTGCCACCCTGACCATGTTAGTAGATCGTCTATTAAAGAGACGGGGATCCTCAGATCCAAATCACACCATCTTCCCCAAGCAAGGATTCATTAGAGCGCACCCGAACAAGGTCATCCCATCATGGTCAGTCGCCGCAGCTCCTCCTCTCGCTCCCGTAGTGCTAAGCCTGGTGATTGGGAGAAGTGTTCTATATCTCATGGCCGATTGGTGGAGTTGCAGACCCAGGGGTTCCTCCCGCCTGCATATATGGTCCCCATCTGAGCCGGACTAGCCACTTACGATGGCGGGGAGCAAGGAGAGAGTTTCCCCAACCCATCCAGGGGGGAGCGAGTATACCTCGTCCCTTTCTTGCTGAGGGGCCTCGGATTTCCAATCCATCCGTTCCTCTGCGGGCTCCTGGAGCACTATGGCCTCCAGCTGCATAACTTCACTCCTGCCTCCATACTGCACATCACAGGTTATGTCGCCCTTTGCGAGCTATTTCTGGGCTGCGAAGCTCATTTTGAGCTATGGAAGAGGCTATTCTGCCGCGTCCCTCGCAATCAGGAGGGATCAATATACCAAGTTGGCGGAGCCGAAGTATGGCGCATCGCCGGAACCGGATACCTATCCGGCACTCCGAAGAAGACATCCCAAGACTGGTCTTCGGAGTGGTTTTATATAGAGGACGTCCCCCTTCCAGACCCTATCCGGGTAGGCCTTCCTAAGTTTGCCAATGCCCCACTGAAGAAACACCATAGCTGGCGTCCTCGGAGCCCCTAGGAGGAAGATAACAGAGAGGTCCTTTATCTGATGGGCTAGATAAAAACGCTGGCCAAATCAGGATTGACAATAATCGAGGTTATGTCAATATGCATAATGCGGGGGGTGCAGCCACTTCACTATCGGGGGAAACCCATGTGGCACTTCAATGGAGAAGACGATGCCACCCGCTGCGGTTGTAAAGGTCCGGACTCGGCCACCGCTCTGGCGAAAATACTGCCCGATTTGTATAAAGGATAAGAAGAGGAGTTTCTCCGCATTAAGCCACGGGATGGATTTTCCATGTACAACCCCCCAAGCTGGGTGAGCTGCTATATTTTTTTCAACTCCATTCCTTCCTGCATTCTTTATCACAAATATTTACCTTGCTAATTCATAGCAGGAACAACGAAAATCTGTGAGGGAGGTGCACAGCCCGTCTCCATGATACGTCTCCAACGTATCTATAATTTTTGATTGTTCCATGCTATTATATTACCCCTTTTGGATGTTTATGGGCTTTATTTTACACATATATATCATTTTTGGGACTAACCTATTAACCGGAGGCCTAGCCCATATTGCTGTTTTATTGCTTGTTTCAGTATTTCGAAGAAAAAGGAATCTCAAACGGAGTCTAAATGGATTGAAACCTTCGGCAAAGTTATTTTTGGAACAGAACCAATCCCAGGAACTTGGAGTGCAAGCCAGGGGATCATCGAGGAGGCCACGAGATAGGGGGGCGCGCCCACCCCCTGGGCGTGCCCTACGCTCTCATGGGCCCCTCGAGGCTCCCCCGACCGGCTTCTTTCGCCTATATAAGCCTACGTACCCTAAAAACATTGACAACGAAGATAGATCGGGAGTTCCGCCGCCGCAAGCCTCTGTAGTCACCAAAGACCTCTCGGGAGCCCGTTTCGACACCCTGCCGGAGGGGGAACCCATCACCGGTGGCCATCTTCATCATCCCGATGCTATCCATGACGAGGAGGGAGTAGTTCACCCTCGGGGCTGCGGGTATGTACCAATAGCTATGTGTTTGATCTCTCTCTCTCCCTCTCTCTCTCTCGTGTTCTCTCTATGGCATGATCTTGATGTATCGCGAGCTTTGCTATTATAGTTGGATCTTATGATGTTTCTCCCCCTCTACTCTCTTGTGATGAATTGAGTTTTCCTGTTGAAGTTATCTTACCGGATTGAGTCTTTAATGATTTAAGAACACTTGATGTATGTCTTGCCGTGCTTATCTGTGGTGACATTGGGATATCACGTGCCACTTGATGTATGTTTTGGTGATCAACTTGCGGGTTCCGCCCATGAACCTATGCATAGGGGTTGGCACATGTTTTCGCCTTGACTCTCCGATAGAAACTTTGGGGCACTCTTTGAAGTACTTTGTGTTGGTTGAATAGATGAATCTGAGATTGTGTGATGCATATCGTATAATCATGCCCACGGATACTTGAGGTGACAATGGAGTATCTAGGTGACATTAGGGTTTTTGTTGATTTGTGTCTTAAGGTGTTATTCTAGTACGAACTCTTGAATAGATTGATCTGAAAGAATAACTTTGAGGTGGTTTCATACCCTACCATAATCTCTTTGTTTGTTCTCCGCTATTAGCGGCTTTGGAGTGACTCTTTGTTGCATGTTGAGGGATTGTTATATGATCTATCTATGTTATTATTGTTGAGAGAACTTGTACTAGTGAAAGTATGAACCCTATGCCTTGTTTCCTACCATTGCGATACCGTTTACGCTCACTTTTATCATTAGTTACCTTGCTGTTTTTATTATTTCAGATTACAAAAACCTATATCTACTATCCATATTGCACTTGTATCACCATCTCTTCGCCGAACTAGTGCACCTATACAATTTACCATTGTATTGGGTGTGTTGGGGACACAAGAGACTCTTTGTTATTTGGTTGCAGGGTTGTTTGAGAGAGACCATCTTCATCCTATGCCTCCCACGGATTGATAAACCTTAGGTCATCCACTTGAGAGAAATTTGCTACTGTCCTACAAACCTGTGCACTTGCAGGCCCAACAACGTCTACAAGAAGAAGGTTGTGTAGTAGACATCACTCCACAGCCAGAGGACCCTGACCGGGCCCTCGACCCTGGACTCGAAGAAGATCCGGACATATTTGTGGATCTCGTCGACAGGACGTTTTACCAGTTAAGCTGTGACGGTGCCTTAGTGGCCATCATAGCTGATTATCCCGGCCTACTCCCTGCATCACGTGTAAGTAGAACCAGAGTCCTAACCTCCGAGATGGATCCCTTCTTTGTGCCTTACCCACAACACATGTATTGCGTTTTACAGGGAAGGCCGTCAGGGCGCCATGCCGAACCCGCCGTGACTCATCAACAAGGGGCACCAAAGCCGGGTAGATTTAAAAGGAAGGCGGTCAGGACCGAGACACCGTCGCAGAGGTATGATTAAAAACTTGCTCCATGATTATTGTCTTTAAAATATAATAATGTCCGTGGTCCCTGGCAGAAAAACGCTGGCCGGACTGTGTTTGGAGAGCCTGCTGGCCACGCCTCCACCAGCCGGACTCCATAGCCGGACTCAGGGGCGGAGGCTAACGCGGGGACAACGCCGGACGATCCTCCTACAGAGGATGCGGATAGAATGTCCGCTACAAATTCCGAGGTGGAGAGCGCCATGAATCATAGGCGTCGATGGGCCGTACTCGCGACCCTAATTTCTCCGAAGAGGCATTTAATTCCTTCAACTCAGGAGACGCGTACATCCGAGCTGCTCAAGATGGACTTGCTAGAGCGACGAACCAGTATGTAAAGGATATATGGGTAAGAAAATCTGATAATTATGTATATCAGTAGCCCCTGAGACTTGGAACAGTTGGCACAACTGATTTAAGGATCATTGTATACATAGGTTCTTACGGAGAAGAATACCCAGTTGTCTCAAGAGTTGGAGGAGTGCAAAGCCCAGCTACGGGCCGCAGTTGCCGGAATGGAGGAGTCCAAGAAGGCCTCATCTGGTAATACTTGTCTTGATCGAAAAGAATGTAATGACATGTACCAGTTAGTATTCGGCATGCATGCAAATCTAACAATAGATTCTGCAGACAATCCCGGAGGTAATCCGGAGATCGTACTAGGGGATGAGCAACATGCTCAACGACAGCTAGAGGCTGGCGAGCACGTGCTTACACGGGTTATTCGAGAGAAAAATGATCTCTAGGATGCCCATACCCAGCTGGGCGTTGAATTGGGAGATGTTCGGGCCCAACTTGCAGACTCCGTGAAGGAGAACAAAAGGCTTCGATGCAGCATTTTTAGTATGTGCTCAATTGAACCTTTATACAGTTCGGCGAAGAAACGGGCTAACAGAGTTATGTCTGTAGGTATGCTGATAGGTCGCCCCGAAGAGGAGATGCCCGGATCCGCAGGAGATCTTTTGCAAGAGCTTTCACAACTGCACGAATGAGCTCGGCAGGTGATGCAGGGTATTTCCCAGGCCTTGTGGCCATCCGCCTCCCTGCCAGGAGGCATGGAGGAGCTTGTAGAGATGCTCAAGGGATCCCGGCGGCGCTTCCGATTATGGAAGATATCGGCCTGCCGACAAGGTGCAAGAGAAGCCTGGGCCATGGTGAAAACGCGGTACACCAAGGTTGACCCGAATCACATGGCCGAGGTCGGACCTGTAGGGTCAGATGGGAAAGAGATCCCCGTTAGTCTGGTATCTGATCAGGTAGGTTTATCCGCAAAGTATTCCCAACAGGATTGTAGGCTAGACAGCCTGTTGGATGGTATAGAAGAAGAATTTAGTCAGTCTAAGTGACTATGTACTTCAAATGGCATATTTTGTCCCTAGCCAGATTGTAAATCATTTGTCATGGCGGAACTTTTCGCTTCAACCTCCGGACCCGACAGTCCGGAGTGTATCCGAATACCCAGTTATGTAAAAACCGGGGTACGCGTGGAAACCAGGCGTAGGGGACATAAGTGCTTGAACAGACAAGTACCCAACTAGCTATGTTATATTACATGGATAGTAAGAAACATCTTCTAGGGAGAATAGTTCCGTTAAGGGTTCCTTTCCCTGGGCACGCATGCATTAATGTGCATGCCGAAATGTGAAAAGAGACGCAGGATATAAACATCTGGGGGCATGTATTGTAATAGGTAAGAAACATCTTTTGTTCACCGACCGAATATTCCCTTAAGAACGCTAGCTTTCGGCTTCACCCAGTCTGAGGTACATATTCGGCTGACCCGGCAGTAACAATCACAGAGGTGCTCCCCTTATGCCCTAGCCAAACTAACGGGAACGTAGGGCATAAACAGAGGATCCAGGCAACCCAGCTTGGCCAAAACTTAAGTCATATCGATGCATATAATGGCGAAAAAAGGTACATATGAAGAAGCAACAAATATGCAGTGGGCATAAAGCCCGGGAGATAATTATATTAAGCTTCTGTATAAGAAGCCCCCAGGTATAATGAGCGTGCAGGGCGCGTCAAGATTGTGTAGTCAAGACACACTTTAAGCTTTTAAGGCCATAAAGAAAAATGAAGAAAGAAAGAAAGAAAGAAAGCGGATATAACTTAAAAAAGGCAGAGGTAAGGAGACGAATACAGAGTCCGGCACTAGGCGTAGAATCTTCGGAGTCTGGCCGCGTTCCATGGGTTTGGCTTGAGTTGATTATCAGATGCATCACGCAGATGGTACGCTCCTCCGGTGAGAACTTTATCAATGATGAAGGGACCCTCCAACTTGGGCTTGAGCTTGTCCTTTTTCTTCTCCGGTAGGCGTAGAATGAGTTTGCCAACATTATAAGTTTTGGCCCATACTTCTCTGCTTTGATACCTTCGAGCGTGTTGCTGATAGAATGCGGAGCGGGCTTTTGCGACGTCATGCTCCTCCTCCAGGGCATCTAAACTGTCCTGCCGATCAAGCTCGGCTTCTCTCTCTTCATACATGCGCACTCGAGGTGAGTCATGAATGATGTCGCAGGGCAATACTGCCTCTGCGTCGTACACCATAAAAAATGGTGTGTATCCGGTTGTGCGATTCAGCGTGGTCAGCAGCCCCATAGTACGGAGTCGAGCTCCTCAACCCAGTGCGTATCTGTTTCCTTCAAGGATCGCACTAGTCTGGGTTTGATGCCGCTCGTAATGAGACCATTTGCTCGTTCGACTTAACCGTTTGTTTGGGGGTGATAGACGAAGGTGTAATCGAGCTTGATGCCCATGTTGCCGCACCAAGTTTTCACCTCATCGGCTGTGAAGTTGGAGCCATTATCGGTGATGATGCTGTGGGGGACACCGTAACGGTGTACGACCCCTGATATGAAGTCTATCACTGGTCCGGATTCGGCCGTTTTAACTGGTTTGGCTTCTATCCATTTGGTGAATTATCCACCATGAGCAACAAGTATTTTTTCTTATGGCTTCCTCCTTTAAGGGGCCCAACCATATCGAGCCCCCAGACCGCAAAGGGCCAAGTTATGGGGATTGTTTGGAGAACGGTAGGTGGCATATGGCTTTGATTTGCAAAAAGGTGGCAACCGATGCAATGTTGGACGAGGTCCTGTGCGTCTGCTCGGGCTGTCGGCCAGTAGACACCTGTACGGAAGGCCTTGCTTACAAGGGCCCGAGCTGCAGTGTGGTGGCCGCCGAGTCCAGCATGGATTTCGGCCAAATCCTCTTCGGAGATGCACCTTTGGAGTACTTCGGTAGTGCTTTTCTTATAAAGCTATCCCACATGAACCTTGTAGGCTTTAGAGCGCCGCACAATGCAACGTGCCTCATTTTGGTCCTTAGGGAGTTCTTGCCTATTTAGGTAGGCTAAGAAGGGTTCTGTCCACGGGGCGATGACAAGCATAATCACGTGGGCCGAAGGTGTTATTTCGGTGGAGGAGCCTCCGATTACGTTAGAGCGTTCGGGATCTGGGGTGGTGGTCGGATCCGGACTATTATTGCCGGTCTCCCCCTCCCACACCACGGATGGCTTAAATAGCCTTTCAAAGAAGATATTAGGTGGGACGGAGTCGCACTTAGCGCCAATGTGGGCGAGGATATCCGCCACTTGATTGTTTTCTCAGGCCACATGGTGGAATTCGAGCCCCTCGAACCGGGCTAACATTTTGAGGACGGTATTGCGGTAAGCCACCATTTTTGGGTCCTTGGCGTCAAAGTCTCCATTTATTTGAGATATTGCGAGGTTCGAATCCCCACGCACTTCTAGGCATTGAATGCCCATGGAGACTGCCATCCAAAGACCATGCAATAGAGCCTCGTATTCGGCTGCATTGTTGGAGTCTGTGTATAATATTTGGAGTACATATTGGACTGTGTCTCCGGTGGGGGATGTCCGGACAACGCCTGCTCCCAGACCAGCCAGCATCTTAGAGCCATCAAAGTGCATGATCCAATTGGAGTACGCGCCGTACTCTTTAGGGAGTTCGGTTTCTGTCCATTCGGCGACGAAGTCAGCCAGTACTTGCGACATAATGGCTCGCCATGGTTTGTATATGATGTCGAATGGGAGGAGCGATAGCCCATTTAGCAATCCGGCCCACAATTCAGAGGCCATCGTGATTGAACACTCTTGAAAGTAGTGTCGTAGTTTTCGGGATGCCATGAAGACAGCGTATGCTATCTTTTGATAATGTGGGTACCGTGACTTGCATGGAGTGAGGACAGTGGATACATAGTATACCGGCTTTTGAAGCGGGAACTTATGTCCGTCCGTCTCTCGTTCGACGATGAGCACTGCGCTTACAACCTGGTGTGTTGCAGCTATATATAACAGCATGGGTTCGCCGATATTTGGCGCGGCCAGGATTGGATTGCTGGCCAAGAGGGCCTTTATTTCTTCCAGTCTGGCCGTGGCTGCTAATAACCCGCAAGTATACGGGATAGTTGTAGCCTCTTTCGATAAGTAAGAGTGTCGAACCCAACGAGGAGCTAAAGGTAGAACAAATACTCTCTCAAGTCCTATCGGCCACTGATACGACTCTACGCACGCTTGATGTTCGCTTTACCTAGAACAAGTATGAAACTAGAAGTACTTTGTAGGTGTTGTTGGATAGGTTTGCAAGAAAGTAAAGAACATGTAAATAAAAACTAGGGGCTGTTTAGATAAAGATGCAATAAAGTAAATAAAGCGAGTGTGGAAAAGTGGTGGTAGGAGTTGTGAAATTGTCCCTAAGCAATCGACTACATTACTAGACCGGTAATCACTATTACAATTCTATTTGAGGGAGAGGCATAAGCTAACATACTTTCTCTTCTTGGATCATATGCACTTATGATTGGAACTCTAGCAAGCATCCGCAACTACTAAAGATTCATTAAGGTAAAACCCAACCATAGCATTAAAGCATCGAGTCCCCTTTATCCCATACGCAACAATCCCCTTACTCGGGTTTGTGTTTCAGTCACTCACGCAACCCACTATAAGCGAATCATGAACGCATTGCAACACCCTACAGCGGGAATCCCTCATGCTTGCGTGGCACGGAGGGCACCATAGGACAGCACCAATAATACATGCAACTCAAACCAATCATAGCAATTCATCAATCACCGATAGGAAAATGGAAATCTACTCAGACATCATAGGATGGCAACACATCATTGGATAATAATATGAAGCATAAAGCACCATGTTCAAGTACAGGGTACGACGGGTTGTGGGAGAGTGGACCACTGAATATAGATGGGGGAAGGTGATGGAGATGTTGGTGAAGATGGCGGAGGTGTTGGTGAAGATCGCGGTGGTGATGATGGCCCCCGGCGGCGTTCCGACGCCACCGGAAGCAAGGGGGAGAGAGCCCCCCTTCTTCTTATTCTTCCTTGACCTTCTCCCTAGATGGGAGAAGGGTTTCCCCTTTGGTCCTTGGCTCCCATGGCGTGGGAGGGGCGAGAGGCCCTCTGAGATTGGATCTATCTCTCTGTTTCTGCGTTCCCAGATTCTACCCCTTCACCGTTTCCTTTATATCTGGAGATCCGTAACTACGATTGGGGTGAATCTCTCGCCCAGATTTTTCTCGTAAAATTAGCTTTCTTGCGGCAAAAGAAGAGCTTCAACCGCCTTAAGGGTGGCCCATGAGAGTCCAGGGCGCGCCCAGGGGGGGAGGGTGCGCCCCCCTGTCTCGTGGCCACCCCGAACACCATTTCGCGTTGATTCTTCCTCCGGAAAATCCCAAATATTCCAAAATAATTCTCCGTCCATTTTTATCCCATTTGGATTCCGTTTGATATTGGGTTTCTGCGAAACATAAAACATGCAAGAGACAGGAACTGGCACTGGGCACTGGATCAATATGTTAGTCCCAAAAATAGTACAAAAAGTTGCCAAAAGTATATGGAAGTTGAAGAATATTGCCATGGAACAATCAAAAATTATAGATACGACGGAGATGTATCAACTGCATCCGTCCACTCAAAGTGTTTGGTGCGTCGAAGAAGGCGATAAAGAGGTAGTGCCTTTTCTCCCAATCGGGAGATAAAGAGGCTTAGGGCAGCCACGCATCCAGTTAATTTCTGGATTTTCTTGTGGTCTGTTGGGGTAGCCAACTGTGACAGAGCTCGGATTTTAGCCGGATTTGCTTCAATTCCTCTATTGGAAACGATGAAGCCCAAGAGCTTTCCGGCAGGCACGCCTAAAACGCATTTTTCCGGATTGAGCTTGATGTCATATGTTCAGAGATTGTCGAACGTAAGCCTCAGGTCGTCTATTAAAGATTCAACGTGTCTGGTTTTGATGACCACATCGTCTATGTATGCCTCCACTGTTTTGCCGATTTGTGTTTCTAGGCATGTTTGAAGCATGCGTTGGTAGGTTGCACCGACGTTTTTGAGCCCGAAAGGCATGGTGTTAAAACAGAAGGGGCCGTATGGAGTGATGAATGCCGTTGCGGCTTGATCGGACTCCGTCATCTTGATTTGATGGTATCAGGAGTATGCGTCGAGGAAGCACAATGAGTCGTGTCCTGCGGTACCGTCGATAATTTGATCGATGCGGGGGAGGGGGAAGGGATCCTTGGGGCAAGCCTTATTGAGGTCCTCGAAATCGACACATAGGCGCCAGGATTTGTCCTTCTTTGGTACCATCACCAGGTTTGCTAGCCAGTCCAGATGTTTTATTTCCCTAATGAATCCGGCCTCGAGTAACTTGGCTAGCTCCTCCCCCATGGCTTGTCGCTTAGGTTCTGAAAAACGCCGAAGAGTCTGCTTAACCGACTTGTATCCCTTCAGTATGTTTAGGCTATGCTCGGCCAACCTGCGTGGGATACCTGGCATGTCTGAAGGATGCTAGGCGAAGATGTCCCAATTCTCGCGCAAGAACTCTTGCAGTGCAGCGACTATTGTGGGGTTCAGTTATGCCCCGATGGATGCTGTTTTTGTAGAGTACGTTGGGTGGACCTGGAATTTGACTATTTCGTCCGCTGGTTTGAAAGAGGTGGACTTGGGTCATTTGTCGAGTATCACGTCATCCCTGCCCACTCTGGAGCGCAGCGCAGTTAGTTCTTCGGCTGCGAGGGCTTCGGATAATGCCTCCAGGGCCAGTGCGGCGGTTTTATTTTCGACTCGGAGTGCTACGTCCGGATCACTAGCTAGAGTGATGATTCCATTGGGCATGGGCATCTTGAGCTTCATGTACCCATAATGGGGTATAGCTTGGAAGCTCGTGAATGCATCTCGCCCTAAAAGGGCATGGTATCCGCTACTGAACGGGGCCACTTGGAATGTGATTTCTTCAGACCTATAATTCTCCGGCGTGCCGAATACCACATCTAGTGTGATTTTTCCCACACATCACGCCTCCGGACTAAGGATGATTCCTCTGAAGGTCATGCTGCTTTGCTTAATGCGGCTCTTGTCTATTTCCATTTTGTTGAGAGTTTCCTCATAGATGAGGTTTAATCCGCTGCCGCCGTCCATGAGTACTTTAGTAAGCCGGAAGCCGTCCACAATTGGACTAAGGACCAAAGCGGCTGGTGCTCAGACTGTTCGGAATTGAGGTTCGTCACTGGCATTGAAGGTTATGGCCGTTTCATTCCATGGATTTATTGCTGCAACGTGGCAGACTTTGGTGAGGCTGCGAAGTGCTCGCTTGTGCGTATTATTTGAGGCAAAAGTCTCGAAGACTGTCAATACTGTATTGTTAATTTCCGCAGGATGATGCTCTGTGGTATTGTTGATGAGGAGATCCTCGCCACTCTTGGCCACCTGCCGGAGTATCCAACATGCTCTAAGGTTGTGTGTTGGTATGGTATCCGGTGTACTGTGAATTTTGCATGGCCCATTGAGCCATCCCTCCAATACGGTTCCACGCCCTGTAGTGGGCTTTGGTTTCTTTGTAATTGGATTGGGTGACTTGCGAGAGTGCACCCTTTTAGTTCGGACGAGGGGTTTAGTGAGAGCCGGAGGATCCCAGAATTTTGTTTGGGTTTTCAAGGGGCTTTCCATCGCACTATACTTTTGTACTATGGCTGCAAAGTCAGCGAAGTGTGCTATGTCACGGCGACTTATGGCATTGAGGATTCTCCTGTCCGTGCAATTTTTGTAAAAGAATGAAATTGCGTCTTCCTCGGGATAGTCCTTGACATTGATCATTACAAGGAGGAATCTGTCCCAAAAGTGATGTACTGTCTCTTGGGGCTCTTGTCTAATGTGGGAAAGATCACTTGTATCTGGGTGGGTGGGTAGATTTAAGTCCAAACCCTGACCCGATTTGAGACCTAGGGGTAGAGGAGCTTCCGAGCATGGCAGTTCGGGCTCCGGGATGTTGTCCAATTTTTCTGGCCCGCTGTCCGATTCTAGGTTCGGAGCTTGGGCCATGTCCTCCGGTAGACGGATATCCGGCTCGGAGATCTCGGGAATCCGGACATAGTTCTTCCTCAAAATAGAGGAACAATCGCTGCAGTGCTCTTCCACCATCGCTATCTGATGGGTGACCGGCGGAGAGTTAATCTCCCTTTGGTCAGGTTTAAGCCCGATCCGATCATAGTCCGTAGCGACTCCCAGGGCGGCGATGCGATCCAAGAGCTCATTCAGGGAGGAGAGCTCCATTGGATCCATCTGCTCGGTGAATTCCGAGCTGACATGGAGGCTATTTTTGATGACCTGAGAAGTCATCGTCGGCGCGGCGGCCGAACGGGCGGTCATGACGAAGCCGCCTAGTCAGAGAGTTTGGCCTACAGCCAGGGCTCCCCCAGAGGTGATGTTGTCCTTGACAACAAGGCAAGCCATCAAGCCTTACCGTGACGGTACAGTGGAACTCTCAATGAAAGCACCAATGTCGGTGTCAAAACCGGCGGATCTCAGGTAGGGGGTCCCGAACTGTGCGTCTAAGGCTAATGGTAACAGGAGGCAGTGAACACAATGTTTACCCAGGTTCGGGCCCTCTCGATGGAGGTAATACCCTACTTCCTGCTTGATTGATCTTGATGATATGAGTATTACAAGAGTTGATCTACCACGAGATCATAGAGGCTAAACCCTAGAAGCTAGCCTATGATTATGATTGTTGTTGTCCTACGGACTAAACCCTCCGGTTTATATAGACACCAGAGGGGGCTAGGGTTACACAGAGTCGGTTACAGAGAAGAAGATCTACATACCCGAATTGCCAAGCTTGCCTTCCACGCAAAGGAGAGTCCCACCCGGACACGGGACGAAGCCTTCAATCTTGTATCCTCATAGTCCAACAGTCCGGCATAAGTACATAGTCCGGCTATCCAAGGACCCCCTAATCTAGGACTCCCTCATCAGCGACCAGAAGGTGGACGTGGGGAAGGCGACAATAATGGAGCCAAAGGAACCATTGTTCCACAGCTGGCCGATCCCCCCGGACGTCTTCAAGGTTTCCGTGGCCAGTGTCAAACCGGGCCACGAGAATTTGTCTCCGCTGGTAGTAGCGGGGGATGACGACGAGACCCCGCGACGGCTTGGTGATTGTTGCAATGGGTGAGTCTTGTTGTGGCCAAAGAGTCTGCTTTGTTTGGAGGCAGCCGGAGCACACCACGAGCACACAGATAGGTATGAACATCAACACCTCACCTACTCAATTAGCGTCAACTGTCGTGCTAGGTAATAGCAGAGGGGGCGAGGAAGAGGCTCCATTAGTCGTTGGTGACGTCGCCATAGATGAGGATGAGGATGACGATGACACTCAACAATATGTAAATACTGGCGCCTACTTAGGGTTTGAGCATCATGAGTCGGTGCCTGAATTGCCGCCTCCGGAGTCTGAACGTATTATGGACAACCTTCCTGTACCAAAGAAGTCTAGGAAGAGACCAAGGAAAGGCAAAATACCTAATTCTATGATCCAGCCGCCTCAGCAGCCTCGGGTTCAAGACCGTATAGATATCCCTGGTGTGGCAAAATGGCATATCGCCGGTGAACCAATCCTACCTGAAGCAGCGATAGGGGCCAGATTCGGCGATGTAAGGAGACTTCATGATGATGTGCTGCGAAGAGAGAAAGGCCTCATTGCCTCGAAAAATCCAGGATACCCACTCTACGTGGTTAACGTGCCGCGGCAATTGTCGTACGTTGACACATTCACCGTGGACAAGTTCTTCCTTCGATTCGATTACATCTTCAACATGTATCACTGGAATAAGCTGGATTTTACGTTTGTCCGCCTTTATGCCTTGCACATGAACTACCTCATCGGGGTTGAGCAGATACCTTTTATCTGTGTCGCTGACCCGTACTTCATGCACGAGGGCTTGTTGGCAGTCTGTGCAAAGCACTGTGAATTCGCGAGGGACTACCTTGTCAATTTCATGCTCACCAATAAGGACAAGGAGGCGATTCTCGTGCCTTATCATTCCCTGTAAGTCATCCGCGCGGATATCCTTACTTCGATTTCAATCATTCATTTGCACGGTGGAGGCTAATTAATTTGAGGTGTAATTATTTTGCGCAGCGACGGGCGCGCCGTCCTCATCATCCTCTACCCCCGATACTCCCACGCTCTTTACTTGGACTCGTCGAAGAACATTACCAAAAAGGATTACACCCACATCAAGTCTGTTCTCGACAGTGCTATCTTTTACTATGGCAAAGGGGGTGGAGAGGTCAATGACAAGAAGACAAGGAACGACAGGCCCGCCTTCAGCCATAAGACCGACTTCTGCTGCATCCAGCAACCGAGTGATTCTCTTAATGATGGATTCTATATCCTACACCACATGCTGGAGTACAGACGGGATCACCAGAACCTTCGTATGTCACCTAAATCCGGCGATGCCCATATTCTGCAATGGGCAAAGCACTTAGGAGGTATCGAGGATCATCGACTTCGAGCTGAGTTCTATCACATCCAGCGTGAACTTCCCCAAATCATCATGAAGGAGGTCCTAAAAAAAACAGGGGTGTTCTATGAAGAAGGAGAAATGTCGCGGGAAGACGTCCAAACACGCGTAGCCTCTCAGCGTCTCGACATGAAGCCTTTCACTAAGATCGGGGACTTTCTCCCTGACATGGATGGATGGCACGACATGTTGGAGTGATTGTCGATATATGACAATGTGTCCATTTAGTCCATACTTTCTGTTAAAACTTTGAGATATGCACAGCGAAACTTTATTTGTGATGTAATGAAACCGTCCTCCTCCTCGACTAGCGAAGATCACTCTAGTTAGGGCATTTTGGGTACGATGAACTTTGTTATTTATGCTTATGATATGTTGCTTCTATTTTTGCCAAGTCTGTGTCTTTCTGTTGCTTAACTATATATGTTGCATATCATCAACTCATGTGATGATGTAGGTGCATAGATCATCGATGGTGAAGAAGTGCTATGCCAGGAGTATACGATGAGTGGCCGGAGTGTCAGGCCCAGGTGTACCGGTTTCCGGTTTCTGAGCGACAACTCGTAGTTAGTTTAGGTTCATGCTAATGCGAGAGAGGGATACGAACTCATGTACTTCATAGTTCCGCTCTCACTCATAGTGTAGCTCTTCTCGCGTATATCATTGTTTAGATGGATGACGATGTAGTTGCAAGTAATCAAGACTTGTATCGCTATTTTCAAGATGACGACAAGAGACCACTTTGTGTTGGATGATGATTATGATGATGACATGATTTGATGAGACTATTTGTATGTATATGCTATGATTACATTTGTATGTGTATGATATGCTAAAGATTATTGTATAAAGCCTATTCAAATACAAAACAAATATGCAGAAAAAAACAGAAACTAATAAACTAGCAGTAGCGAGGGGAACAAAGTTAGCAGTAGCGCTCCCTTACCAGTAGCGCTTCCTTCTAAAAATTGCTACAGATATTAGCAGCAACACTCTTCCCTAAAGCGCACTACTGCTAGCCATGTATAGCAGTGGCATGGGATGATAGGCGCTACTGCTACACGTTAGCTGTAGTGCCTTATCAGTAGTGCGACATCCTGCGCTACTGATAGGCAAAATACCCGTGCTACTTCTAGGGTTTCCCCTAGTAGTGTTAGTGAATAGATGAACTCCTCAAACTACGGTCATCACCGGGAGTGGTCCCGATTATTGTCACTTCGGGGTTGCCGGATCATAACACATAGTAGGTGACTATTGACTTGCAAGATAGGATCAAAGAACTCACATATACTCATGAAAACATAATAGGTTCAGATCTGAAATCATGGCACTCGGGCCCTAGTGACAAGCATTAAGCATAGCAAAGTCATAGCAACATCAATCTTAGAACATAATGGATACTAGGGATCAAACCCTAACAAAACTAACTCGATTACATGGTAAATTTCATCCAACCCATCACCGTCCAGCAAGCCTACAATGGGATTACTCACGCATGGTGGTGAGCATCATGAAATTGGTGGAGGATGATTGATGATGATGATGGCGACGGATTCCCCTCTCCGGAGCCCCGAACGGACTCTAGATCAGCCCTCCCGAGGAAGATTAGGGCTTGGCGGCGGCTCCGTATCGTAAAACGCAATGGTTCCTTCTCTTTGATTTTTTCTCCCCGAACGTGAATATATGGAGTTGGAGTTGAGGTCGGTGGAGGTCCAGGGGGCCGACGAGGTAGTGGGGTGCGCCCCAGGGGAGTGGGCGGGCCCTGCACCTTCGTGGACAGGGTGTGGGCCCACTTACGTTGATTCTTTTGCCAATATTTTTTATTAATTCCAAAACGTGTCTCCGTGGAGTTTCAGGTCATTCCGAGAACTTTTATTTCTGCACAAAAATAACACCTTGGCAGTTCTGCTGAAAACAGCGTCAGTCCGGGTTAGTTCCATTCAAATCATGCAAGTTAGAGTCCAAAACAAGGGCAAAGGTGTTTGGAAAAGTAGACACGTTGGAGACGTATCATGCATCACCCCATCTGCGGAGCGGAGCCATTTTCGTTCTCCCTGCCATGCTCATGTAGGTGGACTATGCTGCTGCATGAAGTTCACCGGCCATAGCTACGGCTGGATCAAACCCCTCATGATCTACAGGTAAAATGCTCCACAAGCTCATAATTTTCACACCGATGTACCATGTGCTGCAGCGAAGTGTCCATGCCTGATCTTTGTTGGGTCGGGTTTTCAGTGGCCAAAGATGGAGCTCCACAACTGTTCGGTGTAATGCCTAAGTTGCAAGCAATGTCTCTCTTAGTTTTGTTTTTGGAAAGACCTACCTATCATCTTGCAGCTGCTATGTTTGACTGGCTCCATCTTCAGATGGGGGAGGTCTCAACCTGCAGCTGGGAGAAGTCTCGACCTTCACCTGGTCGCGCATGCTGCTGCCACTTAAGTCCACCACCTACAGTCGGCGCTGCAGCAATCACTCCCACCACAGCCACCCACCGCCAGATGCGTCATGACACATGAGGATCCATGCCACTCTTCCGCCTCACGGCCGATGCTCCCGACCCATCCTGCTGCTCACCTCTTCCTCACGAACGTACCAACAAAACAAGTGGGTCGCTGCAGTCAACTTCAGTTCAAGAGAGGAACAAGAAGTTCAGAAGTTCAAGAGAGATGTTTAGCATAGCTGATTCTTTAGTTTCATTTTATCGATTATGCCCTTTTAGTGGCGCTGCGCCAAAAGTTCTACAGAAGTTCGGAAACAAGAAGAAAATGCTTGCCTCATGATGATTGTCTTTTTGATGTATCTTTGCGCTAAGTATTGTCTAATATTTTATTTTTTCTCCCTCTCAAATGCACTGCATTGGCTTGATGGATTCACCTGTGTTGGTGGTTAAGGACTAGATATGCCTAGTAGACCACTGACTGTTAGAGCAGTTTAGTTAGAAATCAGATTTTCCCCGTTTCTAAAAAAACCTAGAAGTTCAAATACAAATAACGAAGCGAATCAATGGTTATTACTGCATTAGAATTTTCCCCGTTACTAAAGAATAACCCAAGAAGGCCAAATTAAAAAATAGAACAACTCAAAATTTATAGAGATATGGAATTTCCTCGTTCTACAAAAAACATAGACGTTCAAATTTAAATAAGGGGGAACTTCAATGTTTATTAAAATACCAAGAAGGTCAAATCGAAAAACCGAGTTGTTCAAAAAGTTTATAAAAACAGATTTTCCCTCATTTAAAAATAAGATGTAGACGTTCAACTTCAAAAAATTGAGCTGTTTGATATTTATTACATAACTATGGCTTTTCCCGTTACTAATGAATAACACCAAGAAGTTAAAATTTTAAAAAATATGAAGCTTTTTGATGTTTATAAAAACTCAGATTTTCCCCAATACTAAAGATTAAAACCAAGAAGTTCAATTTAAAAAAACGGAGTAGTTCAATGTATTCAAAAAACCCGAGTTTTCACGTTACTAGAGAATAAAACCAAGAAGTTCAATTGGAAAAAGCGGAGCGGATTGGTATTTATTTGAAAAAATCGGATTTTTCTAGTTACTAAAGAATAAAGCCAATAAGTTCAATTTAAAATAACAAAGAAATTCAATGTTTCTAGAAAAAGTCCAATTTTCACATTTCTAAAACAACACAAAGAAGTTCAAATAAAAAAGTTAGAGCGGTTTGATGTCTATAAAAAACTCAGATTTTTTTTGTTACTGAAGTGAAACAGAGAGAAGTTCAAAGTGATAACAACTAGAAGTTCACGTAATGCATGGTGTGTGTTTTATACGAGAAAAAGAGTAAAAAGGCAAAGTCTGAATTTTTTGTTGCTAGAAGTTCAAGTGATATTGTCTCAGAAGTTAAAAAATTCTTGTTAGAGAGGTTCAGCGTGTATTTAAATGTTCAAAAAACACAAAAGATGTTGTGCCTCATGTTTTAAAATAATTCTCTCAATCCATTACAAATTTGGAACAAAAAAAGTCTACATGAAAAAGTTCTTTTCTATTCAACAACTTTCCAAGGGGTATATTGTATGCTCTATTTGTAAAATAAATTGTTAAAAGAAAAGTTTAACCATATTAAAAAAGTTACAACTTTTTAAGAAGTATCTAATAATTTATCATTTGTGGAAGTTTGAGGAACGGGTGACAAATTATAAACAAAAAATATGTGGGTGAAGTTCAATATGAAAACAACGAGCAGTTCAACTACTATACAGAATGTGTTTCAGATGATAATAAAAAATAGAAAACTAAAAGCCGAAAAGGTTTTTTACAAGAAGTTCGCGTGCTCCACCATGCACGCTTCAGAAATTATATTACGAGACTCCGACCTTCAATTACATGTTGAAAAAGAGAGGCAAAAACAACATCGTGTTTTCCATTTTTAAAACTGCTCTCAAACGGCAATGAATTTGTAACACCTGTCTACATGAAAAACTTGCTGTTATTCATAAGCATTCCAATGATATATTATGTGCTACATTTCGATGAACGGTTTATAATTTTCATGTATACTGTTTAAAACACATTTTTATGCATTCAAAAAATTCTTTTGAACCATCGCGAGCATGTAAAACTGATCAACATGGGAAAGTTGCATGTTTTCAGCAGCTGTCCATGGGTATACCATTTGCTCAATTCCGGTAAGTGGTTTGGGAGTTATGGACAAAAAACTGCATGTAAAAAACAGAGTGAAATTCAAACAGACATGCCCTAGAAGTTCAACTACTTCACGCAGTGTATTTCATTTCGCGATGAAGGCAGAAATCATGACCTCACCGTTTTCTAAATTACTTGAAAAGGGTTGGGAATTAGAGAAAACTTTATATATAAAAAACTTTTGCATTTTTTATAGCTATCCAATGGATATAATTTGCCCCATTCTGACAAAGTTTGCAAAAATTATAGCCAATTTTTTTCAACCATTTTCAAAATTGACTTAAAACCGTGAGGAATTGGAAGAAAAAATATATACCAAAAAGTTTTGCATTTCTTCAAGATTTCCAACGCCATATCATTTGCTGCATTCGGACGTACGGTTAAAAAATAACTGGAAAAATACAACTTCGTGGAACTTGGACGGTTTTCTAAATTACTATTAAACCGTTCAAAATTAGAAAAACGCTGTACATGAAACTAAAGCGCATTTTCATAAGCTTTCCAACGCCATATCATTTGCCTTAATTGGATTAGCCGTTCAGAAATGGCATCAAAAATACGAACTCGGCTGTTTGGTGTGCGACATTCTATGATTTTTCGAATTACTCTTTAACCATAGGGAATTAGAGAAACCTTTCTTCATGTGGAAAGAGCGCATTTGCAGCAGATTTCCAATGCCATATTATTTGCCTCATTCCGATAAATGGTTTAGAAATGGGATCGAAAATATGATTCATGTTTTTTGTATGAAGAAAAAACGGTTTTCAAAATTGATCTTAAACCGCTTAGATTTTGCCAGAAATTTAACTTGGGTCTTGATACTCATGTCCATAGATTTTCAACGTATATGGCAAGCCCCATTTGGACAATGTTTGCGGAAGTTCAAGCTAGCATTGAGGGGAGTTCAACTATATTATTCTAATTTCGTGATCAGAATAGTGTTTATGTGTATATATATACTCCCTCCGTCCGAAAATACTCGTCGGAGGAGGTGATTTGTCTAGATGTATTTTAGTTCTAGATACATTCATTTTTATGCATTTCTCCGACAAGTATTTCCGGACGGAGGGAGTATATTTATATAGGAGTACATGATCTACTTGAAGTACAAGACAAGCCAGAATACTTCCTACTCTATCCTGCGTTTAGTAATTATACTCAACGTCCCCCCGCACTCACAATGGTAGCAACGTAGACGGTGAGACTAGAGAAGAAACTGAAGTCAAGCCGATGGACACCCCCCAACACGGAGTCGTAATGGTTGATGCATCGCGGAAGTCATGGTTGGAGTGGAAACCGACAAGGTTGCTCAAGCAAGGTGGTAGCCCTTTGTGCCAATTGTCTATGTAGCTGAGAGCGTAGGGAGGTGTGGCCGTGGTGGAGGTAGCCGTGTGAAGAACATCATGGTCGATGTCGAGTCGGGGTAGCCAGTGTCGAGGAAGTCGCCATGGATCCGCGAGCACAAGGTGGCGCCGAGTTAGTCATGGGCTCAGTGGTGACGAAGTAGTGGTGCACTAGGAAGAAGAGTATGTTGACTAGGCGTCGCGCCGGATTTCCAAACCCGGGGACACGTCGTAGACGAAGGTACGTATCGGTGTTGCCAGTACTGGGCATGCGTAGACGGACAAAGACAAAGTTGATGAAGCGTTGCGCTAGATTTGCCAGGCTCGGGGACACATTATGGACGAAGGCACGCGTCGGTGTTGCCAGCAGCGGACATGCATAGACGAGAGACCAGAATGAGCTGTATGCCATGTCGAGGAGTCGGAGGGGCCAGCCGAGAAGAACTCGACAATGATTGCAGCGCCTAGCGGCATGGGGCCAATGTCACCAATGGTGGCCGGAGTAGATGAAGTGGTCGGGGTAGATGACGACGACACTAGAGACGGGCTGGTGCTGGATGAAGACGAAGGGGGTGGACGGGTGGTGGAGGCTAAGGGGGAAGCAGCGGTGGCGGCCGAAGAAGAGCGATGGCTTGGTTAGGAGTGCGGCAGCACTGCTCGGAGAAGGCGAGGAACCAGACAGCATGACGAAGACCTGCATAGACAGTGGCGTTCCCGCGCCAGGGGAAGCGGCATGGTGATACCATGGGAGATCGATGCACTGGTGTGGAGGACCATGGCCCATGGGCGCTGCAACCCGAAGGGGTGATGTCGCGGTAGCAGGCGGGTCGGGCGACAATGGGAAGACCTCGCGGCGGCGGCGGGCACCCCAGGCCGCGGCGCTACTACCCGAAAAGGCGACGCAACGCGGCTCGATACAAACACGGGGACAGCCTCAGGGCGGCAGCGGGGACTGCGTATCGCGACACTATGACCCAAATGGGCGACACGGCGGCGACGTGCAAGTCGATGCAGCCGCGAGGAGAACCACAGGGCGGCGGTGGTGGGGCCCAGACGGGGCGACACATCATCAGCCCGTTGCTCCATCGGTCAGAGGGGTGCGCTGAACTCTGGATTGTCTCCACGGGACCTGCGGAGGCTCGCACAACCGATGGCCAAGTAGGTCGACGACATAGATGAGGCGGATCGTGGCGACGGGCGGGTGATCAATCCGATCGCGTGTGAGGTCGAAGACGCCACTCGGTCGAGGCGTGGTGGCGGTGGAGTCCGAGATGAAATCGGTGATGACGGTCGACATGGTGGCTGTACATGCGCGACGTAGATCGACGGGCGGGCTGGCGCGTGAATGAAGGCTATGATGGGCCGCCGCATGGCGCGAGGCCGCCGGGTCAGGGTCATGTAGTTGTCCCGGTCGTAGCAGGGCGGTGATGGCCGACGTAGATCGATGGGTGGGCCGATGCATGAACAACGATGGTGGTGGGCTACCGCGTGGCGCGAGGCCACCGGGTCGGGGAGAAGGCAGGGTGGTCGTGCCGATGTCGGAGTAGAGGTGCCGGATCAACGACCGCGGTGGGCGACGCAAACCGATCTTAGATCGGAAAACAAAAAAGTTAACACCAATCAAGATGACCGATGAGGGCGAGAAAAACCCCGAGCAAGGGCTCGGGAAAAAGATCCACTAGGGCAACTGGTCAACCTGACTAGCAGAGGAACCCTAGGCACGGGCGGTGTGGCCTCCAGCGACGGTCATGGAGGCCGACCGCCCGGAGGCGCCGCGCGGGGAGGATGCGGCGGCTAGTGTTGGATCAGTTAGGCTCTGATGCCATGTAAAAAGGAATAGAGAGGGATTGGTGAAATCTTTAATGTATTGCTTGAGTCTCATGGACATATATATAGGAGTACATGATCTAATGGAGAACAAGACAAGCCAAAATACTTCCTAGTCTATCCTATGTTTCCTAGTTATACTCAACAGACCGGGCACACCTTATATTTTGTCTTCGACACTCGCGTCCCTCATATCCGAAACCTCAAAACCATGCAATTCAAGCAACGCTACGTAAAACACATGATCAAAGTGCAATTCATCGGATTAGTTGGACAAAGGAACATGACTCATCGAAGTTCAACGGCGAACAGTGCAAATCCATAATATAAACTTATAAAACATAGATAAAATATAAATAGAACGAGGAAGGGAAGAATAGATCGCCATTTCCTCGCTGGCCCCTTCCCCTTCCAACCGTCGGTGCGGCTGTGCCCCTCCTCTGTGCAGACTTCGGCATGCAGGGGCGCATCATCGTCGGAGCCGGAGGTGGAGATATCAGTCATATCCGAGTGAGAGCTGCACCTCATGCCCGACAGCCTGCAGAGCAGGCGGTCCTGCTCCTTCGCATGGCAGGTCGCCTTCGCCGCCACCTCTTTTGTGGCCTCGCGCTCTGACAACTTGATGGAAAGTCGGAGTGCCTTGGCATTCTTGTGATGAAGGCGCCGCGCATTCGTGTCCGCTATCGTGAGCGAGCGGTGGAGGATAGACACGAGGAGCGCTGCCTCAGGATCGGCCGATGCGCTTGCACATGGACGGTGCACGGACATCTACTCGGATGCCGCTCGCGCCGGGCTGCTCGTTCCTCTGACTTGGGTGTCCAAGTGCACGCATCCCTAGCGTGGGCATGAGGACCCAGCGGTGGTCGGGCACCACCTCCAGAGCAAAGGGTGCTGGTGGTGCACGGCGTACCTGGGGGAGCGGAGTGGAGGGGCCGGAACTGCATGCGGGGGGGGGGGGGGAATTGCCGGCCACATCACCGACGCTGCGTCGACGGGAGTCGCGTGCTCCTGGAGTGGATCCGCTGCTACCAGATCCGCCTTGGTTGACAGCCAAATGCCTCAATGCAATGCGTAGGGCGACCTCTTCCACATCACCGGGGTCCACTTCGGACAGCAAGCTAGACTAGTCGTCGCCAGAGCCGGAGTTCCCACCGGAGGCAGTGTTGCTTCGGTCGCCAGCCATTGGATGTGTTTGGAGGGGATCGACAGTGGACTGGACGGAGAGGGAAGTGAAGTGGAGTTCGGATTGACTAGAGTCTAGGGTTTTCCGGATGGTGATATTTGTGGAGCAGGCGTGGGCCAGGTTGGGCCAAGCCGACGTGGCGAGCGCACCCGGACACGCCCGGACCGCCCCAAATCCATCTCATATTTGGGCAGGATTCACTCTATGCATTTTGAAACCAAACCGAAAAAACCGAACCGAGCCGATATTCTGGTTTATATGGTTTTTGGTTTTTGGTATGGTATAGGATTTAAAAACAATTTGGAGGTTGGTTTTTTTGGTATAAAACCAAATGTTTTTGGTTTTTAACGAAGAAACCAAATATTTCTGCCCACACCAATCCAGCAAGGCAGCAAGCCTAGTAAGAGGCTAAGAGATAAGAGCCCAAGAGTAGGAGAACTTCTAGGTGGCCCATTAGCATTTCAGCCCAACCCCATGACCTAACTAGTAACCTACTCGCTAGTTGGTCGCCGCCAGCCAGAGCTAGAGTGTGTGTGGCGACCGACTAGCAACCTAGAGTGTGTGTGGCGGCGGCTGGCGATGGCGGCTCGTGCCAAATCCTAGCGCTCGAGCGGAGGGCACCACGGCCGGCGGCGTGCTCGGTGCTGCTACGAGCTACACACCAACGCCAACACTTCGCCCTCTCCTTCAGTTCCAGCGGCCAGCGGCAGCGCGAACACCACGGTCTCCGACACCATGCCTTCCATCCTTCGTCCCTTCCTCCGGTACCCTCGTTGGCTCTCCCCAGCACCGCTCCTCCCTCCTATGCAATTCTAAAGTTCGGCCCCTCGATGCAGCCTCCATCCCTGCAGGTAATAAGGAAATCAGTCACTGAGACAAATATTTAGGTGGACGAGTCTCGATTGATGTTATGTTCATCTATATTGAATGATTGATGTTGTGTTGGTCTATTGATTGACGTTGTGTTGTATTTTGTTTTCATCTTTAGATAATCCAATGCTGAGAGTCATGGCATATCAGGTCCTAGCCTTCCACCAAGCAGTGAACCGTTCAAAAAGTTTGAGGTTCCTCCGGATCCTTGTACTGAAACTGGAAAGAAAGTGAAGAAGCATGCAACCTCAAGAGTAGCAATATGGCTCCACTACACTAGGGTTCCCGATGAGCCAAATGACACGTCTCCAACGTATCTATAATTTTTTATTGTTCCATGCTATTTTTATTGATTTGTGTCTTAAGGTGTTATTTTACTACGAACTCTAGGGCTAGCCTAGTGGATTGATCGGAAAGAATAACTTCGAGGTGGTTTCGTACCCTATAATAATCTCTTTGTTTGTTCTCCGCTATTAGTGACTTTGGAGTGACTCTTTGTTGCATGTTGAGGGATTGTTATATGATCTATTTATGTTATCATTCTTGAGAGAACTTGCACTATTGAAAGTATGAACCCTAGGCCTTGTTTCCTACCATTGCAATACTATTTACTCCCACTTCTATCATTTTCTACCTTGCTGTTTTTATAATTTCAGATTACAAATACCCATATCTACCATCCATATTACACGTATATCACAATCTCTTCGCCGAACTAGTGCACCTATACAATTTACCATTGTATTGGGTGTGTTGGGGACACAAGAGACTCTTTGCTAATTGGTTGTCGGGTTGTTTGAGAGAGACCATCTTCATCCTATGCCTCCCACGGATTGATAAAACTTAGGTCATCCACTTGAGGGAAATTTGCTACTGTCCTACAAACCTCTGCACTTGGAGGCCCAACAACGTCTACAAGAAGAAGGTTGCCTAGTAGACATCACCAGATCGCGCTTCCTGCAACTATTGTGGACAGACAGTGGGCATCCATTCATTAAGGAATGGTAAGTCTGGTATGAACAACCATGCTAAGATTTGTAAGAAGTATGCTATTGTCAAGTCGGGGAGTTAGGCCAAGTAGACTGAACTCAGGTTCCAACTTAGTGCTGATGGTAGTACTGTCATTCCAGTTCCATGGCAATACAATGAGGAAGAGGTAAGGGCAGCCTTGGCTCGGATGATTGTTGTGCATGAGTTGCCATTCATTTTCTCTGAGAAGGAAGGGTTTAGGTATTTTATGATGAAATCTTGTCCTAGATTCCATTTTCCATCTAGGACTACAGTTTATAGAGATATTATGGCCCTCTATGCTGCAGAGAAACAAAAGCTAAAAAAATACTTCATGGATTCTCATCAAAAAGTGAGCCTCACAAGTGACACTTGGACCTCCGCTAAACTTCAAAATTACATGGTTCTTTCTGCCCATTACATTGATATTGACTGGAAACTTAACAATAAAATCATTAGCTTTGTCTTGGTAGATAGTCGCAAAGGGGTGGCTATTGGGAAAGCACTTGATAAGTTAGTGATTGAGTGGGAATTGAGACAGGTGAAGTATTACAGTAGATAATGAATCATCAAATGATACTTGTTTACAATACATGAAGAGTTCTCTAAAAAACGGGGTGGGTCTGTTGAGAAAGGTTTATATCATCACATGAGGTGTGTGGCTCATATTGTTAATATTTTGGTTCAAGATGGGTTGAAGATAATATCTCATCCAGTTCAACGCATTCGAAATGCTGTTAAGTATGTGAGAAGCTCAACTGCAAGAATGAATAGCTTTAAAAAATGTGTCACAATCAGCAAGGTAACTAGCAAAGGACACATCTCTCTCTCTCTCTTGATGTATGCACTAGATGGAACTCTACATTTTTATGTTGGAGACAGCAGTGACATTTGAGACCTATTAGGCTCTGATGCCATGTAAAAAGGAATAGAGAGGGATTGGTGAAATCTTTGATGTATTTCTTGAGTCTCGTGAACATATATATAGGAGTACATGATGTACATGGAGAACAAGACAAGCCATAATACTTCCTAGTCTATCCTATGTTTCATAGTTATACTTAACAGACCGGGCACACCTTATATTTTGTCTTCCACACTCGCGTCCCCCATATCCGAAACCTCAAAACCATGCGATTCATGCAACACTACCTAAAACACATGATCAAAGTGCAATTCATCGGATTAGCCGGACAAAGGAACATGATTCATCAAAGTTCAATGGCAGACAGTGCAAGTCCATACTATAAACTTATGAAACAAAGATAAAATATAAATAGAACGAGGAAGGGCAGAATAGATCGCCATTTCTTCGCCGGCCCCTTCCCCTTCCGTCTATCGGCATGGATGTGCCCCTCCTCTATGTAGGCGTCTGCATGCGGAGGCGCGTCACCGTTGGAGCTGGAGGTGGAGCCATCCATCATATCCGAGTGAGAGCTGCACCTCATGCCCGACAGCCTGCGGAGCAGGCGGTCCTGCTCCTTCGCATGGCAGGCCGCCTTCGCCGCCGCCTCTTTTGTTGCCTCACGCTCCGACAACTTGATGGCAAGTCGGAGCGCCTTGGCATTCTTGCGGCGAAGGCGCCACGCATCCATCTCCACTGTCGTGAGCGAGCGGCAGACACGCTCGTGCGCAGACGGTGCACGCACATCAACTCGGATGCCACTCGCACCGGGCTGCTCGTGCCTCCTACTCGGGCGTCCGAGTGTGCGCGGCCCCGGCGTGGGCATAAGGACCCAGCGGTGGCCCGGTACCACCTCTGGAGCAAAGGTTGCTGGTGGTGGGCGGCGTACCTGGAGGAGTAGAGCGGAGTGGCCGGAATTGCGCGCGGGGCGGGAAGGGCTGGCCACATCGCCGGCACTGCGTCAACGGGCATCACGCACTACTGGAGTGGATCCGCCGCTGCAAGAATCTTGCTTGGTCGATGGCCAAACGCTTCAATTCAATGCGGAGAGCGACCTCCTCGACATCGCCAGGGTCCGCTTCGGGCAACAAGTTAGACCAGTCGTCGCCGGAGCCGGAGTTCCCACTGGAGGAAGCATTGCTTCGGTCACAGGCCATTATATGTGTTTGGAGGGGATCAGAAGTGGAGTGGACGGAGAGGGAAGTGAAGTGGAGTTCGGATTGACTGCGGTCTAGGGTTTTCTGGACGGCGATATTTGTGGGGCAGGCGTGGGCCAGGTTGGGCCAAGCCGACGAGGTGGGCACCCGGACGCGCCCGGACCGCCCCATACCCGTCTCATATTTGGGCTAGATATGAGGGGTGCTGGTCAGTTCGGGCGTTTAATGCTCGTTTGGGGCGCTCAGTTGGGTTTATTTTTCGTGACTGGTCAGCCTGCCCGGGCGTTTCAGACATGTTTAGGGCGCCCGGCTATAGATGCTCTTAGGGCATCTCGCATCCCACAAATTTTTCTCCTGCATCCGCAGACAGGGGAGATTAGTCCGCGGACATGGACGCGGTAGGTCGTCATCCAACCATAGTCGTATACATTTTAACAACAATTCGAACTACTTGGACGAAATTTGATCAAACCAGACGGATTTAATTAAAGTTCGGACATAATTTACATAGAAGATCGATATTTCGACCATTCAACAATTTTTTTTGAAAAACTAAACCCTATACAGGACAACCACCTCGTACGCGTGACCACCCCGCCATGCTACACCACTGTCTCTGTTGATGCCGCCTCCGCCGTCATTGTCATGGTCCCTCTAGCAGCGGAATGATCCGGAAGGCCACAACAGCCTTGTTCGGTGGCTGCCTGCTCCTCGCGGAGGAGCCGCTTCGCCTCCTACTGCGCCATGTGGAGTTCTACCGCGACCACTTCCGATGTGGCCTTCGGAGCCCTGGCAACGGCCCTGCCATGATTGGATTGGCAGAATAGTTTGTAAGAGACCATTCACAGATCTTGGCGAGCTCGCCATCAAGGTGGCGGCGGTGGGATCTGGTGGCCATCTCCGTAGTAGTCACGGGGCGGTTCAGCGCCCACGCGGTGGCGAGGTCAGGGTCATTGTGGCCCTAGTCCGACGCCACGTCACTCTTGGCGAACACGAAGCAGTGACCGGCATTGTGCCGGTCATACCTCGCCTCCTGCCGAGCCGCGTGCTCTTCCTCAGAGACGATGACCATCGAGCGCATGGGACTGTCGTAACCGCCTCCCCCGAGGTAGTGGAGGAGGCGGCCCCATGCCTTCTTGATTGCGGGTGGAAACTCCTCCTTGATGGCGAGGCAGAAGCGGCACGGCGGCGCGTCCATGCGGCCGTACCAGCGGTGTGGCGGGGATACCAGCTCCTCCATGACCCAACGTCTGATCTGGACATCATGGTGGTGTGGGGGTCAGGTTGGCTCCTCCTTCACGCAGTGTCCGATCTATACGTTGCGGTTGTGTCGGGGCGAGGCTGGCTCCTCCTTCACATGAAGGAGAGGGAACGCTGGCTCATGCTTCATGTGGTGGCGCGACGGGGATGGCAACTCGTCCTTCGCGCGCACCGGCGATGGCAGCAATGGGCGCATGTAATGGAGTGACCGCTCTGTCATTATCTTGATCTAATAGAAGATATCTTTTTCTATCAGAGCAACCTCCTTGAGGAGTCGGGGCGGTTGCTGAGGTGGTGCCTAGTCATCGTCGTCACTAGAGGAGATGAAGATTTCCTCCTTGGTGGAGGAGCCGCCTGAGGGAGTCCTAGATTAGGGGTATCCGGACAGCCGGACTGTGTACAACGTCCGGACTATTGAAGCATGAAGATACAAGACTCAAGACTTCGGCCCATGTCCGGATGGGACTTTCCTTGGCGTGGAAGGCAAGCTTGGCGATCCAGATATTATATTTCCTTCCTTGTAACTGACTCCATGTAAACCCTAGCCCTCTCCGGTGTCTATATAAACCGGAGAGGTTGGTCCTTAGAAGGCCCATCACAATTACAATCATACCATCATAGGCTAGCTCCTAGGGTTTAGCCTCTACGATCTCGTGGTAGATCTACTCTTGTACTACCCATATCATCAATATTAATCAAGCAGGAAGTAGGGTTTTACCTCCATCGAGAGGGCCCGAACCTGGGTAAACATCTGTGTCCCTCACTTGTTACCATCAGCCTTGATGCACAGATCGGGACCCCCCTACCCGAGATCCGCCGGTTTTGACACCGACATTGGTGCTTTCATTGAGAGTTCCTCTGTGTCGTCACTGTCAGGCTCGATGGCTCCTTCAATCGTCATTAACGACGCTGTCCAGGGTGAAACTTTCCTCCCTGGACAGATCTTCGTGTTCGGCGGCTTCGCGCTGCGGGCCAATTCGCTTGGCCGCCTGGAGCAGATCGATAGCTATGCCCCCGGCCATCAAATCAGGTTCGGAAACCTGAACTACACGGCGGATATCCGCGGAGACTTGATCTTCGACGGATTCGGGCCAGCGCCAGAAGCGCCGAACAGTCATGATGAGCACGGCTTAGACCTGCTGTCAGACGTTGCTCGGGATGTCACCTCGGTAGAGGCCTCGGGATCTAAATCCGGGGCAGGTTGCTTCGCCCAAGGACGGAGGGCTGGACCCCGCCCTGCAGGCCGTACCCTCATCGGTGGTGGAGCCGAACACAGGTCTCACCTCTGAGGGAGCCTGTGATTCCGGACCCCCGGGTTCATATCCGGATGCAGGTTCCAGTCCGCGCGCCCCCGAGCCCGCCGATCCTGGTTGGGCTCCGGTGATGGAGTTCACCGCGGCGGACGTCTTTCAGCACTCGCCCTTCGGTGACATTCTGGACTTATTGAAGTCTCTCTCCTTGTCAGGAGACTCCGGGCCGAACTGTGTCCGGCTCGAGTGGGAAGCAGACAACCACGTAATTCATTGCCCACCCACCACACACTTCATTGCCAGGATCGATGATCTAACCAACGTGCTTGACTTCGACTCCGAAGCCATCAACGGTATGGACGATGATGCAAGAGAATTACAGGAGCCACCGCTCACCGGGCGGTGGACGACAACCTCCTCATATGATATATATATATATGGTGGACACTCCGAAGGAAACTAATGGCGATGAGGCAACGGAGGACAACCCCTCGGGAAGAAAATCAAAGAATGGGCGTCATCGGCGCCGCTCCAAGCCCCGCCATAGCAACACCAGCCCCGGAGACGAAATAATCCGGATGGCGCCGAAGAAGAATATGACCCTGACCAGCCCGCCTTCGAGCAGGACGAACAGGAAGATGAGAAGGTCAGCCTAGAAGAACAGGCGACAGACGCATACCCGGAGGAGGACAACTACATGCCCCCATCCAAAGACGAGATCAGCCTCGGTGACGACGAATTCGGCGTGCATGAGGATCCCATGGAGCAGGAGCGCTTCAAGCGTAGGCTTATAGCCACTGTGAGGAGCCTGAAGAAGAAGCAGCAGCAACTCCAAGCTGATCAAGACCTGCTCACAGATAGATGGACTGAAGTCCTGGCAGCTGAGGAATATGGAATCGAACGCCAAACGGCTGACCGGCCACCCCGTGGCCGGGATAAAACGGGATACCAGCCTGCACCCCCACGCAGATACACTACGGCTCAGGGAAACAGGCATGACCTGCAAGATATTCTGGAAAATAAAGCAGGACAGCCAAGATCGATCTACGGATCGAGGGGGGCGCCCCAGCACGCGACGATGACCATCGCGCCGGATACATCATCAATAAGTCCGGCCGGGCCGAACATAGCAACCCATACCAATCCGACCTGCGTAGCCACATAGCCCGGCACAGAGGCGCCGCACACCCCCTCTGCTTCACTGACGAAGTGATGGATCATGAGTTCCCAGAAGGATTCAAACCCGTAAACATCGAATCATACGATGGCACAACAGACCCCGCAGTATGGATCGAAGATTTCCTTCTCCACATCAACATGGCCCGCGGAGATGATCTACACGCCATCAAGTATCTCCCCCTCAAGCTCAAAGGACCAGCCCGGTACTGGTTAAACAACCTACCAGCAAATTCCATTGGCAGTTGGGAAAACCTGGAAGACGCATTCCTTGATAACTTCCAGGGCACATATGTGCGGCCACCGGACGCTGATGAGCTAAGCCACATTACTCAACAGCCCGGAGAGTCAGCTCGGAAATTCTGGACTCGGTTCCTCACTAAAAAGAACCAAATAGTCGACTGTTCGGACGCCGAAGCCCTGACGGCCTTTAAGCATAATATCCATGATGAATGGCTCGCTCGACACCTCGGCCAGGAAAAACCCAAGTCTATGGCAGCTCTCACAACCCTAATGTCAGGACCCCGACTCAATGCCACATCGATCTAGCATGTAACACCTCATATCACTTTGCGGCCTCACGCACCGTATTCCCACGGGTGTCATCTTACCTTTGCCTGGGACCGTTTGCGCCTTTTGGCACACGTATATGATAGTGTCGCTAGCATCCATATGGTAGGGAGCCCAGGCTGACATGGCTAGTCGTAAACCCAAAGTGGCATAGACTTGCAGGGACAGGCATCCATGACCCAGCATCGAACGTGTCGGTCATCAGCAAGTGAATCCGGGCTGTAGCACTGGGCTAGCAGGACTTCGGTAAACCGGGCTGTAGCGGGCTAACAGGACTCCAGTATCCATCGCGTGACATTTCCCCGAAGGGACAAACACAGGAACGAAGAAGGACACATGCCGGCCAGCCTAAGTGTTCCGGAGCAGTAGCAAGCTACCAAGGCTCAGTGGAGACACTAGGAGACATTTCCCGGTAAGAGAGGCTACTAAGAATAAACAACTAGGTAGTCAGACCCCACACATACCAAGCATTTCAATCATACACACAATATGCTCGATATGTGCAAATACAACAAGGCATCACAACATGACTCTACAACACAAGTACTTTATTTAAGGGCTCAGAGAGCCATACATATCATACACACAAGTACGGGTCACACGACCCAGCATTCAAGTCATACAGACATACAAGCCAACAGCGGAAGTAACTTGTCTGAGTACAGACAACTAGTAAAATAAAAGAGGCTTGGGAAAGCCTGGCTATACTACGTGGTCCTTCACAAGCTCAGGGTCACCACCTGGGCCTCAGTCTACTCATCGATGTCAACGTCTACGAAGAACCCATCAGAAGGGGTTGCAGCGTCTTCTGAAAAATGTAAATTAAAGCAACATGAGTACAAAGGTACTCAGCAAGACTTACATCAGATCCTACATACATGCACATTATCAAGAAGGGTTGGTGGGGTTATTGCAGCAAGCCAGCTTTGACTCTTGGCTAAGCTATCCTACGAGACACCAACTTGAAATGGTTTTGCGCACACGAGTCCACTACACACCAGTTCAATACACCACCGAGGATCCACCTCCGTCATCCTACGGAAGAGCCATCCTCGGCACTCACGCTTATCTTGGGATTTTTAGTAGTATCCATTTACTTGTCTATGAACTGTATAGGCAACCAAGTAGTCCTTTACCGCAGACGCGGCTATTCGAATAGATCATGTTAACCCTGCAGGGGTGTACTTCTTCATACATGTTTCCACCACTTAGCGTCTGCACACGACATGTGCTCGGCAGACTTCAAGCGAAAGCCGACGTGGGTGTAGACCACGACCTACCTAAACACCTAAGTCTCTAGTCCAGGTTTATCGCCTATTCAGGTTCCATCCACAGGGAGTCCGGCCGGGGTTCCACATACGGCCCCGAACGATGTGTACAGGGTTCCGTGACACCTAACGGGTGCCCGGTATTCCCGGCCACGTACCTACCGCATCACAGCCCACCCCGCGGGTCAGCGCTGCCCACGGCCTCCAGTAAACTACAAGCACCAGAAACTACTTGCAACTCCTGGACAGAGGACTAGAGTGAATAAGAAGTCGAGCGGGGTCATATTTCAGGGCCCAATGCATGGTAGTAGCTGTATCTTAAATCACACATACAGATATCAGTGCTTAAGGCCGGCTTCAATGAAACAACCCACCATGTACTCCTACATGGCCTTTCATCAATACCTTTACCAAATCATGTTCACCACATCACTCTCATTACCGGCATGATCATTTCACTCTAGCCCATCACCCAGATGAACCAGACCAGACACGAGTCTAAGCATAGCAGGCATAGCAAGGTAGGAACAACACATACATATGGCTCAATCAACTCCTACACATGCTAGTGTGTTTCATCTAGTTACTGTGGCAATGACAGGTCATGCAGAGGAAATGGGCTTCAACTACCGTAGCACACAGCAGTTTGAAGCACGTTGTCTTAATGCAGTAAAAGAGAGCAGAAGCGAGAACATGGGATTGTATCGATATGATCAAATGGTTGGTTGCTTGCCTGATGGGTCGATGCACTGATATTGTTCTTCGCTAGGGTAATCGTGGTACTCCTCGGAGGCAGAACCTGCCGCAAAGAGCACCGATACACAACATCACCAAACAATATGCAACAATATGATGCATGCATGAGACATGGCAAACATGAGTGTATTGGGCTAATGCAACTAAAACCAGATGGGTTTGAACCATTTTGAATCAAAGATTCAAGTTTCAAACTCATACATGGCCCTTATAAGTGCTTTATCTAGTTCTGCTCTAAACATCAGGTTAGCTTGCTTAAACATGCATGAAACCAGTACAGATGGATAGATTGGATTTTTCTGATCATTTTTCATATATAAAACTTTGCATTTGGAGTTACAGATTAATTTCTATGATTTTTTAAAGTTTGGGGGATTTTCTGGAATTTCCTGTGTAATAATAATTCCAGTAAATAAATTACTGCGTCAGCATTACGTCAGGATGACGTCAGCGGTCAATGGAACAGTCCAGGTCAACCCTGACTAGTGGGTCCCGTGTGTCAGTGTAATTAGTTTAACTAAATATCAATTAAAACTAATCCTGATTAGTTAACAGGGCTGGGCCCCACCTGTCATTGACCCAGGGGGGTCAAACTGGGCCCACCCATGGTCAAACGAGGGGTCAGCGGGGTCAACTCACCGGCGTTTAGCCGCCGGCGAGGCCGAACGCGGCGGCGAGAGTGCTTTTGTGTGTTCCGGCGACTAAATGAGCGGCGGAGGGCATCTACGGGTAGCTGGGAGCAAGCCGCAGCTCTTGGTGGTGGTGGTTGAGCTCAGGGTGGCCGGAAACGTCGCTGGCGACGACTTTGGCGGTCGCCGGAGTTCGGGTGAGGTCGAACTCGATGCTAGGGGGCACGACGAGGCGCGTGGAGTGGTGCTACGGGTTCCTGCGGTTGCGGTGAGAGCGATGGACACGGTGGTGTGGCCGGTGGTTGGCCGGAGACACGTCGGCGACGAGCTCGGCGGCGGTGCGTGCGGTGAAGCTTCGTGTGCTCGCTGTGGTGCACGAGAACGAGAGAGGAAAGGGGGGAGAGGTAGCTAGGCTCACGGCGATCTCGAGGAACCAGACGGCGCGGTCGGGGATGAGCTGGTGCGGCGGCAACGGCGAAGGGGATCTCCGGTGACGGCGGAGTCGGCGAGGTCGGTGCGGTGGCTTCGGGGCACGCGAGCGCTCTGGGCTCGACTAGCTCGAAGGAGAGGAGGGCGGCGGAGCTCCTGGACATGGTGGTGCGGCACGGGGATGACGGAGAGCGCGACTACGTCGACGGTGCGGCTGCGGTGGTGTCGGCGATGGTACAGGAGAGCGAGGGAGAGGAGCTGGGGGTGAATGGGTGTGTCCACGGGGTGCGGGGCTCGACGTGGAGCTCATCCAGGCCAGCAGCGAGGCGACGGGGTGAAGCAGGGCGGTGGGCAGCTGCATGGCGGGCGCTGGCGTCGCCGTCGAGCACCTGCCTGCCTGCCTGGCGAAGGCAAGCAGCTCGCTGGAGCGGCTGCTGGGCTGGGCCGGCAGGTGGGCTTGCCAGGCGGGCTGCCAGGTTAGTTCACTCACTCTCTCTCTTATTTATCTTTTTAATTATTCTGTAACTTTGTGGACTTACTAAAAATACCTAAACATCTCCAAAATTTCCCAAACTGTTCATGGCCACTAACTGGAATATATACAGCATGGAACATTTTAGTTTGGGATTATTTGAGCATTTATAATAATTTATATAATTTAAATGCCCAAACTCAAATACTTATGATTTAATTCAAAAACCTTAGGATGACCTAGAAAATTGAGCACCACTTTTGGCAGAGGTTCTGAACCAAGACAAAAATGATGGACATTTTAGAAGGGCATTTCAGGTTCATTGAAAATATTTTTAGTAAACCCTAGTTGGTTTCAGAGGGGGCTGGGGGTTCTGTCATCCCCATTTCAAGTTTCTGTTGAGAAAAATAGACATGATGCAACACTCTAATGCATGAGCTAGCTAGGGTGTGACACCTAATGACCCGTTTTTGTGCGGGTGAAGATAGCTGGTTGGCTCGCAACGGCACCACGCCACATTCCGGCGCTTCGGACGGCCGCGATGCTAACGACAAGCCACGGCGCAACAGACATAAGAGATGGAACAACGGCGACAGCACTGAAGACACGGAAGTCAACACCGGATTCAGCGGATCTAAGTCCGGACAGCGGAAAAAGCCGTTCAAAAGAAATAATCAGGGACCGTCCAGTCTGGACCGCATACTAGAGCGCTCATGCCAAATTCATGGCACACCGGACAAACTAGCCAACCACATCAATGGAGACCGCTGGGTGTTCAAACAGGCCGGTAAGATAAACACCGAAAACAAGGACAAGGGGCTGCACAGCGACGATGACGATGTGCCCCGGCGTCCGAATACGGGGGGACAAAAGAAATTCCCCCCCCCCAGGTGAACACGGTCAATATGATCTACGCCACTCACATCCCCAAACGAGAACGGAAGCGAGCACTACGGGACGTCTATGCGATGGAGCCAGTCGCCCCCAAATTCAACCCATGGTCAGCCTGTCCGATCACCTTTGATCGTAGGAATCATCCCACTAGCATCCATCATGGCGGCTCAGCTGCACTGGTCCTAGACCCAATCATCGACGGATTCCACCTCACGCGCGTCCTCATGGACGGCGGTAGTAGCCTGAACCTGCTTTATCAGGACACAATGCGCAAGATGGGCATTGATCCTTCAAGGATCAAGCCCACAAAAACTACCTTTAAACGTGTAATTCCCAGAGTAGAGGCCCGCTGTACGGGCTCTATAACGTTGGAAGTGGTCTTCGGATCCCCGGATAACTTTTGGAGCGAAGAGTTAATCTTTGATATCGTACCTTTCCATAGTGGTTACCACACACTGCTTGGACGAACCGCATTCGCTAGATTCAATGCGGTACCGCATTATGGATACCTCAAGCTCAAGATGCCAGGACTGCGCGGGGTCATCACTCTCAATGGAAATATGGACCGCTCCCTTCGAACAGAAGAGCATACGGCAGCCCTCGCGGTAGAAGTACAATGCGGCCTACTCCGACACACCAATCCGGCGACAACTTCGAGCACTGTCAAGCGAGTCCAGAGCACCCCGCAACAGGATCATCAGGAACACCAAGATCGTGATTAGCAGTCCGGTCTCCGCTCAAGCCCCTCCAAAGCAGCATTCATGCCATGTGTACACAATTACGCACTCAAGATACCATGGGCATAGGCGGAGGCGCATCAACGACTCAGTCAACAATGCGTGTAACCGCAAAATACCTTCATACTCTTTCCCTTTTACCTTCCAGGACACCGCGCTAGTGCAGCATCCTCAGAAGAGACGAATTGCTGGACTCATAGGGGAGATACATCCAAGGAGGCAACGGACGTGCAGAACAGAAGAAAACCCAGGTGGAATCTATTTGCGATCATTATACCTGCTTTATCTACCTGTACACAGCCTACCCCTAGATAGGACATGTCAAATAGTCCTATTTATCTCAGCTTAATGCATCCGTTGTAAACATACGCTTAAACGTATTTTTCGTCAATGGGAGATTATATATAGCGTCAGCTTATTATTCTTATTGGAGCATTTTCCTCCTATAAATGTTTATTTGATTTTGCATCCGTACACCTTGGTACGGTCAGTTTGCCAGGGGCTTCTCATGGCGCCCCGTAATATGGCAAATGAAAGTCCGAACACTTTCAATGGTGCGGCACCCCAAACTTATAACACTATATGCATCAGCTCCGAATCATGTCTTGGGTCTACAGTTGGGATAGCCCGGCTCCCTCGTTTTGGTGCCTTACGTTCCATTATATCGGCTAAGGTAGCGCAGGGAGAACTAATGCGCTTGTGTCCCGGTTCTTCCGGACGAGCACCTCAGTAGAGAAAGCCGAAAACTGACCGACATGATGTGGCGAGAGCCGGTCGCTGTTCGAGAGGTACTAAAATCCTTAAAGATTTTCCGCTTTAGGCGACAAATCGGCTTTGTCCGATCTAGGCGTATATAGCACCCCAATTCGGCTTTCAGGATTCTAGGGTCTTCGCTGAAATTTAAAATTGTAGACTTCTATGGCTTAGTGAAAGTTATAAAGCCGCATAGTCCGATTGCCTCGTTCGCTGCGCTGGACACTTCCTTAAGGGCCCAAACATTTGGATAAAGAGTGTCCGGGTTTTCCACGAACACCCTAGTGCTAGTCACGCGGGGGCGGAAGCCGACGACTGGCCTACTTTCAGGATTTTATAAACAACCGCACAGAAGGTAATATTTTAAATAACAAAACTGCTACATAGCGCAAGTAACTTCGTCCTTAAAATACAAACATGACAGAAGTGAATTCATTCAAAAATGGTGTCCTTGGTACATTCATCAGCCACGAGATGAGCACCCTTCATAACGCCATCACAGTATAGCTCGGGATGGCCATGCGCCTTGCCCTCCGGTGGCCCGTCCTTGACCAGCTCCTCCGCATCCAGCTTGCCCCAATGCACCTTCATGCGGGCAAAGGCCCGGCGGGCACCCTCGATGCACACGGATCACTTGATCACCTCAAGCCGCGGGCAGGCATCCACCATCCGCTTGATCAGACCGAAGTAGCTACTGGGCATGAGCTCACCAGGCCAGATCCGGACTATAAAACCTTTCATAGCCAGTTCGGCCGCCCTGTGGAGTTCGACCAACTGCTTCAGTTGGTCACTCAGAGGCATCGGGTGTTCGGCCCCAGCATACTGGGACCAGAACAGCTTCTCCATTGAGTTCCCCTCCTGGGCACGGTAGAACTCTGCAGCGTCTGATATACTGCATGGCAGATCTGCGAATGCCCCTGGAGAGCTCCGAATTCGAGTAAGTAATAGAAACGCCTCCTCCACATGTTTGCTTTGCATAAAGAACTTCTTACACGCTGCTATCTTCTTGGCCTCCTGGATCTCCTGCCGTGCTTTCTCGGCTTCGGCCTTGGCGTCTTTTAAATTAGTAAGGGCCTTCGCAAGCTCGGCCTCTTTCACCTTCAGATCATGCTCCACGGACTCACATTTCTTGCCGAGGTCCTGGAGCTCTTGCTGTACCTCACCTACCCTAGCACTTTGCTTTTCGTGGTTCTTACACTCCGAGGCCGCCTTGTCTTCGGCCTCGGATAGCGCCTTCTTCAGGGACGCCACTTCGGAGGTGGCCCCTGTTACACGGTCACGACACTTAGGTGTTAGACCCACCAATTCTGCCTATCCTTAAATATATAAGAGCGGGAATTACTTACCCTTGTTCCCTTCGAGCTGCCTCTTCACGAGGTCGAGCTCTCCCTGCGCTTGCTCCAGGTCCCGCTTCAGTTCGGCAACCTCGGCAGTACGGGCAGCAGCAGCAAGCAGCACAGCCTGCTTATTCACAATAATACTTATGATTAGACTCCCGCGGATTATAATTGACCCTCTGCTCGGCTTTTCTTTTCGAACACCAAACAGAGTATCAGGGGCTACTACCTATTGGGTGGTAATTTTGCACATATTTATTACTTACCTCGAAGCCTGTTAGGAGGCTCGTGCAAGCTTCGGTTAGTCCGCTCTTGGTGGACGAAACCTTCGGAATCACCGTACTCATAAGAGTACGATGCCCTTCATCCAGGGAAGCGCCGCGAAGCGCTTCCAGCAGGCCTTCCGGTGCCTCACGCGCAGCGGAAGTCCGCGGCACAGACGGCTCGCCCTCCTTAGCGAGGGGTCGCCCGCCTGAGTCCGGAACCATCGAAGGTTCCGGAATTGTGTTCGACTGAGAGCTTGGCTGGCCAAGGCTCTCATCGACATGATCCGCGGGGATCTTGAACCCCGCATGTCCGACGTCTGGGACCCCGCCTCGGGGCGTCTCCAGAGTCACCTCCCCCCGCTCTGGGAGCCTGCGGGACAACACCTCTGTGTCATTTGCGTGTTGGGGAGTAGTGGCTGTCGGAAGCGAATTGATCTCCGAATCACTCAGGGACCCGGAGGAAGACACTTCGGGGAGGTCCCTGGCCGGACTGCACATATGTCCGGCATTATAAAATGCAAAAACTATGAAGTGAAATCATGATAGAGTGCGGATACTTACGATCGCACTAGGGGCTTCCCCCTGGGCAGCCACCCCTCCTCGCTATGAGCGGCCATGGCGGAATAGTCCGGAAGGGGCAACTTCCCCTTCTTGGACGCCCCAGCCTCCCCCTCCAGGGCGGCTTTTCTTTTCTTCCCCTCCCCAGTGCGGGGAGGTGGAATTTCTTCTTGATTCCCCCCGCCTCCATGGGAGGAATCTGACTTGTCGTCATCCGACGACAGGGGTATGACGACCTTGCGCCGGGGGCCTTTTCCGGCCCCCTGGTCCGCCTCGCCAGACCCCTCATCCTTTTCGGATGGGGCGTCTTCTTCTTCTTCCTCCTCCCCTTCGTGGGAGGAGTCCGCCTCATCGTCTTCGGACAAGGCTTCCGGCACAACCTTACGCCGGAGCCCCTTTCAGATCCCTGGGGCCTTCTTCTCGGCCTTCTTCTCCGGCACCTTATACGGTGCCGGGACCATCATCTCCGTCAGGAGAGCATCTGCTGGGTCTTCTGGCAGCGGAGCCGGGCAGTAAACCTGCTCCGCTGTCTCCACGTAATCCTGAAGCAAATATGCACAACTATTTAAGGCACTCCCGTGAATATATCGGGAAGAACTGGGTCCGGTGTCAGTCTAAGAACTCACCGGCCTAGGAGCCCGCGCGGCATGAAGCCTGCGATCCTCTGATGACGGAGGAGGCACTTCGGAGGCCTTGAACAGCACCTTCCATGTGCCTTTGTGCATCATGTCGTAGAGCCTCTGGAGCGTCTGGTGCTCGGTTGGGACAAACTCCCACAGATTGACTGCCTGCCTCTGGCAGGGCAAGATTCGGGGAACGAGCATGACCTAGATCATGTTGACAAGCTTGATGTTCTTGTCCTTCATGCTTTTGATGCATGTTTGGAGTCCGGCCAGCTCTGTGGAATCGCCCCAGGACAGGCCCTTCTTCTCCCAGGAGGTGAGCCGCATGGGAGATCTGGATCGGAACTCGGGGGCCACTGCCCAGTTGGCGCCGCGCGGCTCGGTGATGTAGAACCACCCCGATTGCCATCCTTTTATGGTCTCGCAAAGGAGTCGTCAAGCCATGTGACGTTGGGCATTCTGCCCACCATGGCCCCTCCACACTCCGCCTGTTGGCCGCTTACCACCTTCGGCTTCACGCAGAAAGTTTGCAACCATAGCCCGTAGTAGAACATAAGCCCGCGGACGAAGGGATGGAGTGGAAATCCCAGTCCACGGACGAAGTGGGCGACGAATACGACCCTCTCGTGGGGTCTCGGGGTCGGAATGACCTGCCTGGCGTCCGGTAGATGGTGCGCTATGTCCGCGGCCAAGTATCCGCCCGCCCGAAGATTTACGATGTGCTTCTCCTTGACGGTGGAAGCCACCCACTTGCCTCCTGCTCCGGACATGTTTAGCTGTGCGGGGAAGACTTGGGCTTGGGCGCTGGAGCTCGAGGGGGCAAGAGTGGGCGAAGGAGGAAGAAGGCATGGGTGAAAATGGGGGAATCTTATCCCTTTATAGAGGCACCGGAAGCGGTGCGCCTCCCCACTTGCCCGTTGGGAATCTCTTGTTTCCCAAGCGCCACGATTAATGGCGTGGTGAGATTACCCATACCCGTATTGATGAGAATCCCGTAATAAGGGGATACGATCTCTGCTTTGACAAGACGTGTCACAGAAACCGCCTTGTAATATGCGTTGTGGCTGGTTGTGGGGAAATGGTTCGAATGATGGATCCGATCATAATAACGTGTCACGTCATCAGAAAAAGTTGTCAGCAAATTGCATTGGTGAAACATCATTTTCTCTATGGTGGTATGCGAAGATCATTTTTTCATATCCGGACACAATTTGAGTGTTTGATAATTGCTTTGGCGTATTCGGAGAAGGAACCCTCCTTGCAATGCCGAAGACAATATTGCGCGCCGGACTCATCGTCATTGAAGCCTGGTTCAGGGGCTACTGAGGGAGTCCTGGATTAGGGGTATCCGGACAGCCGGACTGTGTACAACGTCCGTACTATTGAAGCGTGAAGATACAAGACTCAAGACTTCAGCCCGTGTCCGGATGGGACTTTCCTTGGCGTGGATGGCAAGCTTGGCGATCCGGATATTATATTTCCTTCCTTGTAACCGACTCCATGTAAACCCTAGCCCTCTCCGGTGTCTATATAAACCGGAGAGGTTGGTCCTTAGAAGGCCCATCACAATTACAATCATACCATCATAGGCTAGCTCCTAGGGTTTAGCCTCTACGATCTCGTGGTAGATCTACTCTTGTACTACCCATATCATCAATATTAATCAAGCCAGAAGTAGGGTTTTACCTCCATCGAGAGGGCCTGAACCTGGGTAAACATCTGTGTCCCTCACTTTTTGTTACCATCAGCCTTGACGCACAGATCGGGACCCCCCTACCCGAGATCTGCCGGTTTTGACACCGACACCGCCCACCTTGGACGCTTATGGGTCCGGATAGTGAGGGTGGTGACACCAAGAACCACTGGAGGAGGTGCTCGGGGAGGGGGAGTGCGGCTCTTTGCGTCACTGCTGCACAACTTAAATAGCCTTGACGAGTCCCAGGCGAATGAGCGGCCAACCCGCTTCAATGTGGTGCAACAGCAGGCATTGGTTCCTCGGGAACGCGGCGCAGTGAAGCAGCAACTGTCGAGAGGTCGTCCGGTCAGCGCTGCCCTCCATCCTGTCACATCACATGGAATTAATGCTGATCACTCTGTGCTTTGGGGCGGCATGAATGCAGCGCGATAAGCGGTGTGTGCATCAAGAGAAAAGCCCAGGAGGGGTGGGTGGGGGTTTCGGGTAGGCTAGGTGGCCAGAAGAGGGCTTGGGAGCAGTCTGGACTCACGCAAAGCCCCCACCCCACGTTTGTCTCCGGTTTGCGAGAACAAACACGTTCGGACCATGCCATGGACTAATACAGGACTGCATTGGATGGCTTCCGTGGTGCGGACAGCGCTGTCCCGAGGAAGCTGGAGGTTTGCGGGTCCGCGTTGGAGATGCCCTTAGTAGACGCAATCGATTCGCTAAGGATGGTAATATATCTATGAATAGAAGCATAAATTAAATTGGTCATGTTTTAGTTTGTTACTAAGTTGATTATGATTCAACTTGTGCTTGACAAATCAAATGCTTTCAAACTTCCAACCATGACAAAATGATGGAAAGTTTGACGCATTTAGAGCATCTCCATCGGATTTGGCAAATCCGGCGCCTCAAGCACCTGCGGATGTGTCGGAGCGTGTATGCGGATACTGACACGTAATACCTCAAATTTCCCATAGAAAAAACGGACACCTCAATTAGCATACCTCAAATCCATACAAAGTCATGCAACTATGTAAATGATGTAACACACACCATCCGGCTACTACATCAGGACAATGCCATTGGACTACCAAACTTTGACATTTTCTATCTACATACTAGCTATGGAGAACGGCCGCCCCTCCCCTTCCTTGTGCCCTTGTCGTCCATCTCGCGGAAGTAGCGGTCCAAAACACTGTATGGATCAAGCCGGATCTACTCTTCGTCGGAGTTGTCTGACCCATCGCTCCGCTCCTTCTCCTCCTAGGGGGTAGTTCAGACATGGTACGAACAAACCGATTCTCCTCTCAAGCGAGGGAGCGCGTGTTCCTTCACTGACGCTTATTTAAGATGTGGTCGCGGGTGGCTACCTCCTCTACGGTAGCTCGCGTCGCTGCCTTGTCGATAGTGAGATGGGCCTCGGCCACCATAATCCTCTCCTTCCCATGGGAAGCACACTGGTCCCACTAGCACATGCTCTGGTAGACCGGTGGTGGGAAAAGGAAGATTGGAAGGCTCCTGGGAGGGTCGCGATGATCCAGCCTCAGAGGATCCGAGCGCTTGATGCATGGACGCAATGGACCCACGCTGGACAGATCCCATCATCGGTCGGGCGTAGTCCTCCTCAGACCGGCAGAGTGCAACACGAACGGCCATTGCCTCCTCCAAACCACATGGGACAACACCCTAGTCGATGGATCCGGACTTGTCAGATTCAGATCCACTACCCTCCATGATGGGGAAGACTGGAGATGGTCGAACAGGAGTTTGGGGCGGAGTGGAGTGGCTAAGATTTGGTCCGGGGAGCAGATGAGGACGAATATATATGGGACCAGGTGGGCCAACATGGGCCGGGACCAACGTGGCGAACGTGCCTAGTCACGCCCAGGCCTCCCCATATCTGCCCCATATTTGTGCTGGATATGAGGCGTGCTGGTCAGCCCAGGCGTTTGAGGCTGATTTAAGGTTTCTGTCTGGATTGGCTCTTTTAACCGGTATGTGACTGGGTCATCTGCCCAACGGATGAGGAGGATTTGAAGCTCCCGGCTATAGATTATGTTAGTTGATGGATCATCCATGCAACTTCAATTTACTTTGTAGTCGTCACTGGTCAAATTACTTGGTTATTTCATTAAGTTTCAACATGGAATCCAACATATACTTATATATGAAGACGGCTAATCTAGACTGCCTCATGTTCTTACACAATGTTACATGAGGTATGTAGACATTGTGTGATATGCCTACGTCATTGATATGTCTCCATCGTATCATTTGATTGTTTCATGCCAATATTATACAACTTTCACATATTTTTGGCAACTTTTTATACGATTTATTGGACTAACCTATTGATCCAGTGCCCGGCGCCAATTCTTGTTTGTTGCATGTTTTTTTGTTTCACAGAAAATCCATATCAAACAAAGTCCAAACAAGATAAAAATTTACAAAGAATTATTTTGGAATATTTATGATTTTTGGGAGGTGGAATCAACACAAACGGGGCCCACAGTGACCACAACCCGCCAGGCACCCCCTGGCACGCCCTGCTATCTTGTGCCCTCCTCGAAGGTCGGTTGGGGCCCTTCTTCTGGTGCAAGAAAGATAATTTATGGAAAAAAATCATGTAAAAATTTCAGCGCAATCGGAGTTATGGATCTTCGGGAATTTAAGAAACCGTGAAGGCCAGATTTGGGGAACGCGAAACAGAAGAGAACAGAGAGGGAGATCCAATCTCGGAGGGGCTCCTGCCCCTCCACCACCATGGAGTCCATGGACCAGAGGGGGAACTCTCCCCCCATCTAGGGGAGGCCAAGGAAGAAGAAGAAGAAGAAGGGGGGCTCTCTCCCCCTCCCTCCCGATGGCGCCGGAGTGCCGCCGGGGCAAGGATCATGATGGTGATCTACATCAACAACCTTGCTACCGTCAACACCAACTTTCTCCCCCTCTAGGAAGCAGTATAACACCCCATCTTCCTGCTGTAATCTCTACTTAAACATGGTGCTCAACTCCGTATATTATTTCCCAATGATATGTGGCTATCCTATGATGTTTGAGTAGATCCGTTTTGTCCTATGGGTTAATCATGATCTTGGTTGGTATGATTGCATATTTTATTTATGGTGCTATCCTACAGTGCCCTCCATCTCGCGCAAACATGAGGGGTCCCTGCTGTAGAGTTTTGCAATACGTTCATGATTTGCTTATGGTGGGTTGCAAGAGTGAGAGAAGCTTAAACCCGAGTAGGTGGGTTGTTGCGTATGGGATAAAGAGGACTTGATACTTAATGCCATGGTTGGGTTTCACGAACTTAATGATATTTAGTAGTCGTGAATGCTTGCTAGGGGTCCAATCATAAGTGCATATGATCCAAGTAGAGAAAGTATGTTTGCTCATGCCTCTCCCTCATATAAAATTGCAAGAATGATTACCGATATTTGTTACCGATTTCTTAGGGACAAATGACTTTCTTGTTGACAAAAGCTATCCACTTTTATCACCTTGCAATTTATTCATAATTTTATTCCCGTAAAGTACTTGTAGTTTTAATCTTGCAAAATAGTTTTGTTCTCGTTCTAGGTAAAGCAAACGTTAAGTGTGTGTAGAGTTGTATCGGTGGTCGACAGAACTTGAGGGAATATTTGTTCTACCTTTAGCTCATCGTTGGGTTCGATACTGTTATTTATCGAAGAAGGCTACAAACGATCCCCTATACTTGTGGGTTATCTAGACCTTTTTCTGGTGCCGTTGCCGGCAGCAATAGCGTGGGGTGAATATTCTCATGTGTTCTTGTTTGCTTTATCTCTAAGTAATTTTTATTTTGTGCTCTTGTTTTCTATCTTTAGTTATGGGTAGGAAATGTAAAATACCAAAAAAATTAGTTGTACCTGCTAAACCAATGGTTGAAGAACCACCCAAAATCTAGCATACTACTGAAGCTTTCTATTTGGATCATCTTAGATCCATTTGTGGTCGTGCTGAAATCCCAACTAACTTAGTTGAGGGCAAATCATTAGATGAGCATGCTCATTTTTTGGGACACCGCTTATCTCAAAAAGGGAAACTTTTGTGGCATAATATTAATAGTTTGTATTGCTATGCTTTGAATTTATGTGAAATACATCATTTGACTTGTTGTTCTGAAGGCCCTAAAAACACCTTCCTTTCCAATGTGAGTTGAAGGATAATGGAATCATATCTTCTTATGCCAAGGGTGTTTATAATTACTTTGATATAGAACAAATTGAAGAATTTGTTGCTTTTAAGGGTGCTTATGTAGTTGCTTCTTTGATTGAAAAGTACGATGCTACTCTTTACAAATCTGAATTTTTTTCCATAATTAAATAATTCTATGAAAATTATTCTTCTAATGCTTATATTAAACCATATATTGAGGACTTCTCCACTGTCCAAGAAGTACTAACATTTTGCAGGAGTCTATGGATGAAGAAATTGATGAAACTCTGAGCTCATTGGATGAAAGAGATGATGAGGAGAGCGAAGAACAAAAGGAGGAAGAGTGGATTAGCTACCCGTCCACACCTTCTAATGAGAGTAACTCTTCAACTCATACATTGTTTAATGTCGCTTCGTTCTTACCAAAGGATGAATGCTATGATGATTGCTATGATCCGGTTGATTCATTTAAAATATCCCTTCTTGATGAGCTTGATGCTTGCTATGTTTGTGGCCATGATACCAATAGGAATTATGCTATTGGAGATGAACTTGCTAGAGTTCCTTATGTTAAGAATGAACTTGTTTCTATTGCACAACATGATAGTCCTATTATACTTTTGAATTCTCAAAACTACACTATATCAGAGAAGTTTGCTCTTATTAAGGATTACATTGATGAGTTGCCTTTTACCGTTGTACATGATGATTTTGATGAGTATAATATGCATGTGTTTGATGCTCCTACTTGCAATTATTATTAGAGAGGAGCTATATCTCCACCTCTTTATGTTTCCAACACCATAAATTTGCAAGAAACTGCTTATGCTATGTATTGGCCTTTACTTGATGTGCATGAATTGTTCTTGTATGACATGCCAATGCATAGGAAGAGAGTTAGACTTCGTCATTGCATGATATATGTTTCTTTGTGCTCACTAATATATGGCAAATCATTGCTAATTAAAATTGTCTTTGATATACCTTGGGATCCGGGTGGATCCATTACATGAGCACTTCATGCCTAGCTTGATGGCTATAAAGAAAGCGCTGCTAGGGAGACAAACCAGAAGTTTTAGAGAGTCATTTATTTCTGTTGAGTGCTTTTATAAAGTTTAAAAACAAAAAAATATAGAGGGGAACTTAAAACTTCACAAAAAGGAAAGTGAAAGTGAGAGAGATGAGCATTGTTGAAGTGGGGGAACTCCTTGAACTTTGTTCATGCCCATGGAAACTTTGTGAATCTCAATTACAAAAAGTTTTCAACAAAAATAATTATCCCCTTGTATAAATCCTTTGTATAGTAAAATTATTGTGCCAAGGTTTGCGTTTAGGATGATTAGATTGCTTGTTTCTATGTGCGGTGCAGAAACAGAAACTTTGGCTGTAGTGCGTGAATTTACATTTTTTTACTGGAACGTCAAAAGGTTCTGAAACTTTTTGCACAGTCTTTCTATACAAATTGTTTATTTCTTCTTAATTTTTCAGAATTTTTGGAGTTACAGAAGTATGGTAGTGTTCAGATTACTACAGAATGTCCTGTTTAAGACATATTTTGTTTTTGATGCATTGTTTTGCTTGTTTTGATGAAACTATCGATTCTATCGGTGGTATAAGCCATGGAAAAGTTATATTACATTATCTACAATGCAAAAACAAAATATGAATTGGTTTGCAACAGTACTTAGAGTAGTGATTTGCTTTATTATACCAATGGATCTTACTGAGCTTTCTGTTGAGTTTTGTGTGGATGAAGTGATCAAAGATCGAGGAGGTCTCGATATGAGGAGAAGGAGGAGAGGCAAGAGCTCAAGCTTGGGGATTCCCAAGGCACCCCAAGTAAATATTCCAGGAGACTCAAGCATCTAAGCTTGGGGATGACCTAGAAGGCATCCCATCTTTGTTCAACAAGTATCGGTATGTTTTCGTCTTCATTTCGTTCACATGATATGCGTAAATCTTGTAGCGTCTTTTGCATTTAGTTTTCTCTTTTCTTTCATGCACCATGCTGGTATGAGAGAGTCCATGGTTGATTTATAGAATGCTCATTGCACTTCACTTATATCTTTTGAGTATGGCTTCATAAAATGCTTCATGTGCTTCACTTGTATCATTTGAAGTTCGGATTACCCGTTTCTCTTCACATAAAAAACCGTTATTTGAAGAATGCTCTTTTGCTTCACTTATATTTGTTACAACATGGTATTTTATAGAAAGAATTAAACTCTCATGCTTCACTTATATCTATTTAGAAAGTCAACAGGAATTGGTCATTATGGTTAGTCATAAAATCCTACATAAAACTTATGGATCACTGAATATGATATGTTTGATTCCTTGCAATAGTTTTGCGATATAGAGATGGAATATGTGGGAGGTACTAGTAAATGGTTGTGGTTAGTAAGAATATTGGTGTTAAGGTTTGTGATTCCCAAAGCATCCACGTATATTCTCTCGTTATACTATGAAGTTGGAGCATGATTTATTATTGATTGTCTTCCTTATGAGTGGCGGTCGGGGACGAGAGATGGTATTTTCCTACCAATCTATCCCCCTAGGGGCCTGCGTTGTAGTACTTTGCTTCAAGGGCAAATAAACTTTTGCAATATGTATATGAGTTCCTTATGACTAATGTGAGTCCATGGATTATATGCACTCTTACCTTTCGCAATTTGCTAGCCTCTACGGTACCGTGCATTGCCTTTCTCACCTCGAGATGTGGTGCAAACTTCATAGGTGGATCCAAACCCCGTGATATGATATGCTCTATCACACATAAGCCTTATTATATCTTCCTCAAAACAACCACCATACCTACCTATTATGGCATTTCCATAGCCATTCTGAGATATATTGCCATGCAACTTCCACCGCCTCCGTTTTGATGACTTGAGTATTCATTTTCATATTACTTTGCATGACCATAAGATAGCTAGCATGATATTTCCATGGCTTGTCGTTTTTTGATATCGTAGTTATGCTAGATCATTGCACATCCTAGTACACTGCTAGAGGCATTCATATAGATTCATATTTTGTTCTAGGTATCAAGTTGTAATTTTTATTTATTTTGAGTTATAAGTAAATAGAAGTGTGATGATCATCATTATCCATTACTAGAGCATGTCCCAGTGAGGAAAGGATGGTGGAGACTATGATTCCCCCACAAGTCAGGATGAGTCTCAGGACAACGAGAGAAAAAAAAGAAAAAAAAGAGAAGGGGCATTGTTACTATCTTTTACCACACTTGTGCTTCAAAGTAGCACCATGTTTTTCATATAGAGAGTCTCCTATTTAGTCACTTTCATATACTAGTGGGAATTATTCATTATAGAACTTGGCTTGTATATTCCGAGGATGGGCTTCCTAAAATGCCCGAGGTCTTCATGAGCAAGCAAGTTGGATGCACACCCACTTAGGTTTCATATTGAGATTTCATACACTTATAGCTCTTAGTGCATCCGTTGCATGGCAATTCCTACTTCTCACATTGATATCAATTGATGGGCATCTCCGTAGCCCGTTGTTTAGCCGCGTCGATGTGAGACTTTCTTACTTTTATGTCTTCTCTATATTTACCCCTATCATCACACTATATTCCACCTATAGTGCTATATCCATGGCTTGCGCTCATGTATTGCGTGGGAGTTGAAAAAGCCGAAGCGCGTTAAAATGTATGAACCGATTGCTCGGCTTGTTATCGGGGTTGTGTATGATAAATACTTTATGTTAAGAAGATAGAGCATGACAAGACTATATGATTTTGTAGGGATAGGTTTCTTTAGCATTGATATTTTGGAAGACATGATTGTTTGTTGGGATGCCTGAGTATTGATGTCTTTATATCAAATTATAGACTATTGCTTTGAATCACTTATGCCTTAATATTCATGCCATGACTAGACATATGATCAATTTCATGTTAGGTAGCAATCCACATAAAAATTATCTTTTTTATCATTTACCTACTCGAGGACGAGAAGGAATTAAGCTTGGGGATGCTGATACGTCTCCATCGTATCTATAATTTTTGATTGTTTCATGCCAATATTATACAACTTTCACATATTTTGGCAACTTTTTATATGATTTCCTGGACTACCTATTGATCTAGTGCCCAGTGCTAGTTCCTGTTTGTTGCATGTTTTTGTTTCGCATAAAATGCATATCAAACGAAGTCCAAACACGATAAAAATTAATAGAGAATTCTTTTGGAATATTTATGATTTTTGGGAGGTGGAATCAACGCAAACGGGGCCCCACAGTGACCAGAACCCACCAGGGCGCGCCGGGCACCCCTGGCGCACCCAAGTATCTTGTGGCCTCCTCGAAGGTCGGTTGGGGCCCTTCTTCTGGCGCAAGAAAGATAATTTATGGAAAATAATCGTGTAAAAATTTCAGCGCAATCGGAGTTACGGATCTCCAGGAATTTAAGAAACACTAAAGGGCCAGATCTGGGGAACGCGAAACAGAAGAGAACAGAGAGGGAGATCCAATCTCAGAGGGGCTCCCGCCCCTCCACCGCCATGGTGGCCATGGACCAGAGGGGTGACTCTCCTCTCATCTAGGGGGGAGGCCAAGGAAGAAGAAGGAGGAGGGGGCTCTCTCCCCCTCTCCTGGTGGCGCTGGAGTGCCCCTGGGGCAAGGATTGTGACGTCGATCTACATCAAAAACCTAGCTACCGTCAACACAAACTTTCCACCCTCTATGCAGCAGCATAACACCCCTTCTGCCTGCTGTAATCTCTACTTAAACATGGTGCTCAACTCCGTATATTATTTCCCATTGATATGTGGCTATCCTATGATGTTTGAGTAGATCCGTTTTTTCCAATGGGTTAATCGTGATCTTGGTTGGTATGATTGTATATTTTATTTATGGTGCTGTCCTACGGTGTCCTCTGTCTCGTGCAAACGTGAGGGGTCCCTGTTGTAGGGTGTTGCAATACGTTCGTGATTCGCTTATGGTGGGCTGCGAGAGTGACAAAAGCTTAAACCCGAGTAGGTCGGTTGTTGCGTATGGGATAAAGAGGACTTGATACTTAATGATACGGTTGGGTTTCATGACCTTAATGATCCTTAGTAGTTGCAGATGCTTGCTAGGGGTCCAATCGCAAGTGCATATGATCCAAGTAGAGAAAGTATGTTAGCTCATGCCTCTCCCTCATATAAAATTGCAAGAATGATTACCGGTACTTGTTACCGATTGCCTAGGGACAAATGACTTTCTTGTTGACAAAAGCTATCCACTTTTATTACCTTGCAATTTATTCATAGTTTTATTCCCGCAAAGTACTCATAGTTTTAATCTTGCAAAATAGTTTTATTCTCGTTCTAGATAAAGCAAACGTTAAGTGTGCGTAGAGTTGTATCGATGGTCGATAGAACTTGAGGGAATATTTGTTCTAGATTTAGCTCCTCGTTGGGTTCGATACTCTTATTTATCGAAGAAGGCTACAAACAATCCCCTATATTTGTGGGTTATCAGTCATATCTACAATTTTTTATTGTTTCATGCCAATATTCTACAATTTTCACATACTTTTGGCAACAATTTATAAGATTTTCTTGGACTAACACCTTGATCTAATGCCCAATGCCAGTTCCTACTTGTTGCATGTTTTTTGTTTTACCGAAATTCCATATCAAATGAAGTTCAAACGCGATAAATTTACAAAGATTTTTTTTGGAATATATGTGATTTGGAGGGAAAAGAATCAATGGGAGACGATGCTTGTGGGAGCCATGAGCTCAAAGGAGCCACCCTACCCCCCAGGGTGCGCCATGTGAGCTCGTGACACCTTTGTAAATTGGTTTAGGCCCTTCTTTCACTGCAGGAAAGCTAATATCTGGAAAGAAAATCTTTCTAAAATTCTAGACCAATCGGAGTTACGGATCTCTGGGAATATGAGAAATAGTGAAAGGCCAAAAATTAGGATCGTGAAATAGAAGAGAAATAGAGAGAGAGAGAGAGAGAGAGAGAGAGAGAGAATCTCGGAGGGGATCTGATGTGATCCCTCGTAATATAAATACCGAGGTCGTCGATGTTGCACCTGAATTCAGTGTTGTCCAAAAATACGCTACATATACACCGCATTATGTACGACCAAGTTACAAACGTGCATGCACGCACACATATGTTGGAGGGCTCGGTTTGCATGGTATTGATGCACGTCAAGAATCCATATTTTTAGGAGATGCTCAAGGGGATAAGGCAAGTGACTTTCTGTTTAATTATTTGTTAGTTGCGGCTGGAGATAAATCAAGTCCGTTCAAATACAAACAAGAGCACCCTGGAACCATGTGCTATCCGGATGGAGGAGATGGATGTAGAATTAAAATAGAGATGTCCTTCTTCCTATTTTTACCAAAGAAAGAGAAGCTTTCTTGTCATGGCAGGAGGCTGCTACGTGAGTCATTCTCGTTAAAGGACATGGGCTGTGGTCCACCTGCAGCAGTACTGCCTTCATTAAAATATATGCCGAGAGGTAAAAGGCGTCTTAATTAGATAAGAGTCTAGTTTGCTTTACGTACGTGAATTTTTATCTCTTGTGGGTCAAGTTAGAAGGAGCCTTACTACTAATATAAAGTGTGGCCGCGAGTCATGTAATAGTTAGGTTATTTTGAGATGAATTAGACACGTGTGTGGTTTTTTGGCCGTCGTCCTTTATCGAGTTTTGGGAAATCTTGTCAAAAGTCTCTACTAGTGTGTGAGTTCCTACGACGCGACGCGTAGGAGATTACAAGCTGAACCTATACGATTCATCCATGTTATTCCTTCACACGAGGGGTTGGCGTGTTGCTTTTGTGAGGTTTGTGAACATCTTTGTAAACCTGCATCTAGTTCTTATTGCGATGGAGTTTTGTGCCGTGAAAGATCGGGCCAACAACGGATCGACCCTCGTCTCGAGGTTCGCTCCACATCAAGTGGTATCAAAGACCGGCGTTTCTCACGGCACTTCGGAGGAGACGGCCGGCGCGCCGTCATCAAGGAGCTATTGGAAGCTATCTAGCGACTTTTTTTTGGAGGAGAAAGGCTATGGCGCTGAATTTTTCCACGCCTATTGTAAAGTGGGAGAGAAAGTTTGTGCCACGACAATCGACCACGACAGTTCGATCAATGCGGTTGGCATCAACATGGTGGAGAAGCTGCAGCTACCGATGATACCACATCCACGACCATACTCACTGAGGAGGTGTTATGACAAGTTCGACATTGCGCACCAAACTACTGTACTATTTTCAGTAGGAAAATTTTCTTGTGAAGTTTTGTGCGACATAATTTCGGTACCGATGATTTCGTGTCGTATGCTACTGGGAGAGCCATGGTACAAGAAAAAGAATGTTGCACACGACTTTGTTGCCAAGACGTACACTATCGAGCGGGATACAAAATATGTTCTAATGGCCATGGAGAAGAAGCCGTTCAAGACTTGGAGGAAGGATCGATTGCTGAAGATGAAAGAGCAAGAAGAAGCAAAAAAGGAGGACAAAGCTACTGGATTGTTTTCGGCGCACGTTATGCAGGCAGCTGAAGATGTAGCTGAAGAGACTAATTTGAAACCGAGGACTTTTTCGCTTCAAGGGGGAGAGGATGATGTGATCCCTCGTAATATAAATACCGAGGTCATCGATGTTGCACCTAAATTCAGTGTTGTCCAAAAATACGCTACATATACACCAGATTATGTACGGCCAAGTTACAAACATGCATGCAGGTACGCATATGTTTGAGGGCTTGGTTTGCATGGTATTGGTGCACGACAAGAATCCATATTTTTAGGAGATGCTCAAGGGGATAAGGCAAGTGACTTTCAGTTTAATTATTTGTTAGTTGCGGCTGGAGATAAATCTAGTCTGTTTGAATACAAACAAGAGCACCCTAGAACCATGTGCTATCCAGATGGAGGAGATGGAAGTAGAATTCAAATAGCGATGTCCTTCTTCCTATTTTTACCAAAGAAAGAGAAGGTTTCTTATCATGGCAGGAGGCTGCTACGTGAGTCATTCTCGTTAAAGGACATGGGTTGGGGTCCACCTGCCGCAGTACTGCCTTCGTTAAAATATATGCCGACATGTAAAGGGCATCTTAATTAGATAAGAGTCTAGTTTGCTTTACGTACGTGAATTTTTATCTCTTGTGGGTCAAGTTAGAAGGAGCCTGACTACTATTATAAAGTCTGGCCGCGAGTCATGTAATAGTTAGGTTATTTTTGAGATGAATTAGACACATGCGTGTTTTCGGCCGTCGGCCATTATCGAGTTTTGAGAAATCTTGTCAAAAGTCTCTGCTGGTATGTGAGTTCCTACGACGCGATGCGTAGGAGATTACAAGCTGAACTTATACGGTTCGTCCATGTTATTCAGACGAGGGGTTGGTGTGTTGTTTTTGCAAGGTTTGTGAACATCTTTGTAAACCCGCATCTAGTTCTTGTTGCGATGGAGTTTTGTGCCGTGAAAGATCGGGCCAACAACGGATCGACCCTCGCCTTGAGGTTTGCTCCACATCAGGATTCTGCCCTCCAGGAGCCATGGAGGCCATGGACCAGAGGGGAAACTATCCTCCCATCTAGGGGGAGGCCAAGGAAGAAGAAGAAAGAGGGGGGGGGGACTCTCTCCCCCTCTCTCCCAGTGGCGCCGGAACACCGCCGAGGCAATCATCATGTCACAGCGATCTACTCCAACAACTCCATCATCTTCATCAACACCTCCATCACCTTCCCACATCTATATTCAGCGGTCCAGTCTCCTGCAACCTGTTGTATCCCCTACTTGAACATGGTGCTTAATGCTTCATATTATTATCTGATGTGTTGCCATCCTATGATGTTTGAGTAGATTTTTGTTGTCCTTTGGGTAATATGTGAATTGCTAGGATTGGTTTTAAATTGCTTGTGGTTATGTTCCTGTCCTTTGGTGCCCATCATATGAGTGCACACGTAGATCACACCATAGGGTTAGTGCTACTTGTGAGCTGCGTTGGGATTTTCTCGAAGAGGAAAGGATGATGCAGTATAGTGGAGGTAAGTATTTCCCTCAGTTAAAAACCAAGGTTATCAATCCGGTAGGAGAACGCAAGACCTCGTGAATAACACCTACACACAAAAGAACAAATACTTGCACCCAACGCGATCAAGGGGGTTGTCAATCCCCTTGGTGGTTAGTTGCAAGGATCAAGTCTGATAACGGTAGATAGATAGAAAACACAAAATAAAATAACGATAAATAAATTGCAACACAGTATTTTTTCGATTTTAATATATTATAAAGATAGACCCGGGGCCATAGTTTTCACTAGAGGCTTCTCTCTCGAACAAAAAGCATACGGTGGGTAAACAAATTACTGTTGGGTAATTGATAGAAGAGCGCAAAGTTATGACGATATCCAAGGCAATGATCATGTATATAGGAATCACGTCCGAGACAAGTAGACCAACTTGCCTGCATATAACTATTACTCCACACATTGACCGCTATCCAGCATGCATCTTGAGTATTAAATTCATAAAGAAGGAGTTACGCCTTAAGCAAGATGACATAATGTATACAAAGTAAACTCAATTAATAGGAATAAATCCCATAATTTTATGCTTAATGGCAATAATACAAATACGTGTCTTGTCCCTCTCTGTAAGATTGAACCCATTACAAGGCACCTCTCCCATTGCATGATAAATCAATCTAGTTGGTCAAACCAAACAGATATATTAGAGAGAAATACAAAGCTATAATAATCATGGATAAAAGAGTTCAGAGAAGACTCAAATAATATTCATAGATAATCTGATCATAAACCCACAATTCATCGGATCCCAACAAACACACCGCGAAACAAGATTACATCGAATAGATCTCCACAAACATCAAGGAGGACATTGTATTGAAGATCAAAGAGAGAGAATAATCCATCTAGCTACTAGCTATGGACCCGGAGGTCTGTGGTAAACTACTCACACACCATCTGAAGGGTAACAAGGTTGATGTACAGACCCTCTGTGATCGATTCCCTCTTCGGCAGAGTACATGAAAAGGCCTCCAGATGGGATCTTCGAAGAACAGAAACTTGCGGCGGCAGAAAAAGTATTTTTGGGTGGCTCTGTGTTGGTTTCCCAATTTTAGAGAATTTATAGAGGTGGAGTTGGGTCAAACAGAGCCGCGTGGGGCCCACAAGGTACTTGGGTGCTCCCAAGTGCCTTGTCTCTTCCTCGTTGGACGTCTGGTCTCCTTCCGAAGCTTCTAGGATCTCTTTTGTCAAGAAAAAAATCATCAAAAAGTTTCATGGGATTTGGACTTCATTTGGTACTGATTTCCTAGAAAACCAAAAATAGGCGAAAAACAACACCTAGCACTTGGCACTAAGTTAATAGGCTAGTCCCAAAAAAAATGATATATAATTGCATATAAAACATCCAAGATTGGTACTGTAATAGCATGGAATAAAAAAATTATAGATACATTGGAGACATATCAAGCATTCCCAAGCTTAATTCTTGCTCGTCCTTGAGTAGGTAAATGATAAAAACAAAATGTTTGATGTGGAATGGTACCTAACATGTTAATCATGCAATCTTTCTTTTATGGCATGAATATTTAGATCTGAATGATTCAACGCAATAATCTATAATTTGACATAAAACATTAATACTAAGGCATACCAACAAACAATCATGCCTTTCAAAATGTCAAAACGAAAGAATGCTATCCCTACAAAAACATATAGCCTTGTCATGCTCCATCTTCTTAACACAAAGTATAAATGATGCACTACCCCGGTGTCAGCCAAGCAAGTCGTTCATACTTTTTAACGCGCTTCAGCTTTTTCAGCCACCACGCAATACATGAGCGCAAGGCATGGATATAACACTATAGGTGGAATACAGTATGGTGGTAGAGATGACATGGAGAAGAGAAAAAGGAGAAAGCCTCACATCGACGCGGCTAATCAACGGGCTATGGAGATGCCCATCAATTGATGTCAATGCAAGGAGTAGGGATTATCATGCAATGGGTTCACTAAGAGCTAAAGTGTATGAAAGCTTGAAAAGAAAAGTAAGTGGGTGTGCATCCAACTTGCTTGCTCTAGAAGACCTCGAGCATTTGAGGAAGCCCATCATTAGAATATACCAGCCAAGTTTTATAATGAAATATTCCCACTAGTTATATGAAAGTGACTACATAGGAGACTCTCTATATGAAAACCATGGTACTACTTTGAAGCACAAGTGTGGCAAAAGATAGTAACATTTTCCCTTCTCTCTTTTTATCTCATTTTTTTGTTTTTGTGTTCTTTTTGGCCTCTTTTTTGGGGCTCTTTTTGGCCTCTTTTTTATTTCCTCACTTGGGATAATGCTCTAATAATGAATAATGATGGTCATGACACTTCTATTTACTTACAACTCAAAAATACAACTCCATACTAGAACAAAATATGACTCTATATGAATGGCTCTGGCGGTGTAACAGGATGTGCAATGATCTAGCATAACATGTATAAAAATGATGAACTGTGGCTAAGCCACAAATACTATGTCAGCTATATGATCATGTAAAGCAATATGACAATAATGATGTGTGCCATAATAACACAATGGTGGAAGTTGCATGGCAATATATCTCGGAATGGCTATGGAAATGCCATAATAGGTATGTATGGTGTCTATTTTGAGGAAGATATAAGGAGGTTTATGTGTGATACAACATATCATATCACGGGGTTTGGATGCACCAGCGAAGTTTGCACCACATCTCGAGGTGAGAAGGGCAATGCATGGTACCAAAGAGGCTAGCAAATGGCGGAAAGTTGAGAGTGCATATAATCCATGGACTCACATTAGTCCTAAAGAACTCACATATTTATTGCGAAAGTTTATTAGCCTTCGAAGCAAAGTACTACTACGCATGCCCCTAGGGGGAAGGTTGGCAGGAGTTAACCATCACGCACTCCCGACCTTCAGGCAAAGGAAGACACCCAATAATAAATCATGCTCCGACTTCTTAGCTTAAGGAGAGACTACATGTGCATGCTTCAGGAATCACAAACCTTAACACCAATATTCTTACTAAACCACAATAATTCACTAGTACCTCCCACATATTACCATCCTTATATTGCAAAACTATTGCAAGGAATCAAACTTATCATATTCAGTGATCTACATGAAAGATTTTATTATATACCTCTTGAATACCTACCATATTAGGACCAATTTCATAATTTGTGCATATTTCATTACTATTATCAAAATCTCAAAACAATAAGTGAAGCATGAGAGTGCAACTATTTCTTTAAAATATAACCACCATTGTGCTCTAAAAGCTATAAGTGAAGTACTAGAGCAACTACCTAGCTCGAAAGATATAAGTGAAGCACATAGAGTATTCTAACAAATCATGAATAATGTGTGGCCGTCTCAAAAAGGTATGTTCACCAAATATGATTGTGGCAAATTAAAAATAAAACAAAGTAAAGACCCATATAATACACGACTCTTCAAGCGGAACTCATATCATGTGATGAATAAAAATATAGCTCCAAGTAATTTACCGATGGTTGGTACAAGAAAGAGGGGATGCCATCCGGGGCATCCCCAAGCTTAGAGTCTTATGTGTCCTTTAATATTACCTTGGGGTGCCTTGGGCATCCCCAAGCTTATGGTATTGACAATCCTTATTCCTTCAGCCATCGTGATCTCACTCAAAACTTGAAAACTTCAGCACACAAAACTCAACAGAAAACTCGTGAGATCCGTTAGTGTAACAAGCAATCATAAACTTTAGGTACTGTTGTAAACCCATTCAAGTTATATTATTGCATAACACCCAGTGTATTCTAACTTCACAGTGACTTATACCCCCGATATAGTCCAAAGATTCATTAAAACAAGCAAACGATGCAACAAAAATAGAATCTGTTAAAAATAGAATAGTCTATAATGACCGGGTTAAGCGCAATACATCTATGACTCCAAAAACTCTGCAAAATTAGGACAACATGGGTAATTTGAATAACAACCTTGTGTAAAAATTCAGATTTTGAATCATGTTCCCGGGAATTTATAGAATTCTTCTACTGGCCACAAAAGTTTCTGTTTTCTCACAGAATCAAATCAACTATCAACCAAATCACCCCAAAGGATTTACTTGGCACAAACGCTAATATAAAACACAAAAACACAGCCATCACCGTTGCATAATTGTGTGCACACAAAAAAATGAAATAATAACTATTGGTTGTCTCCCAACAAGCTCTTCCTTTATAGCCATTAAGATGGGCTTTGAGATTTCAATGATGCTCACATGAAAGATAAGAATTTAATCACAAAGAGAGCATCATAATACATGTGACAAACACATTTAAGTCTAACATACTTCCTATGCATCGACATTTTACAAGGAAACAAATTATCAAGACAAGCAATTTCTAGCATATGCAAATAGGAAGAAGGAAGCATTAATAATTTCAACACTTAGGGAGGTGATTTAACATGAAAATTTCTACAACCATATTTTCCTCTCGTGTAATAATTACATGTAGGATCATACTCAAATTCAACAATATATCTATCATAAACAATATTCTCTTATGATCCACATGCATAAATATTTTATAATCTTCTGAGATAGCAGGATTAACATTAAATAAAGTCATGACCTCTCCAAACCCACTTTAATCAACAATTTCATAAGGTTGAACTGAGGGAGTCCTGGATTAGGGGGTATCCGGACAGCCGGACTATATACTTTGGCCGGACTGTTGGACCGTGAAGATACAAGACTCAAGACTTTGTCCAGTGTCTGGATGGGACTCTCCTTTGCGTGGAAGACAAGCTTGGCGATCCGGATATTATATTTCCTTCTTTGTAACCGACTCCGGGTAAACCCTAGCCCCCTCCAGTGTCTATATAAAACGGAGGGTTTAGTCCTTAGAGGGGACAGAATCATAATCATCATAGGATAGCTTCTAGGGTTTAGCCTCTACGATCTCGTGGTAGATCAACTCTTGTAATACTCATATCATCAAGATCAATCAAGCAGGAAGTAGGGTTTTACCTCCATCAAGAGGGCCCGTACCTGGGTAAAACATCATAACCCTTGCCTCCTGTTACCATTAGCCTTAGATGCACAGATCGGTACCCCTACCCGAGATCCGCCAGTTTTGACACCGACATTGTTGCTTTCATTGAGAGTTCCTCTGTGTCGTCTCTGCAAGGCTCGATGGCTCCTTCAATCATCAACAACACGGTCCAGGGTGAGACTTTTCTCCCCGGACAGATCTTCGTGTTTGGCGGCTTTGCACTGCGGGCCAATTCGCTTGGCCATCTCTAGCAGATCGACAGCTACGCCCCTGGCCATCAGGTCAGGCTCGGAAACTTGAACTACACGGCCGATATCCATGGAGACTTGATCTTCGATGGATTCGGTCCTATGCCAGGAGCGCCGAACAGTCACGATGAGCACGGCTCAGACCTGCTATCAGACAATACTCGCGATATCGCACCTACAGGAGCTCCGGACCTAAATCCGGGGCAAATCGCATCGTCCGAGGATGGGTGGATGGACCCCGCCCCGGAGGCCGCACACTCATCAGCGGTAGAGCCAAACACATACTTCACCCCCAAGGAAGCCTGTGGCGCCGGACCCCCGGGCTTAAGTCCGGTTGTGGGTTCCAGTCCGCGCATCCCCGAGCCCATCGAATTTGGATGGGCTCCGGTAATGGAGTTCACCTCTGCGGATATTTTCCAGCACTCGCCCTTCGGTGACATGCTGAACTCGTTAAAGTCTCTCTCTTTGTCAGGAGACTCTTGGCCGAACTATGTCCGGCTTGAGTGGGAAGCAGGCGAGGAGGGAATTCGTTGCCCACCCACCACCCACTTCATTGCCACGGTCGATGATTTGACCGACATGCTTGATTTTGACTCTGAAGACATCGACGGTATGGATGACAATGTAGGAGAAGAACAGGAACCACCGTCCACGGGGCGGTGGACAGCCACCTCCTCATATGATATATATATATATGGTGGACACCCCGAAAGAAACCAATGGCGATGAGCCAATGGAGGATAATCCCTCAAGGAAGAAAGTAAAGCATGGGCGTCGTCGGCGCCGCTCCAAGCCCCTTCACAGCAATACCGACAGAGGAGACGAAAACAATCTGTATGGTGCAAAAGATGAATACAACCCCAATCGGTCTGCCTTCGAGCATGCCGAACAGGAAGACGGGCAGGTCAGCCTGGACGAACAGGCGACGGACGGATACCCAAAGGAGGACAACTACATGCCCCCCTTTGAAGACGAGATTAGCCTCGGCGACGACGAGTTTGGCGTGCCTGAGGACCCTGTAGAGCAGGAGCGCTTCAAGCGCCGGCTTATGGCCACTACGAGGAGCCTGAAAAAGAAGCAGCAGCAGCTCCAAGCTGATCAAGATTTGCTCACAGACAAATGGACTGAGGTAGCCGAGGAATATGGACTCGAGCGCCACACGGCTGACCAGCCACCTCGTGGCCTGGATAAAACGGCTTATCAGCCTGAATGCCAGCCCGCACCCCTACGCCAATACAGTACGGCCCGGGGCGATAGGCAGGACCTGCAAGATATACTTGAAAACAAGGCAGGACAACTAAGATCGATCTACGGATCGCGGGGGCGCGCCTTAACACGTGACGATGATCGTCACGCCGGATACACTATCGACAAGTCCGGCCAGGCCGGACACAGCTAACCAGACGCATCCAAACTGCGCAGCCACATAGCCTGGCATAGAGGCACTGCACACCCACTCTGCTTCACTGATGAAGTGATGGATCACGAATTCCCAGAAGGGTTTAAGCCCGTAAACATCGAATCATACGATGGCACAACGGACCCTGCAGTATGGATTGAAGATTTCCTTCTCCACATTCACATGGCCCGCGGTGACGATCTACATGCCATCAAGTATCTTCCCCTTAATCTCAAAGGACCGGCCCGACACTCGCTAAATAGCCTGCCGGCAAATTCCATTGGCAGTTGGGAAAACCTGGAGGACGCATTCCTCGACAACTTCCAAGGCACATATGTACGGCCACCGGATGCTGATGACTTGAGTCACATTAACCAACAACCCGGAGAGTCAGCCAGGAAATTCCGGACTCGGTTCCTAACTAAAAAGAACCAAATTGTCGACTGTTCGGACGCTGAATCCCTAGCAGCCTTTAAGCATAATATCCGCGACGAGTGGCTCGCCCGACACCTCGGCCAGGAAAAACCAAAGTCCATGGCTGCCCTAACGACACTCATGACCCGCTTTTGCGTGGGCGAAGACAGCTGGCTGGCTCGCAGCAGCACAACGCCAATACATTCCGGCACTTCAAATGTCCGCGACAATGACGGCAAGCCACGACGCAACAGACATAAGCGACAGAACAACAGCAACAACACTGAAGACACAACAGTCAACGCCGGATTCAGTGGCTCAAAATTTGGTCAGCGGAAAAAGTCATTCAAAAGAAACAATCAGGGACCGTCCAGTCTGGACCGCATACTTGAACCCTCGTGTCAAATTCATGGCACCCCGGATAAGCCAGCAAACCACACTAATAGAGACTGTTGGTTGTTCAAATGGGCCGGTAAAATAAACGCCGAGAACAAGGACAAGGGGCTGCATAGCGACAATGACGAGAAGCCCTGGCTTCCGAACACGGGGGGACAGAAGAAATTTCCTCCCTAGGTGAAAACAGTCAATATGATCTACGCCACCCACATTCCCAAACGGGAACGGAAACGAGCACTACGGGACGTTTATGCGATGGAGCCAGTCTCCCCAAAATTCAACCCATGGTCAGCCTGTCCGATCACCTTTGATCGTAGGGACCACCCTACCAGCATCCGTCATGGCGGTTCAGCCGCATTGGTCCTAGACCCAATCATTGACGGATTCCACCTCACGCGAGTCCTTATGGATGGCGGCAGCATCCTGAACCTGCTTTATCAGGACACAGTGTGCAAAATGGGCATCGACCCTTCAAGGATCAAGCCCACCAAAACCACCTTCAAAGGTGTAATTCCAGCTGTAGAGGCCCGTTGCACGGGCTCCATAACACTGGAAGTGGTCTTAGGATCTCCGGATAACTTCCGAACCGAGGAGTTAATCTTCGATATCGTCCCTTTCCATAGTGGTTATCATGCACTGCTTGGACGAACTGCATTCGCTCGATTCAATGCGGTACCCACACTATGCATACCTCAAGCTCAAGATGCCAGGACCTCGCGGGGTCATAACAGTCAACGGAAACATGGACCGCTCTCTCCGTACAGAAGAGCACACTGCAGCCCTCGCGGCAGAAGTACAAAGCAGCCTTCTCCGGCAAACGACCAATCTGGCAACAACAGCCCCAAACACCATCAAGCGAGTTCGGAGTACCCCGCAACAGAATCGCCAGGCACGCCAAGAGCGCAACTAGCAGTCCGGCCTCTACTTCAGCCCCATTAAGCCAAAATTAGTGACGCGTGCACACAATTACGCACTCAAAATACCATGGGCATAGGCGGAGGCGCAGTAGTGACGCAGTCAACAGTGCGGTTCAGCCGCAACATACTTTAATAACCCGCCTTTTATCTTTCAGGACCCTGCTTTCGGTCAGCCTCTTCAGAAGAGCCGGATTGTTGGACTTTTACAGGAGAGAAAACCAAGGAGGAAAAAGGCTTTGCGCACAAAGGGAACACCCAGGTGGAATCGTTTCACGATCGTTATACCTGTTTTATATACCCACATGCGGCCTGCCCTTGGATAGGACATGTCAAATAGTCCTACTTACTTCTGCTTAATGCATTCAGTGTAAACATACGCTTAGTCAGCTCATTATTCCTATCTGCACATTTTTCTTATAAATGTCTATGTAATATCGCATCCGTGCACATTGGTACGTTCAGTTTGCCAGGGGCTTCTTATGGCGCCCCTTAATACGGCAAGATAAGTCCGAACACTTTCGACCGTGCGGCACCCCGAACTTATAGCACTATATGCATCAGCTCCGAATCATGTCTTGGGTCAATACTTGGGTTAGCCCGGCTCCCTTGTTTTGGTACCTTACATTCCGTTATGTCGGCTAAGGTAGCGCAGGAAGAACTATTGCGATTGTGTCCCGGTTCTTCCGGACGAGCACCTCAGTAGAGAAAGCCGAAAACTGACTGTTATGATGCGGCGAGAGCTGGTTGCTGTTCCAGCGGTATTGAAATCCTTAAAGATTTTTTTTCCTTTAGGCGAGGAGTCGGCCTCGTCCAATTTAGGCATGTATAGCGCCCCAATTCGGCCTTCCGAATTCTAGGGGCTTCGCCGCAATTTAAAATTATAGACTTCTATGGCTAAGTGAGAGTTATAAAGCCGCATAGTCCGATTGCCTTGTTCACTGCGCCAAACACCTCCTTCACGGACCAAAAATTTGGATAAAAGAGTGTTTTGGGTTTTCCACGAACACCCCGGTACTGGTTACGTGGGGGCGGAAGCTGACGACTGGCCTACTTTCAGAATTTTATAACTGGCCGCACATAATGTAATATTTTAAATCGACAAAACGCTATATAGCGCAAATAACTTTGGTCTTATATTACAAAAACGACAGGACTGCATTCACTCAAAGATCGTGTCCTTGGTACACTCATCGTCCACAAGGCGAGCGCCTTTTATAACACCATTATAATATTTTTCAGGATAGCGATGTGCCTTGCCCTCCGGCGGTCTATCCTTCAACAGCTTCTCCGCATCCAGCTTGCCCCAATGCACCTTCGCATGGGCAAAGGCTCTGCGGGCACCCTCAATGCAAACGGATTGCTTGATCACTTCAAGCCGCGGATAGGCATTTACCATCCGCTTTATCAGGCCGAAGTAGCTGGCAGGCAGGGGCTCACCAGGTCACATCCGGACTATGAAATCTTTCATAGCCACTTCGGCCGCCCTGTGGAGTTCAACCAATTGCTTCAGTTGATCACTCAGAGGCATTCGGTGTTCGGCTCCAGCATACTGGGACCAGAACAACTTCTCCGTTGAGCTCCCCTCTTCGGCACGGTAGAACTCCGTGGCATCCGATATGCTGCGTGGCAGATCTGCGAATGCCCCTGGAGAGCTCCGAATTCGGGTAAGCAAAAGAAACGTCTCCTCCACATGCTTGCTGATAGAGGCAAAGGTGTCCCGTCTTTCGATGAGATGGTGGCTATCGTTTTGTTGGAAGTCGACTTTGACGATCCGACTACAAACGTGCGAGGACATCACGCCTTAGCAATCGATAAACCAACTCCGAGAGGTTATTGACCACGCTGGAGCACGATCAACCTGACCACGAGTGTCTATTTCCTACAAGCAAATGAAGAGCAAGCAAGAAACTAAGATTGCAATCTGGATATTGCAAATAACAGAGGAAAGCTTTATTAATGAAGGTGGGGTTCTGTGACGCCTTTGTCTGGTCGTTGAACACAAACGAAGTACGCGAAGTTGCAGCTATGGTGAACTTTAATCAAAACAAAACCCAAAGTCTAAACGACGCCCTAAGGGCTGTATATATGGAGGAAGAGGGGGGGGGAATTTCGTGGCCCTTGGGGAAGGGGTCCGAAACCAACCCTATCTCTTGTTTCCCCACACATATAGACTCTAAAAATAGCCTATACTCAAGTATTTCGAAAATACATGGGCCTGGCCCAATAATAATGTGACGCAGCACCTAGAATAGCCTCTGGACGAAAGTTATGAAGTAGCATCTTGTATATTTCGTCCAAGGCTTCATGCACTCATTATGGTGGGCTCAACGTCCTGAAATCATCACTTGTAACTCCGTTCTTGTTTCCCTTGCGCATGCCATCATCTCCATGCTTGTTCTTGCTCCACTATTCATCCTTCTCCAAGCTAGGCCCTTCATTTGTAAGCAAAACAAATGTATCCAATTTAGGCAGCATCATATTCTCATGAACATTAGAATCATTACCAAGAAACAGAAGTACTAGTAATTTAATTGGCGTGCGCGAGCTCTAGTAATTGGTCCAGCATGTATAGCAGCAGGGGCTATGGGTGTAACAATGGTATTGATGTCTTCATCATCCTCCCCTTCTTGAAATGAAGTCGTCCTCGACGGAAGCTCATCTTCCTCACCCAAATAAGGCTTCAAATATGCAATGTTAAAAGTGGGACTAACCCCAAAATCTGCAGGCAGCTCAAGTTTATATGCATTATCATTTATTTCCTCTAACACCTTAAAAGGACCATCAGCACGTGACATTAGCTTTGATTTGTGCAAATCAGGAAATCTATCCTTACGCAAATGTAACCAAACAAGATCTCCAGGTGCAAACACAACATGTTTTCTGCCCTGATCTCCAGCAAGTTTATATTTAGCATTCATACGCTCAATGTTTTCCTTAGTTAACTCATGCATTTTTAAAATCAATTTAGCACGTTGTTTGGCATCAAAATTAACCTTCTCTGAAGATGGGAGAGGCAACAAATCAATAGGTGCACGAGGTAGGAAACCATACACAATTTCAAAAGGGCACATCTTAGTAGTAGAATGCAATGAACGATTATAAGCAAATTCAATATGAGGCAAGCATTCTTCCCACATTTTCTTATTATTCTTCAAAACATCCCTAAGCATAGTAGACAATGTTCTATTGACTACTTCAGTTTGTCCATCAGTTTGGGGGTGACAAGTAGTACTAAAAAGCAGTTTAGTCCCCAACTTAGCCCATAAACATCTCCAAAAATGGCTAAGAAATTTAGTATCACGATCTGAAACAATAGTATTTGGCATACCATGCAAGCGAATAATTTGACGAAAGAACAAATCAGCAACATTAACAGCATCATCGCTTTTATGACATGGTATAACGTGTGCCATTTTCGAGAATCTATCCACGACAACAAATATGCTATCCCTCCCCTTCTTTGTTCGAGGTAAACCTAAAATAAAGTCCATAGATATATCCTCCCAAGGAACACTAGGTACAGGCAAAGGCATATATAAACCATGAGGATTGAGTCGTGACTTAGTTTTTTGACATGTAGTGCAGCAAGCAACAAAGCGCTCAACATCCCGTCTCATCTTTGGCCAAAAGAAATGTGTAGCAATTACGTCCTCCGTCTTCTTCATGCCAAAGTGTCCCATTAGTCCTCCTCCATGCGCCTCCTGCAACAACAAAAGGCAAACAGAGCTAGTTGGAATGCATAGCTTGTTAGCACGGAACACAAATCCATCATTAACGACGAACTTGTTCCATGTTCTTCCTTCTTTACAATTCTGCAATACATCTTTAAAATCAGCATCATGCACATATTGATCTTTGATGGTCTCCAAACCAAATATTTTGAAGTCAAGTTGTGAAAGCATAGTATAGCGACGAGACAATGCATCAGCAATAACATTTTCTTTACCCTTCTTGTGTTTAATGACATAAGGGAAAGTCTCAATGAATTCAACCCATTTACCATGTCTACGATTCAGTTTAGCTTGACTTTTAATATGTTTCAAAGATTCATGATCAGAATGTATACCAAATTCTTTGGGCCATAAATAATGTTGCCATGTTTCTAAAGTCCGAACAAGAGCATATAATTCTTTATCATAAGTAGAATAATTCAGACTAGGCCCACTCAATTTTTCAGAAAAGTATGCAACAGGTTTGCCATCTTGTAATAACACACCTCCTAATCCAATTCCACTAGCATCACATTCAAGCTCAAATGTCTTATTAAAATCAAGAAGTTGGAGTAAAGGAGCATGTGTCAACTTATCTTTCAACACCGTGAAAGCTTCTTCCTGTGCGGTACCCCAAACAAAAGGCACATCCTTCTTTGTAAGCTCACTGAGAGGTGCAGCAATGGTGCTATAATCTCTCACAAAATGACTATAGAATCCAGCGAGGCCAAGAAAACTCCTCACTTGTGTGACCGTTTTGGGCTGCGGCCAACTCTCAATAGCTTCTGTCTTGGCTTTATCAACTTCAATTCCCTGTGGAGTAACAACATAGCCAAGAAAAGACACTCGGTCGGTGCAAAAGGTGCACTTCCCAAGGTTACCAAACAAACATGCATCACGTAGAGCAATAAAAACAACACGTAAATGTTCCAAATGTTCCTCCAAAGATCTGCTATAAATCAATATGTCATCAAAGTAAACTACCACAAATCGTCCAATGAAAGCACGTAAAACTTCGTTCATTAATCTCATGAAAGTACTAGGTGCATTAGTTAACCCAAAAGGCATGACTAACCACTCATATAATCCAAACTTAGTTTTAAATGCTGTTTTCCATTCATCCCCCAATTTCATACGAATTTGATGGTATCCACTACGCAAATCAGCTTTGGAGAATATTGTAGAGCCACTCAATTCATCAAGCATATCATCTAGCCTAGGAATAGGATGATGATAACGAATAGTAATATTATTAATGCCTCTACAATCAACACACATACGCGATGTACCATCCTTTTTCAGCACTAGAATAATAGGAACAGCACAAGGACTAAGGGATTCGCGTATATAACCTTTGTCAAGAAGCTCTTGTACTTGACGCATAATCTCCTTCGTCTCCTCTGGATTGGAACGGTGTGGCACACGGTTTGGGAGTGAAGCACTGGGAATTAAGTTAATCTGATGCTCAATCCCTCGAATAGGTGGTAATCCCGGTGGCACGTCTTGTGGAAAGACGTCAACGAACTCCTGCAAAATGTTAGTGACAGCAGGAGGCAAAGAGGAAGGCACGTCCTTGAATGAAAATAATGCCTCTTTGCACACAAAAGCATAGCAAACAGATTTGCTGCAATCTAGCTCATCAATATCAGATTTGGTGGCAAATAAACATTCACTTTTCAATTTAATTTCGGAAGCAACAGTAGATGGTTTATTATTAGGCTTCATTTGTTGCTCAAATTCTTTTGCCACAATCTGATTTTCACTCTTATTCTTCTCTTGTTTTGCTTTATTAGCTCTATTAATATCATCTTTCAAAATGGAATCAGGAGTCATAGGAAGCAAAGTAATATTTTTATCCTTATGAACAAGAGTATACTGATTGTTTCTACCATGGTGTACAGAATTTTTATCAAATTGCCATGGTCTACCAAGTAATAAGGAACATGCTTGCATAGGTACCACATCACTATCAACATAATCAGCATATGTAGAGATACTAAAATGCACACGAACAGTACGTGTTACCTTAACCTTGCCGCTGTTGTTGAACCATTGGATGTAGTAAGGATGTGGATGTGGTCTTGTGGTGAGAGAGAGCTTCTCCACCATCTCCATGCTAGCCAAGTTGTTGCAGCTCCCTCCGTCTATGGTGACACGCACAGAACATTCCTTCACAACTCCCTTTGTATGGAACAAATTATGCCTCTGATTTTGCTCAGCTTGTGTGACCTGCACACTCAAAACACGTTGAGCAACTAAACATTCATACCTGTCAGCGTCTTCAGGGGCCATGTATTGCGTCTCATGATCAGAATCATCTCCACCATGTTCTTCACGTGTAATAAGAGCCAAAGTCTCCTCATCATAGTCACTAGCGGACTCATACCCACCATCCTCAGTAGAAATCATCACACGCTTAGATTTGCATTCTCTCGCATAATGACCTCTTCCCTTACAATGACGACAAATAATATCACTTGTGTGCCCAATTGATGCCATGGAAGAAGAAGAGCTCTGTGCAGGCTCGGCAGGTGCGCTCTTTGCAGATAGTTGTGGTTGTGGCTGCTTTCTTGTATCACGGCTGGAGGTTGCACCTAATGGAGGTGCTGGGGCAGTGGAAGTAGAAGATGCACGCGGTGTCCATGATGAAGGTCGACCTGCAGAAAAGTTAGTTCGCGCCAATGCTTGTCGATCCTACACTTCACGCTCAGCTTTACAAGCAAGATGGAATAAACGAGTGATATTAGTATACTCCTTATACTCTAGAATGGTCTGAATCTCTCTATTTAATCCACCCATAAAACATGCAAGCATAGCTTCATCCTCCTCAACAATACCACATCTAATCATGCCAGTTTGTAATTCCTGATAATATTCTCCTACAGAATTTTTTCCTTGTCTTAAACGCTGCAATTTTTGAAGCAATTCACGTTGATAATATGGTGGAACCCAACGATTACGCATAGCAGTTTTCACAGCAGCCCAAGTAGTTGGAATAGGATATAATCTACAATGTTCAGACCATCATACACATGCAAAACTAGTGAAAGCACAAACAGCAGCAACAACCCGTCTCTCCTCGGGATATTGTAAACATGTAAAACGCTGTTCAGTTTCTAACTCCCAAGTAAGATATATATCAGGAACATATCTACCCTCAAATGGTGGAATATTCAATTTCAGTTTAGGAATATGGTCATTATCTCGTACCTGAGGTGGTGGTGCAGGCCTACCGTTGCGAATATATACCTGAGGTCGACCTGCTGGTGGTGGTGCTGGTGGCTGCACGTAGTTCTGATTTTGATCAACCTCATCCTCGTAATAGTCCTCCACCTCTGCAACAGCAGCAGGAGCTACCGAAGCACCAACAGCTGTAGTAGCGGCACCAGAATTTTGTCCTGGCTCAATAGGAACACGCTGTGCTCGCCCTACGGTATCGCGACGGGAAACTGGTGGTGGGAGACGTTTGAGTAATTCATCGAACTTGGCGTCCAACTTGGTGTCAATTGTCTTCTCAATATCATCCATCTTCTCCATTGCCTTTCCAAAGCTGGCCATCACGTCTTCCACCTGTTGACCCAACATTTGATGAAACTTATCATGAAGCTCCTTGTTTGTCATGTTCTCCCAATCAATCTCGTCCGCTTGTGTTCCTACCATAGTTAGCAGCAATAGAAACAAACAAGAATATGATCCTACAGACTACTGGAATATGGTGGTGGTGGGGTGTCACAAATCCGTCAAGTGAATCTCAAATTCTTACCAGTTCTTACCCAGCAGCAGGTGGTGATCGGCAACCCTTGTAGTCAAAGCTCTCAAAGTTTGGATAGAGCGATTACCAGGGAGAGTCGAGCGCACGACGTAGATGTATGTGGAGCTGGGAAGGCTTATAATATAGTAGCAAAAAGGGTCAGCAATAATCAATTCAGAGATGCAAAGTTGAATAAACGCTCAACGATAGTACTCTGCTGGTCCTAGGCTAGACTGTGCTAGAGACGCGAGCCTAGAACACTAACAAAATCACAGCGCTGCACGTAAACAAGGGAGGAGCACACTCTGAATTTTTTTTCTCTTTTTTTCACTTTTTTGTGCACTTTTTTTCCTCTTTTTTTTGCTCCGCAACAATTTTTTTTTGAAAAAGTCTACAAAGGGTCTAGAAACTGCCTAGCTAGAATTTTCCAGACTTAGTTTTTTTTTGAAACTGGAGCTATTTTTCTACTGCGGGTAACACAAAAGTTCAGGAGTCCTTCTCTGTCACGACTCGGAGTATGGCGTGATCTGGAAGTCGAATACAAAGCAACAAATACTGGACTCAGACTATAACTGATGGCGGATATGAATTTGGTGGAAACTCGGACTGGTGGCGGAGATATGTAGGGCGGTGGAACACGGACTGGTGGCAAATCTGTGATGGAGGTGGACTCGGATTATCGTGATGGTGGTGGATATGTGGTATATGGCTGCGGTGATGACGATGGTGGTCGATGGCAGCAGTGATGACGATGGTGGTATATGGCAGCGGTTATGATGATGATGCGGCGGCGGCATGACAACTTGTGAATAGAACTCGAAACTCTAAAGGACTACTCCCTCTGTAAATTAATATAAGAGCGTTTAGATTACTAAAGTAGTGATCTAAACGCTCTTATATTAGTTTATGGAGGGAGTAGAAACTAAGACCAGCAACTAGACACGACAATGCAACCGCAAATTCAACAACGCAAATACAGAAAATATTATGCAATGGCTCAGATTGGTTCGGATATGAGGAACTAACCCGAATTTTTTCTGTGGCTTTTTCGTGGACTATAGGTCTGAAGAACATACTCGATCTAAACTACGAAAAACTGTAAAATCTCACCGAGCAACCTGGAAATCTGATACCACTTGATAGAGGCAAAGGTGTCCCGTCTTTCTATGAGATAGTGGCTATCATTTTGTTGGAAGTCGACTTTGACAATCCGACTACGAACGTGCGAGGACGTCGCGCCTTAGCAATCACTAAACCAACTCCGAGAGGTTATTGACCATGCCGGAGCACGATCAACCTGACCACGAGGGTCTATTTCCTGCAAGCAAATGAAGAACAAGCAAGAAACTAAGATTGTAATCTGGATATTGCGAATAACAGAGGAAAGCTTTATTAATGAAGGTGGGGTTCTATGACGCCTTTGTCTGGTCGTTGAACACAAACGAAGTGTGCGAAGTTGCAGCTATGGCGAACTTTAATCTAAACATAACCCAAAGTCTAAACAACACCCGAAGGGCTGTATATATGGAGGAAGAGGGGGGAATTTCGTGGCCCTTGGGGAAGGGGTCCGAAACCAACCCTATCTCTTGTTTCCCCACACATACGGACTCTAAAAACAGCCTATACTCAAGTATTTTGAAAATACATGGGCCTGGCCCAATAATAAGGTGACGCAGCACCTAGAATAGCCTCTGGACGAAAGTTATGAAGTAGCATCTTGTATATTTCGTCCAAGGCTTCATGCACTCATTATGGTGGCTTCAACATCCTGAAATCATCACTTGTAACTCCGTTCTTGTTTCCCTTGCACATGCCATCATCTCCATGCTTGTTCTTGCTCCACTGTTCATCCTTCTCCAAGCTAGGCCCTTCATTTGTAAGCAAAACAAATGTATCCAATTTAGGCAGCATCATATTCTCATGAACATTAGAATCATTACCAAGAAACGAAAGTACCTGGTAATTTAATTGGCGTGCGCGAGCTCTAGTAATTGGTCCAGTATGTATAGCAACAGGGGCTGTGGGTGTAACAATGGTGTTGATGTCCTCATCACTTGCTTTGCATAAATAATGTCTTACCCGCCGCTATCTTCTTGGCTGCCTGGACTTCCTGCTGGGCCTTTTTGGCCTCCGCCTTGGCGTCTTTCTTGCTCAAAAGGGCCTTCGCAAATTCAGACTCCTTCATCTTGAAGTCACGCTCCAAGGACTCGAACTTCTTGCCGAGCTCCTGGAGCTCTTGCTGTACCTCTCCCACTATAGCATCTTGCTTTTCATGCTCAATGCGCTCCATGGCCGCCTTGTTTTCGGCCTCGGATAGCGCTTTCTTCAGGGATGCCACTTCGGTTGTGGCCCCTATTACAAAATCATGATGCTTTTCGTTAGCATCACCAATTTTCCTTTTTTTCTTTTCCCTCCTCTATATGATATGTGAACGGGGTACCACTCACCTTTGTTCTCTTCGAGCAGCCTCTTTGTAAGGCCGAGCTCCTCTTCGGCCTGCTTAAGGTCCCGTTTGAGTCCGGCGACCTCGGCCGTGCGGGCAGCAGCGGCAAGCAACACTGCCTGCTTATTCACATAAACACCTACTATTAGACTCCTGCGGATTATAATTGACCCTCCGTTTGGCTTTTCTTTCCGAACACCAAACAGAGTATCAGGGGCTACTACCTATCGGGTGATAATTTCACACATTTTTGATTACTTACCTCAAAGCCTGTCAGGAGGCAGGTGCAGGCTTCGGTTAATCCGCTCTTGGCGGACCGAACCTTCTGAATCACCACACTCATAAGAGTACGGTGCTCTTCATCCATGGAAGCGCCGCGAAGCGTTTCTAGCAGACTATCCGACGCCTCTGGCATAATGGAAGTCATCGGCACGGACGGCTCGCCCTCCTTAATGAGGGGCTGCCTGCCCGAATCCGGAACCTTCGGAGGTTCCGGTACAGTGTCCGGCAGGGAGCCTGGCTTGCTGCGGCTCTCATCAACACAATCCGCGGGGATCTTACGCCCCGTGTGCCTGGTGTCTGGAATTTTGCCTTGGGGCGTCTCCATAGTCGCCTCCCCCACCTCCGGGAGCCTTTGGGACAACACCTCAGTGTCATCAGTAGGCCGAGGGGAAGTGGCCATTGGGAGCGAGTTCATCGCCGAATCGCTCAAAGACCCATCCGAAGAGGATACCTCGGGATGGACCCTGGCCGGACTGCATATGTGTGTTCGGCATTATTACAGACTATGAAGCGAAGTCGCACTAAAGTATAATAGAGTGCGGATACTTACGATCTTACCAGGGGCTTCCCCCTGGGCAGCCACTCCTCCTCGCTGTAGGCGGCCGTGGTGGAGTAATCCGGAAGGGACGCTTTTCCTTTCTTGGGCGTCCTAGCCTCCCCCTCCGGGGCGGCTTTCCTCTTCTTCTCCTCTCCAGTGCGGGGAGGCGGAGTTTCCTCGTGTTTCCCCCCGCCTCCGTGGGAGGAACCTGGCTCGTCGACTTCGGACAACGAGTGTATGACAGCCTTGCGCCGGGGACCCTTCCTGGTCCCCTGGGTCGCCCTCTTAGGCCCTTCGTCCTCCTCAGATGGGGCGACCCTTTCCTCTTCCTCGTCCCCTTCGGGGAGGAGTGTGCCTCGTCGTCTTCGGACAAGGTGTCTGGTACGACCTTACGCCGGAGACCCTTCCTGGTCCCCGGGGCCTTCTTTTTGGCCTTCTTTTCCGGCACCTTGTAAGGCGCCGGGACTAGCATCTCCGTCAGGAGAGCGGATGCTGGACCTTCTGGCAGTGGAGCCGGACAGTCGATCCGCCCCGCCGTCACCACGTACTCCTGATTAAACACGCACAATGACTTAAAACCCTCCCATGAGTATGCTGGGAAAACTACATCTGGTGATGGTCAGAAAACTCACCGGACTGGGGAGCCGCGTGGCATGAAGTCCGCGGTCCTCGGATGTGGGAGGAGGTATTTCGGAGGCCTTGAACAACACCTTCCATGCGTCTTGTGTGTCGTGCCGTAGAGCTCTTGAAGTGTCTGGTGTTCGGACGGAACGAATTCCCACAGAGTAAATGCCCGTCTTTGGCACGGAAGAATGCGGCGGACGAGCATGACCTGGACCAGGTTCACAAGCTTGATTTTCTTGTCTATCATACTCTTGATGCAGTTCTGAAGTCCTGTCAGCTCCTCAGGTTCGCCCCAGGCTAGGCCCTTCTTTTCCTAGGAGGTGAGCCGCATAGGAATTCTGGATCGGAATTCAGGGGGTGTCGCGTGGCTCGGTGATGTAGAACCACGTCGATTGCCACCCCTTTACGGTCTCCGCGAAGGAGCCATCGAGCCAGGTAACGTTGGGCATCCTGCCCCCCATGGCGCCTCCGCACTCCGCTTGTTGGCTGCTCACGATCTTTGGCTTCATGCAGAAGATTCATAGCCACAAGCCGAAGTGAGGCTTGATGCAGAGGAAGGCCTCGCACACGACGATAAACACCGAGATGTTGAGGACGAAATTTGGGGCTAGATCATGGAAGTCTAGCCCATAGTAAAACATGACCCTGCGGACGAAGGGATGAAGTGGAAATCCTAGTCCACGGATGAAGTGGGCGAGAAACACGACCCTCTCGTGGGGTTCCAGAGTTGGAATGATCTACCCTGCGTCCGGTAGCCGGTGCGCGATATCTGTGGCCAAGTATCTGGCTGCCCGGAGCTTTGTAATATGCTCCTCCTTCACGGTGGAGGCCACCCACTTGCCTCCTGCTCCGGATATGTTTGGCTGTGCGGAGAAGGTGTGAACTAGGGTGCTGGAGCTCGAGGGTATGGGAATGGATAAGCAGAGGAGGAAGAAGGCACGGGTAAAAATGAGGTATCCTTATCCCTTTATAAAGGCGACGAAAACGGTGCGTCTCCCCACTTGCCCGTTGAAAATTGCTTATTTCCCAAGCGCCACGATTGATGGCGCGGTTGGGTTACCCAAACCCGTATTGATGAGAATCCCGTGATAAGGGGACATGATCTCTGCTTTGACAGGGCGTGCCAAATAAACTGCCTCGATATATGCGGTTGCTAACATTGGAAAGACGATTCAATAATGACTCAACCATTTTGTCGTGTCGCTTCATTTAAAATTGTCGATAGATTATATTTGTGAAATATCGTTCTCTCTACGGTGGTATGTGAAAATTGTCTCGAATATCCGGACATGATTTAAGTGTTCGGTAATTACTTTGGAGTATTCGGAGATGGAACCCGCCTTGCAATGCCGAATACGAACTGCGCGCCGGACTCATCATCATTGAAGCCTGGTTCAGGGGCTACTGAGGGAGTCCTGGATTAGGGGGTATCCGGACAGCCGGACTATATACTTTGGCCGGACTGTTGGACCGTGAAGATACAAGACTCAAGACTTCGCCCCGTGTCCGTATGGGACTCTCCTTTGTGTGGAAGACAAGCTTGGTGATCCGGATATTATATTTCCTTCTTTGTAACTGACTCCGTGTAAACCCTAGCCCCCTCCGGTGTCTATATAAACCGGAGGGTTTAGTCCTTAGAGGGGACATAATCATAATCATCATAGGCTAGCTTCTAGGGTTTAGACTCTATGATCTCATGGTAGATCAACTCTTGTAATACTCATATCATCAAGATCAATCAAGCAGGAAGTAGGGTTTTACCTCCATCAAGAGGGCCCAAACCTGGGTAAAACATCGTGTCCCTTGCCTCTTGTTACCATTAGCCTTAGACACACAGATTGGGACCCCCTACCCGAGATCCGCCGGTTTTGACACCGACATGAACATTCTCCAAATATGTGGGATTGTATTTTCCTAAAGTTGACACTCTTACAAATCCACTTTCAATATTATTGCAAACATTATTATAAATTTCATATTCATGATGGGGCTGAATTAAATTTTCAAGATAGAAGCATCACCCCAATCATGATCATTACAATGAGTAGTGGACATAACAAAATCTTTATCCCCAAGCTTGGGGTTTTGCATATCATTAACACAATTGACATTAATAGAATTTATAATAACATCATTGCAATCATGCTTTTCATTCAAGGAGCTATCATTAATTGATACGTCTCCAACGTACCTATAATTTTTGATTGTTCCATGCTATTATATTATCTGTTTTGGATGTTTTATATGCATTAATATGCTATTTTATATTATTTGTTGGACTAGCCTATTAAGCTAGAGCCAGTGACAGTTTCTATTTTTTCCTTGTTTTTGAGTTCTACAGAAAGGAATATCAAATGGAGTCCAAACGAGCTGAAAATTTACGGTGATTTCTTATGGAGCAAAAGAGACCCCCGAAGCATCGGAGCTGGACTAGAAGAGTCCCGAGGAGTCCACAAGCCATGGGGAGCGCCCTACCCCCTGGGCGTGCCCAGAGGACTTGTGGGCCCCTCAGGCGCCTCCTAGCCTTGTCTCCAATGCCAAAATTCTTATAACTATAGAAACCTCCAAAAAGAGCCCTAGATGAGAAGTTCCTCTATCGCAAGCCTCTGGACCCACGAAAAAACAATCTAAGCCCGTTCCGGCACCCTACCGGAGGGGGGAAATCATCCCCGGAGGCCATCTTCATCATCCCAGCGGTCTCCATGATGAGGAGGGAGTAGTTCACCCTCTGGGCTAAGGGTATGTACCAGTAGCTATGTGTTTGATCTCTCTCTCTCTCTCTCTCTCTCTCTCTCGTTCTTGATTTGGCACAATCTTAATGTACCGCGAGCTTTGTTATTATAGTTGGATCATATGGTGTTTCTCCCTCTCTACCTTCTTGTGATGAATTGAGTCTTGCTCTTTAAGGTTTTGTTATGTTGGATTGTGTATTGATTTGAGAACACTTGATGTATGTCTTGCGATGGGATATCTGTGGTGACAATGGGATGTTCTATTGATTCACTTGATGTTTGTTTTGGCACTCAACTCGCGGATTACCGAGGTGACATTGGGGTCATCTATGCATAGGGGTTGATGCACATTTTCGTCCTACATTCTCCGATAGAAACTTTGGATCAATTCTTTGTCACACAGTGAGGGATTGCCATATGATTCAATTATATTATCATTGTTGAGAGAATTTGCACTAGTGAAAGTATGAACCCTAGGCCTTGTTTCCAAGCATTGCAATAACGTTTTTGCTCACTTTTGTTACTAGTCACCTTGCTGTTTTTATATTTTCAGCTTACAAAAACCTATATCTACTATCCATACTACAGTAATTGTATCACCATCTCTTCGCCGAACTAGCGCATCTATACAAATTGCCATTGTACTGGGTGTGTTGGGGACACAAGAGACTCTTTGTTATTCGGTTGCAGGGTTGTTTGAGAGAGACCATCTTCATCCTATGCCTCCCACGGATTGATAAACCTTAGGTCATCGACTTGAGGGAAATTTGCTACTGTCCTACAAAACTCTGCGCTTGGAGGCCCAACACGAGTCTACAAGAAGAAGGTTGCATAGTAGACATCAAGCTCTTTTTTTTCGCCGTTGTCGGGGAGGTGAGTGCTTGAAGGTATATCTTTAGATCTTGCAACTGAATCTTTTAGTTTCTTGTTTTATCAGTAGTTTATTTTCTAAAATAAAGCCATAAAAAATGGAATTGAGGTTGCCACATATTATTCATCTTTATCATGTCTTTCTTGAAAATGATGGATCTGAAAATTGTGCCAAAGTATTAGAAGAAGAAGTCAATAAAATGTTTGGCATAAAAGCTTTGAATGATGAGCATGATTGCAACATTGTCAGTATGTTTGCTATGAATATCCATGATGCTAATGATGTGCAAAGCTACAAGCTTGGGGATGCTATGTTTGATGAAGATGATATTTTTAGCCCCCCATGTTTTGATGAGAAAATTTATTATGATGAAAGCATGACTCCTATTTATGATCATTATATTGATGAAAGTGGGTTTGGAATAGTGTCAACTCTAGGATGTAGTGATCCCACTATTTTGGAGGGTGTTGAATCTTGTCACAATTTTGATAAAAGTGGATTTGGAGAGGTCATTATTTTATTTAATGATGAATCCACTATTTTTGAAGAGGTTTGAATTGACTATGAGAACAAAGTCCTATCTATGATGATTATTGTGATAACATGTATGCTATAAAGAATAATGATAACCATGAAACTTGTCATCATGATTTTAATATTCAATTGGATTATTTCAATCAAGTATCTCATGATAGTTATTTTGTTGAGTTTCCTCCCACTACTATTCATGAGAATAAATTTGCTTATGTGGAGAGTAATAAAATTTCTATGCTTGTGGATCATGAAAAGAATGCTTTATGTAATAGCTATATTGTTGAATTCATTCATGATGCTACTTAAATTATTATGAGGGAGGAACATATGCTTTTACATATCTCAATAATATCGAGTTTCCTCTCTTTATGTTAAAAGTCTTGAAGTATTGCTTGTTTTTCCTTCCTATGCTAGTTCATTCTTGTTCCCTTAAGTTGTTTGCTCACAAAATCCCTGTACATAGGAAGTGGTTTAGGCTTAACTGTGCTAGTCATATGCTTCATGATGCTCCCTTTATGTTTCAATTCTTATCTTCTATATGGGCATCATTAAAATCATCATGCCTAGCTAAAAAGGCATTACAGAAAAGCGCTTGTTGGGAGACAACCCAATATTTACCCCTACTTTTGTGTGTGTTTACATGATTAAGCTACTGTAGTAATCATGTTTTTATAGCTTTTGTTTCAATAAAGTGCCAAGTAAAGCCTTTGGGATAGTGTGGATGATAGTTGACTTGATTCTGTGCAAAACAGAAACTTTTGTGCTCAGTCCAGGAATTCTCAAAATTCACTGAAACATGCTTTTGATCTGAATTTTTTACCCATGATTGATATACAAGTCATCTACGTTGTCCTATTTTCTCAGAATTTGTGTAGTTGCATAAGTATGGTGGTTGTTCAGATCATTACAGGCTGTTCTGTTTTTGATAAATTCTATTTTCAACGCATAGTTTTCTTATTTTAGTGTTTCCATGGCTTATATTAAGTAATATAAATTGTGGAAATGATAGAGTACAGTAGGCATTGTGCGGAAACAATTATGAATCTTGTCTTGACAGTACCAAAGTGAATGATTTGTCTTTATCATACTAACCAATCTCACGAAGTTCTGTTAAGTTTTATGTGATTGAAGTTTTCAAGTTTTGGGTGAGATATCGATATTAAGAGAATAAGGGGAGACAATGCCATAAGCTTGGGAATTACCAAGGCACCCCAAGGTAATATTCAAGGAATATCCGAGCACCTAAGCTTGGGGATGCCCCAGAAGGAATCCCCCCTTTCGTCTCTAACATTATTGGTAACTGTTGGGAATATAACTACTGAGCGTAAACCGTCCAGGAGGGCCCGGTTCACCCTCAACTATATTGAAGCCCATGGTGATCTGAAGATGGCGTTTTACTAATGAAACTTAGAGGCCCGGAGCCCAAAGGCAGATTAGGGCCCATAGTGGTAAACCGCCATGGTTATGTAACTTGTATTGTAAGTTAGGAAAGGAGAGACCGAGCTGGACACTTGTATGAGTCCGCCTCGGGACTTTGTAGACCGGCCGGGCATCAACCTATGTATATAAAGGGACAACCCGACGGTGGTTCAGGGACAAGAAACAACAACTCGAGACCCAGGCAAAGCGTATTTGCTCCCTGGTCATCGAAACCCAATCAATCCCATCACAACTAGACATAGGCTTTTACCTTCATCGAAGGGGCCGAACTAGTATAAACTCCCGTGTCCCTTGTCCGGTTTAACCTCTTCAACCTAACCCGTCGCGATGGCTCTACGACTAAGTCCTTTCATGAGGACATCTGACGTGTTAATTCCATGACAGTTGGCGCCCACCGTGGGGCTATCGCACGATGGTTTTGAGTTCTTGAAGGGCAGCTCTGTAGGACTCAATGGGTACGTGGTTGGCCGGTTAACCAAGAGTCTTCGCGGCAAGCTCTACATCAATGACGAAGGATGGGGCCCCGAGGACGGCTCAATCGAGTAAGGATACCGGGTCCCCTTTGGCGGAATTCATGTGTTCATCGGCAAGATCGGCGAACCGGGCCCTAAGCCGGACATCTGCACCGACCCCGTCGAGATGGCTCAGCGTGCGAGTCCTGCTCGAGTTAAGCCCGCCATGAAGCGTGCATTCGTAGGATGTGTCCATGGGATCGGATCTGAACCAGTGTCTGAAGGCGAGACGGTTGTTTATTTCGACAACGAGTCATCCACTCGCGAAACCGAGTCCCTATACCAAATTCATGATGGTGTGTTCGAAGGATATTCCGATGGCAACAGTATTCCGGACCTCCTTGAACCGCCAAGTTGGGTTATCGTTTACATGGCCGGAACATAGCCCACTTTGCAGTCTTCATCTACAGCAGCAATGAATACCGGATCAGCGGCCGCGGCAGGGGCCCCGGCGTGCCGACCGGCTCAAGTCCTCTCCGGTTTGATGGATGCCTGGGCGACCTTATTAACCACGGCAGTTACCCTAGAGACGCAGGATCAGCACAATGCGGACATTGTGAAGCTGAAGGACCAGATAACGCAGGCTAAGGAGGACCTGGCAACTAAGGATGCTAGGATGGCTGTAGAACGGGCCGCTTTGGATGCCCAGTCACAGCAGATATAGGAGCAGAATTACCGGCTCATGTTGGATCAGAATGCATCAAACGATGTAATGCGAAGGAAGTACCGATCGCGTATGCAGCCAGTCTTTGAAGGATTGAATCTCTTTAATACACCAGGGGTTGGGCCGAGCAATCCGGCAGCTGCAAACCAGACCGACGCGCCTAGGGCAGCGCCAGATCAACCACGGATGACGGAACCACCTCGGCGAACGGATAACCCGCCGCAATAGGTGTCCACACCATCGGGTCACTTCTCGAGCCCTTTGGATAACATGATTGCCGCACCATCTCGCGTGGCAGCCATTCCAATGGAGGGCGATTCACTAGCGGCGATTGAGATGTGGCGGGCCAAGGATCTTCTTCAAACCGCCGTGGTGCAGCAACAGGCTTATTCCTATAGCCGAGATAGAATTCATTCAACCCCCTGTCCGAGCAAAAGCTATAGCAGGCACATGGATGAACTGGAAGTGTCTAGCAATGCGCGGCGCCGTAATGTCCCTCAAGGACCCAATCCGACGCGCGGTGAGGTAAATGCTCAAGACGTGGTGGACAATGGCAGAGCATGAAGGGAGGCCGCTTTGGCAGCACAATATGTGGGTCGTTATCAACCCGGCCCAGTTCAGCCAGCAGCGTCAGTAGATCGAGGCACCGGGCTTGCCTTCAGTTCCTGGGGAGTGCCGTGTCTCATTCCGGCTCTCCGTAATGTGCGACTGCCCAAGGATTTCAAGGGTCCATGAAAAGTGCCTAATTATACCGCCGATCATCCACCTGAGGTGTGGGTCGAGAGTTATGAGATGGCGATGGAGATGCTGGATGTGGATGAAGCGGCTTGTGCAAAGTATTCCACGATGATGTTGGAAGGGACCGCCCGTACTTGGTTGAAAAACCTACCAGCCAACTCCATCGAGTCATGGGATCAGTTGAAGGCACGGTTTATAACGAATTCAAAGACACATGCAAACAGCCTATGTCCATTGTGGATCTGGATGCCTGTGTTCAAGGGGTGAACGAGTCAACAACTCATTCGGTGCGCCGGGTTTCGGAAGTTTTGCATTCGTTAGACCGGATTAATGATGGTCAAGCAATCATAACGCTGGAGCGTAATTGCCGGTTTAAGTCACTAAAGATGAAGTTGGGACGGCTCAAGCGCCACTGCAATGACATGGGAACCCTTATGGCAGCCTTGGTCAAATATGCCGATTCTGATAATACCAAGGATCCCGATTCTGATGAGGAGAAACCTAAGAAGGGAAAGAAGAATGGTAGTGCAAAGGGACAACATCACAACCAAGGAGGCCATGGGAATAATGGTAAGCGCAAGGCAGATAGTTCAGATCTTGTGGCTAACACCAATATGCAGCGTCGTAAAGGTAAACCGCCCCAGCGTGGTGGAGGGATGAATCTGGAGCGTTTATTGAACCAGCCCTGCCCAAAGCATGGGACCAAGGAGGCCCCTGCCACACATCTTTGGAAAGATTGTTATATTATGAAGGAGTTCAAAAATTCTGATCTCTTCCGGTATGATCAGGGTCCGTCGGGCGGTTCAGGTCCAGGTTTTCATGGTGGCGGCGGTTCAAACTCTGGATTTCAGAATAATTAGGGCAACCAGAACAACCAAGGTGGTAATGGCCAACAGAATAATCAAGGAAATCAGCAGCAATCAGGTTATCAAAGTCACCCCAAGCAGTTGAATGGTGCACAGTACATGTGTTCACTACTAGCCCGTGCAAGCGCGATCAGAAGCTTCACAAAAGGGCAGTTAATGTTATTGAACCGGCAGTGCCACGTTATCTGCGGTGGTCCGAGCAGCCCATTGTGTAGAGCAGAGAGGATCATCCGTCCCGGGTTGTCAATCTAGGTCATCTGGCTTTGGTGGTAGCACCTCAGGTGGGAGGTTACAAGTTTACCAAAGTTCTGATGGATGGAGGGAGCAGTATCAACATCCTGTACTGTGAGACTTTTCGTCGCATGGGGTTGACAGTCAAGGGTCTTAAACCATCCAACACTGTTTTTCATGGCGTAGTACCAGGTAAATCGGCATATCCTGTTGGCAAGATCGCTTTGGAGGTTGTGTTTGGAGATGAGCATGATTCCAGGTGTGAAAAATTGACCTTTGAAGTGGTGAAGATCCAGAGCCCGTATCACGCACTGTTTGGACGGCCGGCTTACACAAAGTTCATGGCGAGACCCTGCTATATCTATTTACAGCTCAAAATGCGGGGTCATAAGGGGACTATAACAGTACATGGAAGTCGAAAGATCGCTTTGGATTGTGAGGAAGGTGATGCGGCTTATGCTGAGTCGGTTTGTGCTACATAGGAGCTGAAGTTTTATAAATATAATGTTGATCCGGCAGACATGACCCCTCTGAAGAAGCCCACCATTGAGCAAGACCCGACCCTGAAGTTCAAACCGGCTGATGAGACTAAACTTGTTGACTTTGTTCTTGGCGATTCATCCAAACAGTTTAGCATCAGCACCAATCTGGATCCGAAATAGGAAAGCGCACTCATCGAGTTCATCCTTGAGAACCGGGACATTTTTGCATGGAAGCCTTCTGACATGCCAAGTGTATCGAGGGAACTCGCTGAGCACACTCTCAATATTGATCCCAAGTTTAAACCGGTTAAGCAATTTCTTCGCCTCTTTAACGAGGAAAGACGCAAGGCCATTGGTGAAGAGGTAGCCCGGCTGTTGGCTACTGGATTTATCATCAAAGTATTCACCCCGAGTGGTTGGCTAATCCGGTGCTCGTTCTTAAGAAAAATGACACTTCGCGTATGTGTGTGGACTACACAGATTTGAACAAGGCTTGTCCGGAAGATCCTTTTGCTCTCCCGCGTATTGATCAGATTATTGATGCGACGGCGGGTTGTGAGCGCCTGAGTTTCTTGGATGCTTATTTAGGTTATCATCGGATTAAAATGGCAGTTAAGGACCAGGAGAAGACAACCTTCATAACTCCCTTTGGAGCCTTCTGCTATGTTTCTATGCCCTTTGGGCTCAAAAGTGCCTAGGCAACTTATCAGCGTTGTGTGCAAAATTGTCTTCACACGTAGATTGGGCGCAATGTTCATGCCTATGTGGATGACATTGTGGTAAAATCCAGGAAGAAGGAAACCTTGATAGATGACCTCAAGGAAACGTTTGACAATCTTCGGGTTTACAAAATGATGCTTAATCCGGACAAGTGTGTTTTTGGTGTTCCGGCAGGCAAGCTCTTAGGCTTTCTGGTGTCCAACAGAGGCATTGAGGCTAATCCGGAAAAAATCAAAGCGATTACATCTTTGGCTAAACCGAAGTGTATCAATGATGTTCAGCGTCTGGCGGGTCGAATTGCAGCCCTTAGCCGGTTTATCAGCCGTTTGGGAGAGAAGGCGATTCCTTTGTATCAGATGTTGAAAAAGACAGACGATTTCTTCTGGAGTGACGCAGCTAATGCGGCATTTGAGGACTTAAAGCGGCAGTTGGTTGAACCGCCGGTTCTTGCTGCTCCGGTTGACAAAGAGCCCTTGTTATTGTACGTGGCTGCTAATGCCCGTGCTGTCAGCGTGGCAATTGTGGTGGAGCGCAAGGAGGCTGGTAAGGAATATCCGGTTCAACGGCCGGTTTACTATATCAGCGAAGTACTTATCGAGTCAAAGCAACGGTATCCGCATTGGCAGAAGCTGGTTTATGGGGTTTTTATGGCAAGTCGGAAGCTCAAACAATACTTTCAAGGCCATCCCATTACAGTGGTCAGTTCAGCTCCTTTGGGCGATATAATTCAGAACAGGGAGGCAACTGGCCGGGTTGCAAAGTGGGCAATTGAGCTTGGCCCGCACGGATTGAAGTATATGCCTCGGACATCAATCAAGTCACAGGCGCTTGTTGACTTCATCAATGATTGGACCGAGTTACAGGCACCAGAGGACAAACCGGATAATACATACTGGACTATTCACTTTGATGGATCCAGGCAATTGGAAGGCTCGGGGGCTGGAGTTGTTCTTACTTCCCCTCGAGGTGATAAAATTTGTTATGTTCTCCGCTTAATGTTTCCTTGTACTAACAATGCAGCTGAGTACGAGGCCTTACTCCATGGTCTCCGTGTGGCTAAGGAAATGAACTTAAGCCGGGTTCGCTGTTTTGGAGATTCTGATCTGGTGGCTCAGCAAGTTTCTGGTACTTGGGATTCTAAGGATCCACTCATGGCGGCTTATAGACGCGAGGTGGATATTGTGGCAGGTCACTTTAAGGGTTATCAGGTTGAGCGCATTGACCGGCGCAAAAACGAAGCAGCAGATGCTTTAAGCCGGCTGGGATCTCAACGTAAACCGGTACCACCCAATACCTTTTTAGATATCTTGCATAACCCGTCTGTAAAGTTGCCTACAGAGGAGGATTTAGCTGTTCCTGATCCAGAGGCCCAATTGGTGGCCGCTTTACATACCACTCCGGATTGGACGGTTCCATATTTGGCGTATATGAACCGGGGCGAGTTACCAGATGATGAGGTCTTCGCCAGACAGATAATCCGGCGGTCCAAGTCCATGGTTATTCACAATGGCGAGTTACACCGTTGTAGTGTTTCAGGCGTATTCCAACGTTGTATTTCTCCTGAAGAAGGACAAGAGATTCTACGTGAAATCCATGAAGGGGATTGTGGTCACCATGCCGGTTCAAAGTCCTTGGTGGCTAAAGCTTTTCGTCATGGGTTCTATTGGTTGACAGCTCATGCTGATGCGGAGGATCTGGTAAAGCGGTGTGACGCTTGCCAGAAATTTTCACGTCGAGCTCATGTTCCGGCTCAGGAGCTACGGATGATTCCTATCACTTGGTCGTTTGCCACTTGGGGGCTTGATATGGTGGGACCTTTTAAGCGCTCCCAGGATAAGAAGACCCACCTGTTGGTGGCGGTTGACAAGTTCACTAAATGGGTTGAAGCGGAGCCCGTCAGCAAGTGTGATGCAGCCACGGCGGTTCAATTTCTCAAAAAGATCATTTTCCGTTTTGGTTTTCCACACAGCATCATTACAGATAATGGCACGAACCTTTCTAAAGGTGAGATGGAGGAGTTTTGTCAACGAGAGCGCATCCGGCTTGATGTAGCGTCCGTGGCTCATCCCCAGTCCAATGGTCAAGTTGAAAGGGCGAATCAAGAAATCCTGAAGGGTATCAAGCCCCGGCTCATGGTTCCTTTGAAACGGACGCCGGGTTGTTGGGTGGAAGAATTACCATCTGTGTTATGGAGTATAAACACCACCCCAAACCGATCTACGGGTTATACACCTTTCTTCATGGTTTACGGGGCTGAGGCCGTCCTCCCAAGTGATATTCGTCATGATTCGCCCCGGGTTGCCAATTATGTTGAAGCGGATAATGAGCAAGCACGCCAAGAGGCGCTGGACCTGTTAGATGAGAAATGGGACATGGCTTTAGCTCAATCAGCGGTTTATCAACTAGACCTGCAGCGTTATCACAGCCGCCGGGTTAAGACACGAACCTTTCAAGAAGGCGACTTAGTGCTCCGGCTCATCCAGGATCAGACCGATATGCACAAGTTATCCCCACCTTGGGAAGGACCCTTTGTGGTCAGCAAAAATCTGCACAACGGATCATACTACCTCATTGACGTTCGAGAAGACTCACGCAGTTCTGAGGAGGAGACCCGGCGGCCGTGGAACATAGCTCTCCTTCGGCCTTACTACACTTGAGCCATAGGCTTTTCTTATGTACATATTTCAACAATGTATATATTATGATCAATATAATAAACCGGCATCCTTGCTATAAGCAGGGCCTCTGCCGTTTTTTCTTCAAATCTCTTTGTTTACATGGGGGCTTCAGCTGACAAAGCGAAGTACTACCTGTTAAACCGGCTATCATGCCACAAAAACAGCTTGGGAGCTTCACACCCAAGGGGCCAAAGAGAGTCTGGATGTTATGCACAGCTCAAACATAGGCACCCATTGAGCACAGCTCACAAAGTTACTTGGGGCTCTTTGTGCAAAGCAACAAAGAGTTTGAAAGGACCCTTGTAATTGGGTATCGACCCACGGCTTGGAAGCCTGGTGTATTCACCTAAAACCCCGGGTTAACCTGCCTTCATCAAGTAAGCCACTCCTATCCAGGTAATCCTGGCACGACCCGCCGAACGTTTGACAAGTCAATCTTATACAGACCCTGAACTTGTCAAAGTTAAAACGACGATTGGTTAGTTGGAGGCCCATCTTAAAAGGCTTTGCAAAATGGTTTAACTCAGTGGCCTGGCAGCCCATGAAAAGCCTCGAATTTGGGCCTGGCAGCCCTTGAAAAGCCTTGACTACATGGTTTCTTGTTTGCTTTTTGCCAAGTTTTCACCTTTTGATGAATTTATCTTGAACCGGTGTCCATTGACCCGGTGTGGCTTTTCAGTCATCATATTAACCCGGTGTTTGTTAACCCGGCTTGGCTTTCAACTATAAGTTGTCAGACCATCTTATCAAATCGGTGTTTACAAAACCCGGCCTGGCTTTGACTATATGTCGCCAGTTTGATCATCTGGTGTTCATCGTAACCCGGCATGACTTATTCATAACATCATTATAGGGTAAGGGTTATAACAGCTCAAGATTTGGGTTTTCACCCTTACTAAATGATTTCATATCACAGGTATGAGTTATTTCATATTTATTCCGCTTGGTTATTAGCCAGGCTTTATCTTGGGCATTATGACCCGTCCGGCGATCAGCCGCCAGGACAATTCTTTTTATGCAGATATCAGAATCGCATGAAAATTATTAAAGTGTAATCAAGCACAGCAAATATCATGATGGATCAACAACGTTATGCATCAGTGCCACAGAGCGAAGTATTTTAACTAGCCTATTACAAGGCGCTTTGAGGCCCAGGATAATGATTGTTTTTACAGAACAAAGTCTATGACAATAACCAGATTACCGGATTTAGACTCATCAACATGTTGACGTGAAGTTGATGGATCATCTTGCATCGGTTCAGCCTCCTCCTCCCCATACAGTGGCTGGAAGTCAACGGTGGTCCAGTCAATCCAGGTTAAAGCTTGAAAGACAGCCTCTTCACTTATAAGTTCGGACGGATCAACGTCAGGGTCATAAGTGTGCTTACGGATTGGCGGGATAAGATTTTGCACTTCTTACACAGTAGTGTTAATCCGTTGATTGTTGGCATCGTAGAAGGACCGGTGAATAGTCAAATTAGCCTCTGCCGCCAATTGACTTGCCAGAGGACGCATCTCCCTTGTCACCACTTTGAGGGCTTCGTTATCAAACTCTGCCCCGTTCTCTTGTTCACTAGGAAAGCCCTTGGCAATATCCACTGGATCCAGGTCAGCTATCCATGCTTTGGCTCAGGTAAGTGCCAACAAAGCGCCGACCCTGGCAGCGGATCGCTTCATCTCTTCTATCTGCGCCGACGTCATGGATAACCTTGCTAGAGTGTCCTTGATCAATGTTGGGGCCGGATTGTTGTATGAGGCTGCACAGATAACCCGTTGGGCACCGGTATACAGTTGCTCTATCAGAGTATATGCTGCCTTCAGCTTCATCCACATGTCAGAGCCCAGATGAGCAATGCGACCACCTACAATGGTTTAAGATTTTGATGTTAAACCGGCAAATTTCATAGATGGTTATTCAAGAAATCTTGGCAAGAGTCTTTACCAAATATTGCAGAGGTCATGGCATTCACTTGGCGCTTCAACCCAGTTAGCTCTTCCGCCACCGGTTTAAGAGCCGACTCGGCGTCTTCAGCCCGCTTCAGCAATGCATTCTTTTCAGTCTCCCAGTTGGCACGCTCAGTCTTGAACCCTTCTTTACGTTGTTCCATGGCTGCTAAAGCGGTTTTAAGCTCATCTTTGGCCTTGGAAGTCTCTGCTTGTTGGGACTTGATATTCTCTTGAAGATCAGCAATTTGAGAGCCTTGGTGATTTATATCAGCCTGCCACAGTCAGAGGAGGAGCATGTAAATATTTTATCAAAAGTCCCAAGCATATAACCAGTTATACACTTGGCACTTGGGGGCTAATGCGGATTGCTTCTTTACTACTGATTGTTTGAAGTCCCAAGGATCAATACAAGTTTTAATCTTGGCACTTGGGGCTAATGTGTGTTTGATCAAGAAAATACACAAGGAAAGTCAACAAAGTACAGTATGGAATATAAAAGTCCCGGTTTGTCTTCACAAGACAAACCGGCCCTTGGGGGCTACGAAGTCGAAGTGTTCTTTATCCTTAAAGTCCCGGTTTTATCTTCAAGAGATAAACCAGCCCTTGGGGGCTACAATACAATGAATGTACAGAATAAAGATGAAGGTGTTTGGAAGATTACCTCATAGCGTTCCTTCATCAGATTCACCAAACCGGCCTCATAATCTCGGTTGGTGTAAACTTGGTTCAAGAATCCGGAATGAAGATCCTGAGCAGAAAGGTTAACATAGCTTGACAAATCGGTCTTCGCTTTCCCCTTGCCCATAGCAGCAAATTAGTCTTTGGCAGTATGTTTCGATAAAAAATTGGATTGCCTGGGGCGGTATAACCAGTGCTAGTAACAATAACATCATCATCTTTGGCTGGGCTCGGTGGATTGACATTATCTTTGGCTGGGCTTGGCGGATTGGCAGCAGGGCTTGGCGAATTGGCAGCAGGGCTTGGCGGATTAGCAGTTGAACTTAGTGGATCAACAACTGGACTTGGAAGCATGGCACGTGGACTTGATGTATCAACATGTGTAGCCGGGTCAGCCTCCGGTGGATTAGCATCAGTAGCTGGGTCTTGCGGGGCAGAGTCATCCATGACAATATCAGGATTTTCACCAGCATTTTCCGGGGTCTTCTCCGGTTCAACATTGTCAGTGGGGTCGCTGGTCTTGGCTTTCTTGCTCAATCGGGCCTTGGCGCTACAACATCAAAATAAAGATTAGTATGATAAACCGATGCATGGAGAAACAAACCAAAAAAAGTATACTTACCCAGCGACGGTCTTGAGGGGAGGCAATTGCGTGGTTGATGAGTCGCCAGATGAGGAGTTAGAAGTTACCTGATAATTTGAATCAGACGGATTAAGTGGGTAGCGGAAGCAACCCGCCAAGGGACAAGGTTTATTAAAAGAAGAAGAGACCTCCGGACGACGCTTCCGGGGTGGAGTATCTGGTAGACCGGCAGAAGTGACCTGTTGACCACTATGCCGGGTTGTGCAGCGACCCTCTTGTTGCTGTGTCTTCAAAGAAAATTGTGGATCCAAATGAGCAAGTAGGTGAGAGCGTTTTACTTTCCGAACGGCACGACGAAATTTTTGAACCGGCACATGATCTAATCCAGAGGAAAGGGAGATTACCTCAACATGGTCAGCACGACTGGCTTCAGCATCATCCTGATAACAGTCATTGTTAATAAGGTGTATGAAAAAGGAGCCAAGGGAGTCAAGTTCTACCTCTTGATCCGAATCTTCAATATCTTCGGGCGGATCAATAGTTTCGCCGGTCTTCTTCTTGGTTGCTCTCTTGATAACTTTGCTCTTGGCACGAGGAGCTCTTGCCGGCTTATCTGAAGGCTTCCTTTTCCAAAAGGAGCTATTGGCCTGTAAAAATTAAACAAAGATTTATTAGAACAATGTTAAAGCATAGGCAGATCAAGAAAGCACAAAGTTAAAATCTTTACCGCCGGTGGTTTGTTGGTGGTGTAAAAGGGGGCCAGCCCGGTTTGGCTGCATGCGGCGATTGGTTCCTCTAACATCTTCTTCACCGATTCGGTGACTTCATCATCAGTCATTTCTATTTCATTAAACCGTTGAGGGTCCTTGGCGTCGCCGGTATACTCATGCATTAATTCGGAGCGGTGATTTAAGGGAAGGATGTGCCATTTAACCCAACAGTGAACGAAATCAACACCAGTCAAACCGTTGGCTAAGAGAGCCCGGAGCTTGGCGAATTGAGGTGCATAATTTTGCCGTTCTTTGGCAGTTAATCGTTGAGGTAACGGGTTGCCGTTGCTAAGCCGGTGAGGGCGGTAACCCGGCAAAGGGTTTTCTCCAGCAGGGGCAGTGTTCTGACAATAAAACCAAGTTTGGTTCCAGTCTTTGGGATGACTGTGGTGTTTTGCATGAGGGAAATCAACTTCCTTCCTCTTCTGGATTGATACCCCACCAAGTTCCGTGTTAGGACCATCAGAAAACTCAGTTCGGCGGTTTAGATGGAAAATGTCCCGGAAGAGCTCAACGGATGGTTCCTCTTGAAGGTAAACTTCACAAAATACTTGAAAGTTGCATATATTTGATACGGAATTTGGTCCGATATCTTGTGGATGGAGTTGAAAGCTAGCAAGGACATCCCGGAAATTTTTTGATCTGGGAGGGCTGAAGCCCCGGTCTAGGTGCTGCATAAAAACAATAACTTCTCCATCTTGAGGCTTAGGAGGGCACTCAGGTCCAGGAACTCGCCAGTGAAGGACATTTTTTGAAGCTAAAGCGCCCGTTACAACATATCCATTGATTTGCGTTTCCATGATCTGGGACGGAACCCAGTTGCAAGCGGCGAATTGCTTGGTCATCTTGGAAACAAACTGTAAAAGGAAAAATGAAGGCCGGTTTATGACAGATGGTTGGTGTGTACCAATCGGTGTTAAACCGGGGAATTTGATGAAGGCATATAAGTGAGTTAAACCGGAGTTTATTATTCAAGACAAGACGGCGGTTTAAGTGAGGGCTAATAATATATGGTGGATTACCAACTACTAAGGGTTTAAACCGCCCTTAGGTGGAGGAGCCAGAGATGAAAATCTACTAAGTGTTGACAGAAACAGGTTTCACACAATGATGAAATTAATTTGGATCTACCATGCTTCAGTAAGAAAAATTTCTGCGACCTATAAAGGCGTTAAGCAGGACAGAGAAGTTCGTGCGTTCTACTAAGGATTCTGTACAAAGAAGGAAGATCTACTAGTGCTAAAACTGGATGCGGAGCAACTACCGCACGAGATCTATGCTACAGTTAGATCAAAGAAACTATGGCAGAAGCAAATACGAAGAACTGAGATGAACACTTATGAACACGGATGAATGCAGAAACCCTAAATACAGATCTAGGGTTGAGAGGAGGAAACTTACCAGATGTGCAGGGATAGCGGAGAAGAGCCGCAGGTTTCTGGTACGATCAGGTTGATGCAGCGGCCTTTGACGATGCAGTGCTCGAAGGTTGAGGGCGGCGGCGGAGCTTCAGAGCTTGAGCGTCGCGAGGAGGAAGAAGAGGCACGGAAGGGGAAAAAAGAAAGGACCCCCGAGCCTATTTATAAGGCAAATGGATAAGTGGCAGGCGCGAGAATTGAGGAGCCTGAAGAGGCAAAAGTGGGTGCGGTTGTCGCCTCGATCTTCGGGATACCATTAATGAAGGGAATCTTTTTAATCTTTTTATACAGAGATGATGTCATGATGATCCATTGCTGTGTCCAGAGGATGACGTCACGGCGGTTTAACAAAGTTTACAGGAGAAGACATCATGGCGGTTTACGAGAATATAAGGAGATGTTCACAGAATTTCTTTAAGTATTGAAGATTGACATGAACAGGTTCAAATCAATCTGGGGCCTAATGTTGGGGATATAACTACTGAGCGTAAACCGGCCAGGAGGGCCCGGTTCACCCTCAACTATATTGAAGCCCATGGTGATCTGAAGATGGCGTTTTACTAATGAAACTTAGAGGCCCGGAGCCCAAAGGCGGATTAGGGCCCATAGTGGTAAACCGCCATGGTTATGTAACTTGTATTGTAAGTTAGGAAAGGAGAGACCGAGCCGGACACTTGTATGAGTCGGCCTCGGGACTCTGTAGACCGGCCGGGCGTCAACCTATGTATATAATGGGACGACCCGGCGGCGGTTTAGGGACAAGAAACAACAACTCGAGACCCAGGCAAAGCGTATTTGCTCCCTGGTCATCGAAACCCAATCAATCCCATCACAACTAGACGTAGGCTTTTACCTTCATCGAAGGGGCCGAACTAGTATAAACTCCCGTGTCCCTTGTCCGTTTTAACCTCTTGAAGCTAACCCGTCGCGATGGCTCTACGACTAAGTCCTTTCATGAGGACATCTGACGTGTTAATTCCACGACAGTAACCTCACTTGGAGCTATATTTTTATTTGTCACATGATATGTGTTTTGCTTGGAGCATCATTTTCTTTTGTTTATATTTGTTTGTTATTATTTATAATAAGGTTTTGTATCTTTTATTTCAATAAAATGTCTAGGATAACCTTCACTATGCACAATTCGCAAGTATATTAGTTGCTGTTTCAAAACAGAAAGTTTGTCGTTATTGCAAAAATTCCCTAGAAAAGTTAGAATGTGATAAAATCTTGAATTTTTGACACAACATGAAATGATAAATTATCTAAAGTGTGGTGAATTTTCATAATTTTTTTGAGTTAAATAAGTATGAATCTTCTTTCACTCTTTACATATTGTCCTATTTAGACAAATTTCTGTTATGTTTGCATTGTTTGCATATGTTTGCTTGCTTAATGATTCTATTTGAGGATGAGAGTATTAAATATGGAGAGGCATTTAGTATGCAATGTAAAATTATAATTTTAGTGATTTTCTACAGTAGAGAATGATAAGGTTTGCATGGATTTATACTAACTTATGTCACGAGTTCTTGTTGAGTTTCGTGTGGACGAAGTTTTTAAGAATTAGGGAAACTGTAATATGAGAGGAATTAAGGAGACACAAGAACTCAAGATTGGGGATGCCCAAGGCATACCTAGTTAATATTTAAATAAGTCTCAAGCATCTAAGCTTGGGGATGCCCGGGTTAGCGTCCCACCTTTCTTCATCAACAATATTGGTTAATGCCGGTTGAGCCTAAGTTTTTGCTTCTTCACATGATATGTGCTATCTTTGGAATGGCATTTTTTTTGCTTGCTGTTTGAATAAAGTACTTAAGATACGAAAATTTTAAATGAGAGAGTCTTCACATAGATATATAATTATTCAACTACTCATTGATCTTCACTATTATCTTTTTGGAGTAGTTTGTCATTACTCTCATGCTTCACCTATATCATTTTGAGAGTCTTAAAAATAGCATGGTAATTTGCTTAGGTTATGAATTTAGTCCTAATATGATGGGCATCCAAGAGGGATATTATAAAAACTTTCATATAAAGAGCACTGAATATATGAGAAGTTTGAATCCTTGCATTTGTTTTGAGATATAAATATGGTGATATTGGAGTCATGCTAGTGAGTAATTGTGGATTGGTAGAAATACTTGTGTTAAATTTGTGATTCCCGTAGCATGCACGTATGGTGAATCGTTATGTGATGAAGTCGGAGCATGATTTATTTATTGATTGTCTTCCTTTGTGTGGAGGCCGGGATCGTGCGATGGTTAACTCCTACCAACCTTCCCCTAGGAGCATGCGTGTAGTACTTTGTTTTGATAGCTAAGAAATTTTTGCATTAAGTATGTGAGTTCTTTATGACTAATGTTGAGTCCATGGATTATACGCACTCTCACCCTTCCACCATTGCTAGCCTCTCTAGTATCATGCAATTCTCGCCAGTGCATTAAACCCACCATATACCTTTCCTCAAAACAACCACCATACCTACCAATTATATGTGGCATTTCCATAGCCATTCCGAGATATATTGCCATGCAACTTCCACCATTCCGTTTATTATAACACGCACCATCATTGTCACATATTGTTCTCATATGCATGAGGCATTCCTATAGAGTCATATTTTGTTATAGAATTGAGTTGTAATTCTTGAGTTGTAAGTAAATAAAAGTGTGATGATCATCATTATTAGAGCATTGTCCCATGTGAGGAAAGGATGATGGAGACTATGATTCCCTCACAAGTTGGAATGGATCTCTGGACTTAAAGAAATAAAAGAGGCCAAAGAAGCGCAAATAAAAAAGAGAGGCGAAAAGAAGCCCACAAAAAAAGAGAAAAAAAATAAAAAAAATGAGAGAAAAAGAGAGAAGGGACAATGTTACTATCCTTTTTCCACACTTGTGCTTCAAAGTATCACCATGATCTTCATGATAGAGAGTCTCCTATTTTGTCACTTTCATATAGTAGTGAGAATTTTGCATTATATAACTTGTCTTGTATATTCCAATGATGGGCTTCCTCAAATTGCCCTAGGTCTTTGTGAGCAAGCGAGTTGGATGCACACCCACTTAGTTTATTTTTGAGCTTCCATACACTTATAGCTCTAGTGCATCCGTTGCATGGCAATCCCTACTCAGTCACATTGATATCTATTGATGGGAATCTCCATAGCCCGTTAATGCGCCTAGTTGATGTGAGACTATCTCCTTCTTTTTGTCTTCTCCGCAACCACCATATTCTACTCCACCTATAGTGCTATATCCGTGGCTCACGCTCATGTATTGTGTGGAAGTTGAAAAAGTTTGAGAATACTAAAGTATGAAACAATTGCTTGACTAAAACCGGGGTTGTGCATGATTTAATACTTTGTGTGATGAAGATGGAGCATAGCCAGACTATATGATTTTGTAGGGATAACTTTCTTTGGCCATGTTATTTTGAAAATAAATGATTGCTTTATTAGTATGCTTAAAGTATTATTGTTTTTATGTCAACATTACACTTTTGTTTTGAATCTTTTGGATCTGAACATTCATGCCACAATAAAGAAGATTGCATTGATAAATATGTTAGGTAGCATTCCACATCAAAATTCTGTTTCATCATTTACCTACTCGAGGACGAGCAGGAATTAAGCTTGGGCATGCTTGATACCACTAGTACGTGTCGGTGCTATACAAACGGTTTTTAACACCTTTTCGCAACGACATTAGGAACCGTCGCCAAGTGAGTGTGGGCAATAGGGGGGTCCTTCCCACACAACCCAAAAACCGCCGGGGATAGGCCCTCCTGGCACACACGCTCGGCAAAATGAGGTCATGTGCGACCGACGAGCGAGCAAATATGGTTATACGTACAGTAGTGCTAAAAAATACAATTATACATGTGAAATCATTTCCGGTCGTAAGTACATCCCACAAAGTGAGTCCCCGCTAAATGTTTTCGGTCGTATGTACATCACACACAGTCAATCCAAGGAATACATTTCCGTTCTTATATACACCACACACAGTTAATCTAGGGAAAACTTTTCCGTTCGTATGTACTTCCCACATAGTCAATCCAGGGAAAACGTTTCTGTTCGTATGTACATCCCACACAGTCAATCCAGGGAAAACATTTCCGTTCGTATGTACATCCCACATAGGTGTATGTATAGGCTCGTGTGTGATAGGTGTAACTATCACACAAGCTCCGCGTTGATTAATCATTTGTTTTTATCAACTACATCACACATGATTTGATGAAGAAAACTGTGTGGCATTGGGCTATCCCTCACAAGTGCATTTACTTCTAGAACCGTTTGCAAAGTTCCATGACCCATTTAGCAGGTTTATTAGTTTATAATTAATAATTCTAGCATTACGCAAATTCACATTTCATATCGAACAACTGTTTGCCAATTTCATATCAGGCACATAGATATATTTTAACATCACAGTACGATAGCTACCGGAAAACAACACAGTGCAACATATAGATAGTTCAACTTCATAAGAACAATATTACAACAATTTATTCATTTCCCTAATCAAGATCATCTAGGCTCGCCATATCCACCTCTGATTTCAGTTCATTAAGAACCTGTTTTGCACTGGCCAGCTAGGAAACTGCCTCCTCCTTCGCCAACACCATCTTAGCAAAGTCTGATTTAAAAAAATCTGAGCTCACTCTCCACCTTCCTCTTTTTATCCCACATCTTGAAATATTTTTCAGCGTTGACAACACTTTCTCTAAGCCTAACTTTGTTCTCTTCCTGATACATGCTCCAGAGCTTTGCTAGGCACATCTTCAAAGACTGTGGCCACTCTTGATCAACCCACTCCAAGTAAGAACACTTCCATTCATCCTATAATATTTAAAACTAGATCAGTAAAAATTGTAGGGAAAATGGTTTTATAGCAACAAAGAGAATCACCAATCCTTATTTCAAAAAACTAAAGAAATAGGTTAATTATGACATATCTTCTGAAAAAGATCAATGTGCAAATGAATTATTTGCTACTGAGACAACAACCAAATTCTGAAACATTAGAAGCTATAATTAACTACAAGAACGCTACATGTTCTTACTCATGTACTATAAATAACAAATTGAACATTTTAAGAGGAAGGTAAATATAACTGCAACAACATAGCAACAGTGTTTGGATGACCGCAAATTGATACTAACAGGTGTGTACATGCACACATTTAGTAACATAGAACTAATAGCACTAAGGCCGTCCACTATGTATGCCAAAACCGGTGTAAAGAAAACTGTTGCTACATCTTGCACCGGTGCCCTGCACTGGCGAGCTGATGCAGCAGAAAAAAATCAGGGACCCAAAATTCGGAGCACCTAGTTGCTCCGACGCCCAGTTCCTTCGTGCCATAAAGATTTAGTATTTTAGTGCTTGGCTGCTCGGATGTGTGGACAAGTTGTCTCCATAAACTACTGAAGCGGTGCCAAATAATTTTCTAATGGCACCACTAAGGAGATGACAACATTTTTAGATACTCGGTACAAACTATGACACTGTCTTAGGATGCGTTTGGTTGAAGGTGTGGTATGAATGGGTTGGGACCATGAAAGTGTCCGAATCACATCTAACAAATGATTTGTATCAATGAAAGAGGGTCTGAACTTCTCTGCACATGCTAGAAACTTCCTCCCACTGTCCACAGATTCAAACGCAACTAGCTTCACGCATGGAGATTGATTGTGACAACGAGTAGACAGATCTTCAGCCAACCCACTCCATTCGTTGCAACTATTGGTCCTAGGGAACTACAAGAGCAAGAAATGACTCAAATCGACCGCCGGGCCGATAAAAATCCTTCATTCCAAGTATTAGCCCGAGGGAGAGAAGAGAGGCATACCCGGGTGGTGAAGGAGTCACCGAAGGAGGAGGAACCGCTGGAGAGGTCTTTGAAGAAGATCATGGAGACCCCGGCGGTAGGATGTGAGATGGCGAGAGCGAGGAAGCAAGCGAGGAAGTGGCTATAGCTCAGGAAGGAAGGAAGGAAGGAAGGGGGAATCAAGGGAAATGTGACTCGTGGTTGGGGAGAAAAGGGAATGGGGAGGGGGGAGGGTAGATATTTCGGCGGTAGGCCAAAATTTCGAAATGTGGAGGGAAACTTTGTGCGCGGTGCCACCGGACACAATTCACTTTGAAAGATAGTGTGCATCGCTAACGATTCTTCTGCTTAACGCACATGGGATGAGTTTGATAATTCAAATTTTGGTGAAAATTTACCCCGGTATGTCATTGCATAATTTAACATCACTTGCTAATTTTGGCACACAAAAGAGCGTACAACACATAGACCAGACTTACTGAATCGAGGAATTTTAGTAATTAAACAGAGCCAGTTTACCTAAACATTGCTCTAACAAAAGACCAGCATTAAAAACAAAGCCTAGGTACGAATAATTTTAAGAAATCCGCTATCGCGTCGGCCTATGCATCACCGGTGTGAGATGAGACATCGATGACTTGTCCTGGCGACATGCCACCATTGGTGGACTCTGCGTCCCCCTTGCTGAAGTCGGCCGCGTCCTCGTCCTCGTCCTTGGCGCCGCCTTCAAGGTTGTAGTACTCATAGTAGTGGTTCCGCCGGAGCTCGTGTTGGTACTCCACCGCCGATTCCTCGACGGACAGAATCTTCTCTACCTCGACCTGGGCCATGTGCAACTCCTCCTCCCGGCGTGCCGCCTCCTGCATCTCCAGCACCTGCTCGATGACCTCATGAGGAAGCAGGTGCTCCATGGCCACTGCCGTCTTTTCGGATGTGGGTTGCATGCTGGATTCTGAGGTGGCCTGGAAAATCTTGGCGTCGATGGCCTCGACCCAGGCCAGGACGGCACAGACGGAAGCTCGAGCACCCTCGGCGTTTGCAGCCGCCGTCGCAGCAGCAGCTGCAGCCATCTCGGCTGCTGCAACTGCTCTATCGGCCGCCGCAGATGCCCTCTCGGCAGAAGCGGTCGCGCTCAATGCGGATGCGGCGGCACTCTCGGCGTAGGTGGTCGCGCTTTCAGCGCAGGCGGCGGTGCTCGGGGGGGGGGGGCATCGTACGGGCATTCACGAAGTGTTTCCACGGCATCATCTTTGCAAGAAGGGGGTGCGAGAATGGGGATAGGGATTTGTGGATTCGGGGGTTGCCGGCACTAGAGCAGATTAGCCGGCGAAGCTTAAGGAGGAAGACTTAAATAGACCCAATTTTTTTCATCCCAAACGATTCCTACAAAACAACTGTGTGTGATGTTGTAGACATTTTCTATTAGCTGTGAAAGACGAATTTGGAGTAAAGTGGCAACGGATGGTGTTTCAAATGTACGAGAAAAATTGTAGTACTAATACAATTGTCATGTCAAATTTTGGAAAATTTCAGGGCTCATTTGACATTTTAACACATTTAAAAAAATTTCAAGCCATTTAATGACCGTAATTGAAATTTGAATTACATGTACATGCAACAACTAACCATAACGGTTTCAAAAGTCATATTTTGTGTACTTGTGTGCGATTTAATTCCATGTGCAGTAAATTGGAAGGAATTTTCAAACATATTGGTCTAACGGCTATGACACAATTAAGCATGGAGTGCCATGGCATTTAAATTCTAAAAAAAATAAAAATATATCAGAAACACATGAAACCTTGGTTGATGTAATGTCATGCCACCAAGATGATGTGGTAAAAAATTTGGCATGTTGGACGAAAGTTTGGACACACACCCCTCGCAAACCAGAGCAACTCACTAGAAGGCTCATGGTTCTGAGAGGGAACAATGCATGTTTGATGATGAACTGGAGATAGCTTCCTCTTACGGCCTTCAAAATACTTCTGCGTGTAACGCGCACTTATACAACTATCATGTGAAAATTTGGAAAATTTCAGGGGTCAGTTAACCTAATGAGGACATTTATGTGATTCTCTAGCCATTTAATGATCGTAATTCAAATTTGAACTGCATCTACATGCAACGGCTAACCATAACAGTTTGTAAAATCATATTTGTGTACTTGTGTGCGACTTAATTCCATGTGCAGCAAATTAAAAGGAATTTTCAAACATATTGGTCTCACGACATGGACACATGCATGGAGTGCCATGGCATTTCAATTCCGAAAAATTAAAAAATGATTAGAAAAAAATGAAACCTTGCTTGATGTAATTTCATGCCACCAAGATGATGTGGTAAAAAAATTGTCCTGTTTGACGAAAGTTTGGACACACACCCTGCACAAACCGGAGCAACTCACTAGAAGGCTCGTGGTTTCGAGAGGGAAGAATGCATGTTTGATGACAAATAGGAGATAGCTTCATCTTACGACCTTCAAATTTTTTTCAACATGTAACATGCACTAATACAACTGTCATGTGAAAATTTGGAAAATTTCAGGGATCATTTGACCATTTGAAGACATTTAAGTGATTTTCTAGCCATTTAATGACCGTAATTCAAATTAGAACTACATGTACATGCAACGGCTAACCATAACGGTTTGAAAAATCATATTTGTGTACTTTTGTGCGAGTTAATTCCATGTGCAGCAAGTTAGAGGGAATTTTCAAACATATTGGTCTCACGGCATGGACACTACATGCAAGGAGTGCCATGGTATTTTAATCCCCCAAAATTAAAAAATGATTAGAAAAACATGAAACCTTACTTGAGGTAATGTCATGCCACCAAGATGATGTGGTATAATATTGTCCAGTTTGACGAAAGTTTGGACACACACCCTTCACAAACCGAAGCAACGCACTAGAAGGCTCGTGGTTTTGAGAGGGAACAATGCATGTTCGATGACGAACGAGAGATAGCTTTCTCTTACGACCTTCAAATTTTTTTCTACGTGTAACATGCACTAATACAACTGTCATGTCAAAATTTGGAAAATTTCAAGGGTCATTTGATCTTTTGAAGACATTTAAGTGATTTTCTAGCCATTTAATGACCGTAATTCAAATTAGAACTACATGTACATGCAACAGCAAACCACAATGGTTTGAGAAATCATATTTGTGTACTTGTGCGTGAGTTAACTCCATGTGCCTTAAATTAGAAGGAATTTTCAAACATATTGGTCTCATGGCATGGACACATGCATGGAGTGCCATGGTATTTTAATTCCAAACAAATAAAAAAGATTAGAAAAACATGAAACCTTGCTTGATGTAATGTGATGCCACCAAGATGATCTGGTAAGAAATTGGCCTGTTTGACGAAAGTTTGGACACACACCCCTCACAAATCGGAGCAACTCACTAGAAGGCTCGTGGTTTCGAGAGGGAACAATGCATGTTTGATGACGAACGGGAGATAGCTTCCTCTTACGGACTTCAAAAATTTTCTACGTGTAACATGCACTAATACAACTGTCATGTCAAAATTTGGAAAATTTCAAGGGTCATTTGCCTTTTGAAGACATTTAAGTGTTTTTCCAGTCATTTAATGACCGTAATTCAAATTTGAACTACATCTACATGCAACGGCTAACGATAACGGTTTGAAAAATCATATTTTGTGTACTTGTGTGCGAGTTAATTCCATGTGCAGTAAATTGGAAGTAATTTTCAAACATATTGGTCTCACGACATGGAAACATGCATGGGGTGCCATGGCATTTTAATTCCAAAAAATTAAAAAATGATCAGAAAAACATGAAACCTTGCTTGATGTAATTCATGCCACCAAGTTGATGTGGTAAAAATTGGCTTGTTTGACGGAAGTTTGGACACACATCCCTCACAAACCGGAGCAACTCACTAGAAGGCTCGTGGTTCCGAGAGGGAACAATGCCTGTTATATGACAAATGGGAGATAGCTTCCTCTTACGACCTTCAAATTTTTTCTATGTGTAATGTGCACAAATACAACTATCCTGTGAAAATTTGGAAAATTTCAGGGGTCATTTGACCTTTTGAAGACATTTAAGTGATTTTCTAGCCATTTAGTGACCATAATTCAAATTTGAACTACATCTATATGCAACGGCTAACCATAACGGTTTGAAAAATCATATTTGTGTACTTGTGTGCGAGTTAAAAAATCATGAGATGATGTAAATATCCGGTGTTCAAAAAAGAAAATGTAAAATCTGGCAAGACAACCGGCCCCACATGATTGGCACTCTATTTCGCGCCTCGAAGTTTGGAAGGTGAGTGGCGGGATTTATTAATCAGACACAGTTCTGCATTGGGAAATCGTCAGCGATTATGTTCACACACGGATTTTGCTGCGGGAATTGTGTGTAATTCACACTAGAGTACTCGTAAATTCCGACGACCGGCGTGTGTACTCTTCCCGTCGATCTAGATTCCGGCCGCCAATAAATACTACAATTCTCACGTCGTCCCACCTGCATTCTCATCTAGATCCTCCCTTTGCTCGCCCTCTCTCTCTTTCTCTTTCTCTCTCTCTCTCTCTCAAATCTCTGCCATGGCGCCGTTAGTCTGCCCACATGCCGACGAGGAGTCGCCGCCCCCCGAGGGCGCTCACTCGAAGAGCAGCGACGAGGACACCTACGCATCACCGGATGAGGTTGCACCGGACCACCCAACTTTGGATTGGTTTTGGGGCCAGTATGATCTTTGTCTTTGGAAGTTGCTGCCGCCGGCTGAGAAAGCCTGTCAAGTGGCTTTCAATAAGGAGATGGCGGAGTAGGATGCCAGGTACCAGGCGGCCTGTGAAGGCCGTGATGCCGCCTGGAAAAAGGAGGCAGAGGAGCTTTAGGGGCGGGCGCGTCGTCGTGCGGAGGTGTACAAAGACGGGTACTTTGCAAGGAAGGGCAGAGGCGCTAAGCACCTCATCGCTGTGTGGAGTTGGGCCGATAAGATCCAGTGTGCCACCGACGAGGAGCTCCGGTGGGTGCACAATGAAATGGCAAGATCGTTCGCGCTCGTCCGCCTGCTAGAGGCAGATCGACACGTTAAGCACTGCGAGGCGAAGGAGGTGGAGTACTGCCTCCGCTCTGGGAAGAGGCCACACACCAGGGAGCTGCTGGTGAGGGGCTGCCGGAATACTGGCCCTAGGAGGGATTATTAGTTTTAGTATTGTTCGTTTTCAATTTTATGCATTGTACCTAGTAGTTAAGTATCATTTGTATACGTGATGATATTATATATACTTTGTGATGAACTAATGAACAATCAATATTATATATATATATATATTATGAATTCCATTTTCTATCTGTTTTTGTATACTAATTTGAATCTCTCTGTTATCATCCACATATACAGAATGGAAAGCATATAAACACACATTGAAACAGAACATATAAGAACGAAAAACAGAGTACACACATTGAAACAAAGCAATACTATGATTGTTGTGAATTAATAGCTATCCACATCGAAACGAATCAACAAAATAAAACACGTCCATGAGACCATGACAAGCAACCCTTGCCTACGGTAGCTCTTGGCTCTGCCTGAAGTCGTGCATGCATTCATCCAAGCGGTCGACATGCTCACGGTACATATGGAGCATGATCTCGAGCTCCAAGTTGGCTATTTCATCGGAGATCACCACCTCGAGGATGCGACAACCATGTTCCTCTACTGCGCCCCGGTGGACACCTGGGCCAAGGAGGCGGTCGAGCCTACCGACCAACGCGTTGGCATTGAGCGGGCCGCAGACAAGGTGAACGGCCCGACCCATGCGAATGGCGTGACAGGTGTCCGGTGCATGTACGGTGCGGCCGGCCTCTGGTAGAAGTACGGCGCAGAGGGCCAGTGCCCACTCCTAGAGAGGAATGGGGGGTACTGACGGGACGTGTACCCAGCTGTGACACCCTGTCGACAGTAGGCAAGCACCGATTGATCCGCTCTTGCTGTGCGGCGTGCCGCACCTCTCGCTCTGTGGAAAGCCGCAGCCTATCGGCGCGGACGCGCCTAGCTTGCTCCATGGTGCACCATCGATCACGTTGTGCATCGAGCTGCAACCTCTTAGCGCTGACATGCCTATCTTGATCCGCGGCACTGAAGCGCCATGCGCCAAGGGTCTGCTCAACCCTGGCGATGACACGCATCACGGAGTCATCCATCGTGTTGCTAGGGAGCCCCGCAACCTCTACGGGCCATGACACCTTTTGGTTTTCATCGTCAACGAAGTTGATGGCAGAGGCGAGGCTTTGGTGAGCTGGCATGTTTGGAAAAGGTGGATGTGCTACAGGCTGCGCTTGTTGCCTCCGTGCGTCGCGCCGTACCTAAGTTTGTGCGCAATATCACTGGGTGGCGGAAAACAGGTGAGGAAATGGCGGGAAACGGTGGCGTGTTCATAAAACGCTATCAATTAATGGAAACTTAGCATATAAGGAACATCGAGCTAGCACAAGAAGTAGATGATGACGAGATAAACATGGAACACACTAGGGAACCCATCGGTGATGAATTCATCAATTGCAAACGGTTCTACGCTAGCAAGTGTTTGCCCACAACACACACCGCTTATTCCATCATAAACGGGTCGGATGGATCAACTATATGCCACGTGTACACAATGTCAAAAAGTAATGCGGTAGACCTTCTTTAACATATGTTTAAAAAAATAAAAAAAATAAGGACCTCGAGGTTAAATTAGCAGAGAGGATGGGTCATTTCGTCATTTGACCAAAAAGACCCATCCTATCAGTTAATTTAACATCAACACAAATTCCCATCCAGTCACCCATCAGATGGCTGCTCCAGCCAGAGCACACATAACTTGAGAGTTCTGTTACATGAGCTAGTGGTGGAATAGCTAGTCCTTGCTGATATAGGATGCCTCTTCGCATCCTTATGGCATATCCGGATGACCGCTGTCGGTGTTCTGGGAACGGGGGTCCCCAGACTTGCCTGCCTGCGGCCTGCAGCGTGGCCCGAGTGGTGGCCCGGTACGACCCATATTCATCAGCGCAAACTCAAGACCCTCGCGAGGGACCAAGCCTCACGGGGGAGATGATGCAAGGCTTCCTCAGGAGCGGCCTCGCCAGGCAGGCTCGCGAGGAGGCAGAGAGATCAAGGCAAGGGTACCTCGCGAGGAGCTCATGACGCAAGCCATGACGATCGAGACCAGGCGGGCGCCAGCCTGCGCAGTGTCCTTGTTTCCTCTTTGGTGCAAAGGGGGCAAGCACAGGCATGGAGTACCGAGGCATCAGGCAAAGGTTACCATTCCAGTGCAACGAGACCAAGACGAGCAGAGCGGCAGGATGGAGGTCACCATGGAGCCCAAGACGGCGTCATCACTAGTGCCTTTGATAGCCGAAGACCAACTTTAGTCAGGATAACTTGTACTAGATGTTCCCCTTCAAAATGGCCGTTGTTGGCGCCGTTCCCGTTCAGTATTTGGGAAGAGGACCAAGGCCTCTATAAATAGGGCTAGTCACCACAGTAGAAGCCAGGGAGAATATCATCTAGAGACGGGGAAATCCACCCCAAGTAGAACACCGCATCAGCTCAAGAACACCTCTCGCGAGGCAGTTCTTCCTTTGTATTGTTCATCATCAGCCCCTGAGGCAATCCACCATACACTTGAGTAGGGTATTACACCACAACGGTAGCCCGAACCAGTACAAATCTTGCGTCCCTCGTGTTGTTCATCATTTAGCTTAGATTCTCGCGAGGCGATCAGACGTGGATTGGTAGGGGGAAGATCTTCGCGTGCACCCCAGAGTTCGAACCTTAAGGGTCTGCCGGAACCCAACTTCCGACATTTGGCGCGCTAGGTAGGGGTGCACCGAAGCTCTCCCTTCCGTCGGCTCGCTCTACATCAGCACCACGCTCCGCCCTCATGGCGGGCAACGCGCCGCCTGCTCCGGCTGTCGACAAGTGTGATGGCCGAACAAGTTCAAGCCAGACATGCCGCCGCGCTATGACAGCGCGGCCTATCCGCTGGCTTTCCTACTGGCGTATGAGGAGGCTGTCCTCGAGGCAGGGGGCGACGACAGGGTCATGGCTAACTGGCTGCCCATGGCCCTCACTGGCGTCCCGCGCATGTGGTTGCTCCACCTGCCAGCTGCCTCTGTGGCCTCGTGGGAGGAGTTGCGCAGCCTCTTCCTTGCCCATTATGCTGCGCCGGCGCCCCCGGTCATTGCAGCTCTCGTGGGCAGCTCGCTGGCGCCACCTTCAAGCCGCCATGTCAAGCCATTTGTCTGCCGGATCGATGCCGTCCTCAAGCGCCGTGAAGCCCCCCTGGGCTGGGTGGCACCCAAGGCCGATTTGACCTTCAGCTCGGACGATCACCCCTCCAACACCGCCTGTGCGGGCGCGCTCCCGATGCTATGCACCCCCACCGTCTGCCAGGTGGCCGTCACCAGGAACCTCATCGACGGCGGGGCCGGCCTCAATATACTCTCGGCGGAAGCTTTCAGCCTCCTCCACGTGCCCCTAGGGTGACTCCAACCCAGCAAGCCCTTCTTAGGCGTCGGAGGTAGCCCCACCAACTCCCTGGGGCAGATCCGCCTCCCGGTGACCTTCGGCACCCACGACAGCTTCCGCACGGAGCTGATCGACTTCGACATCGGCCCCATCGGCCTCCCGTATAACGCCATCCTCGGCTACCCTGCCTTGGCTCAGTTCATGGCGGTGACTCACCTGGCCTACAACCTCATGAAGATGCCCGGGAGCAGCAGTGTCCTTACCGTGTCTGGAGACGCGAGGGATGCACTGCAGGCGCTGAAGCTCGCTTTCAAGGCGGCCGCAGTGGCGCAGCCCGTCAGCGCTGACACCCTCGAGCCCAAGGGGCTACACCGGCCAAGAAGAAGCAGTTGTTCACCCAAGACAAGGCGGAGACCAAGCAAGTACCAGTCGACGAAGACGGATCCTCTGGCGCCACCTTCACCATAGGTGCCAATCTCGACCCTGAACAAGAGGAGGCCCTGGTGAAATTTCTGTGCACAAACAAGGGGGTGTTTGCATGGGAACCTGATCAGCTGGCAGGGGTCCCAAGAGAGGTGATTGAGCACCATCTGAACGTGTGCCCCAACGTGCGCCCCGTGAACCAAAAGGCAAGGCGACAGTCCACCGAGAAGCAGGCCTTCATCGTCCAAGAAACCCGCAAGTTGGAGGCTGCAGGTGTCATTCGCGAAGTTCGCTATCTTGAATGGCTGGCCAACCCTATTGTTGTGCCAAAGAAGGGAGGAAAGGAGCGCATGTGCGTCGACTTCACCAACCTCAACAAGGCCTGCCCTCAGGATCCATTCCCACTCCCTCGCATCGACCAGATCGTCGATTCCACCACCGAGTGTGACCTGTTGTGCTTCCTGGATGCCTTCTCGGGCTATCACCAAATTAAGATGGCGGTAGAAGATATGGAGAAAACGGCCTTCCTGACCCCGTGCGGAGTATACTGCTATACCTGCATGCCGTTCGGATTGCGCAATGCGGGCGTGACCTTTCAGCGACTGATGCACATCGCATTGGGCCGGCAGCTCGGAAGAAACGTCGAGGCCTACGTCGACGACATCATGGTGAAGTCTGGGGAGGCGAAGACCCTGATACAGGACCTGGAAGAAACCTTCGCGAGCCTTCGTGAAGTGGACCTGCGGCTCAACCCGGAGAAGTGCGTATTCGGAGTCCCTTCAGGCAAGCTTTTGGGCTTCCTCGTGTCCCACAGAGGTATCGAGGCTAACCCAGAGAAGGTCAAGGTAGTCGAAGACATGAGTCCGCCGAAGACCCTTAGAGAAATGCAGAAGCTCACCGGGCGAGTAACTGCGTTGGGACGCTTCATCTCCAAGCTAGGAGAACGAGCACTGCCCTTCTTCAAGCTGATGAAGAAGAAGGGCCCGTTCGAATGGACTGAAGAGGCTGACAAAGCATTCCAAGATCTCAAGAAGTACTTGACCAGCCCTCCGGTGATGGTGGCTCCGCGCCCTCAGGAACCCTTGGTACTCTACCTTGCAGCCATGCCCTACTGCGCCAGCGCAGCCCTAGTGGCGGTTCGGAAGGAGCACCGGGTCAAGACCACGTCGGTCGCAACCCCGACCGCAACAGCACAAGGCCAAGAAAGCCTCGCAAAGACCATGGCCGCAGCAGATGGGAATCAGCCTCAGCAGGGGGGCGCACCCACGGCGGAAGAGGCCCCGCTAGGCGACCAAGCGCTGAGGGCTCCACCGTCTCGGGAGGTGCATCGACCTCCGGAAGGCGCATGCCACGCCAGCACCCTCAACCTCGTCGAGCATCCCGTGTACTTCGTTAGCACGCTGCTGTGGGACGCAAGGGCATGATACCCCATGCCTCAGAAACTCTTGCTCACTTTACTAGTGGCCTCATGCAAGCGACGACACTACTTTCAAGGTCACCCCATCAAGGTTGTCTCGGCATATCCCTTGGAAATGGTGCTCAGGAGCCCCAACTCAGCTGGAAGGGTCGCTGAATGGAACATTGAGTTGCAATCATTTCAGATGGAATTCAGCATGACCAAGGTCGTCAATGGAGCCGCACTTGCAGATTTCGTGGCGGAATGGACAGAGGCACCAGGGCTCGAAGCAGGCGAGGATAGGTCGATTTCCCCAGGAAGTGAAGCACCTGACGGCTGGGTCATGTACTTCGATGGAGCGTTCTCGCGACATGGCGGAGGGGCTGGCGCAGTGCTCATATCTCCCACTCAGGACAAACTCTATTATGCCGTGCAACTATGCTTCCAACATGGAGAGAAGGTCTCCAACAACATAGCAGAATACGAGGGCCTGATAGCAGGCTTGAAAGCTGCAGCCGCCTTGGGGGTAAAGCGCCTCATCATCAAGGGCGATTCACAACTCCTCGTCAACTTCTCTAACAAGGTGCATGAGCCGAAGGACGAACACATGAAAGCATATCTTGCGGAGGTCCACAGGATGGAAAAGCAGTTTTGGGGGTTAGAGTTGCAGCATGTACCCCGCGGCACCAATCAAGAGGCTGATGACATCGTCAGGAGGGCGTCCAGGCGGCTGCCTCAGAAGCCCGGCGTCTTCGAGGAACGACTCTTCAAATCCTCAGCAGCACCGTCACTATCGAGTACAGCGCAGCCTCGGGAGGAGCTCCCTTAACCGCCTGCCTCGGGAGCCCCGACCTGCGGCCCGACCTCAGGAGCTCGCCTGCTCCTGGCGCTGGAGCCTCAGGAGGGATGTTGGACCGCATAATTCAAAGATTACCTGATGCAAGAGACTCTGACAGAGAAGGAGGAGGACGCAGAACGCGTGGCGCGGCAGGCCATGGCCTACTGCGTCCAAGACGGAGAACTCTACCGGAAGAGGCTGAACGATGTTTCCCTGCGTTGCATCTCCAGGGAGCAAGGGAAAGAGTTGTTGACAGACATTCATGATGGAGACTGTGGGCACCACTTGTCTTCACGGACCCTCATCGGCAAGGCGTTTTGGAGCGGGTTCTATTGGCCAACAGCACTCAACGACACGATCGAGCTGGTGAAAGCTTGTGAAGCCTATCAATTCCATGCTAAGCAGATTCATCAGCTGGCTCAGGGCCTGCAAACCATCCCCCTTTCATGGCCATTCACTGTTTGGGGACTGTACATCCTGGGCCCGTTTCCCCGGGCGCCAGGGGGCTACCGCCATTGACAAGTTCACAAAGTGGACAAAGGTGGAAGTTGTCCGCACCATCCCAGCTGGATCAACGGTCAAGTTCATCAAGGGCCTCGTGAGCCGGTTTGGGGTGCCTAATCGCATCATCACTGACAACGGTTTGTAGTTCACCAGCAATCTCTTCAAAACATATTGTGCTAACCTTGGAACGCAGATATGCTACGCTTCGGTGGCACACCCTCGGAGCAACAGCTAGGCTGAACGTGCCAACGCGGAGGTCCTGAAAGGCCTCAAAACAAGGACCTTCAAGAAGAAGCTGGAGGCCTGTGGCAGGGGCTGGTACTACGAGCTCCAATCCATGCTATGGTCCATCCACACAACTGCTACCAAGTCAACCGGCGAAACCCCGGTCTTCCTCATCTACGGGGCTGAGGCGGTCCTCCCTCATGAGGTCAGGCATCGGTCCACGCGGGTCCTGGCTTTCGACGAAGCACAGCAAGACACCATGCGGGGGATGGACCTCGTGCTGGGGGAGGAACACCGCCGGGAGGCTGCACTTCGGGCAGCGAGATACCAACAGGTGATGCGGCGGTACCACTGCCGCAGCATCCGCCCCAGGACCCTCGAGGTAGGTGACCTCGTGCTCAGGAGGGTGCTCTCCAGGGAAGGGCTGCACAAGCTCTCGCCCATGTGGGAGGGCCCGTTCAAGGTTGCTCATGTTTCCAGGCCTGGCGCCGCGCGCTTGGAGACTCAGGAGGGGGTGCCCGTCCCGAACGCGTGGAACATCCAACACCTCCGGAAGTTCTATCCTTGAAGGAAGGCCCGGCGCCTGTGAAGAAGGCCGGGTGCCTGTGAAGCTTGTCGTGCCAAGAAAGGCCCGGTGCCTGTGAAGAAGGCCAACGCCTGTGAAGCTCGTCACCCCGAGAAAGGCCCGGTGCCTGTGAAGAAGGCCAATGCCTGTGAAGCTCGCCGCCCGTGACACTCTCACATAATAATGAGTTGGGGCTGTACACGCTCCGGAGTCTCTGGAGAGCCGCCCTAGGGCCTCGGGGGCTCCCGCCCATGCCCAGTGGCAGCACTTAGCTCCGCACTGGTGAGAAGACATCAAAGACTAGATTAGGTGTCGAACGCGGCTTTTTCATTTGCTTTCTGCAGTTGGCTTGTTCGTCCTTATTTGAAATTTTATTGGAGTTGCTTTTAGCATTGTTGCAATCCCCGACCCGTGATTCTCTGCCTTGGTTGCTCACCTGACTCGTCTTCTCTTTCGCAAATCTCGCGAGGGGGCTGCGTGGGCGCCCTCGCGAGTGCTTTCTGACCCAGTCTTGTGATGGTTCCCTATTCAAGTCCACCGCGGGAGCACTCCTCCCGGTCCGTGCCCCATAGGCATCATGACACGAACACAGGACCTGAGCCAGTTTCCCTCACGACCAGGTCTGAAAGTTACCCCCTCACTAATTCTTGCAGGCCTCGAGGCGCACGACAAGGCCTCAGCCTCGAGAAGCAAAGACTGCGGCAAGTCCCCCCAAGCTAAGTGGTTCCTACACATGAGCATGCAGCACCAAAACACAACACGGGAATAACGAAAATAGCATGATAGTTAACGGCAACAATCCAGCACGCCCCTACGGGGCCCCACACTACTCTCTCTTTGCGCAAGAAATGGAGAAAAACAAAATAGACACGGCTTGCCCGGTGATGACTCATGGCGAGGGCTCATACTGCCCTCCGGAGCTCAGTCAGACCCCTCCTCACGCTTCACCGAGGCGCGATGACGGGCTGACCCACTGCCCCCCTCAAGGCGAGCACGACGGCGCGGTGGCTGGTCACGGCCGCCGCTGGAGGAGCTGCTGTCCGAAGGGGAGCCGTCGAAGCTTGGTGAGCTACGAACACCACCGACCATGCGCCCTCCTTCGTCTTCATCTTAGCCATCGCCGAGGCTGAGCACCCGGTTGCCATCATCATCATCTTCGGGGCAGCATGATACGTCTCCAATGTATCTATAATTTATGAAGCATTCATGCTATATTACTATGTGTTTTGAATGATTATGGGCTTTATTATACACTTTTATATTACTTTTGGGACTAACCTGCTAACCGGAGGCCCAGCCCATATTGCTGTTTTATTGCCTGTTTCAGTATTTCAAAGAAAAGGAGTATCAAACGGAGTTCAAACGGAATGAAACCTTCGGCAGCGTTATTTTTGGGAAGAATATGATCCTGGAGACTTGGAGATCAAGTCAGAAGATCCTCAAGGACTCCACGAGATAGGAGGGCGCGCCCCCCCTGTAGGGCGCGCCCCCTGTCCCGTGGGCCCCTCGAGCACCTCCCGACCAACTTCTTTCGCCTATATATACCTACGTACCCTAAAACCATCAAAACTAAAGAGAGATCGGGAATTCCGCCGCCGCAAGCCTCTGTAGCCACCAAAAACCTCTCGGGAGCCCGTTCCGGCACCCTGTCGGAGGGGGAATCCATCACCGGCGGCCATCTTCATCATCCCGGCGCTCTCCATGACAAGGAGGGAGTAGTTCACCCTCGGGGCTGAGGGTATGTACCAGTAGCTATCTGTTTGATCTCTCTCTCTCTCTCTCGTGTTCTCTCTCGTGTTCCCTCTATGGCACAATCTTGATGTATCCCGAGCTTTGCTATTGTAGTTGGATCTTATGATGTTTCTCCCCTTCTACTCTCTTGTGATGAATTGAGTTTCCTCTTTGAAGTTATCTTATCGGATTGAGTCTTTTATGAGAACACTTGATGTATGTCTTGCCGTGATTATCTGTGGTGACAATGGGATATCATGTGCCACTTGATGTATGTTTTGGTGATCAACTTGCGGGTTTTGTGACATTGGGAACTTATGCATAGGGGTTGGCACACGTTCTTGACTCTCCGATAGAAACTTTGGGGCACTCTTTGAAGTACTTTTATGTTGGTTGGATGAACTGAGATTGTGTGATGCATATCGTATAATCATGCCCATGGATACTTGAAGTGACAATGGAGTATCTAGGTGACATTAGGGTTTTGGTTGATTTGTGTCTTAAGGTGTTATTCTAGTACGAACTCTTTTATAGATCGATCCGAAAGAATAACTTTGAGGTGGTTTCGTACCCTACCATAACCTCTGCGTTTGTTCTCCGCTATTAGTGGCTTTGGAGTGACTCTTTGTTGCACGTCGAGGGATTGTTATATGATCTATCTATGTTATTATTGTTGAGAGAACTTGCACTAGTGAAAGTATGAACCCTAGGCCATGTTTCCTATCATTGCAATACTGTTTACGCTCACTTTTATCTTTAGATACCTTGCTGTTTTTATATTTTCAGATTACAAATACCTTTATCTACTATATATATTGCACTTGTATCACCATCTCTTCGCTGAACTAGTGCACCTATACAATTTACCATTGTATTGGGTGTGTTGGGGACACAAGAGACTCTTTGTTATTTGGTTGCAGGGTTGCTTCAGAGAGACCATCTTCATCCTACACCTCCTACGGATTGATAAACCTTAGGTCATCCACTTGAGGGAAATTTGCTACTGTCCTACAAACCTGTGCACTTGCAGGCCCAACAACGTCTACAAGAAGAAGGTTGTGTAGTAGACATCAAGCTCTTTTCTGGCGCCGTTGCCGGGGAGGCTAGCTAAAGGGCACTAACTCACACCCCGTCAACTAAGCTCTTTTCTGGCGCCGTTGCCGGGGAGGTGAGTGCTTGAAGGTATATCTTTAGATCTTGCAATCGAATCTTTTTGTTTCTTGTTTTATCACTAGTTTAGTTTATAAAAGAAAATTACAAAAAAAGGAGTTAAGTTTGTCTCATACGCTTCGTCTTTTTAATATCTTTCGTGAGTTTGATGGAAAGGAAAATTGTGCTCAAGTGCTAGAAGAAGAGTGCATTAAAATGCTTGGTACTAAATCTTTGAATGATGAGCAAGATTGCAATGTTGTTAGTATGAACTCTTTGAATATCCATAGTACTAATGATGATTACACTAGTTATGATGAAAATGTCTCGTATAAGCATTTTGATTTTTGTGGAGTAGATTGGATTTCCATGGACACACCAAATAGAGGAAATAGATATTGCAAGAGCCATAAATATTTAAAAACTAAAGGTTTGCAGAAAGTCTTGATGAGTGTGCTAAAAGATTCAATATTTTTCGTGCTCCTTGTGAACTTTGAAATGAATGTGGTCATTTAAATCTCCAATGCAAATTGTTTTATGTTCGAATCATGTCCAAAAATTGTGATAGCTTGATTACCCTTGGGCATCATAAAGAGCTTAGTCTTCTTTTGGGGTATGAACAAATGAAACGTATAACTGAGGGTATTCCAAAATTTAATCTTGATAGATTTCTTGATTTTGATCTAGAGGATATTTATCTGTTTTGTGTGGAGAATTGCATTGAAAATCCTTATATTGCCAATTACCTAAAGAAAAGAAAGCAAATAGAAGATGATGAGAATACTAATGAAAGGGAAGAGACTTCCCAATATCCTCCTATTATTTCTTGTGATGAATTAGGTAACGAGGAGGAGCTTTATATTCAACCAATCTCATCAATAAGGAGCTCAAAGAGGAAGGTTGAACCCACACATAATATGAAGAAGAAAAAGAAAAGAAGGAGCAACAAAGGTAAAAAGGTATCCCTCCCAAATGATGTTGCTCCTACTACTTATTGTGATGATGATAATTGCTTTACTATTGGTGCTATCCATATTTTTAATGATGAGAGTGATTATGCTTATGATATGAAAGGGCCCAAGCTTGGGGAAGCTATGTTTGATGAGGCTGAAATATTTGAGAATATATTTTCTGAAATTAATGAAGATGATATTTTTAGCATCCCAAGTTTTGATATGCAAAGTTGTTATGATGATAGCATGCCTCCTACCTATGATGATTATATTGATGAAAGTGGTTTCGGAAGAGTGTCAACTTTAGGAAGTAGTGATCCCACTATTTTGGAGGATGTTGAATTTTATTGTGATTAATATGAAAGTGGATTTGGAAGAGTGTCAACTTTATTTAGTGATGATTCCACTATTTCGGAAGAGGTTCCAATTGATTATGAGAACGAAGTTGCTACTTATGATGATTATTGTGATGAAACTTATACTATAAAAAGTAGTGATGATTATATTTACAAATCTTGTCATGATTATGATTACCCTTTTTCTGAACATTACTCTTTTAATGTGGAAACAATTTTTAGTGTTCAAGTCTCTTATGATACTCCCACTATTCCGAATGAGAAGAATTTTGCTTATGTGGAGAGTAGTAAATTTTCTATGCTTGTAGATCATGAAAAGAATGCTTTAGGTGCTGGTTATATTGTTGAATTCATTCATGACGCTACTGAAAATTATTATGAGGGAGGTATATATGCTTGTAGGAATTGCAATAATGTCAAGTTTCCTCCCTATGTGTTGAAAATCTTGAAGCTATGCTTGTTTTACCTTCCTATGCTTGTTGATTATTGTTCCCATAAGTTGCTTGCTCACCAAATCCCTATGCATAGGAAGTGGGTTAGACTTAAATGTGCTAGTCATATGCTTCATGATGGTCCCGTTATGTTTCAATTCTTATCTTTTATGTGAGCATCATTGTCATCATCATGCCTAGCTAGCAAGGCATTAAAGAAAAGCGCTTGTTGGGAGACAACCGAATATTTACCCTTACTGTTTTTGTGTGTCCACATGATTATGCTACTGTAGTAATCATGTATTATAGCTTTTGTTTCAATAAAGTGCCAAGTAAGACCTTTAGGATGGCTTACGATGATAGTTGTGTTGATCCTGCTGAAAATCAGAAACTTTTGCACCCAGTAATGTAGTTTTGTTAATTCACAGAAACGTGCTTCTGATCCGATTAGTTTCGCTCTGGATTGGTACACAAATTTCTTAGGACTTCCTAATTTGGTAGGATTTTTGGAGTAACAGAAGTATACGTTTGATACAGATTACTACAGACTGTTCTGTTTTTGACAGATTCTGTTTTCTATGTGTTGTTTGCTTATTTTGATGAATCTATGAGTAGTATCGGAGGGTATGAACCATAGATAAGTTGGAGTACAGTAGATATTACACAAATATGAATTTAGAATGAGTTTATTACAGTACCTAAGTGGTTGTTTTATTTTCTTATACTAACGGAGCTTACGAGTTTTCTATCGAGTTTTGTGTTGTGAAGTTTTCAAGTTTTGGGTAAAGATTCGATGGACTATGGAATAAGGAGTGGCAAGAGCCTAAGCTTGGGGATGCCCAAGGCACCCCAAGGTAATATCCAAGGACAACCAAGATCCTAAGCTTGGGGATGCCCCGAAGGCATCCCCTCTTTCGTCTTCGTTCATCCGTAACTTTACTTGGAGCTATATTTTTATTCACCACATGATATGTGTTTTGCTTGGAGCGTCATTTTATTTTGTTAGTATTTGCTTGCTGTTATTTATAATAATGTTTTTCATCTTTAGTTTCAATAAAAAAGTCAAGGATAGCCTTTGCCATGCTTATTTTGCTAGTATACATGTTGCTGTTTGAAAATAGAAAGTTTACCGCTGTTGCGAAAATTCCCTAGAAAATTCAGAGCATGATTTAATGTTGAAACCTTTTGCATAATAAGATCTGATAAATTAACTACAGTGGGAATTTTATTTATAATTTTTGGAGTTAGTGAAGTATTGATACTCTTGCATTCTTTACAGAGTTTACTGTTTTGACAGATTGCTGTTATGTTTGCATTGTTTGCATATGTTTGCTTGCTTAATGATTCTATTTGAGGATAGGAGTATTAAATATGCAGAGGCATTTAGTATTCAATGTTGAATAATAATTTTAGTGATTTGTTACAGTAGAAAATGATAAGGTTTTGCATTGGTTTATACTAACCTATCTCACGAGTTCTTGTCGAGTTTGTTGTGGATGAAGCTTTTGATAAAAAGAGAAACCGTGAAATGAGAGGAATTAAGGAGACACAAAAGTTCAAGCTTGGGGATGCCCAAGGCACCCCAAGATAATATTTCAAGAAGTATCAAGCATCTAAGCTTGGGGATGCCTTGGTAGGCATCCCACCTTTCTTCTTCAACAACTATCGGTTATTATCGTTTGAGCCTAAGTTTTTGCTTCTTCACATGAGTTGTGCTATCCTTGCAATGTCATTTTATTTTGTTCTGCTTTCTGTTTGAATACAATACCAAGATCTGAAATTCTTTAATGAGAGAGAGTCTTCACATTAGCTACATAATTATTTAGCTACTCGTTGATCTTCACTTATATCTTTTTGGAGTAGTTTGTCATTTACTCGTGTGCTTCACTTATATCTTAAGAGTAAATGGTTGAATGAGTTGATTGTCATAAATCTGAAATTATATATACCTCATTTGCTTATCCCATGGGGAGTAATGACTTCACATCTAAGAAGTAGAGGTTGTAAATTTATTGGAGGTTAGCAAGCATTGTATTGGTCATTTGAACAATTTCATGAAAGAATATTGAAGGAAGAGAGATTTCATATATAAATATACTATTATAGACATCTTTTATAGTTGGGAGCACTCATTAAGTATGACATGCTAAAGAGTTGACGTTGGACAAGGAAGACAACGTAATGGGTTATGTTTTCCGACATCTCAGTTAAAGTATATTGTCATGGATCATTCAAACATGTTGAGCTTGCCTTTCCCCCTCATGCTATCCAAAACTCCTTGCACCAAGTAGAGATACTACTTGTGCTTCCAAATATCCTTAAACCTAGTTTTGCCATGAGAGTCCACCATACCTACCTATGGATTGAGTAAGATCCTTCAAGTAAGTTGTCATCAGTGCAAGCAATAAAAATTGCTCTCTAAATATGCATGACTTATTAATGTGGAGAAAATGAGCTTTGTACGAACTTTTTATGGAAGCAATAAAAGCGACGGACTGCATAATAAAGGTCCATATACAAGGGGCAATATAAAGTGACGTTCTTTCGCATTAAGATTTTGTGTATCCAACCCTAAAAGCACATGACAACCTCTGCTTCCCTCTGCGAAGGGCCTATCTTTTACTTTATGTCTTTTACTTTTATGCAAGAGTCAAGGTGATCTTCACCTTTCCCTTTTTCATTTTATCCTTTGGCAAGCACTTTGTGTTGGGGTGATCCTGATATATATATCCAATTGGATGTAAGTTAGCATGAACTATTATTGTTGACATCACCCAAAGGTGAATATGTTTGGAGGCAACATTATAAGCCCCAATCTTTCTCTGTGTCTGATTAAAACTTCATAACCATTAGTATTGCGTGAGTGTTAGCAATTGTAGTAGACTATATGATAGTTGAGTATGTGGAGTTTGATATTCCTGAAAATAAGATGGATTGCAATTGTTTGAATGACTGAGAATGAAGTTTGCTAGTTTTCAAGAAATTTTATGGTCTATGCTTTGACATGTGAATTGCTTGTTACCTTATCGTGAGAAGTTTTATGAGATGAACTACTATTATGACATATTATCATGCTAGAAAAGGTGATTGAAATTTTCATTGATCAAACTTGTGCACCCTCTAGCATTCACACTTCATAAATTCTTTCATTATCATTTACCTACTCGAGGACGAGTAGGAATTAAGCTTGGGGATGTTGATATGTCTCCAACGTATCTATAATTTATGAAGCATTCATGTTATATTACTATGTGTTTTGAATGATTATGGGCTTTATTATACACTTTTATATTACTTTTGGGACAAACCTACTAACCGGAGGCCTAGCCCATATTGCTGTTTTATTGACTGTTTCAGTATTTCGAAGAAAAGGAATATCAAACGGAGTCCAAACGGAATGAAACTTTCGGCAGCGTTATTTTTGGGAAGAATATGATCCTGGAGACTTGGAGATCAAGTCAGAAGATCCTCGAGGACTCCACGAGATAGGAGGGTGCGCCCCCCCTATAGGGCGCGCCCCCTATCTTGTGGGCCCCTCGAGCACCTCCCGACCGACTTCTTTCGCCTATATATACCTACATACCCTAAAACCATCAAAAATAAAGAGAGATCGGGAGTTCCGCCGCTGCAAGCCTCTGTAGCCACCAAAAACCTCTCGGGAGCCCATTCTGGCACCCTGCCGGAGGGGGAATCCATCACCGGCAGCCATCTTCATCATCCCGGCGCTCTCCATGACAAGGAGGGAGTAGTTCACCCTCGGGGCTGAGGGTATGTACCAGTCGCTATCTGTTTTATCTCTCTCTCTCTCTCTCTCTCTCTCGTGTTCTCTCTCGTGTTCCCTCTATGGCATGATCTTGATGTATCCCGAGCTTTGCTATTGTAGTTGGATCTTATGATGTTTCTCCCCCTCTACTCTCTTGTGATGAATTGAGTTTCCTCTTTGAAGTTATCTTATCGGATTGAGTCTTTTATGAGAACAGTTGATGTATGTCTTGCCGTGTTTATCTGTGGTGACAATGGGATATCACGTGCCTCTTGATGTATGTTTTGGTGACCAACTTGCGGGTTCCGCCCATGAACCCATGCATAGGGGTTGGCACACGTTCTTGACTCTTCGGTAGAAACTTTGGGGCAGTCTTTGAAGTACTTTGTGTTGGTTGGATGAATCTGAGATTGTGCGATGCATATTGTACAATCATGCCCATGGATACTTGAAGTGACAATGGAGTATCTAGGTGACATTAGGGTTTTGGTTGATTTGTGTCTTAAGGTGTTATTCTAGTATGAACTCTTTTATAGATCGATCCGAAAGAATAACTTTGAGGTGGTTTCGTACCCTACCATAATCTCTATGTTTGTTCTCCGCTATTAGTGGCTTTGGAGTGACTCTTTGTTGCATATTGAGGGATTGTTATATGATCTATCTATGTTATTATTGTTGAGAGAACTTGCACTAGTGAAAGTATGAACCCTAGGCCTTGTTTCCTATCATTGCAATACCGTTTACACTCACTTTTATCTTTAGTTACCTTGCTGTTTTTATATTTTCAGATTACAAATACCTTTATCTACTATCTATATTGCACTTGTATCACCATCTCTTTGACGAACTAGTGCACCTATAGAATTTACCATTGTATTGGGTGTGTTGGGGACACAAGGGACTCTTTGTTATTTGGTTGCAGGGTTGCTTGAGAGAGACCATCTTCATCCTACGCCTCCTACGGATTGATAAACCTTAGGTCATCCACTTCAGGGAAATTTGCTACTGTCCTACAAACCTGTGCACTTGTAGGCCCAACAACGTCTACAAGAAGAAGGTTGTGTAGTAGACATCACATCACCCAACGCGGCGGCCGTCTTCTCTGAACATCATCACGTAGAGGGTGGCGTCGCTGTCAAGCTTGAAATGCAGGGTGCACTGCCGGCCCACGCCACGCGTGTAACGCCCCGGATCCGATGCGCCAGGTGTCCGCCAGTTATTCGCCGTCATTGCCATGTCAGTTGCTTGCGTGTTGCATTTTATCATGTCATCATGTGCATCTCATTTCGCATACATGTTCGTCTCATGCATCCGAGCATTTTCCCCGTTGTCCGTTTTGCAATGTGACACTCCTATGTCCTCCGGCACCCCCTTTTACCTCTTTTCATGTGCGGGTGTTAAAGGTTCTCGGAATGGACCGAGGTTTGCCAAGTGGCCTTGGTATAGCACCGGTAGACCGCCTGTCAAGTTTCGTGCCATTTGGAGGTTGTTTGATACTCCAACGGTTAACCGGGTAACCGCAAAAGCCTCTTTTGTCTTGCAGCCCAACACCCCCTCCAAATTGGCCCAAAACCCATCTAAGTCTCTTCCATGCTCTCGGTCGTTCGATCACGATCGTGTGCGCGAAAACCGCTCCCCATTTGGAGTCTCCTAGCTCCCTCTACCTATATAAACACCTCCCCTCCAAAAATCCCGGTCTAACCCTAGTCTTCCTCTTCCTCGCACCGCCGGACACATCCTCCCACCGCCCGGACATGTCCACCACTGCCCCTGACCAATCCGGAGCCACCACCTGTCCCTGCGCCGCCGTCCCGCCGCCGCGGCCCGTGAGGCCCACGGCCGGCCCGCCCGCGCTCGCGCCGGGCTTGAGCCGTGCCCCCGCGCCCGCTCCCGCCGGATCCCCGCTCCGCCGCCTCCCTACCCTCCGTTCCCGTCGCCGGCGTGCTGCTCCGCCGCCGCCGTCAGCCGGTGCCGCCCCGCCGCCTCGGACCCGCGCCGCCGCCTCGACCTCGCCGCCCGGGGCCCGTCTTTGCCCCGCAGCCGCATCGCCAGGGAGCCCGCTCCCCGAGCGCTCCGCCGCGTGCCCCCGCGTCGGCCGTCTCTGGTTGCCGCCGGCCTGCCTCCTCGCCGCGCCGCCCGGCTCTTCGGTCGCCGCCGCGGGCAACCGCGCCGCCCGAGCGCCTGCCGCCTCCGCCCGCCGGCCACCTTCGCCCGCCGTCGCCGGACGACCTCACCAGCCCCCCGGCCGCTCCCCGCGCCTCCCCGGCGTCGCGCGCCTCGCCGGATCCGGGCAGGTGGATGAGATCCACCCATCCCGCGATCCAAACGGGCCCCCGAGCCGCCTGGATCTCACCCTCCCGAATCACTCCATCCCGTTTTCCCGGAGGTTGTTTTTCCACCAAGTCCTTTTCTTGCATATTTTTAGCCCCTGTTCATTGCATCATAACTCTGTGCATGTAGCTTTGTTTCGTGCGTGTAATATGTCAAATTGTTCGTCTCGACGAGTACTTCATTTTATTCCATTGCATCATGTTCAATTGAGTCAATCTTGATGCTTGAATCATTGTTGCAAGAGTGATATATGATGTTAATCTGCTGAAACTGTTATAACTTGATGATTTGTCATTTTTGTTGCATTTGATGTGTGCATCTTATGAGCATGTTCTCTACATGTGTTTTGTGATACATCATGCCATCTTCATAGTGGTGCAATTCATGCATTTTTGTGAATCTTGTACTGAGTGCACCGAGCTCGTGAAGTAGGGTACCTGCTGTTGCTGTTTTGCTAGACAGATTCTGTTATATTATGATGCTATGTAGACCTGCTGCTACAAGTCGTTTCGTGCATAATCTGGAGATGTTTACTAAGGATGATTTGTTATAAATGTTATGCTCTATCCATTCATGCCCCTGGGTGCATTTATAGCATGCTGTAGCTTGTTGTAATCTTGCTCCAAACTTGCTAAATAATGTTGTTGTCAGCCTGATTAACATTAAGTTCAATGTTGCCATGATTGTTGCTAGTGATCCATGCATCCTATGAACTTGCTCTTGCCATGCTTAGCTTCATAAACATGCCATCTTACTGTTGGTTGCCTTGCCATGCTATGTATTGCTCTGTGGTGAGTGGTTCAATCTCACCAACATGTCTACTTAATGTTGTTCCTGCCATGTATGTATCTGTCATATCTTTTGCCATGTTTACATGGGTGCCATCATATCTTCTGATCCTTTTTGGCTCATGGTCAGTAAGGGACTTTTGTTATATGCAATTAGTAGATTCATGCCAAGCCTTTGTTTGCCATGTTAAGTTCCTGTATCATGTTGTTTGATAGCTCTAAACATTGCAACCTGATGTTATTTCTGTTAAGTCTGAAACTGTTATTATTTGCAATCTTGCCTTGTCCTTTTGAGCATGTTCTAGTAGTTTCTAGAGATAGCTCAGTGTTCATGTTTTGTTATGCTTTACCTGTACTTCATGCCCATGCCTTTTGTTATTACGTTGATATGCTGTAGCTTATTGTTTTGATGCTTGCAAGATGCCTAGTTGATGTTTTGGACAGATTGTTGTCATATCTTGTATAGAGTGTATGCGTTGAACCGTTGCTCCGTTTTGAGTGTGCTCTATATGAAACTTGTTTAGAATTACATGTTGTTTCATATTACCATGTTGCATCCTTGTTTTGAGGTGTTTGCTTGATGTTTGGGTGCATTTTGCATCAATGCCATGTTTAACTTGTTTTGCTCATATCTTCTAGGCCGTAGCTCCGAACTAAATGAACTTTATATGTAACTTGACTAGAATCTCGTGTAGATCATCTTGGTGCATCTTAACTTGCTGTTTAACAACTTCAACTTAATGTTTGTTGAGATCTGGACCAATTTCTAAATTTGCATATGAGGACTTACCGGAATTGTTATATGCTCTTTCCGGCCTCATTTAAACTTGCCTTGATGTGTGGTTCTTGTTTGCATCATCTCTTACCATGAGTAGCTCCATGTAGCTTTGCCATGCATCATGCTTGTTGTGCATCATGTCTTGTTCATGTGTGGGGTGTTTACTATGTTGTGTGCTTCTTCTCGATAGTTCCCGTTTCGTTGCGATCGTGAGGATTCGTTCATCTACGCTTGGTTCGTCTTCGTGGCTTCATCTTCTTCATGGACTCGTTCTTCTTCCTATCGGGATTTCGGGCAAGATGACCGCTACACTGGATCTCACTACTATCATTTCTATGCTAGTTTCTTCGTTCTATCGCTATGCTGCGCTTCCTATCACTTGTTCTTCAAGCCTCCCCAAATTGCCATGAACCTCTAACCTTTGACACCCTTCCTAGCAAACCGTTGTTCGGCTATGTTACTGCTTTGCTCAGCCCCTCTTATAGCGTTGTTAGTTGCAGGTGAAGTTGAAAATTGCTCCATGGTGGACAGGGTTATGTTGGGATATCACAATATCTCTTATATTATTAATGCATCTATATATTTGGTAAAGGGTGGAAGGCTCGGCCTTATGCCTAGTGTTTTGTTCCACTCTTGCCGCCCTAGTTTCCGTCATACCGGTGTTATGTTCCCGGATTTTGCGTTCCTAACGCGGTCGGGTGATTTATGGGACCCCCTTGACAGTTCGCTTTGAATAAAACTCCTCCAGCAAGGCCCAACCTTGGTTTTACCATTTGCCTCACCTAGCCCTTTTTCCCTTGGGAGTCGCGCTCTCGAGGGTCATCTTATTTTTACCCCCCCCCCCGGGCCAGTGCTCATTGTGAGTGTTGGTCCAACCTGTCAGCCGCCGGTGGTCACCAGGGGCAACTCTGGGATGGCCTGCCGGAAGTTTGGATAATCCGGTGTGCCCTGAGAACGAGATATGTGCAACTCCTATCAGGATTTGTCAGCACATTCGAGCGGCTTTGCTGGTCTTGTTTTACCATTGTCGAAATGTCTTGTAAACTGGGATTCCGAGACTGATCGGGTCTTCCTGGGAGAAGGAATATCCTTCGTTGATCGCGAGAGCTTATCATGGGCTAAGTTGGGACACCCCTGCAGGGTATTATCTTTCGAAAGCCGTGCCCGCGGTTATGTGGCAGACGGGAATTTGTTAATATCCGGTTGTAGATAACTTGACACCAGATCTGAATTAAAACGCATCAACCGCGTGTGTAGCCATGATGGTCTCTTTTCGGTGGAGTCCGGGAAGTGAACACGATTTTTGTGTTATGATTGACGTAAGTAGGAGCTCAGAATCACCTCTTGATCATTACTAGTTGACGACCGTTCCTTTGCTCCTCTTCTCGCTCTCATTTGCGTATGTTAGCCACCATATATGCTTAGTCGCTGCTACAACCTCACCACTTTACCCCTTCCTTTCCCATTAAGCTTTGCTAGTCTTGATACCCATGGTAATGGGATTGCTGAGTCCTCGTGGCTCACAGATTACTACAACAACAGTTGCAGGTATAGGTTATGCGATGATCATGATGCGAGAGTGATGTTTGCTTGTTTGGAGTTCTTCTTCTGCTTCTTCTTTGATCAGGGGATAGGTTCCAGGTCGGCAGCCTGGGCTAGCAGGGTGGATGTCGTTTGAGTTTCTGTTTGTGTTTCATCCGTAGTCGGATGTTGATCGTATGTAAGATGATGTTGTATTCGTGTGGCATTGTATACCTTTTGTATGTATCCCCATCTATTATGTAATGTTGATGTAATGATATCCACCTTGCAAAAGCGTCTTCAAGATGCGCTTCTATCCTTGGTGGGACCTTCGAGTTCCTTTAGGATAGGGTCGCATCTTGGGCGTGACAAGTTGGTATCAGAGCCTCGACCGACCTTAGGATCCCCCTAGATTGATCGTGTAGTTTGGCTGTTGTCGAGTCTAGAAAAAAACTGATTTCGGAATCTAGTTATATTGGAGAGTAGGAATTCTTTTTACTCCTCAGCCCCTTCATCGCTCTGGTGAGGAATCTTGACGTAGGTGTTTTGAACTACTTCTCTTCCTCTTCATATTTTTCCTTAGGATCACGCGGTTAGTTTTCGGTCGTTGGTTCTCATCTCTTTTCATCCGGTGCATTTCTCGTCAAGTTGACTCGACCCTCTTCATCTTTGCAAGATCAATCCTCAGTTCCTTCTCAATGTCATCCTCAGTTGTTTTTCTTTTCCAGCCGCCCACCCTTCTTCTTCTCGGAACCGGAATCCCTAATCGAGTATCCATCCTGCTCGTGCGAAGTCTTTGTTTCTTTCCTCAATGATTTCAACCGGTGTTTTCTCTTCAAGATATTCGTCGATTTCCCCTTCCGAGTTTCTTTTGTTTTCCCGCCCTCCCACCCTTTTCTTCCCGGAGTCTGAGTCTCTCTCGACTATTTATTTCATTCGTGTGAAACCCTTCAGTCTTTCGTTAATTATTTCAACCGATGAATTCTCATCTCGTTCGTCATTCTTCATCTCTTTTCTTTTCCGGTGGATTCAATTCAAGTTTTCTTCGTTGTCGATCATATTCTTTCCCTCAGCTCAAATATTCCCCTTTGCTCGTTCTTGTCTCGCTAGCTTATCCTTCCGGAGTGTTCAAGGTATCTCAGGAGAGTTGTTTGTGTTTGAATTAATTCGAGGTTGTCACCTCATTCAAATATTTCAATTGTTCCGGTGCATCATCTATCTCTTTAATATCCCTTCCCAACGGTGTTTTCTCTTCAGTGGGCCCTAACCCACAGGTCTTTTTCCAGGATCTTACCTGACTCTTCTAAATATTCCGGAGCCGTTCCTATTTCTTTTCAAGTCTGACGTAAGTATGATTTCATCAGCCAAATGCCTTTCCAAGATCGATTTCAAATCATTTTCATTGTTGGCTCAACCTCTTCGTTTTTCATTCTCCCAGAGTATCTCAGTAATTTTGTGGTGTTTCTCGTCGTCATTTGAAGACCTAAGAAGAGTTTTTCCTCTAAATCTTGCCCGTTCTCTCGAAGAATCGTGGTTCCAACTTCATGTTATCCTCTTGAATTATTCCATTGGTCAGATATTCTTTTCTTACCCATCCGGAGTATTTCAGGAGTTGCTTTCTCTCTAGATCATACGGAGGCCATCTTTTCAGAATATCACTTCGTTCTAAGTTTTTTAAATTCGTTCTCCAATTATTCCATATTCGTGCCCCTTTGTTCGTCTCAATATTCTTCCAGTGCTTCGCTCAAGTGTTCTTTAGCAGCCCACGATCTCTTTGTTCTTTTGCATCTAAATCCCCTCTAGCATATTGGTTTTTTCTAATTCTTCCCGGTGATTCATTCTCTTTCATCATTCAATTTTTGAATTCTTACGGTGGTTCGTTCAAGATTCTTTTTCCTTGATTATCATATTAATTCATTCGTTCTTTTCAATCCTACCGGTGGTTCATGAAGACCTTCTCAAGTTTGCGATATGTCACTTCTCAATCCTTTTCAAGAAGAATAAGTAGTATACAAAAATCCATTGCTTTTCATCAATTTAATTTGATGAAGGATATAAGCATACAATAAATCTAATTCTTATTTCATCAAAGTAAGTAATCCTTTCCTTCGGAGTTTGTTCGTGAGGAATAAATTCTAGTTCCAAGTGTTTTCATCTTTTCTTTTCCGGAGTTCAAATTTCCTCCGCCATCTCGTCGGAACATCCATCTAAATCATCGCAAGGCTCATCTTATTCTTTCATCCTTCATTCTAGCTCATCATCCTTTTTGTACCGGAGTTCTTCACGGTGGTTCTTCATGATTTAATCCATTCTTCTAGAGTTCATCAAGATTTTGTTGGTGGAGTTCAAGTATCTTTCTTCTCACTTCTTGGAGTGCAATTACTTCTCTGTATTCTTTTGAAAGTGGAGTTTTGCATTTCTTTGTTCTTCTCAGATATGCAAGCATTTGGTTGTGGCATAATTTCACCTCAAGTTTTGAGTTGTTTTGGATAAGTCCACAACAAGTTTATTCTTTCGTTGTTGATTTTCTCAACAACTCCGTTCAACCTTTCCTCCTAAGTTCTTTTCATTCAAATCTTCCAATTCTTTCCGGAGGTTTTGTGTCATGTCTTCATCAAGTGTCATTCCATCCTCTCAAGCTCGTGTTTTATTCCTCCATGTTTCAGCCGGAGTGCTGCCTAAATCCTTTCAGTCTTATTCGTTTCTTTTCTCATTCTAACTGGAGTGGTTTCATAGTCTATCTGATTCCGTGATCTTTCAATTCTCGTCATTCTCGTCGTTCCTCTCTTCTTCTCGAGTGCTCTCGATTCTTTGCTTCCTCTCTTGAGTTCTTGTTTCACCTCATCCCTTTTCCCTTCCGTCTCGGTCCTAAGATCTCGGGAAGAGATCTCTTGTTAGTGGAGTGTTGTAACGCCCCAGATTCGATGCGCCAGGTGTCCGCCAGTTATTCGCCGTCATTGCCATGTCAGTTGCTTGCGTGTTGCATTTTATCATGTCATCATGTGCATCTCATTTCGCATACATGTTTGTCTCATGCATCCGAGCATTTTCCCCGTTGTCCGTTTTGCAATCCGACACTCCTATGTCCTCCGGCGCCCCCTTTTACCTCTTTTCATGTGCGGGTGTTAAAGGTTATCGGAATGGACCGAGGTTTGCCAAGCGGCCTTGGTATAGCACCGGTAGACCGCTTGTCAAGTTTCGTGCCATTTGGAGGTCGTTTGATACTCCAACGGTTAACCGGGTAACCGCAAAAGCCTCTTTTGTCTTGCAGCCCAACACCCCCTCCAAAGTGGCCCAAAACCCATCTAAGTCTCTTCCATGCTCTCGGTCGTTCGATCATGATCGTGTGGGCGAAAACCGCTCCCCATTTGGAGTCTCCTAGCTCTCTCTACCTATATAAACACCCCCACCTCCAAAAATCCCGGTCTAACCCTAGTCTTCCTCTTCCTCGCGCCACCGGACACATCCTCCCACCGCCCGGACATCTCCGCCACTTTCCCTGACCAATCCGGAGCCGCCACCTGTCCCTGCACCGCCGTCCCGCCGCCGCGGCCCGCGAGGCCCACGGCCGGCCTGCCCGCGCTCGCGACGGGCCCGAGCCGTGCCCCCGTGCCCGCGCCCGCCGGATCCCCGCTCCGCCGCCTCCCTGCCCTACGGTCCCGTCGCCGGCGTGCTGCTCCGCAGCCGCCGTCAGTCGGCGCCGCCCCGCCTCCTCGGACCCGCGCCGCCGCGTCGACCTCGCCGCCCGGGGCCCGTCTTCGCCCCGCAGCCGCATCGCCAGGGAGCCCGCTCCCCGAGCGCTCCGCCGCGTGCCCCCACGCTGGCCGTCTCTGGTCGCCGCCGGCCCGCCTCCTCGCCGCGCCGCCCGGCTCTTCCGCCGCCGCCGCGGGCAACCGCGCCGCCCGGCTCTTCCGCCGCCGCCGCGGGTAACCGCGCCGCCCGAGCGCCTGCCGCCTCCGCCCGCCGGCCACCTTCGCCCGTCATCGCCGGACGAACTCGCCAGCCCCGCCGCCGCTCCCCGCGCCTCCCCGGCGTCGCGCGCCTCGCCGGAGGCCGCCGCCTCGCTGGATCCGGGCGGGTGCATGAGATCCACCCGTCCCGTGATCCAAACGCGCCCCCGAGCCGCCTGGATCTCGCCCTCCCGAATCACTCCATCCCGTTTTCCCGGAGGTTGTTTTTCCACTGTCCTTTTCCTGCATATTTTTAGCCCCTGTTCATCGCATCATAACTCTGTGCATGTAGCTCCATTTCATGTGTGTAATATGTCATATTGTTCGCCTCGACGAGTACTTCATTTCATTCCATTGCATCATGTTCATTTGATTCCATCTTGATGCCTGAATCATCGTTGCAAGAGTGCTATATGATGTTAATCTGCTGAAACTGTTATAACTTGATGATTTGTCATTTTTGTTGCATTTGATGTGGGCATCTTATGAGCATGTGCTCTACATGTGTTTTGTGCTACATCATGCCATCTTCACAGTGGTGCCATCCATGCATTTTTGTGAATCTTGTACTGAGTGCATCGAGCTCGTGAAGTAGGGTACTTGCTGTTGCTGTTTTGCTAGACAGATTCTGTTATATTATGATGCTATGTAAACTTGCTGCTACAAGTCATTTCGTGCATAATCTGGAGATGTTTACTAAGGATGATTTGTTATAGATGTTATGCTCTATCCATTCATGCCCCTGGATGCATTTATAGCCTGCTGTAGCTTGTTGTAATCTTGATCCAAACTTGCTAAATAATGTTGCTGTCAGCCTATTTAACATTAAGTTCAATGTTGCCATGATTGTTGCTAGTGATCCATGCACCCTATGAACTTGCTCTTGCCATGCTTAGCTTCATAAACATGCCATCTTACTGTTGGTTGCCTTGCCATGCTATGTATTGCTCTGTGGTGAGTAGTTCAAGCTTACCAACATGTCTACTTAATGTTGTTCCTGCCATGTATGTATCTGTCATATCTTTTGCCATGTTTACATGGGTGCCATCATATCTTCTGATCCTTTTTGGCTCATGGCCAGTAAGGGACTTTTGTTATATGCAATTAGTAGATTCATGCCATGCCTTTGTTTGCCATGTTAAGTTCCTGTATCATGTTGTTTGATAGCTCTAAACATTGCAACCTGATGTTATTTCTGTTAAGTCTGAAACTGTTATTATTTGCAATCTTGCCTTGTCCTTTTGAGCATGTTCTAGTAGTTTCTAGAGATAGCTCAGTGTTCATGTTTTGTTATGCTTTACCTGTACTTCATGCCCATGTCTTTTGTTATTACATTGAGATGCTGTAGCTTATTGTTTTGATGCTTGCAAGATGCCTAGCTGCTGTTTTGGACAGATTGTTGTCATATCTTGTATAGAGTGTATGCGTTGAACCGTTGCTCCGTTTTGAGTGTGCTCTATATGAAACTTGTTTAGAATTGCATGTTGTTTCATATTACCATGTTGCATCCTTGTTTTGAGGTGTTTGCTTGATGTTTGGGTGCATTTTGCATCAATGCCATGTTTAACTTGTTTTGCTCATATCTTCTAGGCCGTAGCTCTGAACTAAATGAACTTTATATGTAACTTGAATAGAATCTCGTGTAGATCATCTTGGTGCATCTTAACTTGCTGTTTAACAACCTCAACTTAATGTTTGTTCAGATCTGGACCAATTTCTAAATTTGCATATGAGGACTTACCGGAATTGTTATATGTTGTTTCCGGCCTCATTTAAACTTGCCTTGATGTGTGGTTCTTGTTTGCATCATCTCTTACCATGAGTAGCTCCATGTAGCTTTGCCATGCATCATGCTTGTTGTGCATCATGTCTTGTTCATGTGTGGTGTGTTTACTATGTTGTGTGCTTCTTCTCGATAGTTCCCGTTTCGTTGCGATCGTGAGGATTCGTTCATCTACGCTTGGTTCGTCTTCGTGGCTTCATCTTCTTCATGGACTCGTTCTTCTTCCTATCGGGATTTCGGGCAAGATGACCGCTACACTAGATCTCACTACTATCATTTCTATGCTAGTTGCTTCGTTCTATCGCTATGCTGTGCTTACTATCACTTGTTCTTCAAGCCTCCCCAAATTGCCATGAACCTCTAACATTTCACACCCTTCCTAGCAAACCGTTGTTTGGCTATGTTACTGCTTTGCTCAGCCCCTCTTATCGCGTTGTTAGTTGCAGGTGAAGTTGAAGATTGCTCCATGGTGGACAGGGTTATGTTGGGATATCACAATATCTCTTATATTATTAATGCATCTATATATTTGGTAAAGGGTGGAAGGCTCGGCCTTATGCCTAGTGTTTTGTTCCACTCTTGCCGCCCTAGTTTCCGTCATACCGGTGTTATGTTCCCGGATTTTGCGTTCCTAACGCGGTCGGGTGATTTATGGGACCCCCTTGACAGTTCGCTTTGAATAAAACTCCTCCAGCAAGCCCAAACCTTGGTTTTACCATTTGCCTCACCTAGCCCTTTTTCCCTTGGGAGTCGCGCTCTCGAGGGTCATCTTCTTTTTACCCCCCCCCCCGGGCCAGTGCTCATTGTGAGTGTTGGTCCAACCTGTCAGCCGCCGGTGGTCACCAGGGGCAACTCTGGGATGGCCTACCGGAAGTTTGGACAATCCTGTGTGCCCTGAGAACGAGATATGTGCAGCTGCTATCAGGATTTGTCGGCACATTCTGGCGGCTTTCCTGGTCTTGTTTTACCATTGTCCAAATGTCTTGTAAATCGGGATTCTGAGACTGATCGGGTCTTCCTAGGAGAAGGAATATCCTCCGTTGATCGCGAGAGCTTATCATGGGATAAGTTGGGACACCCCTGCTGGGTATTATCTTTCGAAAGCCGTGCCCGCGGTTATGTGGCAGATGGGAATTTCTTAATATCCGGTTGTAGATAACTTGACACCAGATCCGAATTAAAACGCATCAACTGCGTGTGTAGCCATGATGGTCTCTTTTCGGCGGAATCCGGGAAATGAACACGGTTTCTGTGTTATGATTGACGTATGTAGGAGCTCAGGATCACCTCTTGATCATTACTAGTTGACGACCGTTCCTTTGCTCCTCTTCTCGCTCTCATTTGCGTATGTTAGCCACCATATATGCTTAGTCGCTGCTGCAACCTCACCAATTTACCCCTTCCTTTCCCATTAAGCTTTGCTAGTCTTGATACCCATGGTAATGGGATTGCTGAGTCCTCATGGCTCACAGATTACTACAACAACAGTTACAGGTACAGGTTATGCGATGATCATGACGCGAGAGCGATGTTTGCTTGTTTGGAGTTCTTCTTCTGCTTCTTCTTTTATCAGGGGATAGGTTCCAGGTCGGCAGCCTGGGCTAGCAGGGTGGATGTCGTTTGAGTTTCTGTTTGTGTTTCATCCGTAGTCGGATGTTGATCATATGTAAGATGATGTTGTATTCATGTGGCATTGTATGCCTTTTGTATGTATCCCCATCTATTTTGTAATGTTGATGTAATGATATCCACCTTGCAAAAGCTTCTTCAAGATGCGCTTTTATCCTTGGTGGGACCTTCGAGTTCCTTTAGGATAGGGTCGCATCTTGGGCGTGACAAGTTGGTATCAGAGCCTCGACCGACCTTAGGAGCCCCCTTGATTGATCGTGTAGTTTGGCCGTTGTCGAGTCTAGAAAAAAACTGATTTCGGAGTCTAGTTATATCGGAGAGTAGGAATTCTTTTTACTCCTCAGCCCCTTCGTCGCTCTGGTGAGGAATCTTGACGTAGGTGTTTTGAACTACTCCTCTTCCTCTTCAAATTTTTCTTTAGGATCACGCGGTTAGTTTTCGGTCGTTGGTTCTCATGTCTTTCATCCGGTGCATTTCTCGTCAAGTTGACTCGACCCTCTTCATCTTTGCAAGATCAATCCTCGGTTCCTTCTCAATGTCATCCTCAGTTGTTTTTCTTTCCCACCCGCCCACCCTTCTTCTTCTCGGAACCAGAATCCCTAATCGAGTATCCATCCTACTCGTGCGAAGTCTTTGTTTCTTTCCTCAATGATTTCAACCGTTGTTTTCTCTTCAAGATATTCGTCGATTTCCCCTTCCGAGTTTCTTTTGTTTTCCCGCCCTCCCACCCTTTTCTTCCCGGAGTCTGAGTCTCTCTCGACTATCTATTTCATTCATGTGAAACCCTTCAGTCTTTCGTCAATTATTTCAACTGGTGAATTCTCATCTCATTCGTCATTCTTCATCTCTTTTCTTTTCCAGTGGATTCAATTCAAGTTTTCTTCGTTGTCGATCATATTCTTTCCCTCAGCTCAAATATTCCCCTTTCCTCATTCGTCTCTCGCTAGTTTATCCTTCCGGAGTGTTCAAGATATCTCAGGAGAGTTGTCTGTGTTTGAATTAATTTGAGGTTGTCACCTCATTCAAATATTTCAATTGTTCCGATGCATCATCTATCTCTTTAATATCCCTTTCCAACGGTGTTTTTCTCTTTGGTGGGCCCTAACCCACAGGTCTTTTTCCAGGCTCTTACCTGACCCTTCTAAATATTCCGGAGTTGTTCCTATTTCTTTTCAAGTCTGACGTAAGTATGATTTCATCAGCCAAATGCCTTTCCAAGATCGATTTCAAATAATTTTCGTTGTTGGCTCAACCTCTTCGTTTTTCATTCTCCTAGAGTATCTCAGTAATTTTGGTGGTGTTTCTCGTCGTCATTTGAAGACCTAAGAAGAGTTTTTCCTCTAAATCTTGCCCGTTCTCTTGAAGAATCGTGGTTCCAAATTCATGTTATCCTCTTGAATTATTCCATTGGTCAGATATTCTTTTCTTACCCATCCGGAGTATTTCAAGAGTTGCTTTCTCTCTAGATCATCCGGAGGCCATCTTTTCGGAATATCACCGTTCTAAGTTTTTCAAATTCGTTCTCCAATTATTCCATATTCGTTCTCCGTTCTGGAGATGCGAGGGATGCACTGCAGGCGCTCAAGCTCGCTTTCAAGGCGGCCGCAGTGGTGCAGCCTGTCAGGGCTGACACCCTCGAGCCCAAGGGGGCTGCGCCGGCCAAGAAGAAGCAGTTGTTCACCCAAGACAAGGCGGAGACCAAGCAAGCACGCAGCATGGATATTTTATATGCATTAATATGCTATTTTATATTATTTTTGGGACTAACCTATTAACCTAGGGCCCAGTGCCAATTTATGTTTTTTTCCTTGTTTTTGAGTTTTATAGAAAAGGAATATCAAACAGAGTCCAAACAAGCTGAAAATTTACGGTGATTTTTTATGGACCAAAAAAGACCCCGAAGTATCGGAGCTGGAACAAAAGAGTCCCGAGGAGTCCACAAGCCAGGGGCATGCCCTGATTGCTTCACGGGTACATCAAGGTGCTATACAAACCGTTTTTAACCCCTTTCCGCAATGGCATTTCAAGCCGTCGCCAACTGAGTGACTACGATGGGGGTGTCCTTCCCACACATCCCAGAAACCATCGGGGATATGCCCTCCTGGCACACATGCTCGACAAAATGAGAGCGTGTGCGACCGGCGAGCAATCAAATACGGCTATACATATAGTTATGCTAAAAAATACAATTATACAGGCCAACCTGTTTCCGGTCGTAAGTACATCCCACACAGTCAGTCCCCACTAAACGTTTCCGTTCGTATGTACATTCCACGTAGTCAATCCAAGGAATACGTTTCCGTTAGTATGTAAATCCCACACAGTTAATCCAAGAAGTATGTTTCCGTTTAGATATACATCCCACACAGTCACTCCAAGGAAAATGTTTCCGTTCGCAGGTACATCACACACATTTTTCCCATTAAATTGTTTGTGATAGCATTGCGATTGCACACGATATTAACAATTTCATCATTTGCGTTATTTAATGCATCACACATGGTGCGTAGAAGAAACTGTGTGGCAAAAGCTGTCCATCACACACACTTTTCATGTGGTAAACATTTGCGCAAGGTGGCCTAACACAAATAGTTTTCACGACGATGTCGTGTGTGATTGTTCATTGATCTAACATGGTTTATTCCTAGAAACTGTGTGCATTGCCTGAGGTCATCGCCGATGGTGTTCTCTCAATAACCGTTTGCAATAGAAAAACCCAATTAGCAGGCTAATTGCCCTATTATTAATGATCCATTTATTAATCTAATTGACATTTCATATTAAGCACACAATATATTTCATTTACATATTAAGGAAGCAGGATTTCATAACTGAAATACATTAGAGTACAACATCATATAGCTTCAGCACTCAGCTACCCCATTACACAACAACACCATCACAGAGTTTCACATGCAACATCTATAACCTTTCAAAATTAGCATCATAGATGGTACATAGACAGATGCATCTCATATGGGAAACTGCTGGAGCGGAAGGCGAATATTGAGCCTTCATTGATTTTGAAGGTCTTTGCAACTTTAGGTCAGTGCATGTGGTTGATTGACCGTCCATCCTTCATCCTCTTCAGGAACACTTCAATATTGAACCATGGGTGTTGTGTGAAAACCTTCCTCGCCTCCTGACCATACAGGTGGTTTGAGAGGTAATCATCAGTGAACTGCTTTGGAAAGGCCTGAAAACAAGTATGTGCATAAATATCTTCTCTATATTGAAAATGGGGCAAAGGAATAAAAAAAGGCAAGGTATAATAGTTAATACCATCTTGTAGTGAACTGACGTCTTCTTCATTTTGCAGAGAAAGTTCTTGTTTTTTTGTTGCTAGTTTCTTTATCCTAACAATCTTTCTGAGTTTCTTGACTTGACTGATATCCATGGACAACTCATTTCCCCATATGCAAAAGGGTCGAACAGTGGGTCAAAAGCTCTGACTGCAGGACCTACATGTGCAAGACCAAGTTGTTAAAAACCTAAGTATTAGAATGGTTCCTGCAATTGCACAATAATGTTCTATTAGACAAAGGACCATGCATGTGCAAACCTCGATTGTTAACCTGAACGCTTCCCATTGTTTCCCCGCAAGACATATAAGGTAGTTAGTCATCGGGTCAAGTGAGGGTTCGCATGCTATCAGTAAAATATGTTGATGAAAAATAAGCACATTGCAGATTCATCAGATTAATTCAAGCCACATGGAAAACCCATTTATCCAAACCAAGCATCATTAAGAACTAGGAAATATAGCAGTTGTATATGTTTCTCATGTATTAAGGGCAGCCAAATTCAATTTATTCCTCACATGCACAACAATACAAAATTCTACCCATGACAATTGGACATTGCATTGCAGAATTAAACCAAGTAGTTAACTAAACACCACAACAAATGAACCAAACATTAACTAAGCACCACATTGCACAATATAACATACTCCTAATAGAAAATCAGACAGTTAACTAAACCAAGCATTCTTAACAAATTGGAAATATAGCAATTGTATTTGTTTCTTATGTATTTAGTACAACCAAATTCAATTTATTTCTCACATGGTATACAATAACAGAATGCACCCACAACAACTGAACATCGCATTGCAAAATTGAACCAAACAGTTAAGTAAACACCACAACAAATGAACCAAACATTAACTGAGCACCACATTGCAAAAGGTATAACATACTAGAAGATCAGACGGTTAACCAAACCAAGCATGCTTGACAACTTGGAAATATAGCAATGGTATTTGTTTCTCATGTATTTTGTCAATATAAATTCGATTTATTTATCACATGAAGACAATACAAAATTGCAGCCTGAAGAATTGAACCAAACAGTTAACTGAAAATGAAAGCTAATTAACCAAACAGTTAATTGGTGAGCACCACATTGCACGACATATAGAACATATACACTAGAGCAACAGATTGCATGGTAAAAATAGATAGCACAATTCACTAGAAATTGTTAAAGAAAGGTAGGAGCACCACATGCAACGTCTAAACCGATCATGCTTAACCGGCATAGCTAGCAAATAGAACATTTGTCCTTACAGTGAGCTAATAAGACAACCTACTCCTCATCGTCGGAGATATCGATGATGATTGGCTCCTTGGACATGGAAGAGGGTGAGACCTCCACGTCGTGGGTGCCCTCGTCATAGTGGTGAGTTGCCTGAGCTGCTTTGGGCACCAACCTGCTGGCTCTCGAGTTGAGGTAAGCACATGCATGCTAAGAAAACACCTCATAGTATTTGTCGAAGGCACCGAGGGTGGCCTCAAGAAAACGCCATGAACTGTCGTTTAAAGTAGCCAACCACGTCGCGACGTCAGTGCACGAGGCGTTAACGATGGCCTCGGCGGTGGGTCGACATGAATGGTAGCCATCACAACCTCATCCGCGCGTGCGGCCGTGATTTGTTTCTCTGCTGCCAAATGCTCCTTGAGATCCTGGCTATACTACGTGCACCATGGCTTAGGGCAGTGCTTATTTGGGGGAGGGGTCGGTGATTTGGGTGAAGGTGTCCTGTCGGCGGTCGGGGCATGTGGGATGTGGAAGGAGGAGGAGGATGGGGGTTGGGTGTGGATTACCTAACTAGATATACAAGGCCGAGCAGCATGAAGGAGGGTCGCCGGTAAGGAGGCGGTGCTACAAGCAAGGAGTGAAGGTTTGAACTTGGAAATGAATCTAGAAACAGGGGAAATGTGGCTTTTCGTAAGAGGGAGGGGGCGGGGAGGTAGATATTTCCGCAGAAGCCAAAGTTTTTGAATCGACGCAGCGAAAAAACTAGCTTGCAAAGTGTCATAAGACAAGGCCCCTTATTCAGCAGCGTGTAAGATATGTGAATATCACAAATGATTCATATAGCTTAAACCATGTGTGATGAGTATGAACGTCAAAAATTTTGGTTCAAATTTCCTTGGTTACAGTGGTCATCCACGTCATTGCATAATTTGGGCACACAAAGGAGACTACATCACACAAGTTCAGCAATTAAACAGAGCTAGCTGACCTAAAAATTACTCTAACAAATTAAAGACTGATGCTCTTAATTAAACAAAACAAAGAGTACTACTACAGCTAGTGCTCGTCGATCTCCGCCGCCTCCTCCATGTCCAGCTCACGCTCGACGGTCTCCTGGGGAAGGGGCTCCATGGCATCCATCGCACCATACTCGGCAAGCATCTCGCTATCCGGGTCCGCCATCTCTTTGAAAAAGGCCGCCACGAGCTAGGCATGGGCGGCCGTGATCTGGGCTTGGACGGGCTCCATCGTGGCAAGGTATGCGGCGGAGGAACAGACAGCTGCTCGAACGCTCTCGGGGATTGCCAACTCTTCGGGCGTGGGTTGCCGACCGTTGTCGGAGAAGCTTCGTTCGATTTGTGCGGTGACCACCACGAGCTAGGCGTGGGCAGCCCCGAGATGGTCATGGGCGGCCTCCATCAGGTCTAAGGCTGCCGCTGCGGAATGGACAGCTGCTATGCCGCTCTCGCCAGTTGCTATCGCCGAGGCAGATGTTGCTGCCGCCACCTAAGAAGCAACAACGGCCGTTTGGGCTGCCTTGGCCGGACGGTCATAGATTATGGCCGCGCTCATGCACCTTGTTAGCATGTGCATGGTGGCTGCGGCCGCGCTCTCGCCGGAGTTAGCCGCCAAAGTTGCCCTCACAACGCGGGTCCACATCCCCATCTTTCACCGGCGACGATTGAACAGTGAAATGATATTTGGGGAGCGAGCTAGTGTGCTTGTGTTGGGGAACGTAGCAGAAATTCAAAATTTTCTACGCATCACCAAGATCAATCTATGGAGTAACTAGCAACGAGAGAGAGGAGAGTGCATCTTCATACCCTTGAAGATCGCTAAGCAGAAGCGTTACAAGAACGCAATTGATGGAGTCGTACTCGCGGCGATTCAAATCGGGGAAGATCCGATCTAGCGCCAAACGGACGGCGCCTCCGCATCCAACACACGTACAGCCCGGGGACGTCTTCTCCTTCTTGATCCAGCAAGGGGAGAGGAGAAGTTGAGGGAGAGCTCCGGCAGCACGACGGCGTGGTGGTGGAGCTTGTGGTATTTCTGCAGGGCTCTGCCAAGCTCTACGGAGGAGGAGGAGGTGTTGGAGAGGGAGAGGGTTGTGCCAGGGAAGGGGTGCCTATCCCATGCGCCTCCCCACTATATATAGGGGTGGAGGGGGATGGTTTCTTGCCCTCCTAGTCCATTGGGGCGTTGGCAAAGGTGGGGAAAAGAAATCCCATCATTTCCCTTCCCCACCGATTGTTATCCCCCTTTTTTAGGGATCTTGATCTTATCCCTTCGGGATATGATCTTATTCCTTCTAAGGGGGTGTCTTGGTGCGCCTTGACCAGGGGTGTGGGGCCTTGCCCCCACTACCCACGTTCATGTGGGTCACCCATGCAGGCGGGCCCCACTCCAGAACCTTCTAGAACCTTCCCGGTACAATACCGAAAAATCCCGAACTTTTTCCGGTGGCCAAAATAGGACTTCCCATATATAAATCTTTACCTCCGGACCATTCCGGAACTCCTCGTGAGGTCCGGGATCTCATCCGGGACTCCGAACAACATTCTATAACCACATACTATTTCCCATAACAACTCTAGCGTCACCGAACCTTAAGTGTGTAGACCCTACGGGTTCGGGAACCATGCAGACATGACCGAGACATCTCTCCGGCCAATAACCAACAGCGGGATCTGGATACCCATGTTGTCTCCCACATGTTCCATGGTGATCTCATCGGATGAACCACAATGTCGAGGATTCAAGCAATCCCGTATACAATTCCCTTTATCAATCGGTATGTTACTTGCCCGAGATTCGATCATCGGTATCCCAATACCTCGTTCAATCTCGTTACCGGCAAGTCACTTTACTCGTTTTGTAATGCATGATCCCGTGACTAACTACTTAGTCACTTTGAGCTCATTATGATGATGCATTACCGTGTGGGCCCAGAGATACCTCTCCGTCATACGGAGTGACAAATCCTAGTCTCGATTCGTGCCAACCCAAAAGACACTTTCGGAGATGCCTGTAGTGTACCTTTATAGCCACCCAGTTACGTTGTGACGTTTGGTACACCTAAAGCATTCCTACGGTATCTGGGAGTTGCACAATCTCATGGTCTAAGGAAATGATACTTGACATTAGAAAAGCTTTAGCAAACGAACTACACGATCTTGTGCTACGCTTAGGATTGGGTCTTGTCCATCACATCATTCTCCTAATGATGTGATTCCGCTATCAATGACATCTAATGTCCATGGTCAGGAAACCATGACCATCTATTGATCAACTAGCTAGTCAACTAGAGGCTCACTAGGGACATGTTGTGGTCTATGTATTCACACATGTATTATGGTTTCCAGTTAATACAATTATAGCATGAACAATAGACAATTATCATGAACAAGGAAATACAATAATAACCATTTTATTATTGCCTCTAGGGCATATTTCCAAAAGTCTCCCACTTGCACTAGAGTCAATAATCTAGTTCACATTACTATGTGATTGTAATGAATCCAACACCCATGGGGTTTGATCATATCTCGCTTGTGAGAGAAGTTATTAGTCAACGGGTCTCAACCTTTCAGATCCGTGTGTGCTTTACAAATATCTATGTCATCTTGTAGATGCAGCTACCACGCGCTACTTGGAGCTATTCCAAATAACTGCTCTACTATACGAATCCGGTCTACTACTCAGAGTCATTCGGATTAGTGTCAAAGTTTGCTTCGACGTAACCCTTTACGACGAACTCTTTTACCACCTCCATAATCGAGAAAATTCCTTAGTCCACTAGTTACTAAGGATAAGTTCGACCGTTGTCATGTGATCCATTCCTGGATCACTCTTGTACCCCTTGATTGACTTCATGGCAAGGCACACTTCAGGTTCGGTACACAGCATAGCATACTATAGATCCTACGTCTAAAGCATAGGGGACGACCTTCGTCCTTTCTCTCTCTTCTGCCGTGGTCAGATCTTGAGTCTTACTCAATGCTCACACCTTATAACACAGCCAAGAACTCCTTCTTTGCTGATCTATTTGAACTCCTTCAAAATCTTGTCATGATATGTATTCATTTGAAAGCACTATTAAGCATTTTTGATCTATCCTTATAGCTCTTGATGCTCAATGTTCAAGTAGCTTAATCCAGGTTTTCCATTGAAAAACACTTTTCAAATAACCCTATATGCTCTCCATCATTTCTGATCAACAATATGTTAACAACATATACTCATCAGAAATTCTATATTGCTCCCATTCACTTCTTTGGAAATACAAGTTTCTCATAAACTTTGTATAAACCCAAAATCTTTGATCATCTCATCAAAGCGTACATTCCAACTCCGAGATGCTTACTCCAGTCCTTAGAACGATTGCTGGAGCTTTGCATACTTGTTAGCATCTTTCAGGATTGACAAACCTTCTGGTTGTATCACATACAACCTTTCCTCGAAAAATCATCGATGAAACAATCTTTTGACATCCTATCTGCAAGATTTCATAAATAATGCAGTAACTGCTAATATAATTCCAACAGACTCTTAGCATCGCTACGAGTGAGAAAGTCTCATCATAGTCAACTCCTTGAACATGTCGGAAAACATCTTAATGACAAGTCGAGCTTTCTTAATGGTGATACTTACCATCATTGTCCGTCTTCCTTTTAAAATCCATATGTACCCAACAGCCTTACGACCATCAAGTGGTTCTTCCAAAGTCTATACTTTGTTTTCATACATGGATCCTCTCAGATTTTATGGCCTCAAGCAATTCGTAGGAATCCTGGCCCACCATTGCTTCCTCATAGCTCGTAGGTTCATTGTTGTCTAGCAACATGACTTCGAAGATAGGATTACCGTACCACTCTGAAGTAGTACGCATCCTTGTCGACCTGCGAGGTTTGGTAGTGACTTGATCTGAAGTTTCATGATCACTATCATCAGCTTCCACTTCAATTGGTGTAGGCGCCACAGGAACAACTTCCTGTGCCTTGCTACACACTAGTTGAAGTGACGATTCAATAACCTCATCAAGTCTCCACCATCCTCCCACTCAATTCTTTCAAGATAAACTTTTCCTCGAGAAAGGACCCGTTTGTAGAAACAATCACTTTTGCTTCCGGATCTGAAATAGGAGGTATACCCAACTGTTTTGGATGTCCTATGAAGATGCATTTATCCACTTTGGGTTCGAGCTTATCAACCTGAAACTTTTTCACATAAGCGTCACAGCCCCAAACTTTATAAGAAATGACAGCTTAGGTTCTCTAAACCATAGTTCATACGGTGTCATCTTAATGGAATTGTGTGGTGCCCTATTAAAGTGAATGCGGTTGTGTCTAATGCCTAACCCATAAACGATAGTGTTAATTCGATAAGAGACATCATGGTATGCACCATATCCAGTAGGGTGCAGTTACGATGTTCGGACACACCATCACACTATGGTGTTCCAGGCGGTATTAGTTGTGAAACAATTTCCACAACGTCTTAATTGTGTGCCAAACTCGTAACTCAGATATTTATCTCTATGATCATATCATAGACATTTTATCCTCTTGTCATGACGATCTTCAACTTCACTCTGAAATTACTTGAACCTTTCAATAATTCAGATTTGTGTTTCATCAAGTAAATATACTAAGAATCTACTCAAATCATCTATGAAGTAAGAGCATAATGATATTCACTGTGTGCCTCAGCACTCATTGGATTGCACACATCAAATGTATTACTTCCAACAAGTTGCTCTCTTGTTCCATCTCACTGAAAACGAGGCCTTTCAGTCATCTTGCCCATGTGGTATGATTTGCATGTCTCAAGTGATTCATAAACAAGTGAGTCCAAACGATCCATCTACATGGAGTTTCTTCATGCGTATATACCAATAGATGTGGTTCGCGTGTCTCAATCTTTTCAAAAACGAGTGAGTCCAAAGATCCATCAATATGGAGCTTCTTCATGCGTTTTATACCAATATGACTTAAGTGGCAGTGCCACAAGTATGTGGTACTATCATTACTATCTTATATCTATTGGGACGAACATGTGTATCACCACAATCGAGATTCAATAAACTCCTTTTAGGTGCAAGACCATTGAAGGTATTATTCAAATAAATAGAGTAACCATTATTCTCCTTAAATGAATAACCGTATTGCAATAAACATAATCCAATCATGTCTATGCTCAACACAAACACCAAATAACAATTATTTAGGTTTAACACCAATCTTGATGGTAGAGGGAGCAGGCGATACTTGATCATATCAACCTTGGAAACACTTCCAACACACATAGTTATCTCACCTTTAGATAGTCTCTGTTTATTCCGTAGCTTTTATTTCGAGTTACTAACACTTAGCAACCGAACGGGTATATAATACCCTGGTGCTACTAGGAGTACTAGTAAAGTACACATTAATATAATGTATATCCAATATACTTCTGTCGACCTTTCCAGCCTTCTCATCTACCAAGTATCTAGGGTAGTTCTGCTTCAGTGACTGTTCCCCTCATTTCAGAAGCACTTAGTCTCGGGTTTGGGTTCAACCTTGGGTTTCTTCACAAGAGCAGCAACTGATTTGCCATTTCATGAAGTATCCCTTCTTGCCCTTGCCCTTCTTGAACTAGTGGTTTTAGTAACCATCAACAATTGATGCTCCTACTTGATTTCTACTTTCGCGGTGTCAAACATCGCGAATAGCTCAAGGATCATCATATCTATCCCTGATATGTTATAGTTCATCATGAAGCTCTGGTAGCTTGGTGGCAGTGACTTTGGAGAACCATCACTATCTCATCTGGAAGATAACTCCCACTCGATTCAAGCGATTGTAGTACTCAGATAATCTGAGCACATGCTCAATGATTGAGCTTTTCTCCCTTAGTTTGCAGGCTTAAGAAACTTGTCAGAGGTCTCATACCTCTTGACGTGGGCACGATCCTGAAATCCCAATTTCAGTCCTCGAAACATCTCATATGTTCCGCAATGTTTCGAAATCATCTTCGGTGCCTCAATTCTAAACCGTTTAACATTACTGAACTATCACGTAGTTATCAAAACATGTATGTCAGATGTTCGCAACATCCACAGACGACGTTCGAGGTTCAGCACACTGAGCGGTGCATTAAGGACATAAGCCTTCTACGCAGCAATGAGGACAATCCTTGGTTTACGGACCCAGTCCGCATAATTGCTACTATAAACTTTCAACTAAATTTTCTCTAGGAACATATCTAAAACACTAGAACTTAAGCGTGAGCTACGACATAATTTGCAAAGACCTTTTGACTATGTTCAGGATAATTAAGTTCATCTTATGAACTCCCACTCAGATAGACATCCCTCTAGTCATCTAAGTGATACATGATCCGAGTCAACTAGGTCGTGTCGGATCATCACGTGAGACAGACTAGTCATCATCGGTGAACATATCCATGTTGATCGTATCTACTATATGACTCATGTTCGACCTTTCGGTCTCTTGTGTTCTGAGGCCATGTCTGTACATGCTAGGCTCGTCAAGTCAACCTAAGTGTTTTGCATGTGTAAATCTGGCTTACACTTGTTGTATGTGAACGTTAGAATCTATCACACCCGATCATCACGTGGTGCTTCGAAATAACGAACTTTTGCAACGGTGCATAGTTAGGGGGAACACTTTGAAATTTTAATGAGGTATCATCTTATTTATGCTACCGTCGTTCTAAGAAAATAAGATGTAAACATGACAAACATCACATGCAAATCATAAAGTGACATGATATGGCCAATATCATCTTGTGCCTTTGATCTCCATCTTGAGGCACAACATGATCACCTTCGTCACCGGCATGACACCATGATCTCCATCATCATGATCTCCATCATCGTGTCTTCATGAAGTTGTCTCGCCAACTATTACTTCTACTACTATGGGTAACGGTTTAGCAATAAAGTAAAGTAATTACATGGCGTTTTCAATGACACGCAGATCATACAATAAATTAAGACAACTCCTATGGCTCCTGCTGGTTGTCATACTCATCGACATGCAAGTCGTGATTCCTATTACAAGAACATGATCCATCTCATACATCACATATATCATTCATCCCATTCTTTTGGCCATATCACATCACATAGCATACCCTGCAAAAACAAGTTAGACGTCCTCTAATTGTTGTTGCATGTTTTATGTGGCTACTATGGGTTTCTAGCAAGAACGTTTCTTACCTACGCAAAAGCCACAATGGTGATATGCCAATTGCTATTTACCCTTCATAAGGACCCTTTTCATCGAATCCGATCCGACTAAAGTGGGAGAGACTGACACCCGCTAGCCACCTTTATGCAACAAGTGCATGTCAGTCGATGGAACCTGTCTCACGGAAGCATACGTGTAAGGTCGGTCCGGGCCGCTTCATCCCATGATGCCGCCGAATCAAGATAGGACTAGTAATGGTAAGTAAATTGACAAAATCGATGCCCACGACAACTTGTGTTCTACTCGTGCATAGAAACTACGCATAGACCTAGCTCATGATGACACTATTGGGGAACATAGTAGAAATTCCAAATTTCCTACGCATCACCAAGATCAATCTATGGAGTAACTAGCAACGAGAGATAGGGGAGTGCATCTTCATACCCTTGAAGATCGCTAAGCAGAAGCGTTACAAGAACGCGGTTGATGGAGTCATACTCGCGGCGATTCAAATCGCGGAAGATCCGATCTAGCGCCGAACGGACGGCACCTCCGCGTTCAACACACGTACAGCCCGGGGACGTCTCCTCCTTCTTGATCCAGAAAGGGGAGAGGAGAAGTTGACGGAGAGCTCTGGCAGCACGACGGCGTGGTGTTGGATCTTGTGGTATTTCTGCAGGGCTTCGCCAAGCTCTACGGAGGAGGAGGAGGTGTTGGAGAGGGAGAGGGCTGTGCCAGGGAAGGGGTGCCTCTCCGATGCGCCTCCTCACTATGTATAGGGGTGGAGGGGCTCGTTTCTTGCCCTCCAAGTCCATTGGGGCATTGGCAAAGGTGGGGAAAAGAAATTCCATCATTTCCCTTCCCCACCGATTGTTATCCCCCCGTTTTTAGGGATCTTGATCTTATCCCTTTGGGATATGATCTTATTCCTTCTAAGGGGGGTCTTGGTGCGCCTTGACCAGGGATGTGGGGCCTTGCCCCCACTACCCACGTTCATGTCGGTCCCCCATGCAGGCGGGCCCCACTCCGGAACCTTCTAGAACCTTCCCAGTACAATACCAAAAAATCCCGAACTTTTTCCGGTGGCCAAAATAGGACTTCCCATATATAAATCTTTACTTCCGGACCATTCTGGAACTCCTCTTGACGTCCGAGATCTCATCCGGGACTCCGAACAACATTCGGTAACCACATACTATTTCCCATAACAACTCTAGCGTCACCGAACCTTAAGTGTGTAGACCCTACAGGTTCGGGAACCATGTAGACATGACCGAGACATCTCACCGGCCAATAACCAACAGCGGTATTTGGATACCCATGTTGGCTCCCACATGTTCCACGATGATCTCGTCGGATGAACCACAATGTCGAGGATTCAAGCAATCGCGTATACAATTCCCTTTGTCAATCGGTATGTTACTTGCCCGATATTCGATCGTTGGTATCCCAATACCTCGTTCAATCTCGTTACCGGCAAGCCACTTTACTCGTTCCGTAATGCATGATCCCGTGACTAACTACTTAGTCACTTTGAGCTCATTATGATGATGCATTACCGAGTGGGCCCAGAGATACCTCTCCATCATACGGAGTGACAAATCCTAGTCTCGATTCGTGCCAACCCAACAGACACTTTCGGAGATGCCTATAGTGTACCTTTATAGCCACCCAGTTATGTTGTGACATTTGGTACACCCAAAGCATTCCTACGGTATTCGGGAGTTGCACAATCTCATAGTCTAAGGAATTGATACTTGTCATTAGAAAAGCTTTAGCAAACGAACTACACAATCTTGTGCTACGCTTAGGATTGGGTCTTGTCCATCACATCATTCTCCTAATGATGTGATCCCGCTATGAATGACATCTAATGTCCATGGTCAGGAAACCATGACTATCTATTGATCAACGAGCTAGTCAACTAGAGGCTCACTAGGGACATGTTGTGGTCTATGTATTCACACATGTATTACAGTTTCTAGTTAATACAATTATAGCATGAACAATAGACAATTATCATGAACAAGGAAATACAATAATAACCATTTTATTATTGCCTCTAGGGCATATTTCCAACAGCACCTTCTCGCGTAAGCCATAAGCGTACTATACTCTGACGGTGCTCCAAGATATTTTGTACTGCATCTCACACGGTTGGTGATAATAAACTGTGTGCGATCTACTTGTTTTTTCATCGTGATTTGAATTACATAATGGGGTCACAACAGCAATGGAGGGTGCTTGAAATACTTGAACTTTTATCTGCAGTGAACATGCAACTATAGGTGTGTCGTCAAAAGGTTGGAATTATTCAAGATTCGTTTGGACATTTTTATACATTAACTTGGTTTTCTAGCCATTTCAGGTGCCCAATTCAAAATTAAACTACATGCACATGCTCCGGTGCACCAACACGGGTTGTAAAATCATATCTGTGTCCATGGGTTTATGATTATGTCCCATGCAAGAAATGGGGATGGATTTCCAACACCGCAGCACCGTGGCTCTCCCGAAAACATTGAGGTACTTGTTGTCGTAATTCTAGTAAATCCAAACCCCGTCTGAAATTCATGAACCTTGGCATGCTATCATGGAATGGCATCAACATGCTGGGGTAAAAAATATTGTCCCATTTAGGGCAGGTTATGGTATAAGTTTCTCACAAACCAGAGCTTCTCACAAGAAGCCTCATGGTTCTGTTAGTGAAACGTGTCACCTTTGTGGACAAAACGATATTCATTGCCTCTTCTTGCTTTCAACTTTTTCCTGGTGTCAACATGGAACAACAGGAGTGTCATGTTAAATTTGGGATTTTTTCGGGGATCATTTGGACATTTTTATATGATAACTGAGTTTTCTAGGCATTTATGTGCATAATTCAAAATTTAATTGCATGCACATCCTCTAGTGCATAAAAACGGGTTGAAAAATCATATGCGTGTCCTTGGTTGCAAGCTTAGGTCACATGCAAGAAATGAGAATGAATGTTAAACACCTTGACTCTGTCGCTCGGCCGCTAACGTTGAGATACATGGTTTTAAAATTCTAGTAAATCAAAAACTTGTCTGAAATTCATGAAACTTGACATGATATCATGGAACGACATCGACATGCTATGGTAAAAATATTATCCCATTTGGGGCAGATTTGGGTATAAGCTTCTCGCAAACCAGAGCTTCTCTCACAACAAGTCTGATGGTTTCGGTAGGGAACGTGCCACCTTGGGGGTCGAAACAATATCTGTTGCCTCTTCTTACTTTCTGAAATTTTCTCGTGTCAACATAGAACAACAGGAGAGTTGTGTAAATTTTTGGGATTTATCGGGGTTCGCTTGGACATTTTTATACATTAACTGAGTTTTCTGTATATTTATGTGCACAATTCAAATTTGAACTACATGCACATGCTCCAGTGAATATAAATAGGTTCAAATTGAGATGTGTGTCCTCGGTTGCATGCTTGTGTCCCATGCAAGAAATGAGAATGAATGTCAAACAACTTGCCACCGTTGCTCGGTCGCTAACATTGAGATACATGGTTTGTAAATTCTAGTAAATCGAAAATGTGTCTGAAATTTATGAAGCTTGACATGCTAGCATGGAGCAGCATCAACATGCCATGGTAAAAATATTGTCCAATTTGGGCCAAGTTGGGATACAAACTTCTCACAAACCAGAGCTTCTCACAACAAGCCTCATGGTTACGGTAGGGAACGTTTCAGCTTTCTGGATGAAATGATATCCGTTGCCTCTTCTTGATTTCAATTTTTTTTTCTAGTGTCAGCATAGAACAACATGAGTGTTGTGTTAATTTTAGGATTTTTTCGGGGTTCGTTTGGACATTTTTATACATTAACTGAGATTTCTATGCATTTATGTGCATAATTCAAATTTGAACTACAGGCACATGCTCCAGTGCATGTAAATTGGTTGAAAAATCAAATCTATGTCCTTGGTTGCATGCTTAGGTCCCATGCGAGAAATGGGAATGAATGTCAAACACCTTGCCACCGTCGCTCGGCCGCAAACATTGAGATACATGGTTTTTAAATTCTAGTAAGTCCAAAACTTGTCTGAAGTTCATGAAACTTGACATGCTATCATGGAGTGGCATCAACATGCTGTGGTAAAATTTTTGTTTCATTTGGGGCAGGTTTACGTATAAGCTTCTCGCAAACCAGAGGTTCTCACAACAAGCCTGGTGGTTTCGGTAGGTAACGTGCCACCTTTGGGAACAAAACGATATCCGTTGCCTCTTCTTGCTTTCAAAAATTTTCTAGTGTAGGAGCGTTGTGTGAATTTTTGCTATTTTTGGGGGTTCGCTTGGACATCTTTATACATTAACTCGGTTTTCTATGCATTTTATGTGCATAATTCAAATTTGAACTACATGCACATGCTCAAGTGCAGAAAAACGGGTTGACATATCAATTGTGTGTCCTTGGGTGCTTGCTTAGGTCACATGCAAGAAATGGGAATGAATTTCAAACACCAGGGTACTATTGATTTACGGCAAAACATTGAGATACTTTGTTTTTAAATTCTAGTAAATCCAAAACTCGTCTAATATTCATGAAACTTGACATGCTATCATGGAATGGCACCCAACATGCTGTGCTATTTTTCGTGTCCATTTTGAGAGAAGGTGCACTCGAATAACAACCAACAAAGGCATTTTGAAACAAATAGTTGCCACTTTAACATCTCAAACATTTGTATAATTTAAATCGTGTGCATTCTATTAACCATTCAGGTGATGCCACATGTCTCTCTTTTAATGGTTATAGGAGGTGTCGTGTGGATAGCTGCTTGACTGAATAGGAGGCGTGCGAGCGCAGTCTGGCGCGCAGGCTGACCGGGAGGCATGCAAGCTGTCCTCCAATGCATAGGCTCACTGGGAAGCATGCGAGCTGTACGCTGCGCATGCTCACTGGGAAGCATGCGAGCTGTACGCTGTGCATGCTCACTGGGAAGCGTGCCCTTTGACTTCCATGGCCGCCCGCCTTGCTCGCATCCTCTCCATTAATGGCGCCCGAGCTGCTGTTTAATACGGGTGGCCTTACTCTTCGCCTCCCATTCCCCTCCCTCCCACAGACCTCCACCAACGCAATGGCGCAGAAGGATCATGTGCCACTAGTCTTCAAGTTTGGTGAAGTCCACTCTGAGCCAGTGGAGATAGAAAATAAGGAGGAATGGGGCCTCATGGACATGGCCCTGAATGAGCTGGCCGCGGTGGTTGCTGCCCCCGCGCCCATCCCAGCTCCCATCCCTGCGCCCGCGCCTACGACCATCCCCATAGCATTGACGGGCTGGTCGCCGAGCACTATCGCAGAGCTAGAAGCTGCGGGCGTCAGTGAGGTCTCCGCGGACCCACGCGAGCTCGTGTCCATGCCAACGCCAACGCCCCTGCCCGTGCTTGTGTGCGCCCCTGCACCCACAGTGGCACTGGTCCCCGTGCATTTGCCTGCACCCGCCACGCCCATGCCCATGCACGCGCCCCTCTCAGCGGCATGGGTCGCCGCCGTCAACTGCTACCTCACAGGGCCGCCAGTTGTCGTCCTGCCGCGCCTCGCCTGTTGATCGCGCAACGACATGATGTTTGATTTCCAAGTGAAGAACATTTTGTGCTGCCTTAAAGACTTCAACAACAGTGCCCCGGAGGACGACAACGACAACATCGACACGGCATGCCGCCTTCCCCGCCGCCGGAATAGTTTTTTTGGGTTATTACTGTATCTCGATCATATGAATATAAATTCGTAATGTGACTGAATGAAAGACATGGTTCGAAAAAACTTGCGGTTTTTCTCTCTTAATGTACAGACTTATCAAACGATTTTTCTTTTAAAAACGGTAATGGTTTTTAAATATAAATCACTCATCGTGTAACATCCCAATTTTCAATTTGGATGTTTATAAATAGAACATTCATATGCATCCATGATTTATGCATTTTTTGCCCCATTTGTTTTATTTGAATTTTGATCCAAGGAACTTTGAGCAACTCAAGGACCAAAAGAGAGAGTTGGAAGTTTCCCTAAAACCATTTTTGAGAATTTCAAAGTTGGGATATGGATCAAATTTGATTTCACCAAAAAATCATTTCCATTATATCAAAAGTAAAATAAAGAGAGAAGATAAAATGACTTCTTCAAAAACACAAAGAAAATATTGGAAATTGAATTTGGAATCAAAATATATTTGTTGGGTTTTATTTGCAATTTGTTTTATTAGTTTAGCAAAAATGTTTATTTTTAAAAAAATTCATTTTAGGCCGGATAAATGTTCACAAGGTCATATATAAGACCATATTATTATGTGAACATTTTTCTTTGGATCTAAATAATAATTCTGAGAGAGCGAACAATTTATTTATTGATTATCTAGTCTAATATTGTTATTAGTTAAGATTTCTCTCTGTTAGCCTATCTAGCCCATCTATCTCTTCTATTTTTTTCTCCTTTGCCCTTGGCCCAACTTCTCCCACTAAGGCCCGTATCTTTCAGCCCAACCGATGGCCATCTTCCTGCTCTCATCGTTACAGGAACATGAACAGAGAGCAACAGCCATGGACGCCTGTACCTCGATCCCTCCCTTCCTCTCCATCTCCCAACTCAATAACTGCCGGAACCGGTTCCCCTTACCTCCCTCGACCCCTCCCATCCCTTGGTGCGCCTCAAAGACAACCATAATGGCCACCATGAGCGCTTGAAACTGCAGTCATTAACAAATCTCGCCCCACCCAACTCTGGACCTCCCCTGCCTATATAAAGCACCCCTGGGAGCCCCTCTCACCCCTTGTCCGAAGCCCTCTCCTTCTGGAGTTTTTCCCCCACTCTAACCTCGCCAATTTCTCGTCGGAGTTCGTGTATTCCAGCGGCTTCTCCACCACGCCAGGAGGTGATACCGACCCCGCGGTACTGTTCCTTGGATCCGCCTCATCGTCCTCTACATCGTTCCGCACGGGTCCTTCGCCAAAAGCACACCGGAGCCACCTTCTTCCTCATCGCCGGCGACAAGTCCGGTGAACACCCAACCAGCCAATCAGAGAGCGCCACTTGGCATCTGGCCGAATTTCATTTCTCTTTTTCCAGTATTTTTCCAATCTCAGATTCTATATCAATTCTTCTTTCTAGTATATCTTTTAATCTATAGATCCGATTTAGTGGATTCTTTTTCCTACTAGTTCATAGAAATCCCATCTATCCAGAGAACCAAACGAAAAATATTTTTGAAATTTTTAAAATTTGAATTCAAACAGATCTGTATTCAAACTTCGTTAGGCCGTAACTCGAGTTTCGTAACTCCGTTTGAGGTGATTCTTTTTGCAAATCAAAGCTTGTAACATGTACTTTCTGTTAAAACCAAAATCATTTATTTTTGTTTCTGTAAAAATTACGTTCTGTACAGAAACTTTATTTGGATGTTTTGGAGTTTTTCAAAGTCTTTCATTTGTTTTCTTTTTGGATCTTTTGCTTGTATGCTTATGTATGTTATTGCTTGCTTACGCTAGATCATCCGGAGTGTGAAGCTTGCTACTACGAATCTTTATAGTTCAACGAACGACAGCAAGGAAAGTTCACACTTTGATCATAATTTTCAATACACAGTTTTACTATGCATTACTTTCACCCTCAAAGATTGCATGAGTAGCATTGGGAACATGTGGTTATGCTTTGTAGTTCATGTGGAAGAAACCTATGACCTTTAGTCACCCCACGAATTTTCGTTATGTCATATATTGCTTAGCCATGCTCGTAGACAAGGATTGTATGTGTGATCCATGCAAGTTGTGAGAGTTAATAATTTTGGGATAACCTAAGGTAGCAACTTTAATACACATCTTGGTGGATTGTTTGGGGCACCTGAAGTAACCAGTGCTTTCCCAAGGGGAATTCCGGAGTACCTGTGTGATTACCCTAGGTTCGCCACCCAGGCTCAAAGGGATCATAAGATATTTCATGCCTAGAAACTTCCGTGTGCAGCCACAAGCCATTATGAGCTCTGGCATAGGTGAGTAAGTTGTGTGACCTCTTTTCGTGGTAGACTAGCTGATGTAGGGGAAAGTAGGTGTACCAGTCTACCTAGGGTTAAGGGGAAACACTTTTGAAAGGCTATGTCTCGATCTTCCGATCATGGAGGTGGTCGAGTCTTGTGGGGAAAAGTGCTCAAACCTCTGCAGAGTGTACAAACTAATCACGATTAGCCGTGTCCCCAGTTATGGACAACTTGAGTATCTAGAAGTGAATTATTGGTTGATCTCATCACTCTATTTAATGAAATAATTGGGCAACTAATAATTTTGGGATTGAGTTGGAGGAACCTTCTCAATAATGGCATTTTAATTTAGTAGTAAATAAAAATTTATTCCTTTGTTGTAGGGTAAAATTGGCTTTATGCAAAAATTAAACTTAGAGCCTCCACCAGCTAAATTTGCATATAGAGATAGTTTTTTTATCATTATTATTCTATGGTGTGAAATTGCCAGCATATTCCATGTGCTGACCTACATGGCTGCAACGTCTCATGTTGCAGACTTTCTCGACGAGGATTAAAGATGTGATAGGTCGTTATTCTGCACTCAGTTTGCCATGGAGTTGGATGGACTCATTAACCTTTGATGCTTCTGAAGTTATTTTATTTTAGATGGCCTTTGGCCATATTATTGTAATAAATACTCTTTTGAGCATCCCGTTGGTCTATACTCTTCTCTATTCATTTCTATCTCTTCTCTACTTCAATAAAATAGTAGTTGAACCCCATCCGATGAGACCATGACCTATGAAGACAACATTGACGAAGAAGAATCTAGAGTTGACATTGATTTGAGAAGATTTAGTTCAGACCACCACTACCAAGTTGAGTCCAACGAATGATTGCGGTAGTATGAAGAGATCATATCTCTTGTGGATATGACCTTACCTGTAGGTTTTTGCTTGTGTGGTGTGAACTGTGTGAATTGCTTGATTTGAATTTTTCTTGCTATCATAAGCATATGGGTAGTGATTTATCTCATTAGACCCTTATTCTATTCTAATTTCTCATCCACTCTAAACCTAACAGATGCCTCCAAGACGTGACCCGGAATTCCCACTGGAACTTACCTAGTTGATCCAGAACCAGAATGCCCTCATGCAAATACTCATCCGGAATCAGAACCAGAACAACAACAACCCACCGCCGCCACCCCCGGTCGACAACCTTACCCGTTCCCTGAGGTTGAACCCACTAGTGTTCTCTAGCAGCACAAAGCCAATCATTGCAGATGACTGGCTTCGCAAGATCGAAGGGAGCTGACCACCACAGGTTACACTGACGCTGAGAAGGTGCGCTTTGCCGCACATCAACTGGATGGACCAGCAGCCTCGTGGTGGGTGAATTACACCACCACATTCCCCATAGCCAATGTGACTTGGGATCAATTCCAGCTGGCGTTCCGTACCGCACATGTTTCAGCCGGAGCTATGAGTCTGAGGAAGCATGAGTGCCGCAACTTACGCCAGGGAAATCATTTTGTTGGTGATTATGTGGAGGAATTCAACAAGTTATCCAGGTATGATCCCGGAGATGTGGCCGATGATGCCGCTAAGCAGGAGAAATTTCTGGAGGGACTAAACGATGATCTGGGACTTCAGTTAACTGTGGCTACCTTTAACAATTATCAAGAGTTGGTCGACAAGGCTCTCATTCTGGAAGGCAAGCAGTAGCAGGTGGACAATCGCAAGAGGAAGTATGGACAGGGAAAGTACAACTCTGGAGTTCAGCAGAAGCCTCGCTATACCCCGTACTCGGGAAATAATGGATCAGGATCCGGCAAGTATGGTGGACACACTCACCATAACCATGGAGGACATTCACATCATGGAGGGAATGTACACAACCATAATGGCCATAGGAATGGCAATGGGAATGGAGGAAACAACAATCAGCATCACTCCAACCCCGCTACACCGGCAAAGAAGGATCTAAGCCACATTACCTGCTTCAAGTGCGGGAAAACCGGACACTACGCCACCAATTTCCCTGAGGCGAAGAACGAGAATGGAAATGGAAGCTCTGGAGGCAAGAAACCCAATCCCTTCACCAGAGGTCAGGTGAACCATGTCAATGTGGAGGAAGTTTATGACCAGCCTGACATCGTTGTTGGTAAGTTCTTGGTTAATTCAATTACAGCCCTTGTTCTTTTTGACACTGGTGCATCACATTCATTCATATCAAGGTGGTTTGTGGATAAGTTTAAGTTGCTGACCATAGCCCTTAAGTCACGTATGTTAGTGAGTTCCCCAGGAGCGGAGTATATGGCTAGTCGGGGCTGTTTTCAGTTGCCATTGACCATAGGGAGACACGTTTTCCCCACAGACCTCATCATCCTAGAATCACAAGGATTGGACGTAATTCTAGGCATGGACTGGCTATCCAAGTATGAAGGGAATATTGATTGTGCCCGTAAGTCAATTCTTCTCTCCACCCCAGAGGAGAAACGCATCAAGTATGTGTCGAGGCATACGCCAAGGAGGACTCAATTGAATTCTCTTTCGGGAGTTGTTCAGGAGGAAGTACTAGTTGTGAAGGATTATCCTGATGTTTTCCTAGAGGAATTGCCCGGCATGCCACCGGATCGAGACATTGAGTTTTTGATTGAGCTATTGCCAGGCACAGGACCGATATCCAAGAGACCGTACCGGATGCCTGCAAATGATCTGGGGGGAATTAAGAAGTAGATTAAGGAATTATTGGAGAAAGGTTATATTCGACCGAGTTCATCACCTTGGGGAGCCCCAGTGCTTCTAGTTGAGAAGAAGGATGGATCCTTGAGAATGGTTGTAGATTATCGTGCGTTGAATGAGGTGACGATTAAGAACAAGTACCCTTTGCCAATGATCAATGATTTGTTTGACCAGCTGCAAGGAGCAAAAGTTTTCTCCAAGATCGATCTTCGATCAGGATATCACCACCTGAAGATTCGAGAACATGATATACCCAAGACAGCTTTTACCACGAGATATGGGCTTTATGAGTACACAGTCATGTCTTTTGGTTTGACTAATGCCCCTGCCTATTTTCTGAGTATGATGAATAAGGTATTCATGGAGTTCTTGGATAAGTTTGTTGTGGTATTCAGTGATGACATATTGATTTACTCGAAGAATGAAGAGGAACACAAGGAACATTTGCGCTTGGTTCTAGAGAAGCTCAGGGAACATCAACTATACGCAAAGTTCAGCAAGTGCGAATTCTGGTTGAAGGAAGTCAGATTTCTTGGACATGTTATATCAGGAGAAGGAATAGCAGTAGACCCCTCCAAGGTTGAAGCCGTCACCGAATAAAATGCACCCACCTCGGTCGGAGAGATTCGCAGTTTTCTTGGACTTGCAGGATATTACCGGAGGTTTATTGAGAATTTCTCCAAGATCACGAAGCCCATGACAGAGTTACTGAAGAAAGACACTAAGTTTGTTTGGACCAACGAATGTGAGGCCAGTTTCCAGGAGCTAAAGAAACGTTTGGTCACAGCCCCAGTGCTAATTCTTCCGAATATACGCAAGGATTTCCAAGTATATTGCGACGCTTCTCGTCAGGGACTTGGAGGTGTTCTTATGCAAGAAGGAAGAGTTGTTTCATATGCCTCACGTCAGCGTCGACCTCATGAGCAGAATTATGCCACACATGATTTGGAGTTAGCAGCCGTAGTGCACGCACTCAAGAACTGGAGACATTTTCTTATTGGAAATAGGTGTGATGTTTACACGGATCACAAGAGTTTGAAATACATCTTCACGCAGAAGGAGTTGAACCTCAGGCAGAGAAGATGGTTGGAGCTCATAAAGGATTATGATATGAAATTGCACTATCACCTAGGAAAGGCCAATGTTGTGGCAGATGCGTTGAGCCGCAAGAGCTATGTCAATACCCTCACAGCAGGAGGACTACCTCAACAGTTAATTGATGATCTCAGAGATCTTCGATTGGAGATAGTACCCGCAATGGAAATTCAATCCACTTTGTTGGGAAATATCCGAGAAGCCCAGAAGTTAGACAAAGGTATTGCGGAGATAAAGAGAAGGATGAACCAAGGAAAGGCAGAAGGATTTCGTGAGGATGAACATGGAACCTTATGGTTTGAGAAGCGTATTTATGTACCCAATGACCCAGAGATCAGAAAGTTGATCCTTCAGGAGGCTCATGATTTGCCTTATTCAATACACCCGGGCAACACCAAGATGTATTTGGACTTGAAGGAAAGTTTCTGGTGGAAAGGTATGAAGAAGGATATTGCTGAGTATGTTGTAGTATGTGACGTATGTCAGAGGGTTAAGGCAGAGCACCAGAAACCAGCAGGATTACTTCACCCTTTGCCGATACCAGATTGGAAGTGGGACAAGCTTGGCATGGACTTCATTACATGATTACCCAGGACCCGATCATGCTATGATTCTATTTGGGTAGTGGTTGATTGCTTGACTAAGGTAGCTCACTTCATCCCCGTGAAAACCACATATACAAGTGCTAAGTTAGCCAAGATATAAATGACCAGGATCGTATGTCTGCATGGAGTTCCAAGGACCATCGTATCTGATAGAGGAACACAATTTACCTCAAAGTTTTGGCATCAGTTACATGAAACTTTGGGTACGAGGCTGGAGTTCAGTACATCTTTTCATCTGCAGACAGATGGGCAGACCGAGAGAGTCAAACAGATTTTGGAGGACATGTTGAGAGCTTGTGCGCTAGATTATGGATCTAGTTGGGATGATAATTTGCCTTACGCAGAGTTCTCATATAACAACAGCTATCAAGCTAGTTTGAAAATGGCCCCTTTCGAAGCTTTGTACGGAAGGAGGTGCAGGACACCATTGATGTGGGATGAAGTTGGAGACCGTAAATTATTCGGACCAGATTTAATTAGAGATTCAGAGGAGAAAGTCAAGCTGATCCGCGACAGACTCAAGGTAGCCCAATCCAGACAGAAGAGTTATGCCGATAGTAAATGCAAGGAGGTAACCTATGATGTTGGAGATAGAGCATATCTTCGTGTGTCTCCACCTTCGAGGAGTAAAACGATTTGGAGTCAAAGGAAAGTTGGCACCATGATTTGTGGGGCCGTACAGAGTTTTAGAACGCATGGGTGAAGTTGCCTACAAGTTGGAATTACCCAAAGCCTTGTCAGGAGTTCATGATGTATTTCATGTTTCCCAGTTGAAGAAGTGCCATGCAGAGATGGCCGATATTCATCTAAGAGATACAGTGCCACTAGAGGCCATACAGTTGGATAGTGATCTGACCTATGAGGAGAAGCCCGTCAAGATTCTCGAGACTGCAAGCAGGGTTACCTGCAGCAAGGTCATCAAGTTTTGCAAGGTTCAATGGAGTCATCATATTGAGGAAGAAGCCACTTGAGAACATGAAGATGATCTCCGACAGGACCACCCACACCTTTTTTGCTAGCCAACCCGAATCTCGAGGGCGAGATTCATCTTAAGGGGGGGTAGGTTTGTAACATCCCAATTTTCAATGTGGATGTTTATAAATAGATCATTCATATGCATCCATGATTTATGCATTTTTTGCCCCATTTGTTTTATTTGAATTTTGATCCAAGGAACTTTGAGCAACTCAAGGACCAAAAGAGAGAGTTGGAAGTTTCCCTAAAACCATTTTTGAGAATTTCAAACTTGGGATATGGATCAAATTTGATTTAAACAAAAATCCGTTTCCATTATATCAAAAACAAAATAAAGAGAGAAGATAAAATGACTTCTTCAAAAACACAAGGAAAATATTGGAAATTGAATTTGGAATCAAAATATATTTGTTGGGTTTTATTTGCAATTTATTTTATTAGTTTAGCAAAAAGTTTATTTTTAAAAACTTGCATTTTAGGCCGGATAAATGTTCACAAGGTCATATATAAGACCATATTATTATGTGAACATTTTTCTTCAGATCTAAATAATAATTCTGAGAGAGCGAACAATTTATTTATTGATTATCTAGTCTAATATTGTTATTAGTTAAGATTTCTCTCTGTCAGCCTATCTAGCCCATCTATCTCTTCTATTTTTTTTCTCCTTTGCCCTTGGCCCAACTTCTCCCACTAAGGCCCATATCTTCCAGCCCAACTGATGGCCATCTTCCTCCTCTCATCATTACAGGAACATGAACAGAGAGCAACAGCCATGGACGCCTGTACCTCGATCCCTCCCTTCCTCTCCCTCTCCCAACTCAATAACTGCCGGAACCGGTTCCCCTTACCTCCCTCGACCCCTCCCATCCCCTAGTGCGCCTCAAGACAGCCATAATGGCCACCATGAGCGCTTGAAACTGCAGCCATTAACAAATCTCGCCCCACCCAACTCTGGACCTCCCCTGCCTATATAAAGCACCCTTGGGAGCCCCTCTCACCCCTTGTCTGAAGCCCTCTCCTTCTGGAGTTTTCCCCCCTCTCTAACCTCGCCAATTTCTCGTCGGAGTTCGTGTATTCCGGCGGCTTCTCCACCACGCCAGGAGGTGATACCGACCCCGCGGTACTGTTCCTTGGATCCGCCTCATCGTCCTCTTCATCGTTCCGCACGGGTCCTTCGCCAAAGGACACCGGAGCCACCTTCTTCCTCATCGCCGGCGACAAGTCCGGTGAGCACCCAGCCAGCCAATCAGAGAGCGCCACTTGGCATCTGGCCGAATTTCATTTCTCTTTTTCCAGTATTTTTCCAATCTCAGATTCTATATCAATTCTTCTTTCTAGTATATCTTTTAATCTATAGATCTGATTTAGTTGATTCTTTTTCCTACTAGTTCATAGAAATCCCATCTATCCAGAGAACCAAACGAAAAATATTTTTAAAATTTTAAAATTTGAATTCAAACAGATCTGTATTCAAACTTCGTTAGGCCGTAACTCGAGTTTCGTAACTCCGTTTGAGGTGATTCTTTTTGAAAATCAAAGCTTGTAACATGTACTTTCTGTTAAAACCAAAATCATTTATTTTTGTTGCTGTAAAAATTACGTTCTGTACAGAAAATTTATTTGGATGTTTTGGAGTTTTTCAAAGTCTTTCATTTGTTTTCTTTTTGGATCTTTTGCTTGTATGCTTATGTATGTTATTGCTTCCTTACGCTAGATCATCCGGAGTGTGAAGCTTGCTACTACGAATCTTTACAGTTCAACGAACGACAGCAAGGCAAGTTCACACTTTGATCATAATTTTCAATACACAGTTTTACTATGCATTACTTTCACCCTCAAAGATTGCATGAGTAGCATTGGGAACATGTGGTTATGCTTTGTAGTTCATGTGGAAGAAACCTATGACCTTTGATCACCCCACAAATTTTCGTTATGTCATATATTGCTTAGCCATGCTCGTAGACGGGGATTGGTATGTGTGATCCATGCAAGTTGTGAGAGTTAATAATTTTGGGATAACCTAAGGTGGCAACTTTAAAACACATCTCGGTGGATTGTTTGGGGCACCTGAAGTAACCAGTGCTTTCCCAAGGGGAATTCCGGAGTACCTGTGTGATTACCCTAGGTCTGCCACCCAGGCTCAAAGGGATCATAAGATATTTGATGCCTAGAAACTTCCGTGTGCAGCCACAAGCCATTATGGGCACTGGCATAGGTGAGTAAGCTGTGTGACCTATTTCCGTGGTAGACTAGCTGATGTAGGGGAAAGTAGGTGTACCAGTCTACCCAGGGTTAAGGGGAACCACTTTTGAAAGGCTATGTCTCGATCTTCCGATCATGGAGGTGGTCAAGTCTTGTGGGGAAAAGTGCGCAAACCTCTGCAGAGTGTACAAACTAATCATGATTAGCCGTGTCCCCGGTTATGGACAACTTGAGTATCGAGAAGTGAATTATTGGTTGATCTCATCACTCTATTTAATGAAATAATTGGGTTACTAATAATTTTGGGATTGAGTTGGAGGAACCTTCTCAATAATGGCATTTAAATTTAGTAGTAAATAAAAATTTATTCCTTTGTTGTAGGGTAAAATTGGCTTGATGCAAAAATTAAACTTAGAGCCTCCACCAGCTAAATTTGCATATAGAGATAGTTTTTTTATCATTATTATTCTATGGTGTGAAATTGCCAGCATATTCCATGTGCTGACCTACATGGCTGCAACGTCTCATGTTGCAGACTTTTCCGACGAGGATTAAAGATGTGATAGGTCGTTGTTCTGCACTCAGTTTGCCGTGGAGTTGGATGGACTCATTTACCTTTGATGCTTCTGAAGTTATTTTATTTTAGATGGCCTTTGGCCATATTATTGCAATAAATACTCTTTTGAGGATCTCAATGTAATAAACTGTGTGATTAAACTCTGTTATAATTCCTCGAGTACTGTGTGTGTCAGCATACCGATCCAGGGATGACACTTAAGCACAGAGACTTCGATCCATTTGGGTCAGGTCGCTACACATCGCAAACGTTTCAGTTAGAACACCGGTATGCAAACCGCCAGCTTCCCCAGGAAGCCAAGGTAAAATGTGACAAGCAGGATTTGTGCAGCTCTTGATCGCAAACGTTTTAGATAGAACACCCATATGCAAAGCGAGAGCTATGGTCTTCCCCAGTAAGTCAAGGGATAATTCGCAGCGCAGGATTTGTGCATCTCTTCAACACAAATGGTTCGGATAGAATACGATATGCAAAGCCGGACTTTGGCGCTAAGCCAAGAGAAAATATGCTGAGCAGGATTTGTACATCCCTTCAATGCAAATGGTTGTTTGGATGACCCGTGTGCTACCACATACAGACAATTTGGTAAGATTTGCATCTGTCATATAGGGTATATTGCCATTTTTCAAACTAGAAAGACTGACATTTGTTGATCTAATAACATTGCCATTTGCCAACCTTGTAACACTGGGTTTGTCAAAATATGCAGCTAAAAATCAGTAGCACCATCTAATTTTTGTAAATAAATTCAGTAATTAAGCATAGATTTCATTCATGGATTAAGCAGTTGTTCTTTATACAAATAGTTCAACTCAATAGCTGAACTGACCAAACTTTTCCCCAATTGTTGCCAACCATGTACTGAAATAGCTAGTTCAAGTATATATACTAGCTAATTTCAAGTACGTTGTACAGTTCCACCACATCTATAGTCTGATGAACTGAACAACATAGCCCCTAAATACTACTACTACAGAGGGGCTTTGTACTACTTCCGGCAGCCTCACCTATGCCGAGCATGCTCAGTAAGAGGCAGAGGAGGAGGAGCCTACCAACGAGCTGGACAACTGCAATACGGTGCCTGCCGCTGGTGCTCCTTTAGCAACGCTCACCTCGAACGCCCTCTGTCTCTCCAGACGACCCCTCTCGAAGCGGTGGTTCTCCTCGTAGATCTCCTGATTCCTCGCCCTGTGGCGGCGTGTTCCGCGACCACGACGACGGTAAGGCTCTTTGTGTGCTCGACGAGGCGCTCCTCCTCCTGCAGGGACTCGATGTAGCACGCACGGTCGCTGACGCATGTGTGGGCCTCCACCTCTGCCTCCTACCTTCGGGTGGCGGTGGCGGAGCAGGTGATGACCCCGGTGGTCGATGATGGGCTAGCGGCCACGGCGGCCGATGATAGGGTGGCGGCCATGACCACCACCTCCCGCCTTCGGGCCACGTTGGCAGAGCGGGTGATGGCCACTGTGGCTAGCAGTGGGGGGGCGGCCACGACGAGCACCTCCCGCCTTCAGGCCGCGGCGGCGGAGTGGGCGATGGCCCCGGATTTTGACGGTGGTGTGGCGGCCACGACGACAGACAGTGGGGTGGCGGCAACGGCAGCCGGCAACTGCTGCTGACGGGCAGCAGCGGCGTAGCATATGGTTGTTGTTCCGTCCACACCCAACAGGGACGCCACGTGCACTACGCTACGCCTGGGACTGTGCCACCGCCGTGGTGTAGCCTACCAGCTGGAGCTGTCCTCCTATGACGGCGGAGTGGCTGAGCGGCGACGATGGACCAGTGCCATTGGCGATTGTGAGAGAAGCAGACGAGATAAGCTATAGGGAGGGAGGATAAAATGCCACGCAGGACTCGCTGACCGTGAGTATTTTTATAGCATGCCGGTAAGCATTGGGATTTTCTGGGATTTCACCAAGTTGGGCGGGAAGCTTGCGCGGGAACGTGTGCGGTTGCGTGGGAACAGGCTCACCACGTATAGACAAAAGAACGCCTCTGTGCGCTGCTCAAGCTTGCACTCTAATCCGTCTATGGCAGCAGGGTGACAAGACGTGCGAGAGGCGGACGAAAGGACACATACACATATAGTTAATAAAATAAAAATGTTTGCGATCAAATTACCTATGACCCGGCCTAGTTTGTAAGTCGTCTATGTATTTTTGTGCCAAATTTTCACTATAGATTTAACTAATAAAATACGGATGCATGTCGCAAGAGATTATATCGTTAGATTTGTATTTGAACATTGTTTCCAATTATATAATTTTTGTAACATGCATTAACATTTTGTTGGTTAAATTTACCATCAAAATATGGCACATAATATAAAGGGGACTAATAGACCAAGATGGAGGTAGTAGCACACGGCCGCTCTCTACGTGGCGACGCAACTGCCAGCCAGCTTGTAGACGACCATTCCCTGCGTGTTCAACTGCTCTATGCGTGTGGTTGCTCACGGTTGAGGAGGCCGCATTATGCTCTGCTTGCGTTTTGTCGCGCGCGCTCTTCTCTCGCGTCCCTCCAGGCGCTCTGCCCTCGTTCCTCCACGCGTGCTCCCAGTGTTTGGGGCCGGCGCATCACGCACGTTCGTGTGCATGCGGTTGCACCGGGCGCGACGCCACGATGCAGTTACCAGGTGTAAAAACTACCATGCGGACACGTCGAAAATCAGGCCGCCCGGCCCCCATTTATTCCTGTAGCCTTTTACCTTCATCTCTCATGCCACACGACACAATAATCACACCCACGATGACACATACAAAGAGGACATCCAGCGGTTCCAATGGCGCTCCCCGTGGCTCAAATGGCGCTCCCAGCGGCCGATGACGATAACGGCGGGCAGTTCACCATGCATCACGTAGTGGACACCCACGTGAGGGGGAAGCACCTCTTAGTGGTGTACACGAACGAACCGGTCTCGGTGGAGAGCTCCATCCAAACTATGGAGCAGTTGCTTGCTGAGGACAAGTACCAAGTGGTCGGCTTCAACCTCGAGTACACCATCGGTCGTGCCGGGCACGATGAGAAGGTTGTCGTCGCCCAGTTGTGCGTGCGACATGACGTTCTCGTCTACCACTACCACCTGGCCACAAGGCCCTGTGAGCGTTTCTCTAGGTTTATCAATAGCTCCGACTATATTTTCGCTACGGTGGACACCATCAACGATCTAAATGTGCTCAAGGTTTTGGGCTTTAAATGCTAGAATCTTGTACATATCCCGGACCACTACAAGGTCTGGGGAAACGTCAACAACAAACAGAACTCCCTGGTTGACCTCGCCTCGGCCATCATCGACCCCTACTACATCAAGATGAAGGATGAGATCAAGAAGGACAAGAATGCCTGGCAGAGTGTCTGGCATCAGAGAATGGATGAAGAACACGTCAAGTACGCGGCCAAGGACACATACACAAGCTATGAGACATACATGCAGATCGTTGACATGAGGGAGTGTCTTCTTCCTTCCCCAGATGAGGGATCGAGCCACAGAGCACTGGCAGGAGCGTCACAAGAAGTAGATGACTAAACGATCATTTCTCCTAGTTTAGAATGCATACAATTGTTTATTGAGGTGTGTGCGAATGATCTGTATAGTCACTTATGTAATTGGATGTTTATTTCGGTTATATCACAGACATCACATGGCTTATTAGCAGCAATCATCTGTGTTATTATTGGTCTTCACACACATTTCTAATGGCAGACCTGTTTGCCACGTATCACACACATCTTGTTCAGTTGAACCATTTGTATTGTGTTGCCTAATAACACATAGTTCATCCTAGTGAACTGTATGCCATATATCGCACACACCCTCATCCGGCTGCCCATTTTTGTTGTTCTGCCTCATCGTAAACAATTCTGCTGGATTAATGATACATATCCAATGTATCTATAATTTATGAAATATTCATGCCATGTTTACAATAGTTTTATATGATTTTGGTATGCTTTGATTAGAACTAACCCGGATTGACGTTGTTTTCAGCAGAACTACCGTGGTGTTGTTTTTGCAGAAATAAAAGTTCTCAGAATGCGCTGAAAATCAACAGAGAATTTTTCTGGAAAATATAAAAAATACTGGAACAAAGAGTTACTGGAGGGGAGTCTCGTGGCCCCACGAGGGTGGAGGGCACGCCCCCTACCTCCTGGACACTCCGTGGGGCCCGCTGAATTGTTCTCGATGCCAATCTCTCCTATAAATACCTAAACCTCCAGAACATAACCTAGATCGGAAGTTTTGCTGCTGCAAGCCTCTATAGCCACGAGAAATCAATCTAGGCCCTCTTCGGCACCCTGCCGGAGGGGGCCATCATCACGGAAGGCCATGGGGAAGGATCTTGGAGGGCCCAGCATCGCCACGAAGGCCAAGGACCAGAGGGGGAACCTCTCCCCATCGAGGGGCGGGCCATGGAGGAGGAAGCACAAGGGGGAAAACCTCTCCTCCTCCCTCTCGGTGGCGCCAGAGTGCCATTGGGAGGGGAATCATCTCCGCGGTGATCGTCTTCATCAACATCACCATCCTCATCTCTTTTACGCGGTCCACTCTCCCGCACCCCGCTGTAATCCCTACTTGAACATGGTGCCTTATGCCACATATTATGATCCAATGATGTGTTTCCATCCTATGATGTTTTGAGTAGATATTCTTTGTCTTTGGGTCGATTGATGATCTAGATTGGTATGAGTTGTATGTTTTACTTTGGTGCTATCGTATTGTGCCCTCCGTGACGCGCAAGTGTGAGGGGATCCCACTATAGGGTGTTGCAATACGTTCATGATTCACTTATAGTGGGTTTCTTGAGTGACAGAAGCATAAACCCGTGTAACGGGGTTGTTGTGTATGGGATAAAGGGGACTTGACATGTTAATGCTATGGTTGGGTTTTACCTTAATGATCTTTAGTAGTTGCGGATGCTTGCTAGAGTTCCAATCGTAAGTGCATATGATCCAAGAAGAGAAAGTATGTTAGCATATGGCTCTCCCTCATATGGAATTGCAATAGTGATTACTGGTCTTGTTAACAATTGCCTAGGATAATTCCACACACCGACCCATCATTATTCCACACTCGCTATTTATAATATTTAGTAATATATTCTAACTTTATGATAACAGCACCTACTTTTATATTTTAGCTCTCCGATATCATAAAAAGTCATCCTCTTCTTACCCACAACGTAGTTTTATTTCTCGTTTCTTGTTGGAAGCAAACGTTCAGTGTACGTAGAGTCGTATCAGTGGCAAAAAGGACTTGAGAGAATAATGATCTTACCTTTAGCTCCTTGTGGGTTCGACACTCCATACTTATCACTTCCACCTTTGGGAATTGCCCCGATGATTCCCTATACTTGGGGATTATCAAGCTCTTTTCTGGCGCCGTTGCCGGGGAGCAATAGCATGGGGTTGATATTCTTGTGTATGCTTGTTTGCTTTCTTCACTAAGTAGTTTTTGTTTTCTCTTTTTAGTTTTGCTTAGTTGTGGGTGAAACATACAAAAAAAATTAAAAAATTAAAATGCAAAAAGGTTCACTTGCCTCTTATGCCTAAAAAGTTTTTCAAAAAGAGGAGTGTCGGTTTCAAAACCGGCGGATCTCGGGTAGGGGTTCCCGAACTGTGCGTCTAGGCGGATGGTAACAGGAGACAAGGGACACAATGTTTTTACCCAGGTTCGGCCCTCTCGATGGAGGTAAAACCCTACTCCTGCTTGATTGATATTGATGATATGGGTAGTACAAGAGTAGATCTACCACGAGATCAAGGAGGCTAAACCCTAGAAGCTAGCCTATGGTATGATTGTTATGTGTCCTCTGGACTAAAACCCTCCGGTTTATATAGACACCGGAGAGGGCTAGGGTTACACAGAGTCGGTTACAATGGTAGGAGACCTACATATCCGTATCGCCAAGCTTGCCTTCCACGCCAAGGAAAGTCCCATCCGGACACGGGACAAAGTCTTCAATCTTGTATCTTCATAGTCTTGGAGTCCGGCCAATGATGATAGTTTGGCTATCCGGACACCCCCTAGTCTAGGACTCCCTCAAGGATTGATTGGAAAGTTATGCATTGGAGAAGTGAGGGTCGACCTGGAACACTTGTGTTCATGCTCATGGAAACAATGTAAAAAATTTCATGGAAGTTTCTCTGAAAATAATTACCCCCTTGCATATATCCATTGTATTATAAAAATAATGTGCCAAGCTTTGGTTTTAGGATGATTAGATTGCTTGTTTACTATGTGCAGTACAAAAACAGAAACTTTGGCTGTAGCACGTGAATTTACATTTTTTACTGGAAAGTCAAATGAGTCTGAAACATTTTGCACATTACTTGTGTACAATTTTTTAAATTTTCATATTTTTTTTAGAATTTTTGGAGTTACAAAAGTATAAGAAATTTCCAGATTACTACAAACTGTCCTGTTTTTGAGAGATTCTGTTTTCTATGTGTTTTTCGCTTATTTTGATGAATTTATGGGTAGTATCGGGGGGTATGAACCATGGTGAAGTTGGAATACAGTAGATATAGTGCTAATATGAAATTGGAATGAGTTTACAACAGTACCTATAGGTAGTGATTTGCTTTATTATACTAACGGATCTCACAAAGTTTTTGTTAAGTTTTGTGTGGATGAAGTGTTGGAAGAACGAGGAGTTACCTATGTGATAAAAATAAAGAGATGCAAGAGTTCAAGCTTGGGGATGCCCAAGGCACCACAAGCAAATATTTCAAGGATACTCAAGCATCTAAGCTTGGGGATGCCCAAGGCATCCCATCTTTCTTCTTCAACAAATATCGGTATACCTTGGTTTTTGTTTTGTTCATATGATTTGTGTTTTCTTTTTCTTTAAGAACCATTCTAGTATGAGATAGACCTTCATTGACGTATAGAATGCTTCATGTGCTTCACTTATATATTTTGAGTATGATCTTTTAGAATGCTCTGTGTGCTTCACTTAAATATTTTGAGTATGGTTTTATAGAATGCTTCGTGTGCTTCACTTATATATTTGAGCTTGGATATTGGTTAGTCTATATTAATTATAGAATGCTCCATGAACTTCACTTATATCTTTTGGAGTATGAATAAGAGTATCCTCAAAAGTGGGTTTGGAAGAGTGTCAACTTTAGGAATTAACGACCCCACTATATTGGAGGGTGTTTAATCTTAGTGCGATATTTATGAAAGTGGATTTGGAGAGGTTTTGACTTTAGTTAGTAATGATTCCACTATTTTGGAAGAGGTTCCAATTGATTATGAGAAGAAAATTGCTATCTATGATGATTATTGTGATGACATGTATGCTATAAAGAATAATGTTAACCATGAAACTTGTCATCATGATTTTAATTTTCAATTGGATTATGCCTCACATGACAGTTATTTTGTTGAGTTTTCTCCCACTATTCCGAATGAGAAGAATTTTTGCTTATGTGGAGAGTAGTAAAATTTCTATGCTTGTAGATCATGAAAATAATGCTTTACATGATGGTTGTACTGTTAAACTCATGATTCTACTGAAAATTATTATGAGGGAGTAATAGATGCTTGTAGGAGTTGCAATAATATCAAGTTCCTCTCTATGTGCTTAAAGTTTTGAAGTTATACTTGTTTTGCCTTCTGATGCTAGTTGAGTCTTGTTCCTATAAATTGTGTGCTCACAAAATACCTAGGCATAGGGAGTGGATTAGGTTTAAATGTTCTAGTCATATTCTTCAAGATGCTCTCTTTATGTTTCAATTCTTATCTTTTATGTGAGCATCATTGAAATCATCATGCCTAGCTAAAAGGCATTAAAGAAAAGCACTTGTTGGGAGACAATCCAATATTTACCCTTACTGTTTTTGTGTGTTAACATGATTAATATAATGTAGTAATTATGTTTTATAGCTTTTTTCAATAAAATGCCAAGTAAGACCTTCGGGAAGACTTGGGTGAAAGTTAATGTGATCTTGCTGTAAAAAACAGAAACATTGCGCTCACGAGATTAGCTGTCATTTTTTGTTACATAAGAGTGATTTTGAGTTGATTATTTTTTCAGAAGATTAATAGACAAATTCGTCACAACCACCATTTTATTTCATAATTTTTGGAGTAGCAGAAGTATTGTTGTTGTTCAGATCATTACAGACTGTTCTGTTTCTGACAGATTCTGTTTTCATTGTATAGTTTGCTTGTTTTCTAGTTTCTATGGCTTATATTTCTCAATATAAATTTTAGAAATGATATGGTACAGTAGGTATTGTGTGAGAACAATTATGAATCCTGTATTTGACAGTACCAAAGTGCATGGTTTAGTCTTTATCATACTAACCCATCTCAAAAGTTCCATTAAGTTTTATGTGATTGAAGTTTTCAAGTTTTGGGTGAGATATCGATATAAGGAGAATAAGGAGTGGAAAGACCTTAAGACTGGGGAAGCCCAAGGTATCCCAAGGTAATATTTAAGGAAGACTCAAGCGCCTAAGCTTGGGGCTGACCCGGAAGGCATCCCGTCTTTCGTCTTCAAAACTATCGGTATACCTTACTCGAAGCTATATTTTTATTCGTCACATGATATGTTTTTTGCTTGGAGCGTATTTTCAATCTTACTTGATGTTTGAATAAAATCATTGGATCTGAAATCTTGAATGAAAATAATCCTCCCATGGCTAGTTAATTATTTGACTATGCAGTGTTCTTCACTTATATCTTTTTGGAGTAGTTTGTCATTTACTCACGTGCTTCACGTATATCCTATGAGTAAATGGTTGAATGAATTGAATATCATAAATCTGAATTTATATATTTTTCATATGCTTATAACATGGGGAGTAACGACTTCACACATAATAAGTATACGTAGTAATCTTATTGAAAGTTAGCAAATGCAGAATTGGTCACTTGAACAATTCATGAAAGAATATTGAAGGAAGAGAGATTTCACATATAAATATACTATCTTGGACATCCTTTGCAATTGTGAGCACTCATTAAAATATTACATGCTAAAAAGTAGATGTTGGACAAGGAAGACAACTTAATAGGTTATGTTTTCCTCTATCAGAATAGACGTTATATTGTCTTGGATCATCCAACATGTTGAGCTTGCCTTTCCCTCTCATGCTAGCCAAATTCTTTGCACCAAGTAGAAATACTACTTGTGCTTCCAACCATCCCTTAAACCCAGTTTTGCCATGAGAGTCCACCATACCTACCTCGGGATTGAGTAAGATCCTTCAAGTAAGTTGTCATCGGTGCAAGCAATAAAAGATGCTCCTTAAATATGTATGATCTATTAGTGCGAAGAAAATAAGCTTTAGACGAACTTGTGATAGGGAAGAAATAAAAGCGATGGACTGCATAATAAAGGTATTTATCACAAGCGGCAATATAAAGTGACATTCTTTTGCATTAAGATTTTGTGCATCCAACCATAAAAGCGCATGACAACCTCTGCTTCCCTTTGCGAAGGGCCTATCTTTTACTTTTACCTTCTACACTTATACAAGAGTCATGGTGATCATCACCTTTCCTTTTTACACTTTTTCCTTTGGCAAGCACCTTGTGTTGGAGCGATCCGGATATATATTTCCACTTGGATGTAGGTTTTCATAAAGTATTATTGTTGACATTACCCTTGAGGTAAAAGGTCAGGAGGTGAAACTATAAGCCCCTATCTTTCTCTGTGTTCGATTAAAACTTTGAACCCATAAATATCACGTGAGTGTTAGCAATTGTGAAATATTAAATATAGTTGAGTATGTGGAGTTTGCTGAATCAAAGCTCTTACATAGACCCTTCCCGAAAATAAGATAAATTGCAATTGTTTGATGACTAAGAGCATGGTTTGTTAGTTTTCAAGAAAGTTTATGATCTATACTTTAACATGTGAATAGCTTGTTACTTGATCATGAGAAGTTTTATGAGTTGAGCTACTGTTATGATATATAATGATGCTAGAAAAAGTGATTGAAACTATCATTGATCAAACTTAAGCACTTGCTAGCATTCACACTTCATAAATTATTTCTTTTATGATTTACCTACTCGAGGACGAGCAGGAATTAAGTTTGGGGATGCTGATATATCTCCAACATATCTATAATTTATGAAGTTGATGCCATGTTTGCAATAGTTTTATATGATTTTGGTATGATTTGATAGGATTAACCCGGACTGACGCTATTTTCAGCAAAACTACCGTGGTGTTGTTTTTGTGCACAAATAAAAGTTCTCGGAATGCGCTGAAAATCAACGGAGAATTTTTCTGGAAAATATAAAAAAATACTAGAACAAAGAGTTACTGGAGGGTAATCCCGTGGGCCCCATGAGGGTGGAGGGCGTGCCCCCTAGGGCACGCCCCCTGCCTCGTGGACTCTCCGTGGGGGCCCCTGACTTGTTCTTGACGCTAGTCCCTCCTATAAATACCCAAACCTCCAGAACATAACCTAGATCGGAAGTTCCGCAACCGCAAGCCTCTGTAGCCATGATAAATAAATCTAGGCCCTCTCCGACACCTTGCCGAAGGGGGCCATCACCAGAGGCCATGGGGAAGGATCTTGGAGGGGCCATCATCGCCATGAAAGCCAAGGACCAGAGTGGGAACCCCTCCCCATCCAGGGGGGAGGCCCTGGAGGAGGACGCACAAGGGGGAAAACCTCTCCTCCTCTCTCTCGGTGGCGCCAGAGTGCCGTCGGGAGGGGAATCATCGCCGCGGTGATCGTCTTCGTCAACATTACCATCATCATCACCATCCTTATCTCTTTTACGCGGTCCACTCTCCCGCACCCCGCTGTAATACCTACTTTAACATGGTGCTTTATGCCACATATTATGATCCAATGATGTGTTGCCATCCTATGATGTTTTGAGTAGATATCCTTTGTGAGGGAGTCCTGGATTAAGGGGTATCCGGACATCCGGACTATATGCATCGTCCGGACTATTGAAGCGTGAAGATACAAGAATCAAGACTCTGTCCCGTGTCCGGATGGGACCCTCCTTTGAGTGGAAGACAAGCTTGGCGATCCGGATATTATGTTTCCTTCCTTGTAACCGACTCCACGTAAACCATAGCCCTCTCCGGTGTCTATATAAACCGGAGAGGTTGGTCCTTAGAAGTCCGATCACAATTACAATCATAATCATCATAGGCTAGCTCCTAGGGTTTAGCCTCTATGATCTCATGGTAGATCTACTCTTGTACTACTCATATCTTCAATATTAATCAAGCAGGAAGTAGGGGTTTATCTCCATCGAGAGGGCCCGAACCTGGGTAAACATTGTGTCCCTTGCTTCCTGTTACCATCAGCCTAAGACACACAGATCGGGACCCCCACACCCGAGATCCGCCGGTTTTGACACCGACATTGGTGCTTTCATTGAGAGTTCCTCTGTCTCGTCGCTGCAAGGCTTGATGGCGCCTTTAATCGTCAACAACATGGTCCAGGGCGAGACTTTTCTCCCCAGACATATCTTCATGTTTGGCGGCTTCGCACTGCAGGCCAATTCGCTTGGCCATCTGGAGCAGATCGACGGCTATGCCCCTGGCCACCAGGTCAGGTTTGGAAACTTGAACGACACGGCGGATATTCGCGGAGACTTGATCTTCAACGGATTTGGGCCTATGCCAGGAGCACCGGACAGTCGCGATGAGCACGGCCTAGACCTGCTGTCGGACAATGTTCGGGATATCACCCCTGCAGTAGCCCTGGACCTAAATCCGGAGTAGGCTGCGCCGCCTAAGGACGGAGGGATGGGCCCCACCCCGTAGGCTGCACACTCATCGGCGGTAGAGCCGAACACAGGCCTCACTTCTGAGGAAGCGCGTAACTCCGGACCCCCGGACTCGTATCCGGTTGTTGGTTCCAGTCCGCGCACTCTCGAGCCAGTCGAGCCAGGTTGGGCTCCGGTGATGGGGTTTACCACCGCGGACATCTTCCAGCACTCGCCCTTTGGCGACATGCTGAACTCATTAAAGTCTCTCTCTTTGTCAGGAGGCTCTTGGCTGAACTATGTCCGGCTTGAGTGGGAAGCAAGCGACGAAGGAATTCGCTGCCCACCCACCACCCACTTCATTACCACGATTGATGATCTAACCGATGTGCTTGACTTCGACTCTGAAGACATCGACGGTATGGACAACGATGCGGGAGAAGTACAGGAACCGCCGCTCACAGGGCGGTGGACAACCACCTCCTCATACGATATATATATATATGGTGGACACTCCGAAAGAAATTAATGGCGATGAGGCAACGGAGGATAACCCTTCAGGGAGAAAAACAAAGCATGGGCGTCGTCGACGCCGCTCCAAGTCCCGCCACAGCAATACCGGCCCAGGAGACGAAAACAATCCGGACGGTGCCGAAGAGGAATACAACCCTGATCAGCCCGCCTTCAAGCAGGACGAGCAGGATGATGAGCAGGTCAGCCCAGATGAACAGGCGACCAACGAATATCCGGAGGAGGACAACTACATGCCCCCCTTCGAAGACGAGATTAGCCTCGGCGACAACAAGTTCGGCGTGCCTGAGGACCCTGTGGAGCCGGAGCGCTTCAAGCGTCGGCTTATGGCCACTACGAGGAGCCTAAAAAAGAAGCAGCAACAACTCCAGGCTGATCAAGACCTGCTCACAGATAGATGGACTGAAGTCCTCGCAGCTGAGGAATACAGACTCGAGCGCCAAACGGCTGACCGGCCACCCCGTGGCCGGGATAAAACAGGATATCAGCCCGAATACCATCCTGCACCCCCACGCCAATACACTACGGCCCGGGGCAACAGGCAAGACCTGCATGATATACTGCAAAACAAAGCAGGACAACCAAGGCCGATCTACGGATCGCGGGGGCGCGCCCCAGCACGCGATGATGACCGTCGCGACGGATACACCATAAACAAGTCCGGTCGGGCCGAACACAGCCACCCAGACCAATTCGAACTGCATAGCCACATAGCTCGGCACAGAGGCACCGTGCACCCCCTCTGCTTCACTGACGAAGTGATGGATCATGAATTCCCAGAAGGGTTCAAACCCGTAAACATCGAATCATATGATGGCACAACAGACCTCGCAGTATGGATCAAAGATTTCCTTCTCCACATTCACATGGCCCGCGGAGACGATCTACACGCCATCAAGTATCTTCCCCTTAAGCTCAAAGGACCAGCCTGGCACTGGCTAAATAGCCTGCCAGCAAATTCCATTGGCAGTTGGAAAAACCTGGAAGACGCATTCCTCGAAAACTTCCAGGGCACATAAGTGCGACCACCGGATGCCGATGACTTGAGCCACATTACTCAACAGCCCGGGGAGTCAGCTAGGAAATTCTGGACTCGGTTCCTAACTAAAAAGAACCAAATAGTCAACTGTCCGGACGCCGAAGCACTGGCGGCTTTTAAGCATAATATCCGTGATGAATGGCTCGCCCGACACCTTGGCTAGGAAAAACCCAAGTCCATGGCAGCTCTCACAACACTAATGACCCGCTTTTGCGCGTGCGAGGACAGCTGGTTGGCTCGCAGCAGCACCACGCCACATTCTGGCACTTCTGATGTCCGCGACAATAACGGCAAGCCACGACGCAACAGACATAAGCAATGGAACAACAGCGACAACAATGAAGACACGATAGTAAACGCCGGATTTAGCGGATCCAAGTCCAGTCAGCGGAAGAAGCCATCCAAAAGAAACAATCAGGGACCGTCCAGTCTGGACCGTATACTGGAGCGCTCGTGCCAAATTCATGGCACCCCGGACAAGCCAGCCAACCACACCAACAGAGACTGCTGGGTGTTCAAACAGGCCGGCAAAATAAACGCCGAAAACAAGGACAAGGGGCTGCACAGCGACGATGACGAGGAGCCCCGGCGTCCAAACACGGGGGGACAGAAGAAATTTCCCCCCAGGTGAAAACGGTCAACATGATCTATGCCACTCACATCCCCAAGCGGGAATGGAAGCGAGCACTACGGGACGTCTATGCGATGGAGCCAGTCGCCCCCAAATTCAACCCATGGTCCGCTTGCCCAATCACCTTTGATTGTAGGGATCATCCTACTAGCATCCGTCATGGCGGCTCAGCCGCATTGGTCTTAGACCCAATCATAGACGGATTCCACCTCACGCGAGTCCTTATGGACGGCGGCAGCAGCCTGAACCTGCTTTATCAGGACACAGTGCGCAAAATGGGCATCGATCCCTCAAGGATCAGCCCACCAAAACCACCTTTAAAGGTGTAATTCCTGGGGTAGAGGCCCATTGTACGGGCTCTATAACATTGAAAGTGGTCTTCGGATCTCCAGATATTAATCTTCGATATCGTCCCCTTCCGCAGTGGTTATCACGCACTGCTCGGACGAACCACATTCGCTAGATTCAATGCGGTACCACATTACGCATACCTCAAGCTCAAGATGCCAGGACCACGTGGGGTCATAACTGTCAATGGAAACATGGACCGCTCTCTCCGAACAGAAGAGCATACTGCCGCCCTCGCGGCGGAAGGACAATGCGGCCTCCTCCGACAAACCAATCCGGTGACAACAACTTCGAGCACCGTCAAGCGAGTCCGGAGCACCCCGCAACAGGATCATCAGGCACGCCAAGAGCGTGACTAGCAGTCCGGCCTCCGCTCAAGCCCCATCAAAGCAGCATTCGTGCACAGAAGGAAATACCCAGGTGGAATCTATTTACGATCGTTATACCTGCTTTATCTATCTGTACGCGGCGTGCCCCTGGATAGGACATGTCAAATAGTCCTATTTATCTCCGCTTAATGCATCCATTGTAAACATACGCTTAAACGTATTATTCATCAATGGGAGATCATATATAGCGTCAGCTTATTATTCTTATTTGAGCATTTTTTTCTATAAATGTTTATTTGATATTGCATCCGTACACCTTGGTACGGTCAGTTTGCCAGGGGCTTCTCATGGCGCCCCGTAATACGACAAGTAAAGTCCGAACACTTTCAACAGTGTGGCACCCCGAACTTATAGCACTATATGCATCAGCTCCGAATCATGTCTTGGGTCTACAGTTGGGTTAGCCCGGCTCCCTTGTTTTGGTACCTTACGTTCGGTTATATCAGCTAAGGTAGCGCAGGGAGAACTACTACGATTGTGTCCCGGTTCTTCCGGACGAGGACCTCAGTAGAGAAAGTCGAAAACTGACCGGCATGATGCGGCGAGAGCTGGTCGCTGTTCGAGAGGTCTTAAAATCCTTAAAGATTTTTCCGCTTATGGCGAGGAATCAGCTTCGTCCGATTTAGGCGTATATAGCGCCCCAATTCGGACTTCCGATTCTAGGGGCTTCGCGAAAATTTAAAATTATAGACTTCTATGACTAAGTGAAAGTTATAAAGCTGCATAGCCCGATTGCCTTGTTCGCTGTGCCAGATACCTCCTCAAGGGACCAAACATTTGGATAAAGAGTATCCGAGTTTTTCTAGGAACACCCCGGTACTAGTTGCATGGGGGCGGAAGCCGACGACTGGCCTACTTTCAGTATTCTATAACATCCGCATAGAAGGTAATATTTTAAATCAAACAATGCTACATAGCACAAGTAACTTCGTCGTTAAATTACAACAGCGGCAGAGGTACATTTAGTCAAAGATCTTGTCCTTGGTACATTAATCGGCCACGAGACGAGCGCCCTTCATAACGCCATCATAGTACTTCTCGGGATGGCGATGCGCCTTGCCCTCCGGCGGCCCGTCCTTCACTAGCTTCTCCGCATCCAGCTTGCCGCAATGCACCTTCACGTGGGCAAAGGCTCGGCGGGCACCCTCAATGCAAATGGATCACTTGATCACTTGAAACTGCGGACAGGCATTCACCATCCGCTTGATCAGGTCGAAGTAGCTAGTGGGGAGGGGCTCACCAGGCCACATCCGGACTATGACATCTTTCATAGCCACTTCGGCCGCCCTGTGGAGTTCGACCAACTGCTTCAGTTGGTCACTCAGAGGCATTGGGTGTTTGGCCCCAGTATACTGGGACCGGAATAGCTTCTCCGTTGAGCTCCCCTCCTGGGCATGGTAGAACTCCGCGGCATCTGATACGCTGCATGGCAGATCTGCGAATGCCCCTGGAGAGCTCCGAATTCGGGTAAGTAACAGAAACGCCTCCTCCACATGTTTGCTTTGCATAAATAATTTCTTACCCACCGCTATCTTTTTGGCCTCCTAGATTTCCTGTTGTGCCTTCTCGGCTTCGGCCTTGGCGTCTTTTATATTCACAAGGGCCTTTGCAAGCTCGGCCTCTTTCATCTTCAGATCATGCTCCACGGACTTGAACTTCTTGCCGAGGTCCCGGAGCTCTTGTTGTACCTCGCCCACTCTAGCACTTTGCTTTCCGCGCTCCTTGCATTCCAAAGACGCCTTGTCTTCGGCCTCGGACAACACTTTCTTCAGGGACGCCACTTCGGCGGTGGCCCTGTTACACAGTCACGACGCTTTGGCATTAGGCTAACCAATTTTGTGTATCCTTAAATACATAAGAGCGGGGAATCACTTACCCTTGTTCTCGTCGAGCTGCCTCTTCGTGAGGTCGAGCTCTCCCTGCGCCCGCTCTAGGTCCCGCTTTAGTTTGGCAACCTCGGCTGTGCGGGCAGCAGCGGCAAGCAGCACAGCCTTCTTATTCACATGAATATTTATTAGACTCCTGTGGATTATAATTCACCCTCCGTTTGGCTTTTCCTTCTGAACACCAAACAGAGTATCAGGGGCTACTACCTATTGGGTGGTAATTTCACACATTTTATTACTTACCTCAAAGCCTGTCAAGAGGCTGGTGCAAGCTTTGGTTAGTCCGCTCTTGGCGGACGAAACCTTCTGAATCACCACACTCATAAGAGTACGGTGCTCTTCATCCATGGAAGCGTCGCGAAGCGCTTCCAGCAGAAAATCCAGCGCCTCGGGCGCAATAGAAGTCCTCGATGCAGACGGCTCACCCTCCCTAACGAGGGGCTGCCCGCCTGAGTCCGGAACCATTGAATGTTCCGGAACAGTGTTCGGCTGAGAGCCCGGCCTACTGTGGCTCTCATCAACACGATCCGCGGGGATCTTGAACCCCGCATGTCCGACATCTGGACTCCCGCCTTGGGGCGTATCCAGAGTCACCTACCCCCGCTCTGGGAGCCTTCGGGACAACACCTCTGTGTCATCTGTGGGCTGAGGAGTAGTGGCCGTCGGAAGCGAATTCATCTCCGAATCGCTTAGGGACCCGGAAGAAGATACCTCGGGGTGAGCCCTGGCCGGACTGCATATATGTTCGATGTTATAAAAAAGCTATGGAGTGAAGTCATGATAGAGTGCGGACACTTACAATCGCACTGGGGGCTTCCCCCTGGGCAGCCACCCCTCCTCGCTGAGAGCGGCCGTGGCGGAGTAGTCCGGAAGGGATACCTTTCCCTTCTAGGACGCCCCAGCCTCCCCCTCCGGGGCGGCTTTCCTCTTTTTCTCCTCCCCAGTGCGGGGAGGTTGAGTTTCTTCTTGCTTCCTCCCGCCTCCGCGGGAGGAAACTGTCTCATCGTCATCGGACGACGTGGGTATGATGGCCTTGCGCCGAGGGCCTTTTCCGGCCCCCTAGTCCGCCTCCCCAGGCCCCTCATCCTTTCGGGATGGGGCATCTTCCTCTCCTTCTTCCTCCCCTTCGTGGGAGGAGTGTCCCTCGTCGTCTTCGGATGAGGCTTCCGGCACAACCTTACGCCAGAGACCCTTTCGGATCCCCGGGGCCTTCTTTTCGGCCTTCTTCTCCGGCACCTTGTAGGGTGCCAGGACCAGCATCTCCGTCAGGAGAGCATCAGCTGCGCTTTCCGGCAGCGGAGCCGGACAGTCAATTTGCTCCACTATCTCCACATAATCCTGAACAAATATGCACAGTCACTTAAGGCTCCCCCATGAATATATGGGAAGAACCGAATCCGGTGGTAGTCTGAGAACTCACCTGACTAGGAGGCCACGCGGCGTGAAGACCACGGTACTCGGATGTGGGAGGAGGTACTTCGGAGGCCTTGAACAACACCCTCCATGCGCCTTTATGCGTCATGTCCATAGAGCCTCCGAAGAGTCTGGTGTTCTGCTGGGACGAACTCCCACAGGTTAAATGCCCGCCTTTGGCACAGGAGAATCCGGCGAACGAGCATGACCTGGATCACGTTGACAAGCTTGATGTTCTTGTCCTTCATGCTCTTGATGCAGGTCTGGAGTCCGGTCCGCTCTGTAGATTCGCCCGAGGGCAGGCCCTTCTTTTCCCAGGAGGTGAGCCGCATGGGGGCTCCGGATCGGAACTTGGGGGCTGCCGCCCAGTTGGCGCCGCGCGGCTCGGTGATGTAGAACCACCCCGACTGCCACCCCTTCACGGTTTCTGCAAAGGAGCCATCAAGCCAGGTGACGTTAGGCATCTTGCCCACCATGGCTCCTCCGCACTCCGCTTGCTGGCCGCTCACAATCTTCGGCTTCACGCAGGAAGGTTTGCAGCCACAAGCCGAAATGAGGCTTGATGCGGAGGAAGGCCTCGCATATGACGATGAACACCAAGATGTTGAGGATGAAATTCAGGGCTAGATCATGGAAATCTAGCCCGTAGTAGAACATGAGCCCGCGGACGAAGGGATGAAGTGGGAAATCCCAGTCCACGGACGAAGTGGGCGACAAACACGACCCTCTCGTGGGGTCCCTGGGGTCGGAATGACCTGCCCGACGTCCGGTAACCGGGGCGCTTATGTCTGCAGCCAAGTATCGGCCGCCCGAAGATTTGCGATATAGTTGTCCTTGACAGTGGAAGCCACCCACTTGCCTCCTGCTCCGGACATGTTTAGCTGTGCGGAGAAGGCTTGGGCTTGGGCGCTGGAGCTCGAGGGGGCAAGAGTGGGTAAGGGAGAAGAAGGCGTGGGTAAAAATGGGGAAATCTTATCCCTTTATAGAGGCGACGAAAGCGGTGCGCCTCCCCACTTGCCCATTGGGAATCGCTTGCTTCCCAAGCGCCACGATTGATGGCGTGGTGGGATTACCCATACCCGTATTGATGAGAATCCCGTAATAAGGGGACATGATCTCTGCTTTGACAAGACGTGCCAACGAAACCGCCTCGCAATATGTGCTATGGCTGGTTGTGGGAAAACGGTTCAAATAATGATCCGACCGTAATGACATGTCCCGTTGTCTAAAAGAGTTGTCAGCAGATTGCTTTTGTGAAATATCATTCTCTCTACAGCGGTATACGGAGATCATTTTGTGGATCCGGACACGATTCAAGTGTTCGATAATTACTTTGGAGTATTTGGAGAAGGAACCCGCCCTGCAATGCCGAAGACAAGACTGCGCGCCGGACTCATCGTCATTGCAAGCCTGGTTCAGGGCTACTGAGGGAGTCCTAGATTAGGGGGTATCCGGACAGCTGGACTGTATGCATCGTCTGGACAATTGAAGCGTGAAGATACAAGACTCAAGACTCCATTCCCGTGTCCGGATGGGACTCTCCTTTGCGTGGAAGACAAGCTTGGCTATCCGGATATTATGTTTCCTTCCTTGTAACCGACTCCATGTAAACCCTAGCCCTCTTCGTTGTCTATATAAACCGGAGAGGTTGGTCCTTAGAAGGCCGATCACAATTACAATCATAATCATCATAGACTAGCTCCTAGGGTTTAGCCTCTACGATCTCGTGGTAGATCTACTCTTGTACTACTCATATCTTCAATATTATTCAAGCAGGAAGTAGGGTTTTACTTCCATCGAGAGGGCCTGAACCTGGGTAAACATTGTGTCCCTTGCTTCCTGTTACCATCAGCCTAAGACGCACAGGTCGGGACCCCCTACCGGAGATCCGCCGGTTTTGACCCCGACACTTTGTCTTTGGGTTGATTGATGATCTAGATTGGTATGAGTTGTATGTTTTATTTTTGTGCTATCCTATCATGTTCTCCATGTTGCGCAAGCATGAGGGATTCCCATTGTAGGGTGTTGCAATACGTTCATGATTCACTTATAGTGTGTTGCTAGAGTGACAGAAGCATAAACCCGAGTAAGGGGGTTGTTGCACATGGGATAAAGGGGACTTGATATGTTAGTGCTATGTTTGGGTTTTACCTTAATGATCTTTAGTAGTTGCGGATTCTTGCTAGAGTTCCAATCATAAGTGCATATGATCCAAGAAGACAAAGTATGTTAGCTTATGCCTCTTGTCGGTGTCAAAACTGGCGGATCTCGGGTAGGGGGTCCCGATCTGTGCGTCTTAGGTTGATGGTAACAGGAAGCAAGGGACACAATGTTTACCCAGGTTCGGGCCCTCTCGATGGAGGTAAAACCCTACTTCCTGCTTGATTAATATTGAAGATATGAGTAGTACAAGAGTAGATCTACCACGAGATTGTAGAGGCTAAACCCTAGGAGCTAGCCTATGATGATTATAATTGTAATTGTGATCGGCCTTCTAAGGACCAACCTCTCCGGTTTATATAGACACCGGAGAGGGCTAGGGTTTACATGGAATCGGTTACAAGGAAGGAAATATAATATCCGGATCGCCGAGCTTGTCTTCCACGCAAAGGAGAGTCCCATCCGGACACAAGACGGAGTCTTGAGTCTTGTATCTTCATGCTTCAATAGTTCGGGCGATGTTTATAGTCCGGCTATCTGGATACCCCCTAATCCAGGACACCCTCAGTAGCCCCTGAACCAGGCTTCAATGATGATGAGTTCGGCGCGTAGTCTTGTCTTAGGCATTGCAAGGCGGGTTCCATCTCCGAGTACTCCAAAATAATTATCGAACACTTAGACCGTGTCCGGATCTATGAGACGATCTTCACATACCATTGTAGGGAACATAGCATAAATCTGATCTGCTGGCAATCTTCGTGTGTTGTGCCCTTGCATCATGGCCTGGTCCAACACAAACCGACGTTTCTCGCCCCACCCCGACTCGCGTTGCGAGGCGGTTTTATTGGCACGTCCTGCCAAAGCAGAGATTATGTTCCTCTTATTACGGGATCTTTAATCAATGGGCGTGCGTGACCCCACGACGACCGTTGGTATGACTCCGTGTGTTTTTAGATAAGCCTCAAGCAGTCAAGCTGAGGACTCTTGATATTCACCCCCTTTATAAAGGGGCCGAGGCCTATGCCTCTTTTCCACCTCCCTCGCGCCTTCTCGCACCTCGAGTTCTAACACCCGAGACCTAAGCTCAAACACCCCAGATCCTCCAACATGTCCGGATCCAACCCTCAAGGGCGGTGGGTGGCCTCCTCGATACAAGAGGAGGACATTGTGAGGCTTGGGGAGGTCAGATACCTGACCGCCGACATCCAGCACAGGCTTCCTGCTCCAGGGCAGGTCATCCCTACACCAGAGCCCAATGAGAGCATCGTGTTTGTTCCTCACTTCCTCCGTGGCTTGGGCCTCACCCTTGACCCCTTTGTGAGAGGGCTCATGTTCTATTATGGGTTGGATTTTCACGATCTAGCTCCGGACGCTATCCTCAATATCTCGTCGTTCATCATTGTGTGTGAGGCCTTTCTCCACATCACTCCACACTTCGGCTTATGGCTCAGGACCTTCAGTGTGAAGCCGAAGATGGTCGAGGGGCGACATGCGGAGTGCAGAGGTTCCGTAATAAGCAAGAATGCCGATGCCCCATGTCCAGAGGGTTCTTTCCCAGAAGTATCTGATATATGGCTATGAAGGTGGTTTTATGTCATGGCTCCCAGAGGCACAAAGTGGGTGGCCGCTCCCGAGTTCCGCTCGGGCCCTCCCCCACAATTGGCGTCATGGACCGACGTAGGGCGGAATTGGGGGCCCGCTAGTGATGTACCAATACTGCAGGGCCGTATCCGGGAGCTTCTTGAGAGGGACATTAACCTTGTCAGCATAATTCAAGTAATGTTAATCCAATGGATGTTGCCGTGCAAACACCGGCCTCTCCGGATGTGGGAGTTCAATCCAGAGGGTCCGCGGACTATCAAGCACTTCTTCGGCCTAAAGCTTGAAGGGATGTGTAAATTATTCTTCGGACCACAAGTGAAGTGTCCGGACACCACCGAGGACGCGGGCCTAAGCTGCAATCACCTAGATGCCCAAGTAAGTTACCTTAAAACCAAACACTTTGTTTTTTATTTGTCATAGTCATTATTCTGAAAACCCTCCATGGCCAGGAATGGCTCAGCAAGGCGAAGAGGATCAGGTGTCCAGCGCCACTTCCCGAAGGCTCGCCTGGTCCAACCGTTGCCAAGATGCTTGGCCGGGTGCTCAGCAAAATACCCTCATGGAAAGGCAAAGGAAAGGACAGTGAAGCCGAACTTCACACACTGCGCATCCGGACCGGGGGAATTGCTTCCTCCACAAGGGAGGATAGACGGGGAGGGGAGTCTGAAGCCACCTCCCCATGCGGAAGGAAAAGGGCCGCCTCCGAAGACTTGGAGACGGATATGCCCAAGCAAGGGAAAAAGGTATCACCAGGGGGCTCTGCCCCGACGGGCACCCTCACCGCGTCGTGCCCACCAACGGGCCAGCCCTCCACCGAGCTGTAAGTTAATCGTTAATTCGAAGGTACTGCGTTTCTTCGAGATCCATAACCAGGATTCGTCTTTTGCAGTCCGGCTAGCAGCTCTTCTCAATAGAGTTCGTCTTCGGGGGATCTTCCTTCGGAGATGATGGAGAGTGAGACTCCACCCAACCCTCCGCCTCATGAAGCGGGCGACACCAAGGTGTCGTCACGGAGGAGTCCGGACCTGCCGAAGCCGGAGGCCAATACGCCAGCCGCCCTGAGCTCAGAGCGTTTGGCTCCCACGGGGGGCAATGAGAAGGGTTCGGCATAGTTTGATGTCCGGCCAGATATACTGACGGGCCTTCTGGAGCGAGCTGCGCTGTCGGAGGAGCACCGCTCATTAATGAGCGTGGTGCTCAAGAAGATTTCCTCCACCACAAGCGGTTTGAATGAAGCATTTACGAGCCTGCTTAGAGGCTTTGAGGTATGTAGTGAAAAATTCACTATTTTTTGGCTGTGAGGCACACGCTAGGTGTGCTCCATATGGATAGTAGCCCCTGAGACTCTGGTTGCCCGCCCTAGGCGGCAAACGGGGGATCAGATAGTAATGATTGTACTTGTGCATATGCGCAGGTATCTAAGTGTCCGGCAGCCGACCAGTCCATTGAAGTTGCCGAGCTAAGGAGGCATATCGGATCGATTGATGCCGATATCACGCTGGTGAACAAGTGGCTACACGAGTCACAAGGTATGTGCTTTGCTTTCCTTGTTATGTTGTATAGGAAAATATGAGAGGGGCATGATATTAATCCAATATGCTTGGACTGTAGATGGTGTTGCTGCCATGGAAGCCATGAGGGCGGAACTTGCCCAGGCCAAGGAACAGGCTCGGGTTAGCAGTGCGGCTGCCCTAAAGGCGGCCGAAGAATTGAGAGCTGAACAGGCTGCTCAATGCCGAAGCGAGGAAAAGATAGCCGAAATGGCTGTGGAGTTGAAAAATGCCGCCGACCGGTATGCGCTCCTTGAAAAGGAGCATAAGTCTAGTTCGGCCGACCTGAACAAGGCACATAATGCCACCAAGGAGATGCGGACCGAGGTCAGGAGTGTACGGGAGGAGCTTCAATAGGCCGGTAAAATCATGGCTGGGGGCTCCTACTTACTGTGGACGAATTTTTTTGGATCCGAAGTATGCTCCCTTGGATGGACGCTGGAGTCCGGCAGATGCGTATGTGGACTTGGCGAAGAGTACAGCTGATGCGGCCAAGTTTTTCGAGGATCAAGGTGATAAAGAAGTGGAGAAGCTTTTCTGGTCGCGATTCAATGCTCCCGCGCGCCCGGTGCCGTTAAATGACAAGATGGCTGTTGTGGCGGAGCTTCATAGGCTATTCGGGCTTGCAATGCGGTCTGTAATAGACCATCTTTGGCCGAAGGGGCCTAAGCCGGACAGTTACTTTTGTTTGGTGCAACAATTCCTTGGGACCGTGCCTCAGATCAATGCCATGAGAAGGTCGGCATGCATAGAGGGTGCACGAATGGCTCTTGCCCGCGTTAAAGCTTATTGGACGGATATGGAGGCCACCATTGTAGCGACCCGAGATCCAGCAGGAGGCCAATATCCGGCCGAGTACAACTAGGCGCAGGTCACAGAAGGTGCCCGCTTAATAGAGGCGCAGTTCTCGAAGAGTATATTGTTTGAGTGAAACATCGAAGCATTGTAAAAACAATGTTATTTTGATTATGAGGCTATATTTATACTTTTTAGCTGAAAATATTATTGTGTCCCCTGTGCGGCCATTATATATATATATATATATATATATATATATATACATATATATATATATAAGTAATCCGAAAGTTAGGAGTCGTTGGCTTCAGCCCCCACGCATACAATGCGGGGGTGTTCGCAAAAAATATTCGTAATCACACTTGATCCAACGTCTTGGTCCATTAAGGAGGTGATCGCACGTCAAACTAGGCAACCGGACTATATAGCTGTAACACTTTCGCTTAGCCATGGGAGTCTAATGGTGGGGCTACTATGTAGCCCCTGGTACCTTCGCGTGCATCCGAATACGGGCGCGTATGTACATGGCTGGGAAACGGCCCTTCGTTAATGCGGAGGAATCCTAAAGATTCCGGTGAGTCTTCGAGTGGTTGAACAGTCTCTCGCTGTATCATGACAGTCAGTTTTCAGCTTTCTCTACTGAGGTGCTCATCCGGAATAACCAGGGCACAATCACAGTAGTTCTCCTTTGGCCGCCTTAGCCGATAAGAACGGAACATAAGGCGGCAAACCCAGGAGCCGGGCAAACCCAACATTTGACTAAAGACATGATTCGGAGCTGATGCATATAAGGCCAAACTCGTGATGCCGAACACTCCCGAAGGTATTCGGTCTTTGTAACAGAAAATAGGCTGATGAATGCCTTTTCGTTATAAACCCTGTATTTCTAGGTACATGCATTAATCAATCGTGGCGAAATGCCAATAATGGCAGTATCCTCTGTGGGTATGGAACCCATGGGATGGTTAAACAACAAGAGGCAATAGAAAAGGTTTACATAGGGGCTTAATCTAAAAAGAAACCTGTTGAGCGGGGCCCTACTACACGTCTGTGCCTTTGTCTCCGTTGTGCCGTATCCTGGAAGGGTATCGCGCGAACGTTGTCTGTAAAAAAAGAAAACTCGTAGGAGAGTACAACGTAAGTATGCGATGGATAATAAAAGTGTAAGGTGCTGGCCTGCCAATGAGGTTCAGCCAAGTGTGGGGTTGTATTAAATATTTATAGCCCCTGGTGTCCTCTATGGGATTACATATACTGTGCCTTGGTTTAGTTTTATCCGGGCTACCGGACTCGTCTAGCTGTGTCTGTGGTCTTAATGACCAGTCATGTTTTCTAATATTGAAGGCCGCTTATAGTCCGGCCGCTAGGGCCGTCGCGTGTTCCTCTGCGCATGAAGAGCGCTCTGTGTTTCCATTGATGGTTATGATGCCACGTGGACCGGGAGGCATAGTGCGGTACTGCGTTGAAGCGGGCGAAGGCCGTTCTTCCAAGCAATGCATGATAGCCGCTTTGGAAGGGTGCGATGGTGAAGAGTAGTTCTTCGCTTATGTAGTTTCCTGGGGACCCAAATGTTACCTCCAGTACGACGGAGCCCCTGCCTTAGGCTTCAACGCCTGGTATCACCCCTTCAAAGGTGGTGTTGCTTTGGCTAATTCTGGATGGTTCTATCCCCATTCCGCGGACAGTGTCCTGGTAAATAAAATTGAGACTACTGCCGCCGTCCATAAGGACGTGGGTGAGATGGTATCCGTTGATTATTGGGTCAAGTACCAAGGCCTCTGATCCTCTGCGCCGAATACTAGTTAGGCAATTCGTGTGATCGAAGGTGATCGGACAAGCCATCCAGCAGTTAGGTGTGGGTATGATGGGCTCTATATCGTACGCGGCGTTGAGCGTGCATTTGTGCCTTCTCATGGATGTGTGAGTCGCGTGGATCATGTTTACTGTTTTAACCTCTGGTGGGAATTTTTTCTGTCCCCCAGTTTTCGGCTGGCAAGGTTCGTCCTCGTCTTCACTTGGTGTTTCCCTCCCCTTGTGTTCAGCATTTAATTTGCCGGCCTGCTTGAAGACCCAGCACTCTCTGTGCGTGTGGTTCACAGGTTTGTCGGGGGTGCCATGAAATTGGTACAGTCTGTCTAGGACTCTGTTCAGACCGGACGGTCCCTCTTTACTGCCTTTAAATGGATTCTTTTGCTGATCAGGTCGAGAGCCCCTGAATCCGGCATTGACCATTGTGTTGTCCGGGCTCTCTACCTTGCTTTGGCGTTTGTTTTTATTACGCCGTGGCTTCCCGTTGCCATCCCTTATTTCGGATGTGCTGGGCTTGCTGGTGCCTTTACGGGCTAGCCAGTAGTCTTCCCCCGCGCAAAAGCGGGTCATAATGCTTGTTAAGGCTGCCATTGTCCTTGGCTTTTCTTGGCCAAGGTGTCTGGCGAGCCACTCGTCACGGATGCTGTGTTTGAATGCCACTAAGGCTTCGGCGTCCGGACAATCGACAATTTGATTCTTCTTAGTGAGGAATCTGTTCCAAAGCTTACGGGCGGACTCTCCGGGCTGTTGGATTATGTGACTTAGATCGACCGCATCCGGAGGCCGGACGTGAGTCCCTTGAAAATTGGCCCTGAAAGTGTCCTCGAGTTCCTCCCAACTCCCAATTGAATTTTCGGGGAGGCTTTTCAACCAGTGTCGATCTGGTCCCTTCAACTTGAGGGGAAGGTATTTGATGGCGTGGAGGTCATCCCCACGAGCCATGTGAATATGCAGGATAAAATCCTCGATCCAAACCCCTAGGTCTGTCGTTCCGTCGTATGCCTCTATATTCACAGGTTTAAAACCCTGTGGAAATTCATGGTCCAGTACTTCTTCGGTGAAGCACAGGGGGTGAGCAGCCCCTCTGTATCTGGACGTGCTGTGGCATGCCGTCGGCTGTTGTTGTGTCCGGTGCTTATTCCAAACTGGTATTTGGTTGGTATGATCGTTTTGGTGACCATAGTCCCTTGCCGGGGTGTGTCCCTTAGATCCGTATATGGACCTGGCTGCGCCGGCTTTCTTATCCAGGTGCTCTAGTAGATCGTGCGCGTCGTTGGTAGCCGCTCTGTTGCGGTTATGAAGTGGTACGTCTAGCCTCCTGGTCGTGTTATTCTTTGGTGGAATGGCCTCGTCGTCGAATTCTGGCAGTAGCTTACGTTTTGGATAGCTCTTTGTATGGCCATCATCGCCATATCTTTCTTTAGTGTCTAGCACTTTATTCCATCTGCAATTGAGCATTTCTTGTGCGGCTTTGAGCCGTTGCTTCTGCTTCTTTAGACTTCTCGCTGTGGCCATAAGCTTTCTGTGGAGGTTATCTCGTTCCACGCGTTCTTCTGGAATGATGAGTGCATCATCGTCCGGACTGTGTTCTTGTCCTGGGGCGGTTTGATGAACTCGTCCCTCGGGATCATTGTGATCGGGCGTCTGCTCCGAACTCGATTCAGTGTGACCTGGCTCGTCCTGCTCCATCGCTGGGTCCATGCGGTCGTTATTGCCTTCGGAGTTTACTGGTATGTCGATCCTTCTCGCGCTCTTATCACTATTTTTACTGTTGCTAGACTTTGAGCGATGTCTACGCTGTCATTTTGGCTTTTTCCCGGGGGTTTTATCTTTCGGATTGTCGCCGCCGTCTTCCTTGGGTGTATCCACCATGTATATATCATGTGATGAGGTAGTAGTCCAACGCCCCAGAGATTCCGAATCTTCTCCTGCATCGTCGTCCGTACCGTCGATGCCTTCGGAGTCGAAGTCAAGCACGTCGGTTAAATCATCAACCGTGACAATGAAGTGGGTGGTGGGTGGGCAACGAATTCCTTCGTCGTCTGCTTACCACTCGAGCCGGACATAGTTCGGCCGAGAGCCTCCTGACAAATAGAGAGACTTTAATGAGTTCATCATGTCGCCAAAGGGCGAGTGTTGGAAGATATCTACAGCGGTAAACTCCATTACCGGAGCCCAGCCAGGCTCGGCGGGCTCAGGAGCGCGCGGACCGGAACCTACAACCGAATACGAGTCCGGGGGTCCGGGGTCACGAGCCTTCTTAGAAGTGAGGCCGGTGTTCGGCTCTACCGCCGATGAGTGTGCGGCCTGCGGGGCGGGGTCTATCCCTCCGTCCTTAGGCAAAGCAGCTTGCTCCTGATTTAGGTTTGGGGCTACTGTAGGGGTGATATCCCGAGCATTGTCCGACAGCAGGTCTAAGCCGTGCTCATCGTGATTGTCCGGTGCTCTTGGCACAGGCCCGAATCCGTTGAAGATCAAGTCTCCGCGAATGTCGGCCGTGTAGTTCAAATTTCCGAACCTGACCTGGTAGCCAGGGGCGTAGCTCTCGATCTACTCCGGATGGCCAAGCGAATTGGCCCGCAGTGCGAAGCCACCGAACACAAAGATCTGTCCGGGGAGAAAAGTCTCGCCCTGGACCGTGTTGTTGCGATTGAAGGCGCCATCAAGCCTTGCAGCGACGACACAGAGGAACTCTCAATGAAAGCACCAATGTCGGTGTCAAAACCGGCGATCTCGGGTAGGGGGTCCCGATCTGTGTGTCTTAGGCTGATGGTAACAGGAAGCAAGGGACAAAATGTTTACCCAGGTTCGGGCCCTCTCGATGGAGGTAAAACCCTACTTCCTGCTTGATTAATATTGAAGATATGAGTAGTACAAGAGTAGATATACCACGATATCGTAGAGGCTAAACCCTAGGAGTTACCTATGAGGATTATGATTGTAATTGTGATCGGCCTTCTAAGGACCAACCTCTCCGGTTTATACAGACACCAGAGAGGGCTAGGGTTTACATGGAGTCGGTTACAAGGAAGGAAATATAATATCCGGATCGCCGAGCTTGTCTTCCACGCAAAGGAGAGTCCCATCCGGACACGGGGCGGAGTCTTGAGTCTTGTATCTTCACGCTTCAATAGTCCGGACGATGTATATAGTCCGGCTATCCAGATACCCCCTAATCCAGGACTCCCTCACCTCTCCCTCATATGAAATTACAATAATGATTACTGGTCTTGTTAACAATTGCCTAGGATAATTGCGCACACCGACCCATCATTATGCCACACTCGCTATTTATAATATTTAGTAATATATTCTAAATTTATGATAACAACACCAACTTTTCTATTTTAGTTCTCCGATATCATACAAAGTTATCCTATTCTTACCCACAATGTAGTGTTATTTCTCGTTTCTAGTTGGAAGAAAATGTTTGGTGTATGTAGAGTCGTATCAGTGGCAGATACGACTTGAGAGAATATTGATCTTACCTTCAACTCCTTGTGGGTTCGACACTCCATACTTATCACTTCCACCTTTGGGAATTGCTACGATGATTCCTTGCACTTGGGGATTATCAATTAATAGTTTGCCATACATCGCACATGCAACTCCAATATGAACCATGTTTAATGTCACCGCCATCGCAAACGTTTTGCATCTTCTTTGATGGTTTTATTACATCACCGTTTGTGGTTGATGCATCGCACACAGTTTCGTCAAAGTGTCTCTGATTGGACTGTCGCATTTGGACCATCCTGCAGAGTGCTTGTGGGCCCCTCGGGCACCTCCTTGACTTGTTTCTGACGCCAAAAATTCTTATAAATGTAGAAACCTCTGAAAAGAACCCTAGATGAGATGTTCTGCCGCCGCAAGCCTCTAGATCCAAGAAAAAACAATCTAAGCCCATTCTGGCACCCTGTCGGAGGGGGAAATCATCCCCGGAGGCCATCTTCATCATCCCGACGGTCTCCATGACGAGGAGGGAGTAGTGCACCCTCGGGGCCGAGGGTATGTACCAGTAGCTATGTGTTTGATCTCTCTCTCTCTCTCTCTCTCGTGTTCTTGATTTGGCACAATCCTGATGAATTTTCTCCCTCTCTATCTTCTTGTGATGAATTGAGTCTTGCTCTTTGAGGTTTTGTTATGTTGGATTGAGTATTGGATTTGAGAACACTTCATGTATGTCTTGCAATGGGATATCTATGGTGACAATGGGATGTTCTATTGATTCACTTGATATATGTTTTGGCACTCAACTTGCGGATTCCCGAGGTGACATTGGGGTAACCTATGCATAGGGATTGATGCACGTTTTCATCCTACGTTCTCCGATAGAAAATTTGGAGTGATTCTTTGCCGCACATTGAGGGATTACCATAAGATTCAATTATGTTTTCATTGTTGAGAGAATTTGCACGAGTGAAAGTATGAACCCTAGGCCTTGTTTCCAAGCATTGCAATATCGTTTTTGCTCACTTTTGTTACTAGTTACCTTGTTGTTTCTATATTTTCAGATTACAAAAACCTATATCTACTATCCATATTACACTTGTATCACCATCTCTTCACCGAACTAGTGCACCTATACAATTTGCCATTGTATTGGGTGTGTTGGGGACACAAGAGACTCCTTGTTATTCGGTTGCAGGGTTGTTTGAGAGAGACTATCTTCATCCTACGCCTCCCATGGATTGATAAACCTTAGGTCATCCACTTGAGGGAAATTTGCTACTGTCCTACGAGTCTTCAAGAAGAAGGTTGCGTAGTAGACATCATGAATCACTTTATAAGTTTCATCTTTTAACACTTCATCACAATTTCCAGATTCATGAATTTCAAGCAAAACTTTATAAAGATAATCTAGTGCACTCAATTCACTTGAAATTTGTTCATCATAATTGGATCTTTTAAAATGATTGGCAAGAGAATAAGGATCCATCTTATTTTTATTATTTCTTTTCTGCTCTTTTGAGTGTTGACATGAAGACAATAAAAGCAAGCAAGCAAAAGAGGCAAACAATTTTTTTTGTTTTTTTGTGAAAACGTTTTTGAAGTGGGGGAGATGAAAATGAGAGGCAAATGGCAAATGAAACTAAATGCAAGGATATGAAAGTTTATGCGGTGGTACTTGATAGGTCTTGGTGATGTATCCCCAGCAACGACACCAGAAGTACTTCCTGCTACTTTCGAGTTGCATTGGGATTTCCTAGAAAAGGAGAGGATGATGCATTATAGTAGAGATAAGTTACTCACTCAGTTAAGAACCAAGGTTATCAATCCAGTAGGAGAACCACACAAGACCTCATTAATAGCACCTACAAACAAAAGAACAAATACTTGCACCCAACGCGATCAAGGGGGTTATCAATCCCCTCGGCAGTTAATTGCAAGGATCAAGTCTGATAATGGTAGATAGATAAAAACAAAAAATAAAATAATGATAAATAAATTGTAGCAAGTTATTTTTGGATTTTAATACATCAAAAAGATAGACCTAGGGGCATAGTTTTTGTCGGTGTTCTGGATACGGGGGTACCCAGACTTGCCTGCCTGCGGCCCGCGGCGTGGCTCCACCAACGGCCTGGTACGGCCCAGCTTCGACATCGACAATCCAAGACCCTCGCGATGTGCTAAGCCTTACGAGGCGGACGGCACCAAGACCTCCAAAGGGATCAGCCTCCTCATGTTGGCTCCCGAGGAGCGGAGATTTCTATGCAAGGCTCGCCTGGTGAGGTTCGGGTGACGTGAGCCATGACGACCAAGGCCAGGCGGGTGCCCGGCGGGCACCAGCTATCGCAGAGTACCAGTTTCCTCTTTGGTGCAAAGGAGGCAAGCAGCAGTCATGGAGTCTCGAGGAAGCAGCCGACGGTTTCCATTCCCGTGCAACCAGACCAAGACCGCCAGGACGGTAGAACGGAGGTCATCGCCGAGCCCACCGCAGCGTCATGACCAGAGGCTTTGGCAAGCGAAGACCACTTTAGTCAGGATAAGATGTACTTGTTGTCTCCCTTCAAATTTGGTCGTTCTGGGAGCCCTTCCCCCCTCCATTCGGGAAGAGGACCAAGGCCACTATAAATAGGACCTAGCCACCACCAAGGAGAGGGATGTGATCCATTCCACCCTCACCAGCTCACTTGAGCCCAAGGACACGCCTCCTAAGGTTGTTCCCCACTGTACCAGTTGTTCCTTAGCCCCTCGAGGCAAATGCACCACAAAGCAGGAGTAGGGTTTTACACCGCAAGGTGGCCCGAACCTGGGTAAACCGCTATGTCTCGTTTCCTTCGAGCTTGACGCATTAGGCTGTGAGATTAGCGAGTCGGCAGACTGGGGAGAGTGAGATCTTCGTACGCACCCCAGAGTTCAAGCCTCTCAAGGGTTTGCGGAACCCGTAATCCAACATTTGGTGCGCCAGGTAAGGGTGCATCGAACACCCTCCGCTCCGCTGCTGGCCCCAATGGCGGGCGCTCCAACGTCGACCGGACAGTATAGCACCTTTGCGGAGCCGTGGGCTGACGGGCTTTCACCTCCGCTCTGCGGCGGGTGCAGTGGCCACCCAAGTTCAGGCCGGAGCTTCCGCCCCACTACGACGGCGCGACATATCTGGCTGCCTTCCTCCAGGCATACGAGGAGGCAGTTTGGGTAGCCGACGGGGACGACAAGGTCATGACCAACTGGCTCCCCATGGCCCTCATGGGTGTGCCACGTGCCTGGCTACTTTTCTCCCTAGGAGGAGATGCATGGACTCTTCATCGCGCACTTCACGGCGCCGGTGCCCCACACCATCACAGCCCTCGCCGGCGGCTCGCAAGAGCCACCCTCGGACCACCACATCAAGCAGTTCTTCCGCCAAGTGGGTGCCGCCTGTGTGCAGCCGGGGGCTCCCCCGGGCTGGGCGACGCCCAAGGCTGACCTCATCTTCGATTTAGAGGACCTCCCCGCTTGCACAGCGGGCACAGGTGGGCTCCCGATGCTCTGCATCCCCACCATCTGCAATGTGGCAGTCGCCAACACCCTCATCGATGGCGGGGCCGGCCTCAACATGCTCTATGCGGAGGCATTCGGCTTGCTTCACGTGCCTTATGGCCGGCTCCGCCCCACCAAGCCCTTCTCCGTGGTCAGCGACGGCTCCACCAGCCCCCTGGGAAGATCCACCTCCCCATCACCTTTGGAACCCGCGACAACTACCGCAGCGAGGTTATCGACTTCGACATCGCCCGGATCAGCCTCCCGTACAACGCCATCCTCGGGTACCCAGCTCTAGCCAAGTTCATGGCAGCAACTCACCCAGCCTACAACCTCATGAAGATGCCAGGGAGCAACGACGTCCTTATGGTGGTAAGGGACACCAAAGATGCACTGCTAGCCCTCAAGCTTACATTCAAAACCGCGGCAGCCGCGTAGCCAAGTGGGAAAGGAGCCCCAGAGGCCCCGGGGGCTACGCTGGCCAACAAGAAGCAGTTGTTTTCTCAAGATCGAGCTGAGATGAAACAAGTACCAGTTGACGAAGACGGAGTCTCTCGAGCCACCTTCACCATAGGTGTCGGCCTCTCTCCGGACCAGAAGAGGGCGTTGGTTAGCTTCTTGCACGCCAACAAGGAAGTGTTCGCATGGGAAATCAAGGACCTGGTTGGAATCCCGAGGGGGATAATCGAGCACCACCTGATGGTGTGCCCAAACGTGCGCCCAGTGAAGCAGAAGGCATGACGGCGGTCCATCAAGAAGCAAGCATTCATCATCCAAGAGACTCGCAAGCTATAGGATGTCGGCGTCATCCAGGAGGTGCGGTACCCGGAGTGGCTGGCGAACCCGGTTATTGTCCCCAAGAAGGCGGGAAGGAGCGTATGTGTGGCGACTTCACCAACCTCAACAAGGCTTGCCCTCAGGACCCCTTCCTGCTCCCACGCATCGACCAAATCATCGACTCCACCGTTGAGTGTGATATGCTGTGCTTTTTGGATGCCTTCTCGGGCTACCACCAGATCAAGATGGCTATGCAAGATGTGGAGAAGATGGTGTTCCTGACCCCATGTGGGGTGTACTTCTACACCTGCATGTCGATCGGACTACGTAATGATGGAGCCACCTTTGAGCGGCTAATGCATATCGCTCTGGGTCAACAGCTCGGGAGGAACTCTGAGGCCTACGTCGATGACATAGTGGTAAAGTCATGGGAGGCAAGGACCCTGATCGAGGACCTGGAGGAAACATTTGCCAGCCTGCGCAAGGTGGACCTGCGGCTCAACCCTGAGAAGTGTGTGTTTGGCGTCCCCTCTGGCAAGCTGCTGGGTTTCTTGGTGTCACACAGAGGAATCAAGGCCAACCCAGAGAAAGTCAAGGCCATAGAGGACATGAGCCTGCCACAAACCCTCAAGTAGATGCAGAAGCTGGCAGGCTGTGTGACCTCGCTGGGGCGCTTCATCTCCAAGTTAGGGGAGCGTACCCTCTCGTTCTTCAAGCCGATGAAAAGGAAAGGTCCATTCGAGTGACCCCTAAAGCCGACGGGGCTTTCCAATACCTCTAGAGATACCTCACCAGCCCACCGGTGATGGTGTCACCACGCCCCCTCAAACCCTTGGTGCTCTACTTGGCCGCCACACCTCACTCCGCTAGCGCCGCCCTATTGGCGCTGAGAGAATTGCGCCCGACCTAGGGCCCACGGCAGGGCTACTAGGCACCATGCAAGCCACCGCAGCCCCAGGACAAAGCTCCTGAGGCCTCAACCGCACCACCAGACAACTCCTTAGGCCCCAGCCGACCCCCAGCCGGTGGGGCTCATGAGGCCATGGCTGATGTGGCAAGCAGCAAGGCTCCTGAAGGCCCGCACCCTCAAGAGATACAAGACCTCGCCAACACCGAGCATCTGGTCTACTTCGCCAGCATGGTGCTACGGGAGGCACTAGCACGCTACCCCATGCTGGAAAAGCTCTTGCTCGCACTTCTCATCACCTCCCGAAAGCTGCACCACTACTTGTCAGGGGTTGCTTGCGACATATGCCAAAGGATGGCTTATCATGGTGGGGGCGAGTAGAACGTCGCCGGTGCCTGGAAACAGGATGAGGCGAAGACATACACGCCGGCGGATCTTACCCAGCTTCAGGGCTCTCCGAGGAGATAACACCCCTACTGCTGCTCTGCGGGGTCTCCGCATGGTCACTAAGGCAAAGTGAATACAAGGGTGCTCCTAGAGCTGTTTCTGGAGGTAGGAGAACGCAAGGCTAGCTCTCTCTTTCCTGTGTGGTCTGTCTAGTGCTAATGGATGCGAACCCTTTGCATGGGTGCCCTGGGGGGTTTATATAGGCCTACCCCCAGGGTTACAATAGTAAAACCGGCTGGACGCGGGTCCCAACCGTCTATTTCTCAGGCGCCGTCTTCTCCGTCGACTCCTGGGTCCCGCCGACTGGTGGGTCTCGCCGACTGGCCTGGTACGAGGGCGTCAGCCCGCGCCCGCCGCAGGCGGGTCTTGCCGGCTGCAGATTACTGTAGCCGTGCTTCTAATGACGCGGGCTTGGTCATGAGGTCATGGCAACAGCGCCGCCGCCTGGCGGGCGATCACTGCTGCCATTCCCCCGTCGCGTATGGTTAATGGTGTGTGGGGCCCGTGGGAGGGGACGGCCGACTCCTGGGGGCCGACTCCCAACGGGTCCGACTCTTGGCGCTCTCGCCGTCTTCAATACTCTCACTGACTAGTAGGCCCCGCCGTCTCTGGGCCGTACAGACTGACCGTCGTGGGTACAGGGCTCCGCCCCCAGGGCTGTTGTCAGGGCCGGCATGGCAACAGTGCCGCATCGGGCGGAGATCTCCGTGGGTACGACGCACTGTGGCCATGCCTGCCTTTAATTATCGGGGTGGTTGGGAGTCGCGGGCCGACTCCCGATAGTTGGCTTCCTTGGAGTCGCCTCTGGGACTCGGCTTGAATAGGAGTCGCCTCTGGGAAGTCGGCTTAACTGGAAATCGCCTCTGGGGACTCGGCTCATCTTGGAGTCGCCTCCGGGGACGCGGCTTGTCTTGGAGTCGCCGCAGGTACTTGAGGGGCGCAGTCTGCCCTGATGTCTTGAAAGGTTCGGGGGCTCGGGTTAGCCTACCCGTGGCCCATTACTCCGACAGTAGTCCCCGAAGCTGGTGAGGCTCCGAGGGTGACACGTCGTGCGCCTCAACAGTTTCATTCTTCTGGTGGGGGAATGCAGGCCTTGATGGTTGTCTTCCTTCGGGCCGGATGGATGGAGTCGGATCCACCGAAGGCCGTCTTGCCTCTCGAGGAGTTTCGAATGTCGCGGCGGGAACCAGGCGGCATGTCTGAACAGGGGCAGTCTGCCTGCCCACGCGCGCGAAGGGACAGGCCATCAGGCGGGGCCCGCCACTACTGTGCCTCGGCACGCGAACGGATCCGCTGCGGCCGTGCGGGTGGTTGGGTTCCCCACATTGTTACTACACGCAGTAACTTCGTGGGTTTAATCGTGGGGGGCATGGGGTCTCGCGTGCAGTTAATCCCACGCCGCCCCATCGGCTTCTCAGCCTCGGTCTTATAAATAGGCGGGGGGAGCGGGACGGCGAAGCGCGCGCTCGTTCTTCCCTGCTTCCCCCGCTTCCTCGTGCCTCTTCTTCTTCCTGCCTTCGCCGCACCACGCCGCACTGCACTGCAGCGATGAGCTCCTCCGCCGCGGCTCCTGCCGTTTGCTCCGGCGTGTGGGACGGCTCTACGGTGGACGATGACACCATCGAGCACCTCCGCAGGACGCGCCGACTCCCTGGCACGATCCTGGTGCGAGCCCGCGCCGCGCCGGCGGGGGAGATAAGGCCGGCGCCGAAGGAGGGCGAGCGGGTCATATTCCGCTCGCACCTCATGCGCGGCATGGGCCTGCCGGCGAGCGGCTTCCTCCGTTCTTTCTTGGAGTTCAACAGACTCCAGCCGCACCACCTCACCTCGAACACAGTGGTGCTGCTGGCCGCCTTCGCCACCCTGTGCGAGGGTTTTCTTGGCGTTCTCCCCACCATCGAGCTGTGGGGAGAGTTCTTCCAATCGAAGCTCGACACACACGTCGTCGGCATACCAACTCAGTGTGGCGCCTTCATCGCAATGCGAAGGTCGACCGCCGACAATCCATTCCCCTCCATCGCGCTGATCAAGTCGGTGAAGATGTGGCAGCGGTCGTACTTCTATGTGAAGAATGTCGCCACGAAAGGCGACAGGGTCAACCTGCCGCACTATGAAGCCGGCACGCCGGCTGGGAGGCTTCCTAGCTGGTCCAATCGGGCCAAGACGCTGACTCCTGCTGGTGCCGCCGCCGTCGCGCGACTCCGACTGCTGACGCAGTCGGAAGGCCTGGTCGGAGCCGACTTGCTGGCCGCCTTCTTGGCGCGCCGAGTCCTCCCACTCCAAGGCCGACCTCATCTGATCTGTCAGATGAGCGATCACCGGGACCCGAGCCGGATGTGCACTAGGGAGATGCCCCACGCGGAGGTGGTGAACATGGTGAATCACATCGCGAACTGCGAGCTTACGGAAGACTGGCAGTTCGGCAAGGAGCCATACTCACGTGCCAACCCTCCGCCTGTGGTAAGTCAAATCTTTTGTCTTCTGTTTTTCTTTGTAGCCGAATCCGACTTCTGATCTTCTTGGTTCTTCGAGTCAGAACCCCCTCATCCAGCCTGTAGCCGGCGCCACGGGGCCGCCCCGCGAGTTCGCTCCAGACCGAGCGGAGAGCGACATCGACGACCCCGACTTGGGGGCAGCGGTGATGGAGGCCGACGCCGAAGGCAGAGGAGAAGGAGCGGAAGGCGGCTTCTGGCCCTCGGCGACCTTTGCCGACTGTCCAGAGTACGAGGCTGACGGCGAAGTTGTCCCGCGCCGCCAACCGAAAGCCGGCCATCCAGGCGCGAGTTCCTCCGCCGGCTTGGCCGGTCAAGTCGGTGCGAAGAAGCGCCGGGCCGCGCCGAGTTCGCTCGGCGGTCGGCCGAAAAAGTTCAAGGGGCGGCCGCCACAACCTAGCGGGAGGAGGCGATCACGAAGGCCAACCGCTTCCGCAAGGAAGTGAAGAAGCCGCCGCTAGTCTCTGCGTAAGTGTTGACTGCCTTTGTCTTGTTTTCTTTGACGGACCTTTTCCGAGTCTTTTTCATTCTTTTTTTTGCTTCAGAGCCCCTCTTTCTCTTGAGAGGGTCGTCGTCCCCTCTGTCATGGGGTCGACCGAGACGTCCGCCAACACTCGGCGGATTGACCCTGCCGCCGACCTCCAGGAGGCGACGGAGCACAACGCGCGGGAGAAGCGCGACGAGGAAGAGGCCGACCATCTGGAGAAGGCGGAGGCCGAGAAAGCGGCGGCCTCCGCCCAGAAGAAGCTGGAGGAGGCCGAAGCCGCAGCTGCAAAAAAACAGCAGACGGAGGAGACCGCGCGCTGCCAATCGGCGTTGCTTGTCGTCCCGCTGAACTCTGCGCCGCCGCCCCCGGAGTTCACGGGGCAGACTGGCGAAGTCAGCGGGGAGCACTCCATCATGGAGAAGGACGGTGGCGAAGCCTCCGCGTCGGGCACGGCCACGCCGCCACCGCTGCCTTCGCCGCATGGCAAGCAGTCGGTGGGCCCGCCAGTGCTGCCGACTGAGGACGAGGCGATGGCAAGGCTGCTCCTTCAAGTCGCCTCACCAGCGCGCTGCCGCCTCGAGAAGGCGGTTTCGGCTCCATGCCCCTTGGAAGTCGGCGCCGCCATCTCGGCCATTCCAGATGCTGAGGCATCAAGTGCTGCCCCTACTAGATGGGTGCGAGGAGGCGGCGACGGTCCGCTGAACCAGGCGCTCCTGGACGTGCAGGCGAAGCTGCGAGCTGAGGGCGAAGCCATCCAGAGCTGCACCAAGGCGCATCTGGCGTCGCGAGCGTCTATCCGGGTATGTTTTCTTTTTTGATTTTGTCTTTTCTCGCTCTTCTCTGTGGGGGCGCGCAAGCGCACCCACTGGGTGTAGTCCCCAAGTTTCAGGGCGGCTGCTGAGCAGGCGGCCCAGAACTCAATCTGGCGAGTTCCTCATTTTGTGTTTGTCTGATTGTTTATCACAGGAGTATCACAACCTCCGTGTCACCACCTCAACCGCAACGTTGAGCAGCTGGGGAAGCGGACTGCCGACTTGTCGGAGAGCCAGAGTAAGTTCTTCTTCTTTTTCGCGGGGGCGTGCTGGCGCACCTGCGGGCTGTAGTTCCCGAGATTCGGGCCGACTGTTGAGCAGTCAGGCCGGATCTTCCTAGCGACCTTCCTTGTTGATGACTTAACGTCTTTCTTTTTGTTCTTCAGAGACCAATGCCGCTCTTCAGGAACGGTTGGGCGAAGTCAGCACGGCCCTACACGCCAAAGATGAGGAGTGCAGCAAGCTCGCCACAGAGCGCGACTTGCTGGCCGCACAGTTGGCGGAGCAGAAGAAGCTGCTTAAGGCGGCTCTGGACGAGGCGGAGAAGAAAGAGACCGCTCTCCTGGCCGAGTTCGAGATCGAGCGCTCCTCCTGGACTGACAAGGAGGCGATGCTGACTTCCGGCTTCCACGAGATCGAAGACATTGTCGATGGTGAGTTTCTTTGCTTTCTTTCTTCGAACAGCTGACTGCAAGTCAAGCCGATTTCTGATTCTTTCTTTTGCTTCTTTCTTGTTTTGGCAGACTTCTTCCCCGGCCACTCATAAGCGGTCAATCAAGCCATCGAGGCTGATCGCGAGGCGCGGAGGGCAAATGGCGAGGAGATCGCCGCCTACGCCCCCCTGACTGTCGACGAGCAGCTCCTGAGCATCGAGACTCGCCTGCGGCCGGCCCACCAGCTGCTGCGCCGGCTTCAACGTGTCGGGGCCCAGGCGATCTCCCCCCTGTTGCCAAGCATGCCGGCCCTGCGCACTCCCAGTCGGACTGCCGACAGGCTGGAGGTTGCAGTTGGCCGTCTTGAGGCTTGGAAGGGTTACTTGGCCCAGGCTGGAGCGCGCCGGGCCTTGGAATTCGTCAAGGCTTGGTATCCAGGGCTGGACCTGGACCGGCTGGCCGCGTTCCGGTCAGAGGCCCAGGCAGAACTGGCGGCTGTGGAAGGCGCCCTCGTCGAGCGTGCGGTGTCGATCGCTGACTACACCGACACCAGCGTCTTCGTTCCTGAACGGGCCGCGAACAGCGAAGAGGTGCCGCCGGAGTGGTTCGGGATGAACCCGGACTATGACGAGGATGCGGCGGAGGTGATCGGCTCCAGCACCGAGGAGGAAGACGAGGCGGGGGACGGAGACGAGACGGAGGCGCCAGAAGACAGAGCGGATGACCAGCCTCAGCTCGATCATGCCTCCAGCAACAAGCCGCGTCTGACCGGGCCGGCTGCCGCCGGAGACGATCAAGCTGAGACTGCCCAGCCGGCCGCTCCGGCGCCTGACACCGCCGTCTCCACCGACCCTCTAAACCCGTCTGCCGCTTCTTACGCTTCCGTCCTGTCTTTTACTTTATCTGCTTTCATAGTCTTTGAAGAACTTGTTAATTTGCACAATTCCACCCGCGGGGTGTATCTTGATCTTGGCCAGAGGCCTATGTTATGTAAATATCTATCCGACTTCTATCTTTCCTTGTTCATTGCTCTTTTGGCTTTTTCCTTTGCCGCCTTTCCATAGTCGCCGCTTTGCCAGACGAACAGCCGCTCTACGGACTGCCGCTGGGTCAAATGCTTGGCTACCTTAGGGAAGGCAAGTACTTGGCCTTTTTGAGTCCTTAGCCATTTTTTCGTGTGTGCGCCCGTTCTTGCTTACTCTCTGCCTACCAACAGTTGCTCTGCGAGCTGCGGCTTTCGACAGGAGACGGCTTAAGCACCGCACACTACTTCTCCGACTGCAGGAAGCGTTTCATAGTGCATGACGGTGAGTCCCCGGGCCGACTAGTCGAACCCGGTGCCAAGCGGCATAACAAAGAGCAGCATACTAGGAGGCATAATTCTTATCATACAGATAACAAAAAGGGCAGTCCCCAAGCTCGTCTCGGGGGCCCAAAGTCTCGTTACTTTAATACAAAGGATAGCGTGGTACATACTGCATCAACTGTAAAATCTTTGGAGAAGATTTGCATTCCATGGTCGTTCTGACTCCTTGCCGGAGTTGTCCCTCTTGCACGCTCGAGGCTTCTGAGCGTCGATTAGGTAGTAGGAGTCCTTGCCCAACACTTTGCTGATGATGAAGGCTCCTTCCCAAGGTGCCGACAACTTGTGTTGGCCGGCTGTCCGCTGAATCAGCCGGAGCACAAGGTCGCCCTCTTGGAAAGATCTCGGCCTGACCTTCCGGTTGTAGTATTGGCGCAGACTCTGCTGGTAGATGCTGGACCAGCTGAGTGCCAACAGCCGGCCCTCTTCCAGCAGATCGGCCCCGTCTTGACGTGCTTCTTCTGCTTCCTCTTCGGTGTACATGGTCACTCGCGGGGAGTCGAATTCTATGTCCATCGGGATGACGGCTTCGGCACCGTAGACGAGGAAGAAAGGCGTGAAGCCGGTTGACTTGTTTGGAGTCATGCGCAGACTCCAGAGGACGGCTGGCAGCTCCTCAAGCCAACAGCCGGCCGAACACTCGAGTGGTTCGACCAGTAGAGGCTTGATGCCGGACAGAATGAGGCCGTTTTCTCGCTCCACCTGGCAGTTTGACTGCGGATGGGCAATGGACGCTAAGTCCAGTCGGATGCCCTGCGTCGCGCAGAAACGGGCCAATGCGCCCTTGGCAAAATTTGTGCAATTGTCGGTGATGATGATGTGCGGTATGCCATACCGCACCATGATGTCGGCGATGAAAGTCACTGCAGTCAGACCGTTCAACTTCTTGATGGGCTTTGCTTCTATCCACTTGGTGAACTTGTCCACCGCGACAAGCAGATGAGTTAGGCCGCCTCGGGCCGTCCTGAATGGTCCCACCATGTCCAGGTCCCAAACTGCAAAGGGCCAGGCGATGGGGATTGTCTTCAGCGCGGAAGCCGGCTGAAGCGGCTTGGAGCGGAACTTCTGGCACCCCTTGCATTTTTGGACTAACTCGTTAGCCTCTTCCAGGGGAGTCGGCCAGAAGAAACCATGCCGAAATGCTTTGGTGACGAGTGCTCTTGAAGCTGCATGGTGGCCGCACTCGCCCTGATGAATGTCTCTGAGAATTGCTTGGCCTTGCTGTGACTCTACCAGCGCTAGTAGACACCAGTAACGCTGCGCCTGACCAGCTCTCTATTGATTATGGTGTAAGCTGCCGCTCGGTGTTGCACTTGCCGAGCCAAGATTTCATCAGTTGGCAGCTCTCTGTTCACTAGAAACTTGAGGATGGGCTGCGCCCATGAGGGTGCTGCTATTTCTTCGACCGCCACCACTGCGACTTGGACAAGGACGGCTGGGCTGGGAGGCGGCGGGCTGGATTCTGCGGCCACTTGCTGGATTGACGAAGTCCCTGGGCCGACTGGCGCAGTCCCCGGGCCGGGTTCTGAAGTCCCCGGGCTGGCTTCAACTCTGATTTTCTTGGGGCCGTCTGTTGGGGCTCTTGAGTCGGATCCGACTTCTTCGGGAGGAGCCGGCACGAAGATGGAGTCTGATTCTGGTGAAGGCTTGATACACGGCTTAAGGAGGCGCTGGAGAGCGACGCCGGATGGTATTGCTTGGCGGGTGGAGCCGACTCGTGCCAAGGCGTCTGCTTGGTCGTTGTCGTTTCTTGGCACGTGAAGGAACTCGCACCTCTCGAAGTATCCGCTGAGTTGCTACACCAGGAAGCGGTAGCTCGCCATGTTTGTATCTTTGGCATCCCAGTCGCTAGATGACTGCTGGACCACCAAATCGGAGTCGCCATAGCACAGGATCCGGCGAACGCCGAGCTCTTTGGCAAGCCGGAACCCATTAATGAGCGCCTTGTATTCGGTGACGTTGTTGGAGGCGGCGAAATGGATCTGTAGCACATACTTGAGCTTGTCGCCTTTAGGGGAGGTGAGGACGACGCCGGCTCCCAGGCCGGTACGCATCTTGGAGCTGTCGAAATGCATCCGCCAATGGGTGGAGTCGGGCGCTGGCGGCAGGTACTGGGTCTCGGCCCAGTCGACGAGGAAGTCGGCTAGCGCTTGCGACTTGATGGCGGTGCGGGGCTGGTAGTAGATGGTGTAGGGAGCCAAATCTATGGCCCATTTGGCTACTCGGCCAGAAGCATCTCGGCTTTCGATGATCTCAGCCAGCGGGGCTGTGCAAACCACCATAATTAGATGTTCTTGAAAGTAAGGCTTCAGCTTCTTGGCGGCGAAATGCACACTGTAGCACATCTTCTGGTAGTGGGGGTAGTTCTGCTTGGAGGTCGATAGTACTTCGCTCAGGTAATACACCGGTCTCTAGGCAGGGAGCACCTTGCCTTCCTCTTTGCATTCGACTACAATAACTGTGCTGACTACTCGGCTGGTGGCGGCAATGTATAGGAGCATGGGCTCTTTCAGAGTCGGAGCCGCCAGCACAGGAGGAGTAGTCAACATCTTCTTCAGCTGGAGAAATGCTTCATCCGCCTTGTGGTTCCACTCAAAAAAGGTGGTCTTCTTCATTAATTGATACAAAGGGAGAGCTTTCTCGCCCAGCCGACTGATGAATCGGCTGATGGACGCCAAGTAGCCGGTGAACTTCTGCACATCTAACAGTCGGCTGGGTACCTCCATCCTCTCGATGGCCTTGATTTTCATAGGGTTGCACTCTATGCCGCGTTCAGAGACCAGGAATCCAAGGAGTTGGCCGGCTGGTACTCCGAAAATGCACTCTCAGGGTTGAGCTTGATCTAGAATCGGCACAGGTTCTCGAAGGTTTCCTTGAGGTCTTCCAGCAGTGTCCCGCGCTTCTCCGTGTTCACCACTACATCATCCACGTAGACGTGGGCATTCCTGCCGAGTTGCTTGAGGAGGCACTTCTGCATGCAACGCTGAAAGGTGGCGCCGGCATTCCTCAAGCTGAACGTCATGGTTAGGTAGCAGAAAGCTCCAAACGGCGTGACGAAGGCGGTCTTCAGTCTGTCTGCCGGGTTCAGCTTGATCTGGTGATATCCTGAATATGCATCTAAGAAACTCAACAGCTCGCATCCGGCTATGGAGTCTATCACCTGATCGATTCTCGGCAGGGTAAATGGGTCCTTTGGGCAGGCTTTGTTGAGGCTTGTGTAATAAATGCACATCCGCCACTGCTTGTTTTTCTTTAGTACCAAGACCGGGTTTGCCAACCACTCTGGAAAAAACACCTCCATAATGAAGCCGGCCGCCAGGAGCCGGGCTATCTCTTCTCCAATAGCTCTTCTCTTCTCTTCTGACAGGTGGCGCAAGGGCTGCCTGACGGGTTTCACATCAGGTCTGACATGTAACTTGTGCTCGGCGAATTCCGTCGGTACACCTGGCATGTCTTTAGGGGACCATGTGAAGATGTCTCGATTCTCACAGAGGAAATCGACGAGCTCGCCTTCCTATTTGCTGTCAAGGTTTGTACCCATGACAGCGTACCTCTCTGGGTGCTCCGGGTCCAAGGGTATCTTCTTGGTCTCTTTGGCCGGCTCGAACGAACCTTCAGCTTCCGACTCCTTGGGATCGGGCGACATCTCTGGCTGCTTTCCGGCCATCGCCATGACCTGATCAAGGAGCTGCTTCTCAGCTGCGATCACCAGGGACTCGGCCAGCCGACTGCTCTCCTCCGCGCAAGCGGACAACTTCCTGTAGTCGCCAGCGACGGTGAGAATCCCCTTGGAACTCGGCATCTTCATCTTGAGGTAGGCATAGTGGGGAACTGCCATGAACTTGGCCAGTGCAGGTCGGCCAAGTAACGCATGGTATGGGCTTTCAAGGTCCACTACTTCAAACCAGACTGGCTCTCGGCGGAAATGACCTTTGTCCCCAAAGAGAACGTCTATCAGGATCTTGCCGATTGGTGAGCAGGAAAGGCCAGGTACGATGCCGTGGAACACAGTCCGGCTGCTCTGCAGCTGCCTTTGCTTGATTCCTAACTTCTCCATAGTGTCCTTGTACAGGATGTTGATGCTACTACCTCCGTCTATCAGTACTCTCGAAAAGCGGGCGGCCAGCCTATCAGTGGCCAAGGTGGCACCTAGGACCAGGGCATAGGAGCCCGGATTCGGCATCACCTCTAGGTGATCCGCTCTGCTCCAACTGATAGGCTTCTCGGACCAATGCATGAACTCTGGAGTATTTGATGCCACAGCGTTCACCTCTTGCTGCTGCAGCCATCTGCTGCATCAATCATCAGCCACACTGGTGAACACCACATAGGCTCCATGCTCTTCTGGGTACTCGTCTTATACTGCGCTGACTGGCCGCGCAGCCGGCTGCTGGGGCGGCGGTGGAGGCGGCGGCCCAGCAGGCGGGGGAGCAAGGAGGCCGTCTCCCTTGGCGATTCTGGTAAGCCGGTGGCACTTTCGAGTGGTATGGTTTGACGGCTTCGTGCCACTGTGGAACTTACAGGGACCATCCAGAGTCTGCTCGTAAGAGAAGGTCGGCAACCAGTTTGACTTGCCTCCTTTCTGTCGCTTGGCCGGAGGCTGCCCCTCCGGTTGTTGATCTTCGACTGTCGCTACCTGCCGACTGCTGGAAGTCGGCTGTTGGGCCTTGCGTTTGTTGTCGTTTTGTTGTTGTCGCCGACTGCTGTCTCCAGCTGGAGTTCTGGGAGCCTGAGGGGCCACTTTGCCAGCCGCATTAACTTGAATTTCCGTCTTCATGGAGGAGTCGGCGATGGCGTACTTGTCTGCTGTGACCAGCAGTTCGTCGAGGGTTTCCGGCTCGTCACATAGGAGCTTGTGCTTGAGGAGAGTGCCGTCTCGGCACCCGTCGGTGAAGTACTCGATAGCCTGCACCTCGTGCACGCCCTCGCAGGAGTTCCGAAGCTCTCCCCAGCGCGTGAGGTAGTCGCGTGTTGACTCGTCAGGGCCTTGCACGCACAAGGAAAGCTGGCGCGGCTTGGGAGGTCGCTTGTACGTGCTCGTGAAGTTGCGGATGAAGGCCTCGGTGAAGTCGACCCAGCTGTTGATGCTGCGGGGCTTCAGACTGTTCGACCATGTCCGGGCCGTGCCCTGGAGCATGAGTGGAACATACTTCACGGCAACTCGTTTGTTGCCGTTTGCTATGTTGACGGTCGGGGAGTAATCAATTAGCCAGTCTTCCGGCTTCACGGAGCCGGTGTATTTGGGTGTGTCTCGGGGGAGCGTGAACCCTTTGGGAAAAGGCTCGTCTCGGATGTGGGGTCCAAAGCAAGGCGGACCCAGCTCATCTTCTTCTTCTAGCACCAGGGATCGGTGGAGTCGGTCGATCCAGTGGCGAGCGTTGTTTTCTCTAACTCCCTCTCGGCGGCCAAGGCGGCCATCGAGAGTCGGACGCTTAACAGGCCGCGGGGAAACTCGCCGTTCTCTTCTTAGTGGGGGAGGCAGGTAGTCGTCCTGCCGCTCCACTGCTCTCGGACGGCCGTCTTGGTCACGCTCGATGGTGATGCGGGTCCGACTACGACTGATAGCCGTCTCTTTGTCTTTTCTTCCGCGGACTCCACCACTCGGCGTCCGAGACGTCGCGCCCTGATCTCGGCGGGGAGGCAAGTCGTCGTTTAGCTGTTGTGGCGCCTCAGTGCGGCCGCCGTCCGCGTTCTGTGCAGCAACCGCGTCGAGGAGCTGCTGGACTCGCTCCGTCATCATGCGGCGCTCTTTGCCTTCGAAGTTTTTCAGCTCGTCGGTGGCCGCTTGGGCGGCGCGGATGTTCTCCGCAGGGGTGGCGTATACGGGGCGATTGGCCCCAAACAAGTCGGCGATGGTCGCGCCGCGTTGCCGGACCGCGCCTAGGCGGCTAGGCCCAGTCGGAGCCGGCGAGCCGCCCACGGCGCGATCCATTTCACGCTGGTAGGCTTCTGACAAGCGCCTCATGCTTGGCAGCTTCTTGGCGCCTTTGATGATCTGAAGGCGGCGTGTCTCCAGCGTCTCGGCATCTGCATCCTCCAGAATAGGCGCAGTCAGGTCTTGCAGAGCCGCGTCGAGCGGGTCCTGAGCTCCCTCACCGGTATGATCATCGTGACTGATGACGAGCACCTCCGTGACGGCGCTTACGCCGCTCTCCTCGTGAGGTAGCGGCTCGTCGTAGACCACCACGTTGGTGGGGAAGTGTCAAGCGACACGGCATCAGAGTCGACCAACATCGGGTCGGTGGAGCCTACGGACTCCAAGTCCACGGCAGGCTCGCCGGTGACGTGGAGTTGGTCGAGGAGGCCCGCAAGGAGGCTCTCGGGGCCACCCATGCCTGCGTCGGACGCAGGCTCGTCGGAGAGGCGAACCTCACATATAAGTTCAGCGAGGCAGCTCGCTGCACAGGCGGCCTCAGTGCCGCGCAGCGCGTCGATGCAGACTCCGTCTGGCGAGCCTGGCTGGCTGCGCTCGCCAGGGAGGAAGAGGGTTCCCGTCCAGAATAGATCTCCGGACGACGATGCACCAGGCCCCATGGTGGGCGCCAAATGTCGGGGGTTGGGTGCGACATATGCCAAAGGATGGCTTATCATGGTGCGGGCGAGTAGAACATCGCCGGTGCCTGGAAACGGGATGAGGCGAAGACATGCACGCCGGCGGATCTTACCCAGCTTCAGGGCTCTCCAAGGAAATAACACCCCTACTGCTGCTCTGCGGGGTCTCCGCATGGTCACTAAGGCAAATTGAATACAAGGGTGCTCCTAGAGCTGTTTCTGGAGGTAGGAGAAGGCAAGGCTAGCTCTCTCCTTCCTGTGTGGTCTGTCTAGTGCTAATGGATGCGAACCCTTTGCATGGGTGCCCTGGGGGGTTTATATAGGCCTACCCCCCAGGGTTACAATGGTAAAACCGGCTGGGCGCGGGTCCCAGCCGTCTGTCTCTCAGGCGCCGTCTTCTCCGCCGACTACTAGGGCCCGCCGACTGGTGGGTCCCGCTGACTGGCCTGGTACGAGGGCGTCAGCCCGCGCCCGCCGCAGGCGGGTCTTGCCGGCTGCAGATTACTGTAGTCGTGCTTCTAATGACGCGGGCTTGGTCATGAGGTCATGGCAACAGCGCCGCCGCCTGGCGGGCGATCACTGCTGCCATTCCCCCGTCGCGTCTGGTTAATGGCGTGTGGGGCCCGTGGGAGGGGTCGGCCGATTCCTGGGGGCTGACTCCCAACGGGTCAGACTCTTGGCGCTCTCGCCGTCTTCAATACTCTCGCTGACTAGTAGGCCCCGCCGTCTCCGGGCCGTACAGACTGACCGTCGTGGGTACAGGGCTCCGCCCCCAGGGCTGTTGTCAGGGCCGGCATGGCAACAGTGCCGCGCCGGGCGGAGATCTCCGTGGGTACGACGCACTGTGGCCATGCCTGCCTTTAATTATCGGGGTGGTTGGGAGTCACGGGCCGACTCCCCATAGTCGGCTTCCTTGGAGTCGCCTCTGGGACTCGGCTCGAATAGGAGTCGCCTCTGGGAATCGGCTTAACTCGAAATCGGCTCTGGGGACTCGGCTCATCTTCGAGTCGCCTCCGGGGACTCGGAGTGGCCGCAGGTACTTGAGGGGCGCAGTCTGCCCCGATGTCTTGAAAGGTTCTGGGGCTCGGGTTAGCCTACCTGTGGCCCATTAGTCCGACACTACTTCCAGGGCCACCCCATCAAGGCCGTCTCAGCCTACCCATTGGAGAGAGTACTCCAGAGCCCTAACATCGCTCGAAGGGTCACAGAGTGGAACATTGAGCTGCAGGCGTTCCAGCTGGAGTTCAACACCACCAGGGTCATCAAGGGCGCGGCCTTCATAGATTTCATGGTGGAATGGACTGACGCCCCCGACCGCGGAATATGCGAGGATCGCTCCCTCTTTCCCGGATACGAGGTGCCGGACGGGTGGATCATGTACTTCGATGATGCGTTCGCACGTCAGGGCACGGGGGCTGGGGCAGTGCTCATCTCACCCAGCAAGGACAAGCTCTGCTACGCTGTGCAACTCTGCTTCCAGCAAGGCGAGAAGGTCTCCAACAACATTGCAGAGTTTGAAGGCCTGATTGCCGGCCTCAGAGCTACAACAACGCTGGGGGTGAAGCCCATCACCATCAGGGGCGATTCCCAGCTCCTTGTCAACTTCTCCAACAAAGAGTATACCCCGAAGGACGAGCACATGGAGGTGTACCTAGAAGAGGTACGCAAGATGGAAAAGCAATTCTTGGGCTTTGAATTGCAACACGTGCCACGAGGCACAAACAAGGAGGCGGACGAATCGCTAAAAGGGCGTCCCGGCGCCTGCCGCAGGAGTCAGGCATTTTTGAGGAGCGACTCTTTAAGCCGTCAGCAGCTCCCCCTGCCGCGGAACCAACACCGCCTCGAGAGGATCTACCCCGAGCCCCTGCGGTAGGTGCCCCTACTTGCGGCCCGACCTTACGGGTCCATCTGCTCCACGCACTTGAACCCTAGGAGGGGTACTGGACCAAGGAGTTCAAGGTGTACTTGCTTCAGGGGACCCTGCCGGAGGAGGAAGATGCAGAGCGTGTGGCTCGCCGGGCCACGGCATACTGCATCTAGGATGGTGAGTTGTATCGGAAGCAGCCCAACGTTGTTTCTCTACGATGCGTCTCTAGGGAACGGGGGCTCGAGCTGTTGGCCGACATACACGGTGGGCACTGCGGACACCACCCTTCATCACGCACCCTCATGGGCAAGGTGTTCCATAGTGGGTTCTATTGGCCCACGGCACTCAACGATGCCACCGAGCTGGTGAGATCTTGCGAAGCCTGCCAATTCCTCACCAAGCAGATCCACCAGCCAGCTTAGGGCCTCCAGACTATCCCACTCACCTGGCCATTCGCGGTATGGGGGCTGGACATCTTGGGACCATTTCCTCGAGCACTAGGGGGATACCGCTACCTCTACGTCACCATCGACAAATTCACCAAGTGAGCGGAGGTGGAAGCTGTCTGCACTATCCCGGTCGGCTCAGTTGGCAAGTTCATCAAGGGCATCGTGAGCCGGTTTGGGGTTCCTAATCGCATCATCACCGACAATGGCTCGCAATTCACCAGCAAGCTTTTCAAAACATATTGTGCTAACCTTGGACGTAGATATGCTACGCTTCGGTGGCACACCCTAGGAGCTACGGCCATGCCGAGCGCGCCAACGCAAAGGTCCTGAGAGGACTCAAGGCAAGGACCTTCAAGAAGAAGCTCGAGGCCAGCGGCAAGGGCTGGCTCGATGAGCTCCAGTCAGTACTTTGGTCCATCCGCACCACCACAACCAAGCCGACTGGCAAAACACCATTCTTCCTCGTCTACGGAGCTAAAGCGGTTCTCCCACACGAGGTCAAGCATTGCTCCACACAAGTCTTGGCGTTCGACAAGGCACGCCAGGACACCACATGGGGGATGGATCTCATGTTGATGGAGGAATGCTGCCATCAAACCTCACTCCAAGCGGCAAGGTACCAGCAGGCGTTGCAGCGGTACCACTGTCGCAGCGTACGCTCCAGAATGCTCGACATGGGATACCTCGTCCTGAGGCGGGTGCTCTCCAGGGAAGGGATGCACAAGCTCTCTCCCATGTGGGAGGGCCCGTTTAGGATTGCCCGTGTCTCCAGGCCTGGCATTGCGTGCCTGGAGACACAGGATGGGATCCCCATCCAGAACGCCTGAAACATCCAGCACCTTCGGAAGTTCTACCCATGAAGCAAGGCTTACGCCTATGAAGGTTTCCGCTCGTGACACTCTGACGTAATAACGAGTGGGGCTGTACACGCCCCAGAGTATCCTGAGTGTCGCCCACAGACCTCATGGGGGCTCCATCCCACACCCTAGTGGCAGCACTTAGCTCCACGCTGTCATAGCCCCAAAATTGGGTTATCAATTTTTGTGCTGTTATTCTTTCCTGGCACTCATTTTCAAAATCTTTCTCCTGAGTTTTGTTGGATGACTCTGGGAATTCTTGTCATTTCCAACCTTTCAAGACTTGCTCATGTATTTTTGAGTGGGCAAGACCTCAGTTGCATCATCTTAAACCCTCTCAAACCCTAATTCCAAATTTTTGGAATTTGATTGTGCCCTTTGTGATTACAAAGGAGCCATCATTTTCTTTGATCTGTTGATCATCCCATATGTTCCTAGAGACCCTTCTATCCTTCTAAACCTTGGATATGCAAAAATATTGCCAAGTCCCATGCAATATTTTTGAATTATGATTTATTCCTTTTCTTGCCTTTCTGAGGAATAAAATCCAAAGGCATAGCTAGACATCTCCTAAATTCATGTGAATTGGTGGAGTTGATAATTATGCCTAATCCAAGCTCTGGCAATTATATTGGCCATAATTAAATAAGGAAAATTGCTTTTCCTATTTAATACCAATATTGCAATTCTGCCATTTTCTAAAGGAACTAATATTTTTATAGCTGGGAAAATTCTCACATAAATTGTGGAGCTTGACCTTGCTATATAATCACTAGTTCCATCATCATCTCATGTTCCACAGATCAAAAATTGAGCACATGATCCAATGCAAGTTTCTGCCTTCTCTGAAATTTTGCAAAGGAAGTGCTTTATTCCTAATTCCATTTGAGCTGCAATTTTGCAGAGCGATTAATATTGATAAATAACCCATGGATACCAAAGATGAGCTCAATCCAATCATCCTAGCTCCCTGTGCAATTTCTCAAAGTTTCTGACCAGATTGTCACTTTGTGAAGGAAGTACCTTCATAGAGTTTCCAAATGGGATGAAACTTTTCCATCCTCTCAAGTATCCCAAATAATTAGCCTTCACCTAAATTCAGCTCATTTCATTGAGTTATGTGAGCACAGGAGCAATTCTTGTTTTCTGTCCAAATTTTTCAGTTTGTGAAGCAAGTACATTTTATCTTGCTCCATTATGGCTGAAAATAATTCCAAGCCTTCTCCTATCCATATAACCTACCTACCCAAGTGTTTGGCTAATTTTATTTAGCCAAAATTTTCCTAGGATTTCCTCAAGTTTCTCGTCCAGAGTAATGCTTGTGAAGAAAGTACCAATTTGGTAAGTCCATTTGGTTTGATCTTTTTACAGCATCTACTTATGACCTAATCATGAGGATTTGCCAAGTTATAGCTCAATCCATCACTCCTAGTGAGTGCTTCATCATGATTCAGTTTCTGGGTCAAACTTGGTGGTTGTACAACAACTATGGTAAATAGTTGTCCTAATGGCCTCAAAACTCCTAGGACCGTAGTCCTTGCTACCCTAAGCATCATAGACATCAATTCTACCGTTTACCATCTCTGGTTTTAACTCTAGGATGTTGCCAAGTTTGCAACAGCAAACTTGTGGAGCTTGTTTTACTCAGCTCACTTTGTCTCTGCCCAAGCATTTACCTCAGTAACACTCCATCTTCGAAGGACTACGCCGCAGACATGGTTTAACCTCAGTAAAAACCTCCAGAGCACGCTATGCCAGCGGTGACCACACGTGTAGCCTGCCAAAACAGTGGTCTAGCCACTGTTCTCGACGTCAGCGCTGCTCCGACCGTCCCTGACCTCGCCATTAATGTCCTTCAGCTCCGCATCGTCGTCACCGTTCGCCTAGACCTCGCGCCCCCTCCGTTTTCTTCTTCGACGAGCTGTGCCAAGGGTCAAGCAGTGCGCCCGTGGCCATCGTCGCTTTCCTCCCTGGTGTCCTCTTCCTCCTCTCGTCCGCAAGTGCCCCTCACCTCCGTGAGCCTCTGGCGCTCGTCGGGACCCCCCTCGTCATCTTCCCCTCCTCCCCGTGACTGCTGAGCACGGCAGAGCCGTGGCCAGACGCGGTCGGCGGTGCCCGGCTATAAATAGCCCGTCCGCGCCTCGTTCGAGCACTCCAGCAGCCCCCCCTCCCTCCCAAAGACCTCCCTAGCCAGTCAACTGAGCTCCAGGAGCTCCCCATCCTCTCCTCATCGCCATGGCCGCCGCCTCGGGCGCTACTCGATTCTGGCGCTGCCTCGCTCCCCTCGCTGTTCCTCCACCACCAGTGACCTTCCCTAGGTCTGGCGACCCTCCCCGTAGCCTCAGCCCCCTCATTCCCTCGCCGGAACCCCTCCCCACGCTGACGGACGAAGCCCTTCCCTTGCCGTCCGCCGTGCTCGAAGCCGCCGTCACTCCCCTCATCTCTGGAGTCCGTGGAGTGGTGGAACGGATGCACCGCTCCCCAAGGATCACGCCGATGGCCGGAGCATCGCCGGAGGTGGCCCGTGTCGCCGGTGCTCGTCGCTAGAGCGCGGCCGCCCTCTGTCCCGCGGGCGTGCATCGGGGAGGAGAAAGGAAGCGGCCGACTGAGGCGTTGACCTGGCCAGGCTGACCAGGCTGGCCCCGCGCTACCCCACCTGCCAGCGGTGCTACAGCCCGGCCCCGCCTCTGCCCTTTGACCCCGTCCACGCCACATCACTTAAGTGGAAGCGCCCCCACCGAAGCCGTTTTCCCTTATCGAAGACGCATTTTCAGAAAAGACGCGTTCGGTTTAAAACTGTCAGGGACCTGTTTGTAGAAGAATTTTTACAGATTAGTCCCTGAGTTTTAAATACCCGTATCTTTTCAACCGTAACTCTGCTTGAGGTAAATCCAACGCCCACGTCTTCGTCTCGTCGAGCCCGTTCCATTTCCATCATTTTCACTATGGTTTGACACTATGAAAATGACCTCTTTGCCATTGTCCGTAAACAGCCCCCTCCGAGAGAGAACTGTTTCCGACAATTTTTCCGCGGTCGTTTCCCACTTCTTCCTGGAGTATTTGTCGACCCCCAGGCAAGCCAACCTCTTATCATAAGCCCCCAACTTGCATGTTGACTTTGCTTGCACCTTGTGTGTGTGTAGTTGCTGTTATTTCTTCTCGTTTTCATCTGTAGTTATTTCATTATGCTTATCATGCTGGTGTGTTCATGATATATTTTGCCATGATAATTAGAATGTTGCTATTGATGATGCCATGTCACTACTCTAATTTATTTTCAAGTCATCGTTATAAAATGCTATGATGATGGTGATGCAAAGTGGATATGTTAGTACTTGGTATTGTCATGCTCTTTATGTTGTAAGTGTTCACTTGAGAAGCTCGATGTTTTGTTAAAACATTTGTATGATGTATGCTCATGGTTGCATTCATGTTAAAATGCTGGTATGATGATTGATGATGGAGAAGATAATAACATGACTTAATAACAAAACCCCTCCGTCATAGATGGGATCGAGTCATAGTGCCGCCAAATTGAAATTTTTCTAGTGCAACCACATTTGCCGGTATGGGACGGCCTTAATGCGGTCTATTGTCGTGCCTCTGGTCGGTGCCTCCAACTAGGGAAGGTAATGGGAGCGCGCTACCCTGATCAGGTAGGCGGAGCATAACCTTGTGAGCCCATTGTTGTTATTATGTGCACGTGTCCCAGAGAGGGACGGGCCACGACGGTTGTCGTTGAGGTGTCTGAAGGTAGACACGGGGCCACCAAGGACTAGCCCAGTGGGGAGTGAGCCGGAGTGGCCGGGAGAGTGTCATGACAGTAGATCGGTTTCGTCAGAATGCCGTTGGTCCACACGAATGTGAGTGTGAGGCCATGGGTTCTGTGGTGTGGGTACAGTGCGCTACCTCTGTAGAGTGTATTTAAACTATCGATAGCCGCGTCCTCGGTCATGGGCACAAGTTCGTACTAGGGTACACAATCGAGTCTTGATCGAAATGGAGGATAAACCTGAAATAATTAAGCTGGGCCAGATGTCGTCGGGTTGTGATCGCCGTAAGGATCACGTGCCATTTATTGGTCGGGTTGTGATCACCATAAGGATCACGGTTACAGTTTGGTTGTGATTGCTGTAAGGATCACGGGTCAGTTATTGGTCGGGTTGTGATCACCGTAAGGATCACGGGTTTGTCTCTGTTGGTGATCAGGAAGTGAGGTGATCACCGTTGGTAAGAGAGTCCGAGGGACTCGGTGCACAAGTTTGGTTGCATTGCATGAGTAATATTTTTGCAGGTAAAGAACCATGGTAGAACATGAGATGGTTGCATACAGTTAACATGCTATGTCTACATTTGATATGATTGGTAGTTTATTTATGCCAGGCCATGCTTTGATTGATATGATTGAGATGATATGCCATGTTTTGCTATTGCCATGTTAGAAGTAAATTTGATATACCATGTTGTTGCCATGCTAGTGGATGACATGATGTTAGTTTGATTTATGTCTTCGGTTGATATTATGCCATGCTTAGTTTCTGATATGAGTTAGGTTGTTGCATATGCTTGGTTCCTGCTTTGCCTTCTGCTTGTTTGGACGCTATGTATTTGGTTGTCTTGCAAGTACATTCAATGTACTGACCTGGCGTGTCATGCCAGTTTTGTAGGTCGTTCACTTGTTCCGTCGTGCTAGGTCGTAATCTTGCCAGTCCTGTGAGTTGTGGAGCCCAGCCAGAGTGTTATACTGCCAAATCAAGACTTTCGCCACCATTAAAATAGACTTCCGCTGCCATGTAAATAGCCTTAGGGCTATGCCAGAAGATTATATTCATCACTGATGTAATTATATACACATGTATTTGATGAATATTCTTGTACCTGGAATGCTGTATCATGGACATGTCGTGTGTCAGGTGTTATCCTAGGCTGACATGCGAAGGCCCCCTGCTCCATGCGGATCAGGGTGCCACAAGCTTGGTATCAGAGCAGCCAGGCTGGCATAGATTATCCTAGCATTAGATCACTGCCGCCATCAACCCGTAATGACCCTAAGGGATTTAACCCATCCCTGGCATCCGGCATGGCCACTGTTAATCAACAGGTGGTGCAGTCGGGACCAACACGTCCTCACCCCGCTGTCCCCGCCTAGTTATCCATGAAACGTGCAACAATCCTATCCTTTCTGGTCGGCCGCACCGCTTTCCCTTCGCCATTAAGGGAAAGGGGCCACACCATGCGGGCCTGTCCCGCATAGCTCCCTATAAATGCCCTTTCCGCTAGCCATATCGCTCGCTCCTCAGTCCGCCATGTCCCTGCAGAGAAGCTTAGCTAGTAGCACCCCAGCCATGGCTAGCAGCTCCAAAACTCCCACGTATTACACCCGCACCTATGCCGTCAACCACCCTGGCTTTCCACCCCTTCTTGCCGAGATGCTCACCAAAGCATTTGGCGGCAGGACTAGCCCTGATTACCTGGTGTTCCAATCGACACCCGTCCCTCACCTTCAACGCTTTATTGCAAGAGTGCACATTAGCCTAGGCCCTGCAGCAGATGTTCAACCTTTGGTTTTACAGGGTAGAGCCATGCCTACCTCTTGTTTAGCCATTCAAGCCGCTTCAGTGGAGGCTATCCTACATCTCCAAACTAACTTCCCGCATGTAGCAACAAGGCGGGAGTTCTGCTTTTTCCCCACTGTGTCCAACGTAGTAATGCAGCCTTCTTCCGTTAGCCAAGGAGATGATCCTGCAATCGCTCGCCCGGTGCAGTACATCACTGCCCAGGGGATGTTGATTTTAATGCTGCTTGCTGAGTTTAGAGCCATGGACAATAATGTGGTACGAGTCGTCAAGGAAGCTTACCGTGAGGCTCGTAATTTCGCATCTCAAGTTGTTGGCCCAATGCCATCCGAACCAGTGCTATCCTCTCAACCTGTGATGTGGTCCAAGCCAAGCATCATCACCCTCGACAAGTCTCTTCTCCGGGTCCATCAGCAGCATTTTCCTGGAGCAACTCCATCCCCACCGCCCCAACCCATAGAAGTGTCAAACGATGAAGATGGAGATTGGATCAGTCTTCGTCCTCCAGGAGAGCCCCCGCAAGGCCAGCCTTCTGCCTAACTTCAGTCACGTAGTCAGTGGTTCCTGCTAGTCGATCGGTCTGTCGGTTCATCCCCGATATGAGGATAGAACCATGTATCCCGGAGTGAGTAGTTTCGATTAGCGTGTAGTGCGTTTGTGCTTTGATGTATGTTGGTACTGTTGTAACCCGTCTGCTGTGTTATTTGCTTGTTTGCTCTTGTTTGTGTGTTTGTTCTTGCTTGTCTCTCTATCAAACAGAAATGTTTGACAGGGTTGGCAATGTGTGCTAACAAGATTTTAATCAGTACGACACATATACTAAAAACAACATTGACTCGTTCCCAGTTGTTAATAAAATACGCACTGGTGTAGGTATATGTACACCAGGAGTACATATACCCACTAGCATTAAAACACCTTAGTGTGATTTGTATGGTGTTTTTCTGTTGCATGTTTATTGCTTCTGTCTATTTGTTTGGATTTTACAGCACACTACACGCATACCCGGTTCACCCACGAGTACATTTGAGCAGTACTCGGGGGAATGCAAAGTCACATATCCCTCTTTATCTGTGCATACCCCGTGTGCCAGATTTTCCAAGCCCAGAACCTCGAAGAGGCCATTTTTATCTGGCCATTTCTCGTCCCCGATTCTTTTTCATGAACCCAATTGTGTTTCCGGAGAAACACTGCCAGCTTTATTTCTCGTGATCCGTTACAACTCCCCGATACAGATTTCAACTCCGATTCTACCTCAACACTTACATTTCGTGGAGCAATCCGCAAAAATTTCCCCGTGCCCTAAACTGATTCCTGAGCTGGCATAGCCACCTCACCTGCATCTGGATCCCTTTCACCACCGCTCCACCGCAGCACGCGATTACTCCACCGGCGCGAAGCAACGGAGGACGAAGCGTGGCGGAGGACCATCCCGTGCCCCATCTTCTTCCACACCTCGAGCCACCAGCCGCGCGTTGTCTCGAGCCTGCTCGTTCCTGATGAGAATCACCAGGAGGATCGACGAGCTGACCAGCGTGCCAGCAGTGCCGCGAGGAACAACCATAGCGCCACCAAGAACACCTCCTCGCCAAAGGAGCTTGGCTCGATCTCGCTCAAACCGAAGAGGTAGTAGAGTGGCATTGTGTGTGTGTGTGTTGGAAGTGAGCCATGCTGCCGTTTTTATAGCCCAACCCCGGTGTACGGTGAGCGGAGTCCAGGAAACTCGCTCGTCGCCCGATCACCAGCGTCTAGGAGGCGAATCTGCGAGCAGTGCCGACAAGGTGCTGGCCCGCGACGTGAGTGCTCGCTGCACCGGCGCCGTGCACGCCGCGCACTACGACACTAGGGTCCTCATCGCCCTAGGAGCTAGATGCGTGCTGTGCCAAGCCGCAAGCGAAGCAGCAGCACGGGAGAACCAGTTAGCCGGAGGTAGAAGAAGGAGGCTGCTAGTGGGCCCTGGACCCACGTGTCAGCAGGTAAGTCCATTGTTCACTAGGTGCATCTAGCATTTTTCGAGAGTTTTCTCTTGGGTGCCCCTAGCCGTGGATTTAACCGTGTTCTCCCATATCTCTCCCTCGGTGTACCAATTATCGGTGCCCCCAACTCGTTCGAGTTTGATCAAAGGGTTAAATTTTAACCCAGAGGATATTTCCCCGGAGTGGTTATCATTTGTTTGTGATGTAACCCTAGGAATCTCGAGGACGAGATTCTTTTAAGGGGGGAAGGTTTGTCACAGCCCCAAAATTGGGTTATCAATTTTTGTGCTGTTATTCTTTCCTAGCACTCATTTTCAAAATCTTTCTCCTGAGTTTTGTTGGATGACTCTGGGAATTCTTGTCATTTCCAACCTTTCAAAACTTGCTCATGTCTTTTTCGGTGGGCAAGACCTTAGTTGCATCATCTTGAACCATGTCAAACCCTAATTCCAAATTTTTGGAATTTGATTGTGCCCTTTGTGATTACAAAGGAGCAATCATTTTCTTTGATCTGTTGATCATCCCATCTGTTCCTAGATACCCTTCTATCCTTCTAAACCTTGGATATGCAAAAATATTGCTAAGTCCCATGCAATATTTTTGAATTATGATTTATTCCTTTTCTTGCCTTTTTGAGGAATAAAATCCAAAGGCGTAGCTAGACATCTCCAAAATTCATGTGAATTGGTAGAGTTGATAATTATTCCCAACCCAAGCTCTGGCAATCATATTGGCCATAATTAAATAAGGAAAATTTGTCTTTTCCTATTTAATACCAATATTCCAATTCTGCCATTTTCTAAAGGAACTACTATTTTTATAGCTGGGAAAATTCTCAAATAAATTGTGGATCTTGACCTTGCTATATAATCACTAGTTTCATCATCATCTCATTTTCCACAGATCAAAAATTGAGCACATGATCCAATGCAAGTTTCTGCCTTCTCTAAAATTTTGCAAAGGAAGTGCTCTATTCCTAATTACATTTGAGCTGAAATTTGTCAGGGTGATAAATATTGATAAATAAACCATGGATACCAAATATGAGCTCAATCCAATCATCCTAGCTCCCTGTGAAATTTCTCCAAGTTTCTGACCAGATTGTCACTTTGTGAAGGAAGTACCTTCATAGAGTTTCCAAATGGGATGAAACTTTCCCACCCTATCAAGTATCCAAAATCAATTGCCTTCACCCAAATTCAGCTCATTTAATTTAGTTATGTGAGCATAGGAGCAATTCTTGTTTTATGTCCAAATTTTCAGTTTGTGAAGCAAGTACAGTTTATCTTGCTCCATTATAGCTAAAAATAATTCCAAGCCTTCTCCTATCCATATAAACTACCTACTCAAGAGTTTGGATAATTTTATTTAGCCAATATTTTCCTAGGAGTTTCTGAAGTTTCTGGTCCAGAGTAATGCTTGTGAAGAAAGTACCAATTTGGTAAGTCCATTTTGTTTGATATTTATACATCATCTACTTATGACCTAATCATGAGGATTTGCCAAGTTATAGATCAATCCATCACTCCTAGTGAGTGCTTCATCATGATTCAGTTTCTGGGTCAGACTTGGTGGTTGTACAACAACTATGGTAAATAGTTGTCCTAATGGCCTCAAAACTACTAGGACCGTAGTCCTTGCTACCCTAAGCATCCTAGACATCAATTCTACCGTTTACCATCTCTCGTTTTACCGCTAGGATGTTTCCAAGTTTGCAACAACAAACTTGTGGAGCTTGTTTTACTCAGCTCACTTTGTCTCTGCCCAAGCATTTACCTCAGTAACACTCCATCTTCGAAGGACTACGCCCTAGACATGGTTTAACCTAAGTAAAACCTCCAGAGCGCGCTATGCCAGCGGTGACCATGCATGCAGCGTGCCAAAACGGTGGTCTAGCCACTCTTCTCGACGTCAGCGCTGCTCCGACCGTCCCTGACCTCGCCATTAATGTCTTTCAGCTCCGCATCGTCGTTGCCGTTCGCCTGGACCTCGCGCCCCCTCCGTTTTCTTCTCCGACGAGCCGTGCCAAGGGTCAAGCAGTGCACCCATGGCCATCGTTGCTTTCCTCCCTGGTGTCCTCTTCCTCCTCTCGTCCACGAGTGCCCCTCGTCTCCGTGAACCTTTGGCGATTGTCGGGACCCCCCTCGTCATCTTCGCCCTCCTCCCCGTGACTGCTGAGCACGGACAAGCCGTGGCCGGACGCGCTCAGCGGTGCCCGGCTCAGGTGCCCCTGCCCCGGCTATAAATAGCCCATCTGAGCCTCGTCCGAGAACTCCAGCAGCTCCCCCTTCCTCCCAGAGATCTCCCTGGCCAGTCAACTAAGTTCCAGGAGCTCCCCATCCTCTCCTCATCGCCATGGCCGCCGCCTCGGGCGCTACTCGATTCCGGCGCTACCTCGCTCCCCTCGCTGTTCCTCCACCACCAGTGCACTCCCCTAGGTCCGGTGAGCCTCCCCGTAGCCTCAGCCCCCTCATTCCCTCGCCGGGACCCCTCCCCACGCCGACGGCCGAAGCCCTTCCCCCTCCGTTCGCCGTGCTCGAAGCCGCCGTCGCTCCCCTCGTCTCTGGAGTCCGTGGAGTGGTGGAACGGATGAGCCGCTCCCCAAGGATCATGCCGGTGGCCAGAGCGTCACCGGAGGTGGCCCGAGTCGCCGGTGCTCATCGCCGGAGCGTGGCCGCCCTCTGTCCCGCAGGCGTACGTCGGGGAGGAGAAAGGAAGCGGCCGACTGAGGCGTTGACCTGGCCAGGCTGGCCAGGCGGGCCCCGTGCGACCCCACCTGCCAGCGGCACTGCAGCTCGGCCCCACCTCTGCCCTTTAACCCAGTCCACGCCACGTCACTTAAGTGGAAGCGCCCCCGCCGAAGCCGTTTTCCCTGATCGAAGACGCATTTTCAGAAAAGACATGTTCGGTTTAAAACTGCTAGGGACCAGTTTGTAGAAGAATTTTTACAGATTAGTCCCTCAGTTTTAAATGCCCGTATCTTTTCAACCGTAACTCCGTTTGAGGTAAATCCAACGCCCATGTCTTCGTCTCGTCGAGCCCGTTCCGTTTCCATCATTTTCACTATGGTTTGACACTGTGAAAATGACCTCTTTGCCCTTGTCCGTAAATAGCCCACTCCGAGAGAGAACTATTTCCGGCAATTTTTCCGAGGTCGTTTCCCACTTCTTCCCGGAGTATTTGTCGACCCCCAGGCATGCCAACCTCTTATCATGAGCCCTCAACTTTCATGTTGACTTTGCTTGCACCTTGTGTGTGTGTGTAGTTGCAGTTATTTCTTCTCGTTTTCATCTGCAGTTATTTCATTATGCTCATCATGCTGGTGTGTTCATGATATATTTTGCCATGATAATTAGAATGTTGCTATTGATGATGCCATGTCACTACTCTAATTTATTTTCAAGTCATCGTTATAAAATGCTATGATGATGGTGATGCAAAGTGGATATGTTAGTACTTGCTATTGTCATGCTCTTTATGCTGTAAGTGTTCACTTGACAAGCTCGATGTTTTGTTAAAACATTTGTATGATGTATCCTCATGGTTGCATTCATGTTAAAATGCTGGTATGATGATTGATGGTGGAGAAGATAATAACATGACTTAATAACAAAACCCCTCTCTCATCGATGAGATCGAGTCATAGTGCCGCCAAATCGAACTTTTCCCAGTGCAACCACATTTGACGGTATGGGACGGCCTTAATGCGGTCTATTGTCGTGCCTCTAGTCGGTGCCTCCAACTAGGGAAGGTTATGGGCGCGCGCTACCCTGATCAGGTAGGCGGAGCATAACCTTGTGAGCCTGTTGTTGTTGTTCTGTGCACGTGTCTGAGAGAGGGACGGGCCACGGCAATGGTTGTTGAGGTGTCTGGAGGTAGACACGGGGCCACAAAGGACTAGCCCAATGGGGAGTGAGTCGGAGTGGCCGGGAGAGTGTCATGACAGTAGATCGGTTTCGTCGGAACACCGTTGGTCCACACGAATGTGAGTGTGAGGACATGGGTTCTGTGGTGTGGGTATAGTGTGCTACCTCTGCATAGTGTATTTAAACTATCGATAGCCGCGTCCTCGGTCATGGGCACAAGTTCATAGTAGGGTACACTATCAGGTCTTGATCGAAATGGAGGATAAACCTGAAATAATTAAGCTAGGCCAGTTGTGGTCGGGTTGTGATCACCGTAAGGATCACGGGCCATTTACTTGTCGGGTTGTGATCGGCGTAAGGATCATTGTTACAGTTTGGTTGTGATTGCCGTAAGGATCATGGGACAGTTGTTGGTCGGGTTATGAGCGCCGTAAGGATCACGGGTTTGTCTCTGTTGGTGATCAGGAAGTGAGGTGATCACCGTTGGTAAGAGAGTCTGAGGGACTTGGTGCACAAGTTTGGTTGCATTGCATGAGTAATATGTTTGCATGTAAAGAACCATGGTAGAACATGAGATGGTTGCATACAGTTAACATGCTATGTCTGCATTTGATATGATTGGTAGTTTATTTATGCCAGGCCATGCTTTGATTGATATGATTGAGATGATATGCCATGTTTTGCTATTGCCATGTTATAAGTAAATTTGATATACCATGTTGTTGCCATGCTAGTGGATGCCATGATGTTAGTTTGATTTATATCTTCGGTTGATATTATGCCATGCTTAGTTTCTGATATGAGCTAGGTTGTTGCATATGCTTGGTTCCTGCTTTGTCTTCTGCTTGTTTGGACGCTATGTATTTGGTTGTCTTGCAAGTACATTCAATGTACTGACCTGGCATGTCATGCCAGTTTTGTAGGTCATTCACTTGTTCCGTCGTGCTAGGTCGTAATCTTGCCAGTCCTGTGAGTTGTGGAGCCCAGCCAGAGTGTTATGCTGCCAAATCAAGACATCGCCGCCGTTAAAATAGACTTCCGCTGCCATGTAAATAGCCTTAGGGCTATGCCAGAAGATTATATTCATCACTGATGTAATTATATACACATGTATTTGATGAATATTCTTGTACCTGGAATGCTGTATCATGGACCTGTCGTGCGTCAGGTGTTATCCTGGGCTGACGTGCGAAGGCCCCTGCTCCATGCGGATCGGGGTGCCACACACGCTGGTGAGAAGACTAGACTAGGTGCTGGACGCGGTTGTTCATTTGCTTAAATTCTGTAGTTGGTTCGTAGTCTCTTAATGAATTTGGAATTTTCGCGTTTTGATTCACCAAGTTGGGTTTTCTCTCCTCTCACTCCACTCGTTCTTAGCCTTGGCCAAGAAAGGGTGGCAGTTGCCTGTCGCTCTTCCTCGCGCACCCCATGCGTGGGGGCTAGGCAAGTGTGTGCGCTCAGGTCTACCCGCATGCAAGCACGCCTTGCCGAAATCCCGTTGCCCCAATGCTTTGGCTTTCTTAATCCTCGCGAGACACCCTCGATCGAGCTCGTGAGCAAATGCGCCCTCTCATGTCCGTGCCCCTCGGGCCGCACGATGCGGTGCATTAAGCCACAGCTAAGCCTGTGGCAGGGGGATCGCGCAAGGAGGAATGAGATGCCCTGTTAAAGTTTTTTCTTTCAACAACTCTGCAGCAGCTCTATAGCACCTCTCGAGATCAATGGCTCCCAAGTCATCAGGAAGGAGGGCTCCGCCAGGCATCAAGAGTTGAGCCCTCGCGAGGTGGGAAGCTACCGCGAGCATGTCAAGCTAAGTTACCCTACCCATGCCCACTCAGAATACAAATATCATGGCACATCATTAAGATAATAAGCAAAGCATAAGGGCATAACTGCCACAGTTCATTACACACCCCAGCAGGGCACCCTACTTTTTTCAAATTGTAGAAGAAAGGAAAGGTTAAACAGAAGTGGCCCACAAGGCTGCATCGGATCCTAAAGCCAAGCTCGGTAGCCCAGAGCTCAAATCGGGCCCTCCTCCTGCTTCACCGGGGCGTGGTGGCGAGACGATCCATTGCCTTCCTTGCTGCAAGCTCGGCAACACGGAGGTTGGTCATTGCTGCCGCTGCTGGAGCTCTCACCTGAAGAAGAGCCGCCGCTCCGGGAGGAAGTGTGGACGTCGTCAAGGCCAAGCTCACCCTCGTCACTGATGCGACCGATGTCAAGGCCAAGATCATTGTCGCCGCTGCCATTTTCTGGGCAGCACCCCGCGTGGCGGTCGTCTTCCCTGAACACCCTAAGGAAGAGGGTCGCAAAGCCATCATACTTGAAGTGGAGGGTGCACCTCCCACTCAGGCCTCACGCGCGGGCAAACACCTGCCAGCCGTGGGCCAGGACCATGTTGCCTGCGGCGGTGACCTTGATCCCAACCCACGAGGCCCTGCTGTAGCAGCCTTCAGCCTATTGCCAGAGGCCGTCGAGTCCCGAGGTCGGCAGCTCGCCAGTGAAGAAGCGTGGAAGCCGGAGCAAGGTGACGGCGGGCCTCTCCGGCCACATGATGAACTCCGAGAGTGCATCCATCAAGGGGAAGCGCGGTCAAGGAGGATGGGCGAACATGACGCGCCTCCCCTCGTTGTAGGGGCTGCCTCATGGACGGTGGCCCCCGCTACGAGAAGAAGCACCACCATGGACGCCAAGGGAGACACCAGCTCCCAAAGAAGCACACCTGCGCTCCCTAGAGACTACCGCCGGGGTCACGACATGCTTGTGAGGATGGCCGCGGCTCCTCTAGGGCGGTGGCAAAGCTAGCCTCTCCTTAGGGGCCTTCTCTTTCTCAATGGCCGTGAACCTCCTCGCCGGTGCCATGAGCTTCGCAACTACGGCAAGGTGGAGAAGAAGAAGGAACTTGCAGCAAGAAGATGGAGATAGAGATGAGCGAGGGGGGAACTTCCCTTCACCTCATTTATAGTCAGAGGGAGGCTGTCGGCGTTCTGGATACGGGGGTACCCAGACTTGCCTGCCTGCAGCCCACGGCGTGGCTCCATTGACGACCTAGTATGGCCCAGCTTCAACATCAACTACTCAAGACCCTCGCGAGGGGCCAAGCCTCGCGAGGCGGACGACACCAAGACCTCCAATGGGATCGGCCCTCCTCGGGCTGGCTCCCAAGGAGCGGAGATTTCTATGCAAGGCAGACCTCACGAGGTTCGGCTGACGGGAGCCATGACAACCAAGGCCAGGTGGGTGCTAGCGGGCGTAGAGTACCAACTTCCTCTTTGGTGTAGAGGAGGCAAGCAGCAGGCGCATAGTCTCGAGGAATCAACCAAAGGTTTCCATTCTGGTGCAACAAGACCAAGACCGCCAGGACGGAGGTCACCACCGAGCGCACCGCAGCGTCACGACCGACAGCTTTTGCAGGTGAAGACCACTTTAGTCAGGATAGGACGTACTTGTTGTCTCCCTTCAAATTTGGCCGTTGTGGGATCCCTTCCCGCCTACATTTGGGAAGAGGACCAAGGCCACTATAAATAGGACCTAGCTACCACCAACAGATGGGATCGAGTGGATCGAGTCCATTGGATCCATTCCACCCTCACCACCTCACCAACTCACTTGAGCCCAAGAACACGCCTCCTGAGGCTATTCTCCAATGTACTAGTTCTTCCTCAGCCCCTCAAGGAAAATCCACCACAAAGCAGGAGTAGGGTTTTACACTACAAGGTGGCCTGAACCTGGGTAAACTGATGTGTCTTCCTTCCCTTCAAGCCCGATGAAATACGCTGTGAGGTTAGCGAGTAGGTAGACTAGGTAGGTTGAGATCTCTACACTCACCCCAAAGTTCGAACCTCTCAAGTGTTTGCGAAACCGAAATCCGACATTTGGCACGCCAGATAGGGGTGCGTCGGATCTTCTCTTCCGTCGATCGATCCATCACGACTTCGACACTTCCATGGCTAACGCGCATTGGGTCGTGCTGAGCGCCAGGCCGCGGTCGCAGCCCGCGTCGCTCAGACGGCACCGGCAGGCGACGGCTATCCTCGCTGTCCCCCTTCACTAGCGACAAGCGCCTCCATGGGCCCTGCTGGCCACGAGCAGCAAGCTTCATCGCTGCAACCCTCCGTGTGCCGCGACGGGCGCACCGCCACTCCGTTGCTGACCCCGGCCGCTTCATCCTCCCACGCACATCGTGGCCAGGCGAACGCGCAGGCCGCACTGGCTCATGGGGCGGGAGCTCCTGTGCTACCGCCCAGTCGACGACTTCTACGAGGAGTGGCTCGAACGCATCGACAAGCTCGTCAGCGCCGCTGGGGACTCTGCTGTGCCATCCCGCTAACTGCCTCAGCTGCGGCCTGCTATGGGTGACGTGGCTCACGGGGCGCCTCCTCCAACTCCAGTGCAGGGCGCCATCATTGAGCCATGGAGGGCAGCGCCACGGCGTGACCCGCAGCATATGATGGTGGCGCGCGAGCACCAAGATCGGGCTCCATCACCCCGACGGGCTCCTGTGACCACAACAGGGTGCCGCGCGTTCATCCCAGAGCTGCGCAATGTCATCTGGCCGGGGAAATTCAGGCCTGACCTGCCCCCACACTATGACGGTGTCGCCGACCCCGCCGAGTTCTTGGAGCTCTGCGAACTGAGCATCAAGGCGGCCAGCGGCGATCAGAAGATCATGGCGTACTGTTTTCCCATGGCCGTAAAGGACGGCGCTGATAACCCACATGTATAGCGGATCATTTGTAACCTTCTTCGATAAATAAGAGTGTTGAACCCAACAAGGAGCTAAAGGCAAAACAAATATCCCCTCAAGTTCTATTGACCACCGATACAACTCTAAGCATAGTTGACGTTCGCTTTTCCGGAAACAAGTATGAAACTATTTTGCGAGAATAAAACTACAAGTACTTTGTGAGAATAAAACTACAAGTACTTTGCAAGACTAAAACTACGAATAAAATGCAAGGTAATAAAAGTGTATAGCTTTTGTCAACAAGAACGTCATTTGTCCCTAGGCAATCGATAACAAGTACCGGTAATCATTCTTGCAATTTTATATGAGGGAGAGGCATGAGCTAACATACTTTCTCTACTTGGATCATATGCATTTATGATTGGAACTCTAGCAAGCATCCGCAACTACTAAAGATCATTAAGGTCGTGAAACCCAACCATAGCATTAAGTATCAAGTCCTCTTTACTCCCATATGACATGACCCACTTATCCGCGTTTAGGCTGCAGTCACCCCCGCAACACCCTACACTGTAGGACAGCAGCATAAATAAAATATACAATCACATCAACCAAGGTCACGATTAACCCATAGGACAAAACGGATCTACTCAAACATCATAGGATAACCAAATATCATTGGGAAATGATATATGGAGTTGAGCACCATGTTTAAGTAGAGATTACAGCGGGGAGAAGGGGTGTTACACCACTGCATAGAGGGGGAGAGAGTTGGTGTTGACGGTAGCAAGATTGTTGATGTAGATCGCCGTAACGATCCTAGCCCTGGCACCACTCCGGAGCCACCGGGAGAGAGGGGCAGAGAGCCCCCCACCTTCTTCTTCTTCCTTGCCCCCCTAGATGGGAGGAGGGTTCCCCCTCTGGTCCAAGGTCTCCATGGCGGCGGAGGGGTAGGATCCCCTCTGAGACTGGATCTCCCTCTCTGTTCTCTTCTGTTTCGCGTCCTCAGATCTGGCAGAAAATCATTTCTTATATTCCCGGAGATCCGTAACTCTGATTATGCTGATCTTTTTACACGATTTTTTTCCTGATATAAGCTTCCTTGCACCCCAAGTACAGCTCCAACCGACGTAAGAGGTGAGCACAACCCACCACCACGCGCCAGGGCCTTAGGGCGTGCCCTGGTGTATCGTGGTCTGTGTGGGCCTCCGTTTGCGGTGATTCGAACTCCCCAAAATCACAAATATTCCAAAATAATCTCCATAGAGTTTCATCATGTTTGGAATTTGTTTGATATGGATTTTCTGCGATACAAAAACATGCAACAAACAGGAACTGGCACTGGGCACTAGATAAGTAAGCCAGTCCAAATAAATCATATAAAAAGTTGCCAAAAGTATGTAAAACTTGTATAATATTGTCATGAAAGAATAAAAAATTATAGATACGATGGAGAAATACCAGCATCCTCAAGCTTAATTCCTGCTCGTCCTCGAGAAGGTAAATGATAAAAAAGATAATTTTCGATGTGGAATGCTACCTAGCATAAACTTGATCATATATCTAGTCATGGCATGAATATTAAGACATAAGTGATTCAAAGCAATAGTCTATAATTTGACATAAAGACATCAATACTCAGGCATCCCAACAAACAATCATGTCTTTCAGAATATAAACACCAAAGAAAGCTATCCCTAAAAAATCATATAGTCTTGTCATGCTCTGTCTTCTTAACACAAAGTATAAATCATGCACAACCCTGATGACAAGTCGAGCAATTGGTTCATACTTTTTAACACGCTTAATCTTTTTCAACCCTCACGCAATACATGAGAGCAAGCCATGGATATAGCACTACGGGTGGAATAGGGTATGATGATAGGGGTAAATATAAAGAAGATAAAAATGTAAGAAGGTCTCACATCAACGCGGCTAACCAACGGGCTATGGAGATGTGCATCAATTGATATCAACGTGAGGAGTAGGGATTGCCATGCAACGAATGCACTAAGAGCTATAAGTGTATCAAAGCTCATCATGAAAACTAAGTGGGTGTGCATCTAATCCTATAATGAAAAATTCCCACTAGTATATGAAAGTGATAACATATGAGACTCTCCATATGAAAAACATGATGCTACCTTGAAGCACAAGTGTGGTAAAGGATACTAACAACCTCTTTGTTTATTTTTTCTTTTTATTTTTTTCTTTTTTTCTTTCTTTTTCTTTCTTTTTTCTTTTTCTTTTTTTTCTTTTTCTCACTGTCCGGAGTCTCATCCCGACTTGTGGGGGAATCATAGTCTCCATCATCCTTTCCTCACTAGGGCACTGCTCTAAAAATGATGACCATCACACTTCTATTTACTTATAACTCAAAAGGAATAAAAATTACAACTCGATACCTATAACAAAATATGACGCTATATGAATGCCTCTGGCAGTGTACCAGGAGGTGCAATGATCTAGCGTAACATGTATGAAAAATGATGAACGGTGGCTAAGCCAGAAACACTATGTCAACTATATGATCATGCAAAGCTATATGACAACGAATGCTAAAGTCATCAAAACGGAAGCGATGGAAGTTGCATGGAAATATATCTCGGAATGACTGTGGAAAAGCCATAATAGGTACGTATGGTGGATGTTTTGAGGAAGATATAATAAGGCTTATGTGTGATAGAGTGTATCATATCACGGGGTGTGGATGCACCTGCGAAGTTTGCACCGACTCTCGAGGTGAGAAAGGGCAATGCACGATACCGTAGAGGCTAGCAAATTTCAGATAGGTAAGAGTGCACATAATCCATGGACTCACATTAGTCATAAAGAACTCATTTAATTATTGCAAAAGTTTATTAGCCCTCGATGCAAAGTAATACTACGCATGCTCCTAGGGGGGAGGTTGGTAGGAGTTAATCATCGTGTGCCCTCAACCTTCACACAAAGATAGACAATCAAGGATAAATTGTGATCTAACTTCCCGGCATAACAAGCGACCATACGTGCATGCTTCGGGAATCACAAACCATAACACCAATATTCTTACTAACCACAACCATTTACTAGTACTTCCCACATATTCCATCTCTATATCGCAATACTATTGCAAGGAATCAAACATATCATATTCAGTGATCCATAAGTTTTATGTAGGATTTTGTGACTAACCATGAAACTGACCAATTCTGTTTGTCTCTCTAAATAGATATAAGTGAAGCATGAGAGTTCAATTCTTTCTATAAAAGACCATGCTCTAATAAATATAAGTGAAGCAAAAGAGCATTCTACGAACATCGGTTTTCTATGTGAAGAGAAACAGTTAATCCAAACTTCAAATGATATAAGTGAAGCACATGAAGCATTCTATAAAGCCATACTCAAAAGATATAAGTGAAGTGCAATGAGCATTCTATAAATCAACCATAGACTATCTCATACCAGCATGGTGCATAAAAGCAAAGTGAAAAAAACACAAAAGACGCTCCAAGATCTGCACATATCACATGAACGAAACAAATCTGAAAGCATACCGATACTTGTTGAAGAAAGATGGGATGCCTTCCGCGGAATTCCCAAGCTTAGACACTTGAGTCTCCTTGAATATTTACTTGGGGTGCCTTGGGCATCCCCAAGCTTGAGCTCTTGCCTCTCCTCCTTCTCCTTACATCAAGACCTCCTCGATCTTCAAACACTTCATCCACACAAAACTTAACCGAAGTTTTAATGGCGGGGTTAGTGAATATGGCAATGAAATCCCATCATGTACTATTGTAACATTATTGTATAATTATAAACAAACATTACCCACTGTATTCTATCACAATTCTATGGCCCCAAGTCAAGGAGGCTTCAAAAAGAATTCAAACATACACAAATAATGAAGCTATAACAGCAATCCGTGAAAATAGGATAGTCTGTAAAGATTTGAACATCCACCATGTAGTTTAGGGAGGGCCTGTAGTTCATCTTCAACCTGCACACCCCTGAGCCGCCAGCCACCACCGGCCGAACCGCAGGCCCCAGCGCCGCCTCGCCGCTTCGAAACAATTCCCCACGACCGGTCCGCCGCCGCCCCGCCGCCTCGGCCAGCCCTCTAGGCCCCGCGCCCCCACCCTGAACCCTAAGATAGATAGTGGGGTACCTCTCCGGCGAGCCCCCGTCCCCGTTGCGGGTGGTTCTTCCTTAACTTCGGCGAGCCCCCCCCCCTTGAAAATCGACTGACAGAAAAGTCGATTCAGTCGACTGAAGTGTAGCTAAATCAGAGCAGAGCAGCAGCACGAGCGAGGGGGAGAGCAGCAGCAGCAGCGCGAGCGAGTGAGCGAGAGCCGGAGTAGCAACAACTGGGCGAGCGAGCGACCGAGCGATATCTGGAGTAGTAGCAATAGCGCGAGCGATCGAGCGAGAGCCGGAGCAGCAGCAACAGATCCGGCTGGTATGGATGCCGCCACCGAAGGGGCCTTGCACTGGGGGAGAGCTGCCATGGAGATGTTGCCCGCGGCGCCGGCTTCAAGGTAGCCGCTCCATGGGGGGTGCGGGATGGAGCACAGTCGGCGCCGGGAGGTCGAGTTAAGAAGAAGGTTCCATGCGATGAGTGTACAACCTCTTTGGTGGGGCCGAGTAGGCCTGAGATTCGTCCGAGGAGTCGGTAAGGATGCTACTGTTCTGGTGGAGCAGGTTAAGGCGGCGTTCTGGGGATGGAGCAGCCGCGATTGACGAGGCGATCGTTGGAGCAGCTCCTTGGAGGTGGAGGACGAGGTGGCTGCACTGGTAGGACGACGAGATGGACGACGGATCCTCATCCGGGGAGGTGGATGAGGAATGTCGAGTTGTTGCGGTGGACGACGTCGTCGGGGAAGAGGCTTCGGCTGGGCAGCGGTGAGGTGGAGGAAAAAGGAGGGTGGGGTTTCGCGGCTAGATTAGAGAGGTTATGGAAGCCTGGGATTTCAACTGGCGAAAAGGAGGTGATGGGAGGGGTGAACCATGACTTAGGGACGCGCTTGTCCAAAATGTGGGGTGGGTTACAGAAGTACGCCCCACCGATTTGAACTAGCGGCCCTTTCAGCTCAGGGTTAGAAGGGGGATTTCGCGTGTCGGGATTTGACAGCTAGAGGCAGTTGTCGTGCGCGTTGTAATTTCGGGATAGCAAGGCGCGGGTTGTGAAGGCGCCAATTTTGGGAGCATGATATCTGAATTTTCGGGATATAACAAGTTGTGGGTTGAATTTTAGGGACAAGCCTAACGTGTAATATTGTACTTGTACGTACCAAATCAATTCGCACTTCCCTCGACCAAAAAGAAAACGAAAAAAATAAAACTATTCACACCACACAGAGAGAGAGTCTTGCCCCGTTTTACAATACAAATGCTATTCAAAGCTACTCCCTCCTTCCATCTAAATAGGGCCTAATGCGTTTTTCGATGCTAACTTTGACCAAATATTAGAGAAATAATATATGACATGCAACTTACACAAAGCACACCATTAAATTCATGTGTGAAAGGAGCTTTCAATGATATAATTCTCACATTGTGCATGTCATGTACTATTAATCTTGTCAATAGTCAAAGGCGGTCTTAAAAAATGCATTACACCCTATATAGATGGAAGGAGGGAGTATGAATCCATGTTATGTCCACTTAAATTTTTTTTGCTTGCTGTATAATGCATGTAACCTACTCATACCAACATTTTAGTGCATTCCAAATGTCTATACTACCGCTGCAATTCAAACTGAATTTGAATTCATTTCTCAATTTCAATAAGAATCTACAATCATGATCGTTGCCAACTTCAACCATCGTTCGTGTATTACCTTAGTAACACACCACATGATTACTATAGAGATAGATATGAACTATGTGTACTACATGAACTTGAATTCTATTTTCTGAATACACTTAATGTTGATTCCAAATAATAGTATATTCATAATCTAAACCATGTTCCATACGTACACCGTGTTTATCACACAAAGTATAGTGCCCCACCCCCTACATTATGACAAGTATTTAGACCTGAGCTGTAAAAGCCACACAATTATAATCAATGCTCTATATATTATACGTAGTACTAGCAAGATGCCCATGCGTTCCACAGAACATCAACATGATCAAGGGGAGGCCTAATTTGCAAATATGGAGAGGGGTGTGGGCATCTTTTTTCAAAATTGCCATAGTTTCCTTCCTATCCGTCAGATATAAATTGGACGGCCTATATTGCAGGATGGCAGGCACACCATCATCAAAAAATCTATTTTTTTATAAGAGTAGAGATAAAATATATTATATGTAGTATAACATGTTCATAACCACACCATGTGTATCACCGTTATATATATTCACACATGTGTCGGTTTAAAACACTATGCTAAATTCTTTAAATATCTGAATTCGCTTTTTATAATGAAGTATGATCTCTATTCGTCTTTTACACCCACAAAATCCTCTCATCTTTGTAGCTAGCGCTAACTTTCTCTCGTGCATGCACACGCCCGCATCCCTCTCACCCTCCCTCAGCATTCTCTAGCTCCATCGCGCAAATTTGTCTTTTCAATTTAGGTCGTTCACCCATGGTGTGTGTAGGCCCCCCAGCTCCTTCTTTATGGCACTGATAACCCACAAGTATAGGGGATCGCAACAGTTTTCGATAAGTAAGAGTGTCGAACCCAACGAGGAGCTAAAGGTAGAATAAATATTCCCTCAAGTTCTATCGACCACCGATACAACTCTACGCACGCTTGACGTTCGCTTTACCTAGAACAAGTATGAAACTAGAAGTACTTTGTAGGTGTGATAGGATAGGCTTGCAAGAAAGTAAAGGACACGTAAATATAAACTAGGGGCTGTTTAGATAAAGACAAAACTAAATTAGTAAAAGTAAAGAGCTCGTTGTCACGAGAAAGTTATTGGTCCCTAGGCAATCGATAACTAGATCGGTAATCATTATTGCAATTTTATTTGAGGGAGAGGCATAAGCTAAAATACTTTCTCCACTTGGATCATATGCACTTATGATTGGAACTCTAGCAAGCATACACAACTACAAAAGATTCATTAAGGTAAAACCCAACCATAGCATTAAAGCATCAAGTCCCCTTTATCCCATACGCAACAATCCCTCTTACTCGGGTTTGTGTTTCAGTCACTCACCAACCCACTACAAGCGAATCATGAACGTATTGCAACACCCTACAGCGGGAATCCCTCACGCTTGCGCGACATAGAGGGCACCATAGGACAGCACCAATAATAAAACATACAACTCAAACCAATCACGATCATCAAATAGCCACTAGGACAAAATAGATCTACTCAAACATCATAGGATAGCCATACATCATTGGGAAATAATATATAGCGTTGAGCATCATGTTTAAGTAGAGATTACAGCGGGTAAGAGAGAGGTTACACCGCTGCATAGAGATGGGTGAAGGTGATGGAGATGTTGGTGAAGATGGCGGAGGTGTTGGTGAAGATCGCGGTGATGATGATGGCCCACGACGGTGTTCCGGCGCCACCGGAAGCAAGGGGGAGAGGGACCCCCTTCTTCTGCTTCTTCCTTGACCTCCTCCCAAGATGGGAGAAGGGTTTCCCCTCTGGTCCTTGGCTCCCATTGATTTGGAGGGGCGAGAGCCCCTCCGAGATTGGATCTATCTCTCTGTTTCTGCGTTCTCTGCGTTGGCAGATTCTACCCCTTCACCGTTTCCTTTATATCTCGAGATCCATAACTCCGATTGGGGTGAATCTTTCGCTCAGATCTTCCTTGTAAAATTAGCTTTCTTGCGCCAGAAGGAGAGCGTCAACCGTCTTACGGGTGGACCACGAGGGTCAGGGGCGCGCCTGGGGGATAGGGCGCCCCCTACCTCGTGCCCACCTCGGATACCGTTTCGCGTTGATTTTACTTCTCAAAAATCATAAATATTCCAAAAAAAATCTCCGTCCATTTTTTTCCGTTTGGACTCCATTTGATATTGGGTTTCTGCAAAACAAAAAACATGCAATAGATAGGAACTGACACTGGGCACTGGATCAATATGTTAGTCCCAAAAATAATATAAAAAGTTGCCAAAAAGTATATGAAAGTGAATAATATTGGCATGGAACAATCAAAAATTATAGATACGACGGAGACGTATCAGCATCCCCAAGCTTAATTCCTGCTCGTCCTCGAGTAGGTAAATGATAAAAAAGAATAATTTTTGATGTGGAATGCTACATAGCATAATCTTGATCATATGTCTAATCATGGCATGAATAGTAAGACATGAGTGATTCAAAGAAATAGTCTATCATTTGACCTAAAAACAATAACACTTTGAGCGTACCAATAAAGCAATCATGTCTTTTCAAAACAACAAGGCAAAAGCAAGCTTATCCCTACAAAATCATATAGTTCGGCCATGCTTCATTTTCGTCACACAAAATGCCCCCATCATGCACAACCCCGACGACAAGCCGAGCAATTGGTTCATACTTTTTAACACGCTTCAGTTTTTTCAACCCTCACGCAATACATGAGCGCAAGCCATGGATATAGCACTATAGGTGGAAGAGAATATAATGATGGAGGTTATGTGGAGAAGACAAAAAAGGGAGAAAGTCTCACATCGACGCGGCTAACCAACGGGCTATGGAGATGTCCATCAATTGATGTCAATGCGAGGAGTAGGGATTGCCATGCAACGGATGCACTAAGATCTATAAGTGTATGAAAGCTCAACAAAAGAAACTAAGTGGGTGTGCATCCAACTTGCTTGCTCATGAAGACCTAGGGCATTTGAGGAAGCCCATCGTTGGAATATACAAGCCAAGTTCTATAATGAAAATTCCCACTAGTATATGAAAGTGACAACATAGGAGACAATCTATATGAAGAACATGGTGCTACTTTGAATCACAAGATATGAGACTCACTACATGAAGAACATGGTGCTACTTTGAAGCACAAGTGTAGAAAAAGAGATGGTAACATTGCCCCTTTTCTTTTCTTTTCTTCTCTTTTTTTTGGTGGGCTTCTTTGGCCCCCTTTTTTATTTAGGCTTCTTTGGCCTTTCCTCTTTTTTTTGGGGGGGGGGGGGCAATGTTCTATAATGATGATCATCACACTTTTATTTACTTACAACTCGATATTACAACTCGATACTGGAACAAATATATGACTCTATGAATGCTTCCGGCGGTGTACCGGGATGTGCAATGATCTAGCGTAGCAATGACATCAAAAAACGGACAAGCCATGAAAACATCATGCTAGCTATCTTACGATCATGCAAAGCAATATGACAATAAATGCTCAAGTCATGTATATGATGATGATGAAAGTTGCATGGCAATATATCTCGGAATGGCTATGGAAATGCCATGATAGGTAGGTATGGTGGTTGTTTTGAGGAAGATATAATGAGGCTTATGTGTGATAGAGCGTATCATATCACGGGGTTTGGATGCACCGGCAAAGTTTGCACCAACTCTCGAGGTGAGAAAGGGCAATGCACGGTACCGAAGAGGCTAGCAATGATGGAAGGGTGATAGTGCGTATAATCCATGGACTCACATTAGTCATAAAGAACTCATATACTTATTGCAAAAGTTTATTAGCCCTCGAAGCAAAGTACTACTACGCATGACCCTAGGGGGATAGATTGGTAGGAAAAGACCATCGCTCGTCCCCGACCGCCACTCATAAGGAAGACAATCAAAGAAACACCCCATGCTTCAAATTTGTCACACAACGGTTACCATACGTGCATGCTACGGGACTTGCAAACCTCAACACAAGTGTCTCTACAATCCACAACCACCCACTAGCATAACTCTAATATCACCATCTTTATATCGCAAAACTATTGCCAGGAATCAAAATATCATATTCAGCGATCTACAAGTTTATGTAGGATTTTATGACTAACCATGTGAATGACCAATTCCTGTCATCTCTATAAAAAGATATAAGTGAAGAAAGAGAGTTTAATTCTTTCTACAAAATATATGCCCATGCCCTAACAAATATAAGTGAAGCAAAAGAGCATTCTACAAATGGCGGTTTTCTATGTGAAGAGAAACATGCAATCCAAACTTCAAATGATATAAGTGAAGCACATGAAGCATTCTATAAAGCCACACTCAAAAGATTTAAGTGAAGTGGAATGAGCATTCTATAAATCAACCAAGGACTATCTCATACCAGCATGGTGCATAAAAGAAAAATGAAAACTAAATGCAAAAGACGCTCCAAGACTTGCACATAATGCATGAACGAAACAAATTCAAAAACATACCGATACTTGTTGAAGAAAGAGGGGATGCCTCCCCAGCATCCCCAAGATTAGACGCTTGAGTCTCCTTGAATATTTACTTGGGGTCCCTTGGGCATCCCCAATCTTGAGCTCTTGCCTCTCTTCCTTCTTCTCACATCGAAACATCCTCGATTAGACACTATATCCACACAAAACTTCAACAGAAAACTCGGTAAGATCCGTTAGTATAATAAAGCAAATCACCACTCTAAGTACTGTTGCAAACCAATTCAATTTTGTTTTTTCATTGTGTCTACTGTAATATAACTTTTTCATGGATTAATCCACTGATATAAATTGATAGTTTCATCAAAACAAGCAAACTATGCATCAAAAACAGAATCTGTCAAAAACAGAACAGTCTGTAGCAATCTGAACATCCACCATACTTCTTGTACCCCAAAACTTATACCAACATTAGGAAAAATAAACAAGTTGTACATAAAGACAGTGCAAAAAGAATCAGAACCAATTGACATTCCAGATAAAAATGTAAAATCGCGCACTACAGCCAAAGTTTCTGTCCTGCACCGTACAAACCAACAAGCATTGTAAACTTCCTAAAGACAACCCTTGGCACATTATTTTTATAATACAATGGAATTGTACAAGGGGATAATTATTTTTGATGAAAAGTTTCTGTAATTAAGATTCACAAAGTTTCGGTGAGCATGAACAAAGTTCAAGGAGCTCTCCCACTTCAACAATGCTTGTCTCTCTCACTTTCACTTTCCTTTTTGAAAAGTTTTAGGTTCCCCTATTTATTTTTTTGTTTTTAAACTATATGAAAGCACTCAACAGAAATAAATGACTCTCTAAAACTTCCGGGTTGTCTCCCTGGCAGCGCTTTCTTTAAAGCCATTAAGCTAGGCATTTAGTGCTCAGGTAATGAATCCACCCGGATCCCAAGGTATATCAAAGCCAATTTTAATTAACAATGATTTGTAATTTAGTAGTGAGCACAAAGTAGCATATATCAAGCAACAACGAAGTCTAACTCTCTTCCTATGCATCAGTATGTCATAAGAGAACAATTCATGCACACCAAGTAAAGGCCAATGCATAGTATAAGCAGTTTCTTGCAATTCTATCATATTGGAAACGTAGAGAGGTGGAGATATAGTTCCTCTCTCATAATAATTGCAAGTAGGAGCAGCAAGCACATGCATATTATATTCATCAAAATCATCATGTGTAACGGTAAAAGGCAACCCATCAATATAATCCTTAATAAGTGCAAGCTTCTCTGATATAGTGTAGTCGGGAGAATTCAAAAAGATAATAGGACTATCATGCGTGGGTGCAATAGCAACAATTTCATGTTTAACATAAGGAACTATAGCAAGTTCATCTCCATAAGCATAATTCATATTGGCATCTTGGCCACAAGCATAGCAAGCATCATCAAAAAGGGATATTTCAAGAGAATCAACGGGATCATAACAATCATCATAGCAATCATCATGGCAATCATCATAGCAACCATCCTTCGGTAAGCACGAAGGGAAATTAAATAGTGTATGAGTTGGAGGGTTACTCTCATTAGAAGGTGGGCACGGGTAGCTAATCCGCTCCTCCTCCTTTTGTTCTTCGCTCTCCTCATCATCTTTTTCATCCAATGAGCTCACAGTTTCATCAATTTCTTCTTCCATAGCTTCCGCAAAATATTAGTCTCTTCTTGGACAGCGGAGACTTTCTTAATAAACGCATTAATGTAGTAATTGTATTTATAATTTGCATAGCAATATCTAAGTATAGCAAGATTTTCAGGCCTATAAACATCATCATCTAAAGCTTCATACTTTTCAAACAAAGCTTCAATTTCATAAGCAGCCTTAAAAGCAACAAATTCTTCTATTTGTTCCACATCATAGTAATCATATATACCATTATCATAAGAAGCTAAGGTTTGATTATCATTAAATTCACATGAAAAAGGGAAGGTGTGGAGCCTCCATCCTAGAGCAACAAGTAATATCATATCTCAAGCATAGAGCCCACGCATACCAACGCAACATAATAAATTGATCACATAATAGTTTCCCTTTTTGTGTCGAGTGATAATCCCTAAAGTATTCACGTTGATCCAACGGGTCTCCTATTATAAAGTTGAATGGTGTTTTCTCAGGATTATCAAAGTAGTATATAATATCTCTCGCATAATAAGAATTGAGGGTTTTAGGAGTTACCCCATCCTCATGAGTAGCCAGTACAGCTAATTTTTTTGCTATTTTGCATTCCATATCCATAACTAAAGATAGAGAACAACTTATAACAGCAAATAAAAATTACTTAGTGATAAAGCAAACAAGCACACACGAGAATATTCACCCCACGCTATGACTCCACGGCAACGGCGCCAGAAAAAGGTATTGATAACCCACAAGTATAGGGGATCGCAACAGTTTTCGATAAGTAAGAGTGTAGAACCCAACGAGGAGCTAAAGGTAGAATAAATAGTCCCTCAAGTTCTATCGACCACCGATACAACTCTACGCAGGCTTGACGTTCGCTTTACCTAGAACAAGTATGAAACTAGAAGTACTTTGTAGCTGTGATAGGATAGGCTTGCAAGAAAGTAAAGAACACGTAAATATAAACTAGGGGCTGTTTAGATAAAGACACAACTAAATTAGTAAAAGTAAAGAGCTTGTTGTCACGAGAAAGTTATTTGTCCCTAGGCAATCGATAATTAGACCGGTAATCATTATTGCAATTTTATTTGAGGGAGAGGCATAAGCTAACATACTTTCTCTACTTGGATCATATGCACTTATGATTGGAACTCTAGCAAGCATCCGCAACTACAAAAGATTCATTAAGGTAAAACCCAACCATAGCATTAAAGCATCAAGTCCCCTTTATCCCATACGCAACAATCCCTCTTACTCGGGTTTGTGTTTCAGTCACTCACCAACCCACTATAAGCGAATCATGAACGTATTGCAATACCCTACAGCGGGAATCCCTCACGCTTGCGCGACACAGAGGGCACCATAGGACAGCACCAATAATAAAACATACAACTCAAGCCAATCACGATCATCAAATAACCATTAGGACAAAACAGATCTACTCAAACATCATAGGATAGCCATACATCATTGGGAAATAATATATAGCGTTGAGCACCATGTTTAAGTAGAGATTACAGCAGGTAAGAGAGAGGTTACACCGCTGCATAGAGATGGGGGAAGGTGATGGAGATGTTGGTGAAGATGGCGGAGGTGTTGCTGAAGATCGCAGTGATGATGATGGTCCCCAGCGGCGTTCCAGCGCCACCGGAAGCAAGGGGGAGAGGGCCCCCCTTCTTCTTCTTCTTCCTTGACCTCCTACCTAGATGGGAGAAGGGTTTCCCCTCTGGTCCTTGGCTCCCATGGCTTGGGAGGGGCAAGAGCCCCTCCGAGATTGGATATATCTCTCTGTTTCTGCGTTCTCTGCGTTGGCAGATTCTACCCCTTCACCGTTTCCTTTATATCTCGAGATCCGTAACTCCGATTGGGGTGAATCTTTCGCTCAGATCTTCCTTGTAAAATTAGCTTTCTTGCGCCAGAAGGAGAGTGTCAACCGCCTTATGGGTGGACCACGAGGGTCAGGGGCGCGCCTGGGGCGTAGGACGTACCCCTCTACCTCGTGCCCACCTCGGATACCGTTTCGCGTTGATTTTACTTCCCCAAAATCATAAATATTCCAAAAAAATCTCCTTCCATTTTTTTTCGTTTAGACTCCGTTTGATATTGGGTTTCTGCGAAACAAAAAACATGCAACAGATAGGAACTGGCACTGGGCACTGGATCAATATGTTAGTCCCAAAAATAATATAAAAAGTTGCCAAAAAGTATATGAAAGTGAATAATATTGGCATGGAACAATCAAAAATTATAGATACGACGGAGACGTATCAGGCACACATTGATCGATATGCCATTCTAGCCAGGTGTGCCTAGCACAAACTTAAGCTTCCCCTCTTCTCTTATCACCGTCCATGCCTCACTCCCACCACTCTTTTCATCAATCTCGTACTCACACACTCCTTCCCCATCGATATAGTATGCCTCTCGCACCACCTCCTAGATGCATCCCTCTCTCTCTATCCTTCTCCCCGTGCCTGATTTGCTTCTAACACACACATGCATATATACCGATCGATCTCCCAACATATACCTAGGTTGACTTTAACTATTCCCCCCCATCAATCGACGTACCTCACAAGTTATGTCTCTCCTTTTTCTGACAAAGGACGATTGATCTTCCTATGTAGTTACGTCTGCTTACCACAGCCATATCGTCCCCCCTCATCATTCATGCATGCCTCCTGACCCGTCTCTCACACGCACATGCACAGACAGACAGCCATCCCCTCTCTTATTGATATTGCAGGTGTGCCCTCTATTTGTCTAGCAAGCCTATCCCACCATTTGTTAGAAGCAACTCCACTACCACCCCCTCCAACACTCTAGCTCTGTCTCCCTCCCAACCTTATTCCTCTCCTACACATATGCATGGATGTCGATCGATCTCCCTTAATACATGAGGTTGATCGTTCTCCCTTAATACATGAGGTAGGCCTCTCTCCTCCTCCACACATATACCAGCCATTGTACCTCTGTAGGTCTAGCAGTTCTTCAAGTGGTAAATGAACTTGCCTTTTTACCGCTTTTTCAATCTGTTGAATCCATCCACTTCACCCAAAAGTGGTTTCTGATCTTCCAAATTTGGATCTTTCTATTTCTGAATCTAATTAGGCCTCCCTCCCCCCCACCACACACTGATAGTCGAGCGCTGTAGGTAGGTATCCATGCCACAGAGACAAACTGCATCTGCCCCTCTCACATTCCAGTAGGCTAGCCACTCTATATCTTTGACATGGCACACACAAATTCGATGTCACTCTTTATCGATCGCGCGAACACACACACACACATCATCCCTCTCTTCGATTCTGTGGACACCTCAAGCCGATGATACCTCCACTCTCTTCTCGTGGATCGCCCCCTCTATATATATGATATCTCCAGGACTCTATTTCACACACATTGCATATGTTACATTTTTTGATTGAACCCCCCCCCACCCAAAAAAACTCTCACCAACCCACACACTATATCTCTCTATGTTTGTATCTCTCTCACACAACCCCACGTAGGTGGTGTATGTATACAAGAAGAGAATACGTGCACCGTGCACGTACTCACGCTTCGTGCCCAGCCACACCCGTGCGGGTACACGGTGGAGCTCATTTCTGTACGAAATGGCAGCCCATGTGCTAATTTGAACGCGTGTAGTAGTTGTTTACCTACGGAGGTCGTGTACCACACGTGCACGAAACAAAGTTCGACTTGATTCATTGGCGCGTTATTTTTAAATAAAGTTATATCGCTCAATGGCACGTACACAGAATATAAAATGATTTTTATGGAGAAAAAGGTAGTCCACTCCACTATATACAATGGAGCCTGCCTGCCTGGTTTGTCTCTCTTCAGAGTATCTCAAACAAGGCTGCGGTGGCCTCTCACTCTCTCACTAGTTGTCACTGATCCAGCCGCATCCCATCTGCCGGCGGAAAGGGAGGATGTGCATCGTTTGTCCATTCGACGACACCGAGGCAGCACATCCCAATCTGCGGTACACGTCGTTCTCTCTGACCAAGCTCAGGTGCGGTAGGGCCTACGCCACCTACTCGTTGCCACAGTATGGGCAGATTCCGCCCGCTGCCGCTCACCTAGTTACATCCTGACGACCACCAGGTATCCCCTCCGGCCTTGCTCCACTGCCCGTCTTCCCACGTCGCTGCATGTGGATCTTCCATAGTTCTTTGCCCAAAACGTAGCTCGTCCGACGTACTTTCCATATTGCAATCGCATCCTCACACTGTTTTAGACAAACACAACCGTGTTGTTATCTTCCCTTAGGACAAGGAATATGCTTCTTTTTTCTAATCGCATGTGTCATCAACTGTTATTGGCTAGTAATTGTTTCCTTTCTACCTCTTTTTTGCAAAAAGGGCTATCCATTTCACCTCGTTGCTATTGCGCCCTTTTGGTGAACTGCAAAAATCACTTTTTGCTTAAGAGTGTTTTGTGCAGTTGTACTAAAATGTCACACGGGCAACGTCTCTACATTTCAGTATGGGAAATTTTTTGTTTTTGCCACTCTAGATTTTGCCAATTTTTCTTATGCCACTCTAGATTTTGCCATTTCACTTTTGCCACTCTTAGCTTTTGATAATTATCACAATTACCATTCTGTGGCAAAATCAAAATAATTTTATTTCATTTTTGCCACTCTTAGCTTTTGACAATTATCACAATGGCCACTCCGAAAATTTTGCTTTTGCCACGGGAATGGCAGTTGCGATAATTGTCAAAAACTAAGAGTGGCAAAAGTGAAATGTCAAAATCTAGAGTGGCATAAGGAAAATTGGCAAAATCTAGAGTGGCAAAAACAAAATTTTCCCTTCAGTATGACTGCACAAAGGGAGATTGGTTTTGCTCTATCCTCCTCATCCAACTCCGAGCCTAATCTTCTCCAACTAGTTAGTCTTAAGAGAGACTGCAAAGGTGACCGGCTTCTATTTGTGTGTTTATTGTTTCATCATCAGTCCTCTATTATCATAATCACACTTAATATCTCTGGAACAGGGACGCTAAGCTCTACTTTAGGGGAACTGCACAAAATGATCGGAATGTTGCATGCTCCAGAAAGCTACTTTTTGCCAACATGCCTTGTTGATTTAGACAGAGCTGGGGGGACGTTGTTGCCAATGAAAGCATGGATCAATTTTAATTTAACACCTTCTCACAACTTTGTCTTCAGTTGTGATGTAAATATTAGCTCTGATCTGCTAATAATTGAGTTGCATTAGCAAGGAAGTTAGTTTTTTACTGTTTCCGAAAGAGCATCGATGGCAAGACACACGAAACAAAAGCTGAAAGCTCACACCATTGTACAATTTCATGTCGCTAGAAAATTATTTGTATAATATGTCAATTATGTAAACAAATGCTAGAATCTTGATAGCATTGCCAGAAGCCTCTTCAGCATCCGGGTCCATGTGCCATGCACAAAATTATACTCCTTCGTTCCTAAATATTTGTCTTTTTACAAATTTCAAATGGGCATATTTTAGAGTGTAGATTCACTCATTTTGCTTCGTATGTGTACTCCCTCCGTTCCTAAATATTTGTCTTTCTAGAGATTTCAACAAGTGACTACATATGGAGCAAAATGAGTGAATCTACACTCTAAAATATGTCTATATACATCCGTATGTAGTAGTCCATTTGAATCTCTAAAAAGACAATTACTTGAGTAGTCACTCGTTGAAATCTCTAGAAAGACAAATACTCCGGAGTATAATTAAGAACCGAGGGGGTAGTGCACAACCACATGGGAGAGTCAGCCCGGTCGTTGCGCCGCATTAATAGTGATTAATGAGCAATCAAATCATAAGCCCCACCTTTCCCACTGTAAGTTGCTCGGAAGAAGCAATCATCAATACGCTCATCTTTGAATCCGCTCATACTACTCCATCCGTCACTGTTTATAGAGCGCGCTTCAGAAAAAGAAAAAATCTCTGGGACCAAGGCGACTAGCGATCGGCCTGAAAAATAGCATTGGTAGTTATAGCACGGCGTCTATTACTAGAGGAAATAATGCATACACACATCACTACAAAAAATACACTTCCGTGATGATACGTGTTTGTCACAGTAGGTCGCGTTTTTTGTCATGCATGTACATCCATGACAAATTTATGACAGAATCAAGATAGTCATACTTGTGCTGTCGTAGAAGTGTTCCATGACATTACCAAAATTATCATCACGGAAGTGTCCACTTCCATGACGATAAATCGCGCGTCACAGAAGTGCTTTCGTCAAGGGTGACCGACACGTGGCATCCACCGTAACGGAACGCCGTTAAGCTATCGGGTCGGATTTTGGATCCGATAACCCGTTAACAGCCCCGACCAATGCGAAATTTCCACGTGTAAAATTCTGATTGGCCGAAGGGAACACCTGTCACCTTGTCAGTGGGCCAGATGTCGCCCGTCCATTGGAGGAGACATGCCTATGATACGTCGACACATGGCTCGGCCCAACAGAGGCCCATATAGGTTAAAAAGGCCGGCCCAGTCAAAGGCCCGTAGAACTTAATTAGGTACTAGTGGGCCAGCCCAATAACGGCCTGCTTAATAAAGGCCCATTTACGGCCCGAAGCCAGATCTGGCCCATTAATTGTTCGCGCAATATTTGGGCCCATTTATGGCCCAAAGCCAGATCTGGCCCGTTAATTGTTCACCCAATATTTGGGCCCATTTGCGGCCCAAAGCGAGATCTGGCCCGTTAATTGTTCGCCGAATATTTGGGCCCAACTACAGCCCAGTGACTTTCGGCCTGTTAGAGGCCTGATGTAGACATGGGCCCATTTCAGCCCGGTGTGACTTTCGGCCTGGGAATGGCCCGTGCTGCCCATGGGCCATATATGGTCCGACGAGACATCGGTCCCACTAACGGCCCGTGCTAAAGGTGGCAACAGTTAAGCCCAACGTGACTTTGGGCCAGTTAAAGGCCTGTCGCGTAATTCGACCCATTGATGCCTGTACTAAGCTTTTGGCCTCTTAAAGGCCCATGATATCAGTGGGCCAACTAAGGCCCGAGATATGTTTTGGCCTGGTAACGGCCTGTGAGCTAACTGGGCCCAAAACAGCCCGGTCTACATTTCGGCCTGCTAAAGGCCCGTCAACGACTAGTGAAAATTGAGGCCCAACATGCATTTTGGCCTGCTAAAGGCCCGTAGTTTCATCTGGGCCGTAACAGGCCAGTACAATATTCAGCTTGTTAATGGCCAAACGCTACCTGGGCCAAACTAAGCGCTGGGTCGACAAAAGGCCCAACTAAAATATAGGCTAGTGTAAGTTTGGGCCTGGCGCAATGTGTGAAGGCCCCAATCATTCGGGCCCAAGAAAGATGCAGGCCAGCCCAATTGTGGCCCGCTAAAAACCTAGCTCGTTAGATTCGAATGTTTCGGCCCGATCGGCTACATCTGATTTTTTTCAGATAGCGAATGATGGCAGTAACTAGTAGGAATTAAGAACAAACCTACTCTATACAATAAAGAAATTACGGCATAGTAACTAAGAATAAACCTACACTATACAATAAAGGATTTAAGGTATATTACATCCACTGGGCATCGAAGTTCGCCACCAGTGATCATAAAGCGCAATGAAGAAGCAGATTACAAAAACTTGGCACCATTGTAGCGTAACAAAATAATACTGAACCGAGACCACTTACAAGACAGTTCAAGAAAGGTTAGCCTTGCGGGGGAACTGCTGCGCAAGCTGCTGAGCAAGGCTATGAGACCGGCCTAGCATGTCGGTCATAGCTTCCAGGTGTAGCTGTTTAGCGATGAGGTTCTCATTGGTGTTCTCCGCAATATTTCTTAGAGATAGGACTTCAAGTCGAAGTTGAGTTGCAGAATGCCTTTCTGCTAGAACTTGGGACTGAAGAAGTCGAACTGATTTAGACAATGAATTATGTGAGCTTGTCTGACTGTTAGTCTCAAGTAACTTAAACACTGCATCAAGACAAGACTTTGGGGTTGTCTTGCTATCTTTGCTGCAATATATGTTGGGTTTGTCTCACAGCCTTCAACAGACTTGTGCATGCCATCAGGCATATCACCCTGAAACAAAGCAGAGAGATGATAGGTTTTGCACGTGTATAAACAAAGATGATAACTTTTCTGTCAATTCTATCCAATTTCAAATTAGAAAATAAAGAGTAAGTTCAAAATATCAATAGCATAATTTGGCATTGTTCATAATGCGGGGAGCTTCACCACACTACTGGATTACCATGTCAACATAACAAGCATAGATGAAGGGCAAAGAAAATCATTGTATCTACTTTGGATAATGTGCATGGCATGTTGTTCATATCATCAGCCACATCATTAAGATAAAATAGGAGATGACAAGGTGCAAACGTGGGCTGCTTCACCACACACTGGATTATAGATCCACAAAACCAAGCATACATATAGGGAGTATTAAGTAATGTGCATGGTATGAATAAGGAATTTGGTTTTACAAGTAAAACTTAGAACTTACGGTTCTTACGAACATGGATTTTGGTAGAAACAGCAAACTAAACAGCAGTAAATGATAGGGAGTATGAGGAAATTAAACAGCAGTTGAGGATAAAGTCTTTAGAAGGACGGACTTACATTAACAGTTAACACTGGCTTTATAATGCCCTTCTCCATGTCAAGGGAAGGATAACACAAGAATTTAAGCACATAATCTTCTTCATAAGCATTGCATGTACTCTACATTTTGTGGAGAGTAATTATAGATATGATAATGCTGGAAGGGATAGAGGATAATGAAGATAAGATGCAGATTGATGCTACATAATCAACTACCAATCCCTGTAAGTACAAGCGTTATAGGACAAAATGTACTGACAAGCGCAATGGCCTACACTTCTGCACTGACATTGTCTATGTATTCTACTTGTTGGTAAGATTAAATATAGATCTGATCTTTTTTAGTAAATGGTGGGCGAGGGAGACAAGATGCAGAATGCTACAAAATGAACCAATCCCTCTTCCCATAATACAAGAGTGTTTTGAACGCTGGTGTATTGTACAAAACGTTCTTATATTATGGGACGGAGGGAGTAGCTGTTAATGTAAGTACAGTGATAGACCACGTTCAGTCCTTACAAGAGGACTGCAGAGCTAAACCTCTTCAAAAGCATTGGATTGATTCTAAATTTGTGTAAGAGTCCATACCGATCTTATAATGTCCACCCAATGGACGATTACGAGGCTAACATGTGCAGTGATGCTACATAATCAAACAACTATGAAAGTAAGTATGGTCATACAGGGCAAGAGGTACTCACAAGAGCAATGTAGTGTGCAGTATAGTTGCGAGATGTGGTCCCTTGAGAACGAATGTTCTTCTGCTAACAGTTTTCGTACAAGTGAGACATTAAGGTAAATGCAAAAATGTAGTTCAAATTGTGATGTGATATCATAGACAGTACCTTACGCTGCAGCCGAGAGCAATGCGTAACAAGATTATTCCAGTCACCGACAGATAAATGTAGCACCGGAGACTTCACAGAAATTTTGTTCAGAGGCTTGCCATCGAAGTGCGCTTGCCTCGGGTAGGAACAATACTTCATCAACGAGTGCTTGAAAAGCGCAACCAACTCTTGCTCGTCATCACAATCCAGTTTGCTCCTCACCTATTTAAAAGAATGAAATCTTGTGTCTTCTGTCAATAGAAACATATGCAGTAATGACCATGAATAACATTAGTACATTACTTACCCGTAAGTTGCGGAGGAAGACTGGAGATTGTTCTGTGTCTGTGGTATAATCTTTCCATGAAGGAAAGATGCGCACAAAGTTCCTGACAACAACATAAGCTTCGTCTTCTAAACTGGGAAGAAATGGAACAGGGGTCCTATTTGCTGCAATTGGGGCTCTTTCTGGTTCGAAAAGGGATTTGGAAACTGGATTTGGTGTACTCTTTGCTGGAATGGGGGTTTTGCATCATACAGCTGGTGCTATGTCAACTGGCATAATCATACTGTTTGCTGCAGTTGGGGTCTGCTGAGTTGGGGCATCAGAAATGACTAGTGTAGTAGGGCTAGAGTCTACTAGAGTTGGGGTATTTTGTGGGTCAGGTGATATTGCAACTACACCTAATGGGCTATTTGATTTATCAGGTGCCACTACCTTTTCCAAATACTTTGCTTGTGCTCCTCCACGATCAGCAATCGCCCTCTTCCTTTTGAACGTCTGATACACAAGAACAACATTTGAATGGATAAATATGGTATGATGACAGATGGAATATGTACTGAAAATGGATAGGCAGGGCGTATTCACATACACGATGTGTAAACTAAGCTAATGGTAGTTCAACAAAGTAGAAGCAATGCAAAGCATCAGTTTTGCATTGGGGGAAGCTTGATGCGGAGAAGCTGATGACTGAGGGGCCACCGGAGGGTAAGGAGCACCGCAAGCCCGAGCTGTACTATGAGGGTGTACTGAAGGGGGCCCGCCTTGTGGCGGATAAGTGTACCAAAGACATTATATTTCCCTGAGGGCATTCATGCCGTTCTTTGTAATATGGGATAATGGCGCTTTTATTATATATTGCCTGTTTTGTTTGAACATATGTTCTTCCTGTGCGGCTGTTTATTGTATGTAAATCCTGAGAGTTGGCCAGTCGTCGGCTTTTGCCCCCATGAAAAAAAATACGGGGGTGTTCGGGACATATTTGAACACTCTCTATTCCATGGTTGGGTCCTTTTAAGGAGGTGTTCCTCACCACGAACCAGGCAATCAGACTATAGTGCTTTACCACTCTCACTTAGCCATAGGAATTCTAGTATGGTCGGTGCAACCCCTAGTGTTCGGAAGGCCGAACTAGGGGCTCTATTGGCGCCTGATCAGAAGACTGATCTGTCGCACTCTGCATTTATAATGGTGTTATGTAGAATAAATCTTTAAGGATTTTACAACCTCTCAAACAGCTGACCAGCTCTCGCTGTATCATGACAGTCGGTTTTCGGCTTTCTCTACTGAGTTGCTCGTCCGGCAGAACCGGGATACAATCGCAGTAGTTCTCCCAGCGCTACCTTAGCCGATGGAACGGAACGTAAGGTACCAAAACATGGGAGCCGGGCAAACCCAACCAATGACCCAAGACATGATTCGGAGCTGATGCATATAGTGCTATAAGTTCGGGGTGCCGAGCAACCGAAAAGGTGGCCGGACTTTATTGCCGTACTCTGAAGCCCCCGGCATAATCGGGCGTAACACGAGGCGTGGCTGCCGTTTTTGACAAAGAGACGTCGATGATAAACGACGGCCGGTAAGTGTTATTTAAGTCTATGCATTGTAGTAGGATGATATGTCTATGCATATGAGTACGATTTATGATTATGAAAAGAGGTGTTTTTGGCGGAACCTGTGATGGCCGGACTGGAGGGGGCTTTGAGTGGATCTGAAGTGAATTCGGACTGCCTTCTTTGTGGGGGTTCACATGTATGTTCCTGCCCTTTGTGTGTCCGGGCCGATTCCACGTCGCCAATCCTGTTCTGTGTCAAAGTTAGTTTGCAAAGGCAGATGCCTGGAGACAGTTGAACGTCCTCTTGCAGTTGATCTGAGGGTTCCTGATCGGATCCTGGTTAACCCAGCCATTATACCGTGGAGTAGCGCGGACTCCTCAGTGGGTGTCCGGATAGTTGGATGTCGTATCAAAATTTTGATAGGCATGCACGACTCGCTGCACCGGCAGCTGTATGGTTTCCGCTCTAAGGGCGGGGTTCGGCCTTGCCTATAAGTGTGATTATATCACACGGTGTTGGCCTAATGGTTTACCACATGGAATCTAGTCAATGTGGTTCATCCCGTTAGCACACGGTAAATTACCGTATGAGGGGAAGGTGCCGAAGAATTATTCTTTGGCATGGCATTTTTTGGTGATCCGAAAACAACCGTTAGAGTGGTGGGCCAATAAACTTGGCCTTTGCACCTGGCATCTTTTAGAAGATGTTATTTGTGGTTTCATACCCGCGAGGGCTTTATGTGTTATGGATCCCCCGGACTTCTAGGTCTAGGGGTACGGCAATTGAATTGCTATGGTTGGTGTGATCGGGGGCGATCGACCATACTTTTATGCTCTGGGGGGTCTTTTGACTAGACGCCTCCCCTCATTGTTTCCTGCACACGACTAGCCGCTTTGTTTTGAGGATCCAGCATTCTCTATTGGTATGCTTTGCCGTCCTTCTAGGAGTATCGTGAATTTCACATGGTTGATCGAGTATGTGGCTCGGGCCGGATAGGCTTGAGCTGTTCTTTGTTCGTTGACCGGACTGGGAGTTGCTGGACTTGGCACCAGCTTCCCTGACTTGACGTTTATGACCATTGCGCCGAGGCTTGAGGATGCCTCTTCGTGTATCCTTCTTATTGTCTTGGACCGTAGTGATCTGTTGACGTCGGGGTGTGTGCCTTGGGTTCTCCTGCTTAGGTTGAGGTAGCCAGTTGTGCCGCGTGTGCCCTTTGTCGGGGTGGTCGAGTCCATATTTTTCGGTGGCCAGGATCTTGGTCCACCTATCCACGAGCAAATCTTGGTCAGCTTTAAGCTGCTCTTGCTTCCTTTGCAGGCTCCTTGCCGTGGCCATGAGCTGTCGCTTGAAGCGAAGTTGTTCTACTGGATCTTCAGGCATGCCGAATTCGTCATTGCCGAGGCTTACCTCGTCCTCGGAGGGGGGTGCATAGTTGTCCCTCTCCAAGTATCCCACCTTGGCCAGTCCGGCCTGCTTGAAGGTAGGCTGATCAGGGTTGTGTTCATCTTTAGTGCCATTCGGATTGTTTTCGTCTCCTGGGCCGGTATCGCTGTGGCGGGGCTTGGAGTGGCGCTGACAACGCCCATGCTTTGTTTTTCTCCCTGAGGGGTTATCCTCTGTTGCCTCATCGCCATTGGTTTCCTTCGGAGTGTCCACCATATATATATTGTATGAGGAGGTGGTTGTCCACCGCCCTGTGAGTGGTGGTTCATGTACTTCTCCTGCAGCGTCGTCAGTACTGTCGATGTCTTCGGAGTCGGAGTCAAGCACGCCAGTTAAGTCATCGACCGTGGCAATGAAGTGGGTGGTGGGTGGGCAACGAATTCATCCGTCGCCTACTTCCCACTCGAGCTGGACATAGTTCGGCCAAGAGCCTCCTGACAAAGAGAGAGACTTTAATGAGTTCAGCATGTCGCCAAAGGGCAAGTGCTAGAAGATATCCGCAGCGGTAAACTCCATCACCGGAGCACAACCTGGCTCGGCTGGCTCGAGAGTGTGCGGACTGGAACCAACAACCGGATACGAGTCCAGGGGTTCGGAATCACAGGCTTCCACAGGGGTGCACTACAAAAAAAAGACACATCCGTGACATTTTGGGCCGAACGAATTTTTTTTCTGTCATAGATATGACACTTCTATGACGATAATTGTGACAAAACCCGGTATCATCATAGATGTGGTGGGCTCCTACTTCCATGACAAAAAATCATGACAAAAAATGGGCTTTTCATCCTGGGCGGGCCGGAGACGCAGCTGCATGACATTCTTTGGGCCGTCCATGACGGAAAAAACCATGTAGAAGCGAGGGGGAGGAAAATTTCGGGGAGTTGCCGGTTACGGTGGGAGGTCGGGGGCGGAGCGATGTGCGTTTCTCTCGTACATACGTGCGTGTGTGTGTGTGAGGTGTTGGCTCTAACTGAAGCCGAGTGAGGCGTTGGGCTCTAACTAAACCCGAGCGATTGCACTGCAGGCTACGCGTTACTGAACCCGAGCGATCGATCGATGGCTGTTAACTGAACCTGATGGAGCGAATCCTTCGCTACAGCTGCTAACTGAAGCCGATCAATGCTGCCTCTAGGATGAACAGTGAGTGTTGCCGGGGGGGTGGATGAATAGTGAGCGGTGGCGTTGCCTCTGCATGAACAGGAACCCGTGGTGTGGATGGCTGGATGAATAGTAGACAGTGGAGGGGTGGCCGTGGAGGGGTGGTTGAACAGGACCCCGTGGTGTGGAGGGCTGGATGAACAGTAGACGATGGAGGGGTGCCCGTGGAGGGATGGTTCAACAGTTGCCGGTGGAGTAGCACGCGGTGGAGGCTGGATGAATAGGAGCCCGTGGAGGTTGGAGGAGGTCGACGGTAGCCCGTGGAGGCTGGAGGAGGTCGACGGTGGAGGTGAATAGTATCCTGTGAAGTCCCGTTTTGCGGTACGCC